>NC_137669.1:18856616-19456616 GCF_963422515.1 Blennius ocellaris
TAGCACACGGGTCAGACGGCGTCTCGCTGCGGTTCGGTTAAACGTCCTACCGCCTGTGAAATCAATGTGACTGAAGGTTTGTTCTGCAGAGCCGTCCTGCCTCAGCAGTAAGACGGCCGGGTCAGGGCTTTTCAGCTCTGGTTAACGCAGGAACCGGTCAGGGCCCGAGAGAAAGTACTCAAATTAACCGTACGGTCAAATATCAGCTTGTTTTCCACAGAACCCAGAAGGCGAAAGACTGAATAAACGCGGTAAATTTGTACAACACTGAGCTTTGAAGAAAAAAAATATAGGAATCTCATTGCCATGCATCACAAATAATAACTGCCACTAACATCTACCTACTGTTCCTTTAACTAAAAACTTGTTGAAACATTTCTAAAAAATAGTGTAAGAATTCATCAGGACAGCCGGGGAAGTTAGGAAATGTTTAGAGGAGACAGTCTTTTAATACTTCAATTAATATATAGTTAATGATCTCCTGAAGTGAATTAAGTCTGAGATGTTTAACTGTAAAGCATCACAGACGATCACTAAAAACAGAATTCTTCAACTTTTTTGATTTTGAACTGATCTCAAGAGAATTGGCTGAATTCTATCTGACTTGGGAGGAAGTGAAGGTTTCACAAGAGACCCTGGATTCAACAGTCACGACCTCTAAGAGTGCCGGCGAAGTTAATAAAGTGATGAACTGCCGTCACAATATCAAAATGCCCAACTTTAATATCACAAAAGACAGACTAGACTGTTAAATTATGTTTTCGACGCATTGGTGTGTTTAGAAATGTAGAAATTCCAAGTGACAGAATTCCAAATTTTAAAGAAACATTGTCATCATCATCATCTGTTTAAGAGCAATACTGCACAGAACAACATCGTCGTATATCTTACACTTAAAATAAAAAGGGAAACTCATCTAGTTTTATGACACTGAGCTCCTGCATCGACTTTAGCGTCTCCCTCAGGACAAACCCATTAGCTCTGAAAAATATTCCTGCACATTGAATCTTTCCATGAGGCGACGCGGCTCATTGCCCTCGCTGACCGAACACAGGCGTAAATTTTAAAAAAAAAAACCCAAAAAGGACAGAAACGGTGCAAGAAAAGCGTCACGTGGAGACGAATCCTCCTCGTCATCAGACCAGCCGACCTCGCTGAGCTTCAGGTTACAGCTTTACAGACCGATCGATCAGTGAAACCTTTAAACGTGGAGGCAGAGAAGTTGAGCTTCAGACGACGTTTAAAGATGCATTGTGTTTTATTTGTTCTGTATTAAGGACAGTTTACAAACTTTCTTTTTCTGCTGTGACCCTTTACCAAGTACCCAGTTATTTTTACTTCAAGGAGAATGATATTTTATACTTCTTTACAGTAAACAGTAGAAATAAAAATAGAAATCTAAGGATACATACATGTGGATGGTTATTTTTTAAAAGTTTAAACAAAATAATATTCTTATATTATATTATATTGCATGTTCTCCTGGCATTTTTCTCCTTAAATTGTTTGTATTATTGTATTATTGAGTGTTTATTATTGCTAACATGTTCAATTATTCAATTCTGAGAGTTTATACCTGCCACATTACATAGTTTAATACTAAAGTATACCAATTTTCCTTGGGTAAAATATGTATAAAGTTATTATGGCTCTGGGGAAACATGGAGGAACAGTGGTGAGCAGGACCGACCCTCCATATGAGGAGCAGGGCCTCACACATTTGATAAACAAATGCACTTTAACAGACGTCCTGCACGTCCAGCAGCCCCAAACGGATTCAGTTCATCTGGGCCTCGACTGCAGACGCCGCAGAAAACGATTGACAGTCAACGTCTGACCAATCAGATGGTTTGGAAAACAAGTAATGCTCTCAGAGACTGAACTGAGTGCTTTTAAACGTCTTCATGATGACAATCAAGATTCACATCCCACAAGCATCTCCGACCAAGCGGCACCATACAAACCTAGGGGGCCATTTACAGAATTAAATTCCAAAGGCAGAGCCGAGAAACAAGAATCAAGAGTGGATTTTCTGCAGTCTGTCGCTGTCTTGTGTTACTTACAATAATCTTGTTCAAGACAATGTTAAAAACCAGAAGTAAAATAAAGTCAAAGGCAAGTTTCGCATGTGGCCCATATGGAGTTGTCATGATGTCCTCAGCTCCATAGATAATATGTTTTTCTTATTGGTTATTCAGTTGTCATCCAGTTGAAATAATACAATCATGTAAAGTTTTGCATTCTTTTGCTATAGATTTACCGGAATCAAGGCGTTCAGTAGTAGAAATGTAAAGTGCTTTTAGGCGATTAACTCACTCTACCAATCGCATGAATAATGGATTAGTTATTTGCCACCTTTATGACCAAAAGAGACGTATTTGTCACTTTTCACCACATCACATAGAACTGGAGCCACAAAACACATTTAACCTTTAAAATAAGGCACATCTCTTAAATGTTTAACGTTAAACGTTTGATATAGGAACTTAAACCGTGTCTTACTTTGCATTTATAGAATTTCAAGTACAATTTAGATTGGGAAACTTTCCTTAACGCTTTCAGCTGTTTTTGTACCTGATTTCAGAGTTTTCAACCTTCTCCAGCATTTTCTTTGAAGATAATTTTGACATTTTCAAAACACCTTTTTTACTCTTTGAAGCTTTGTTGTCTCTTAGAAATCCTAGTCATTTTAAAGGCTTTGGAAAAAAGCTGTTGTCCCACCATTTCTTATGGTTTTAATTATTTTTCCACCTTTTTGGCCGTTTTAATTTTGTAAAAAGCCCGTTTTAGCCAAGAGTTAAAAACAACTTGTGTCATAAAGTGTGCGTAAATAAAATGAAAACAAGATCAAATGTTAACTTAGGTGTAATTGAGAAGAGCCAAAGAGCCGCACGTTGCAGACTCTCATCCATTAATTGCGCAGCTCAGTCGGTAGACGCGTCCTTCGCCCGGAAACGGTGAACAGAAACGATCCATCTATGAAAACACTGAAGAAACATCTTCTTACCTTCTCTTGTATTCGTCTCTCTCCCTCTTCACCTTGGCCAGCACGTTGTACAGCGCCCTGATCTCCGGGGTGATGGTGTCGATCTGGACCCCCACCCCGTCCGGGTGAGTCCAGGAGACGCCGGGTCCGGTGACGCACGACTCCCTCCCGGCGCCGAAGCGGCGAGTGTGGTTGAAGGACCAGATGGTCCCGGGGAGGAAGCGCGGAGGGGCCGCGGGAGGTGGAGGGGGCGTGTGGGAGGGGGCGCTGTTGGTGTTGGTCCCGGCGTGCGCGCAGAACCTCTCGTTGACGTTGGAGACGCCGGTGGCGGCCCTGGTGGGGTCGCTCGGACTCAGCAGCGGGCTGACGGAGAAGTTGGAGTTTGGATCCGGGGTCAGGTTGTTTCCCAGCGTGTATTTGTTGTCGTAGAAAGGAGGGGGGTTCAGAGTGGGGGACAGGAGGCCGCCGGGCAGGTAGGCTGAGTTGTTGGCGTTGTGCAGCGGGATGTAGCCCGGCCGGGCTGAGATGGGCCCGATGAATCCAGTCTGGACCCCCATGTCTTTGGTGAGGGGCTTCTGGTGGCCGTCCCCGCCGCTGTGGTCCTCCAAAGCCTGCTGCAGCTGCTTCTCGAGCACCTTGTTCCTGCGCTCCAGCTCGTGCACTTTGGCCAGGAAGCAGCGGAAGCGCAGGTTGAGCGTCTTCAGCACGCTGATGTTGGAGCCCAGGTCGTTGCGCAGCGCGGTGGCGGCGGGCGGCACGCGGTGCAGGGGCGCGCTCAGGTGCAGGTAGGCCAGGCCCGAGGGTGGGAGGGCTCCGAGGTCCAGCCCGGACAGCCCATCCGGGCCAAATCCACCGTGGTCCCCGAGGAAGTAGCCCGGCTCCGGGATGGCGGAGTCGACCTGGCCCGGCAGCTGGTGATGCTGCAGCTGCGGGCCCAGGAAGCCGCTCTCCCCCAGGACCGGATTCATGCTCGAGTAGGAAAATCTGAAGTGCTCGAAATCCGGCATGAACCCAGACTTTTACAGATTCAACGCGGGAGGTAATTCGGAGTCCAAATTAAAAAAGCCGCTTTGTGGCTCCTTTTCCTAATTCCTCCTGACGAGCTCCGCAACGCAGAGGAGCCGCAGGCTCAGAGTCAAATATGTGCTTTAGAGGCCGGGGTGACAGCAAAATGACACAAATCTTCACGCAAGTATCGCAATAAACTAGACTGGCAAGAAAATAAACAAGGTGCGCAAAAAGAGCGCAGCAGAGGAGCCTGCAGCAGATCAACCAGTTCACTTTTACGCAGGACTCACGGATCACGGAGATGACGCGCACCTGCGCAAAAACACTAATCTCTGCTAAAATACGAAACCACTGGAATATTTTCCAGCTGGAGTGAACGGTTAAGCAGCCTACCTTAAAGTATGATCAGAAAAACGACAACCCTGACGTCTGGTATTGAGGAGGAATCAGTGCGCAGCAGTGCTGCAGGAGAGGGTGAGACGGGGAATAAACACAAGTGAATGACTGCGGCTGTGAATGACCGTAATAAAGCTGAAAGAGGGGCAACAAGAACTTTTTTTAACTACCGTAATGAACAGGAGAGAAGCGCCTCATTGAAAAGTGATCAAAATTGAACATTTAACTATTTTTGAGTATCCAGAGTTGTTTTTACTGATACAATATTATGATTTCGACTTAGAATTGACACAGTCATCCTTATTTAAAGGTGCATGTGAATTAGTTTATGATGTATTATAGCATACAATTACATTTCCAATGTTTTTTCCCCCAGTTTTTATACTAATTAGTTCTACTGGCACGGTTTGTGTGAGACTGTTATTACCCTCTATTACAATGTCAGTGCTACCAAGCATAAATCAGTATTTTCATAAAAGGCTGCTGATTTTTCTAAGATCGGTTTATCTTTTCAAGTCAAATATATATTTTTCAGGTTTTGGCATGTCAGATATTATTGAGGCGAAGCTGCTATTTGGAGTTATCCTGTTTTTATGTGCCTTAAAGTAACACCACAGCAATTTAAACAGACACTTAGGGGAAAAAAATTGTATTTGAAATACTGAAATAACCATGTGGAAATATTTTATCTTATCATACCCACATCCATTCAATTCACCCTCTTCAAAGGTCTACTCACAACAAGCTAAAAAAAACTACTTTTTTTTTTTTCTCAAATGTCCTGCAAATTTGGAGCCTTCGCCTCGAACATCTGTTGTACTTATGCAAAAAATCCTCACTTCATCCATGATTTGGTTTCCTGTTGTCACTTCTGTGTGAAACACGTCACACATCACAGTCCCACCAGTGACGTTCTGCCTCTGATCAGTTTACAAGTTGTCCTGTGTGACGATAAGCAAGCGAAACATGGTTTATATTAAGTTATCCAGGGTGACACATCTCGACCAGAACACACACACAGACACACACTTTGTGTTTGGCCGTCGTCCCAGAAATTCATATTCTGCACTGAAGTCAGGGTCAGATGTCTGGGCAGGACTTTCAAAAGCTGGATGAGAGGGGGCCATGATGAAATGATACAGGAAAAAAAAAAAGCTGATAGTTGAGATGTCAAAAATATGATAAAAAAAAAGCATTGATGTGTTATTTGTTGTTTTTTTCATCACTTCTCGCATATTTTCAAGGTGTATAAACAAGATATAGAATCCAGACTTTACTGTCTGACAAGCAAGGGCAAGATAAATCAAAAACCAGAGTTTTTTTTCCCACAAATAGAGGACTTTATTTTCACATTGAGTGCAAAGGAGCAACTGTGCATGTAGGTGAGACGGTTCATTATCACACTACAGCTCAGTGATGGAGGATCATCCGTCCAGTTCCTCGCTGCCAAACACAACAGAGGTGACTTCATCATATAAAAAAGGTTTGCTTTATGTTTCTCATAAAATCACCAGCTTTGCGTTTGGCATGGACGGGTTTTGCTCCCGGGTGCGGATGGCGCGGCATCCAGTTACGTGTGAGGGAACAGGGAATCATGGGAAGGAAGTACGGGTCTGGACTTGACAGGACTTTACTCCTTGGAGAACATGTGCAGGACCAGGTCGCACACGCGGTTGCTGTAGCCGAACTCGTTG
This sequence comes from Blennius ocellaris, assembly GCF_963422515.1. NCBI lineage: Eukaryota > Metazoa > Chordata > Actinopteri > Blenniiformes > Blenniidae > Blennius > Blennius ocellaris. The sequence goes on from NC_137669.1 coordinate 18,862,701, forward strand.
TCGTACCTGCGGACGCGAGAAGGGACGAACGGTCAGGGAGGCGACCAGACAGTTAAAGAAGTCACAGCGGGTCTGTGACACTCACCATGAGACCAGCTTGACGAAGTGCTCGTTCAGTGCAATGCCGGCACCAGCATCAAAGATGGAGGAGTGAGTGTCGCCGTTGAAGTCTGTGGACACGACCTGAAGACGACCAGATGACAGAACTTAAAACGACTGACCAACGGTTTCAGGTTTCATCGGACAATATGAGAAATTAAGTGAGAAATATTGTCTTGTGTTGTTCTTTTTTTTCTGACACTATGTTCCATTCACGTTCGCTCAAATCCCCGCCCGGCGGTCTGTACCTGGTCCTCGGTGTATCCCAGGTATCCCTTCATGGGTCCCTCAGCGGCGGCCTTCATCACCTTCTTGATGTCGTCATACTTGGCCTGAAGAAGAGGAATTAAAACTCGTGTTTAAAGGACACATTCGCTGACACACGTTGCAAATACCGCATCAGAAAGTTGGACACTATGAAAATTTGGTATTTAAAAATTAACGAGAATTGCAATTTTACAAATACATAGCTGCCGTCTCCTTTGGTGGAAAGGAACTCATTGAGAAACAAAACAAAAATAGCACCTTTAACCTGCGTCATCCATCTCGAGGTGTTTATGTGTAAAAACTTTTAAAAGGATTTAAGCTATCGAAGATCCAAAATGTCAGGTTTGGTGGGAGTTTAACAATTAACATTTCCCTAAAAGGACTTTTTGTTTTGTAAAAGTGAAAAGAAAAAGAAAAAAAAAAAACCAAAACTTTTTAGCATTTGGGATTATGTCCAGATTAAATTAACCTTCAGATTTCAGTCTGTATTCATCACGACTGTATTCTGGTATTTTAATCATTCAAACGGAAATAAATCTTATAGCTTTGTGATCTAAAAGTCCTGTGTGGCACTCACGGGCTTCTCCAGACGGACGGTCAGGTCAACGACGGACACGTTGGGGGTGGGGACACGGAAAGCCATGCCGGTCAGTTTGCTGTCGGAGCAGAAGAGGTCAGAATCAGTGCCAGCAGACTTTTTTTTTTACCGCCTCAGTTCACATAGATTTATACTAAATCTTTTGGAGGGAGGGGAGAGGTACCCGTTCAGCTCGGGGACGACCTTGCCCACGGCCTTGGCGGCTCCGGTGGAAGCGGGGATGATGTTCTGGGCGGCGCCGCGGCCATCTCTCCACAGCTTACCGGAGGGACCGTCAACAGTCTTCTGTGTGGCGGTGACGGCGTGGACGGTGCTCTGGAGGAGGAGGAGAAACAAGACGGGTACCATCCCGTTACTTTTGATGACGGTGGCGACAGTTGATGAGCCGCTGAGCTGCTGTTTCCCACTGCCCAACTTCCCTGAATGTATTCGTGCTGTAAAGTTCCATATAGTTGACACTAGCGACATCTCGTCGTTTTTCTTACCATGAGACCCTCAACGATGCCGAAGTTGTCGTTGATGACCTTGGCGACGGGAGCCAGGCAGTTGGTTGTGCAGGAGGCATTGCTATCCAAACAAAACAAGAAATATGTAAATACAATGATATTAATGACATCACCTCATCAGGCTGATCCTGGATTGTTTGTATGTTAATACTAAAACCGATCGAACTGCAGGACCTCAGACTCACCTGACAACCTTCATGGAGTTCTCGTACTTCTCGTGGTTGACGCCCATGACGAACATGGGAGCGTCGGCGCTGGGAGCGGAGATCACCACCCTCTTAGCACCGCCCTTCAGGTGAGCCTGGAGGAAAACAACGACATCCCCACATGAGTCGGATCCGTTTTCAGGCGATTTCAACAGATCTCGTCTGGAGCTTACAGCTAAAGTGAAGTATTCAGTGGAAATCAGTTGAATTTGTGACGACGGGCTGACTTACGGAGGCCTTCTCGATGGTGGTGAACACACCGGTGGACTCCACGACGTAGTCGGCGCCAGCATCGCTCCATTTGATGTTGGCGGGGTCCCTCCTGCGAGCGAGGGCACGCGGAGGTCAGACAGCCGAAAGGGCAACAACGACAACAAGCTGCGGAGGAATGAGCGGGGTACGTACTCGTGGAAGACCATGATGTGCATTTTGCCGATGACCAGCTTGCCGCCCTCGGCCTTCACCTCTCCGTGCTTCCACACACCGTGAGTGGAGTCATACTTGAACATGTAGACCTGCGGCGGGAAAAGCGGTAGATTAAAAAAAAAAAGAAAGAAAAAAAAAATGCATAGAAATTTCCCCACAGGCACGTGCCATGCACATATGTTTAAACAAGCCCACAAAACTATTCTTGAAAAGTAGTGGTGCAAACAGGAAGTGCTCTCACCATGTAGTCCAGGTCGATGAAGGGGTCGTTGATGGCTACCACCTCGACCTTGCCACCCGTGGCGGCGGCACGGGTCACCAGACGGCCAATACGGCCAAATCTGAAATGCAGGAGGGAAGCAGGTCAGTGAGGATGGAGGGAGGAAACAACAGGAAGGTTGAGTTTCTTTTCAATAAACACAAATAGTAATGACTAAAAATCTATTCTTCTCCCTGTAACTTGGAATCAGGGTATGCTTAAAATCCACTTGAGTCTCATCAACACTGACCAGTTGTTTAGTTCTTCATGTACAAACCAAACTGACATGAACGCTTTTAACCACTCAGGCTTGTTTCCGCTTTTCACATACGGCATGGTTAAAAGTCAAGTTTATCACAGGAAGTTAATGTTGAGCTGAATTTGCAGCCTCGGGGTGACAAACATGCAGTCACTGGGAGAAGACTGAATTCTTTGCTGTAAAGTCGGCCAAATCCCTCCAGTTGTCCAAACTGAATTTTTCATAAAGCTTTTCTCATATTTTATGAGGCAGACACGTCATGTAATCTATCTGACCACCAGGTGGCAGCAAACTACCAACAACCATGAGGAAGGGGTCACTATAGAGGACGACTGGCCCATACAAGGCCTCCAACCTTGGATGAAGATAACAATAGCTGGCACCGGCAGTGGAAAACCTGTTTATGCCCAATATAGGAGCCGTCATGGTGGGTCGAACAGCGGGGGCCTGGAACCGGAGAGCTGAGCCAACCGAGGGGGACAGACTTATTTTACATATTAACCCTGTCACCGAGTCTCCAGCAGAGCAAATCAAGAGTCTGATACCATGTGAAGTTTGAGAAAGGAGGAAAAAACGATCTTCCTCACTGAACTTTCAGATCACAGGAGGTTGGGGTGTTATATTGTGAGCATGCAGACGTGGATGAGGGTATTGTGACCTGCTCTCTGCAGATTAAACAGGTCACTTCATATCCAACCTGTTATTTAACTGTCTTATTTCCTTCAAATTTTCAGATTAAACAAAACTGAAAGCGCATATCGTACCTGCAGCTCTAGTTTCAAAAAGTAAAAAGTAGCTTTGAAATTTTTTCTTAATTGTCCAAGTAAGAACATTTCCAAGAAATCTTTCTTTGCCTCGACAATCTCTCTCTTAAACAACAGGAAACATACATAGAGACGTGTGTGTCAGACGTAAACATAATAAGAAGAACTTCTATCTTCATTGTGGACAGACAAACTATATCATTTCGTATTTGTCTATGTATATTTATGCTTGAGTTATTTGACCCCTCGTGAAATGTAAAAATACTAATCAGCCATCTTATCTCAAAGCAAAGGAGTCCAGACGTCGTGTTCCCTGCAACTGGCTCCAGCTCTATCGGACCCTTCATCACTCGCTCGAGGATTTCCCGATTTGTCCGAGTGACCTTGTATTTGTTGGGTGTCAAAAGTAATCAGATGCTCGAACCACTTCAACTGGCTCCTCTCGATGTGGAGGAGAAGCCGAAGAAATGCGCCACCACCTCTCATTGCTCCCGAGGAGCAGCTGACCTCCTCCACCATCTTTTTTTACATGACAAGACCAGGGACTGTGTGACGGCCTAAAGAGAGCAACATCATCTGCAAAGAGCCGAGACACCAGCCGCAGACCTGAAGTCAGATATTAACGCAGAGTGAACAGACACAGCTCTGATCAAATAGCCCAGAAAGTGGAGCCAGGAGTACAAACTGCCTTGAAACAGGACTGTCATGTTTCAGAAGCTGGAAGCTGGTTCACCATTTCACAGACTCCACCGTGTTTCTCCTCAATCAGGGGATCCAAAAGTATAAAACGATGGGAAACAATATTATTTTTTTAACACTACCAACTTGAAGACCAATGACGGAACACATCGACTTTGCCGCCATGTTGTTTTTCAGATATGTAACTTTTTAATTAGCAACTCTGACCTGGATAAAGCAGGAATTGAAGACGGATTAAAGGATTTCCATGTCCACACTGACCTTTTAAAAGGTGGTGTGTCTTATTTTGGACTTGCTGTACAATTATCTCTCATCACTGGGCAAAGTTTCACACCATTTTTTAACCTCAGCGACACACATGAGGTGTGTAATATGAAGCAGTGTTGTATAACAGGAGACATGTGAGGACAAGATCAGACGCCACACCAAGACACCTGTCTGCAATTTGTTTTTTTTTGTTTTTTTCATCCCCATCCAGTTGTCTCTTTAGTCATGTCCACTTTCCTTCGAGTGAAGCATGAAAGTGTTGTTTTGATGCAATATCAAAACCCGGCCAATGGAAACATTCGGGCCTGTATCTGGTTTGTGTCCTGCTGCACCTTCAGTGACTCCGTCAGCTCAGGGAAAACTACAAAGCTTTATTGAAATGTGTCCGTTCTCACAGGACGTTAAGCAAACCCGCCGATGGGCATGTGGGTTTCCGCGTTGAGCTTTAGGAAACCACCGAGCAGCCATAAGGCCGAAATGGACCACAGCCCATCTGCTGCCGGTGCCGGCCCAGCTTGGAGGAGCTCAATCTCCCTGCAGCTCCTCAGCAGCTGCTCCAGTGAGGAGGAGGAGGAGGAGGAGGAGGAGGAGGACAGATGAAGAGTTTCACCAGGAATCGGAGAAAGAGACTGAGAGGCGTATACTTGCACACACCAGGCAGGCCGGCATGATCTCTGAACTTCAGCAGGAAAGGTTAGGGAGTTAAAATTAGACGAGGGGAGAATAAAAGGAATGTGACAGCTGAAGGGAGCAGAGATACAGACAGAGGGGGCGAGAGGAGAGGCCTTGAAGGGTGTGGAAGAAAGGGGGAGGAGAGGAGAGGAGAGGAGGGATGCCAACCGTGACACCGCAACACCGCCGGACTATAAATAACCAGAGAATAGACGGGTCCAGGTCTTGTCCTGCATTTAGACAAGAGTCTCCAAAGAGAAGAGGCCGGGGCGGGACTGCAGAAACCCTCAGCAACAAAACACTCAATCCTCGTCTAGAGACTGCCGCCTTCTCGTCCTCTGCTTGTATTTCAACTCCTTCAATGCTCAATCGCCTTCTCATCATTTTAAAACCCACAAAGAAGCAGCGGTTCTTGTTTTAGAGGAGCACGTTTAATGAGAATCCTTCGATTTTCTTCGAAAAAAACCTCCAATTTTAATGGAGAATGTAAAAACAACCTGCTCTTTTGGCACGTAAAAGTTTAAAATAAATTCTAATTGCCATTTAACTATTTTTTCTTCAAGCAAAAACCAATAGATGTATGACTTTTGGAGACTTTTGAAAAAAAAAAAAAAAAAACCCCACCTAAACTAAATGGAAATAAAAACAACTATATTTTTTATGCAAGATTCAGTTTAGTACTTGTAAGACATTTCAACAAGTTTTTAATATTCTGTGGGATTTCTAAAGTTCAACACAAGTTTATAAGCCGCTACTAGCACAATTAACTGGAGCAATGTGAAGCTCATGGTTAAAATCAATTCTTACAATAAGTCTTTTAATATTTTATCAACTATATTTGTTTCAAATATAATTGAGTTCTCAACCGTCTATTATTGTCTGCAGCAACTCGAGCACCAGTAAAAGTCTTGGTTGTCCTTTGATGCGACAGCTCCTGTTTCATTTTCCATACTGGCTTCCTGACATAATATTTATTTTCCATTAATTAGTAGTTAAGAGGCCAAAAATCTCCAAGAATGTGGAGTATCTCAGAGATCACATATCCCTGAGCTTCTGCAGACACTTTCTTAGTTTGTCTACAAACAGTCAAAAACCTCATAAAAGTCCAGTTGAGCTTGAATCTTTGGAACCAAAGAGCAGCTCGACTGGTTATTCAGACATTAAATTCATGAAATTCTGCATTAGAAGACTATGATTTTGAATACGCCATCATCACCTTTAAGTTTAAATTAATCCTAAGAGTAAAAACGTTTTCAGTTTTCAGTTCACTAAGTAATCGTTACATCGCAAGAAATATCAGGAATATTGTAAGTATCACTGCATTCAACCATCAGTCAGCGAGCCTCACACTGATTAGTTTACTCTCCAACTGTGAAACATCCGTGATTTGAGGGGAAACAAACTTTTTCTATGCTTACATCATGACGTAACATTTAAAAAAGAAAAACTGTACCTGCTCTGTACATTTTAACTTGTTAGATATCCCGAGGGGTTCCATTAACCTCCAGGTTTTAGAAACAATTCATGAGAAACTTTCGACAGAATAGAGAATGTCATGGATTTAAACATAAAATATGATGCATTTGCCAACATTAATTTGCAATGAAATGAATCACTGCAACACCAATTTACTGCTATTTTGGATCATTTCATTGTAATGTCTTGTTTTATTGGATTTTTTTGTAAATTTGCAGAAAAACTCACGGGAAGGCAAAACCTTTAGATATAATGAGCCTTCATAGTCTCAGGATGGACGGTAAAATACATGAATAGAAGAAATACTAAGCTACTTTGAAGTGACAGACCAACCAGAGAGAAAGTAGATGGAACAAAAAGTGACACATCCAAATTAAAAAACAAAAAAGCTGAAAGAGGCTCCGAGAGATAAAACTGACACTTTAATGCTGAAATGACCTCTGTGCTGGTTGAGCTGTTCAACAGTGTTTCCATTATTGTGATGAGACTTTTTCAAACAGTGTAATACATTAAACTCTTTAAAAAGATAGTTAAAGTTCAGCTCACCCGTTGATTCCAATCTTCACCATTTTGACTGATGTGGTCTAGTCCTCACTAGAAAACACAAAAAGTCATTATTTCAAACCAACAGTTGAAAAGTCACTGTGAAGTGTGTGTGTGTGTGTGTGTGTGTGTGTGTGTGTGTGTGTGTGTGTGTGTGTGTGTGTGTGTGTGTGTGTGTATACCGTGTGTGGATGCTCCTCGGTCTGGGTCCTCGGTAGGAGAAGAGAGCGCGGGGACGAGCGATGGGAGTCACCTGCTTTTATCCTCCAGGCCTCCAGCAGGGAGGGGCGAGGCCACGCCCCCTAACTGGCAGTAGGGGGTTGTGGCCACGCCCCCTTCACATGCCTCACTGCCAAGTTCATCAACACAAGTTAAAACATTTAAACTTTCCATTAGATGTTAGTAAGAACTACCCAACTTCTTCTTCTTCTTCTTTTTTTTTTCAACCAAGTCAACCTTCTGTATTCATCCACATGAGCGTCATTCACATTCATTCACATTCATTCACATTCATGCATGCATTCAGTCAACAACATAGATAGTCAATAATGGAATCATCAATCTGTCAAGGAAGCAATTAAACATGGGACATAGTGAGATATCAGAAGAGCAACATAAAACTTGATAAGGTAAACGATAAAGTACATAGTTCACGATCTACAGAAAGAACAAGTTCAGACACATTTCACCTAAAATACTGGATATCCACATATATTGTTTGTTTAACATCCAGTTAAACAAACAATGCACCACTCTATCCACTCAATAGTACTCATCCACCACACAAAGTAGTTCTTGAGTGGCGGATCAACAGTGTGGTTGCTATGCAACAAAACCAAGGATCAACCAACCATATTTATCAATATGATCGTGGTTAAATCGGAATATACTGTGTAGCCTCTATATGAGCGATGGGCAACACAGCTTTTCAAGGGGCCACATTAAAAAAATGACCAGTACTAATATAATGTGAAAAAAATATTTACAATTTAAATGTAGTGAAGAACTACATGCATCATGCACACGAACTCTCATACTGTATATGTTATATTGACACACTGTTTACTGGTCAATTCTTTAGAGCTCCCACTATGATGTATAATGAGGTGGAATATATTCCTAGATCAGATTTTAAGCATGCAGCTTTCAGGGTGTTTGTCTTGTTCTCTTTGTATTTGCAGAAAGTCGCAGCTAAACTCTCCCTGCTCTGTCAGTAATAAAAGTCACATGCAAAGAATCCGATGAAGGTCAAAATATTGGTGGACACCAGATGCAGCTGATCTTTAAACTGGATCTCTGGTCCAAAAGCAGAGCTGCAAAGGCCTCGTCGCAGCCCTCCCATCCCGCCCGGTCTCATGTTCGCCGTATGACTGTGTGGGTCATGTGACAGTGTGGCATCTGCTGCTGCATGCACGTACAGAGAGGAAATGTCACGGCGGGTTCACTAAGCTTTAAACCGCCACAGTCCAAGTCCCACCGCAGGTCAGTTTCAGATACTCTGACCATCGGCTTCTTCCACTGATATAGTTTCAAAAAGCTATATTGTCTGGATAATTCGCTGCCAGCATGCGAGATTTGCTTTAGGGACACAATTAATGGTACATTTGTCATCAGCCTGCACAACAAAGAAAAAAAACCAACCGATTGTTCAAACGTTTAACTGAGTGACTGAGTGCTGCTCGTCTCCGGTCGAACTCCTACAGTGAAGCCCGTCCAGGTCTATTTCTGGATAATCCGTCTGCAGGTCTGCCAGATCCCCAAACACCACGTCTCGCACTCCACTCGTTACACTCCGTCGACACGATGCAGCAGCGTCTGCACCGCGCTCTTATTGATCATAGAGTCGGGGCGATCTATCAGGCCGAATGCTTTCAACAGTTTCAGAGGATATTTTCACATAACAGAGAATTCAGGAGAATTTAGTTTTAGGAGACTAAAATGTGTGGATGTTTTGTGCCAAAACAGCAGTTACTATTCCAATAAACTCATGTTTACTAAAAGAGAAACTGCACTGTAACCTTCTCAAGTAACTTGTCACTTTTGGTATTTGGTTTTTAACGAGTAACTGTAATCATTAAGACATTTAAAGATCTCCCCAAGAGAGGCAATGTTTAATTTCCAAGTAGTTCAACGAGTGCACACTAAAGGGTTAAAATTGAATCACAATGTTTTTGTTTGCTTTTTGCAACATTTTTCATGAAGAGAGTCCATGTTTACAGCTGGGATATAATTATGGAGAATAAAGATTACAGGTCACGGTGTTACACGGGGTGTTTCGGTGCTCACAATTTGTCAGAACCTTCTCACACTGGCGGCTGATGAACGTACAGTCCTTCAAGTGAGTCAGCAGAGGGTGAAGTAAAGGTCAGCCTATAAATAAGACGCCCAGCCTCCTGCTCTCTTCGTATAGACTCAATATGTCAAAGGTTGTGACATTTGGAGGGCCGGCGGAGAGCCGGGCACCACTGGTCAGGGGTCAACGATACCCCGCTATCACAGGGGGAGGGGGGGGAGTTCAATGGAGCCAAGCTCGGTGCGAATGCCTGAATGAATGGCGAACAGCTCACAGGACCAGAGCGGAGATAAATATGGCTCCTTTGTGAATGCGTGGTGGTGTAACAGTGTACATACCTGCAGTTTATGCAAGGTCCGGTCTGATAGCGGCTTTGTCTCTGGGCAGGGCCGCTCTGATAAGTCACATGATCCACGCCGCCTTATCGAGGCGCTCAGTGGCTGATAAGCTCGGCTACTTTCTCATATTTGTCTCTCAGGCTGTGTGAACGCGGTTAGAAAAGTCACAAAGCATTTTGTGAGATTTTACGGAGACGTCAGAGCTCCGTCTTCTTTCATTCCCCTTCGGTTCCACATAGTGTCTGATTCTAATGTTTAAACAGCAGTTTAGTGAAATAGTGTCTGTAAGAGTTGACACACTGTGCTGTTGTTCTGTATGTTTTTACATTTAAAATGACTGTTAGTGGTTTAATTACATTAGTAAACAATCTACTTTTCCTTCTACACATTTCCACTGATACACAGGAAGTAAAATGAATCAAATCTCGGGGATCCAGATTTATGTGGCACTGATTTCAAGTTTCAGGAAACATCTTTGTTTTCTAAAGGAAGATGTGTGTTCAGGTCTGATTCTTATAGTCCGTCCACTGCATTAAGGTCAAGAGTTTGTGTTTGAGCTTATTGGTAAGAGCCAAGCCAAAAGAAAAAGCCTTTTGGGTCACAGGTGAAATAAACAGGCTGACATGTGGCAGTTTGTCTTCTCTTGCACAGATAAACACATCCAAAAGTCAGCAGGCATGCAGGCCTGCTGAACAGCAGGTAATCCAAACAGGTAAAAGGCTGCCGGCAGAACACTAAGAGAAGAGACTTTCCTAAAAACACAAAGAAAAACAGTAAATGAAGACAATTCATGACGAGGAAAGAAACTATGGGAGCGCCTTCGCCGCTTTCCCATTGAGTCGCCCTTCATGGTCTCACATGAAGTGATTGAATCCGAGTCGCCCCGGGAGGTTCAGATTGTTTATGTGGGTGACCTTTAATGATTTCATTTTTAAGCTGATGACATTTATTGTATTTGCTTTTCATTAAAGAGCAAATGTGACAGTGGGCGTGGGAGAGAGAAAGACGAAGACATGGCCCAAAGGTCAGGAAGCAGATCGGAGCCCGGAACACCTGCTGAGCCAAAAGAAACACAAAACAGTATCCTCATCTTACAAAGAACCTTGGCTCCATCACATGGAACAGTTCTCTCCTGTTGAAACGTTATTAGGGTCCAAGTACTGAGTGCCGAAGGACCCTTTAGAAACCATAAAGATTGTTTTTAACTCTTATACTTTTTTAACCATTAGAAAACGTGATTTTGAAAGCATAAACATACATGACTTTTTGCCACACTTCGCTCAACCCGGCAAAAAATGTAGATAATTTGGAGGAATCACACAAGTGACTGGAAAAATACCTCAATACCGTCACCTACAAAATTAAAAAAATTCAGCCCCTGGATCACGCTTCACCGAGAGCTACGAAATTCGGCACACAAATGTAACTTCATATGTGACTTCATAGAAAATGAGCTGCTTTTCATTCTCATTTTCATCTGGAAGGACACAAAGGGAGAAATGTTGCTATGAGCCAAAAAGAGGGTGTTACTATAGCAACATATTCTGTTTGATTGGTCTCATATATACACACGGTGAGACATATAGAGGAGGGGCTCACAGCTTTTCCGGCTTTATCCCAAGCATAAACAAGTGTGTTACCATAGCAACATATTGTGCTTACTCGCTCTCTCAATACATACTTTTAAGTGTTTGTGTATCTATCTCATGAGAGAAATACCTCATAGTGTTGTTGGTACCAGGGCGCCTATAAAAAATGTGATAATGTATACATTTCAGCAATCTTGACTTGCAAGCATCATTAACTCCTTGGACTTTATTTCAGAATTGGAGCTGCATAGTCCAATAGCACCAGAGGGCTTTACACAAACTAAACCAACAGTGTGTGCCAGTGAATGCTAAGGGAATGAGATAAAACTACAATGTGAGTGAATACAAACCAGCTGAAGGTCATTTCATTCAAACATTTGGAGAACAAGCTGACACAATCTTTCTATTACAACACGAATGATAGTAGTCCAAATTAATAAAACAGAGCGTGACATCTTCAGTCTCCACTTGAATGAAGTGAGCTGACATCACAATCTGGAGGCTGTTTAACATTTATGTATCGCTTACGTGCAGCCTTTAATGAATCCAGTGTCCTCCAGCCCTCACTGACCACTTCACAGCAGAATCCGAAAGACATTTCAACAGAAACTTAATTCATTGCTGGACTGCGTAGTTCAGTAAATACCACCTGAGCACCCCACATAGCAACTCCTTCGTTCCAGGCAGCAGTGAGGACCATAAACCTTGCCTTTTTTGGTGTCATTTTGTTCAGGACAACCTCATAAATGCAGCTCTGAAGTATTGGTTTCAGCTGGCATACTTTAGTAACACAGTGGATCTAAAAACACCATAAAACTACAAATTCGGATTGGGAAAAACATAGGTTTATTGATGATAAAATTCACAGACATGCTCAACGAATCATTTAGTTTACTTATTAAGTAAATCTAAACTACAATTAACTAAAATGTATCAGAACAGGACTGAAAAAACCGTTCTATACAGATATTTACAGTGAAATAGAAGTACTGCCTCAGGTGTTTTTGTAAAACTATTTACAAAAAGTCACACATATAATGTCAGGTGAAGAAAAAATATTTGTGCCACTCAAAAAAAATGATTCTGTCCAACACAACACAGAGGGGCACATCACAGGCATGGCATTTCCATGGAGTGTCTTTCCTTTTCTTGTGTTCCTGCAGGCAATGTTTACATTTTCACCTGTCTTTGGCTGTTGTGGTGGAGCCTGGAATGATGGGGACAGGAATGTGGTCAGCTCTCCTGGTCTGGGGAACACCTCTCTCCCCTCTAACAAAAATAAGCTGAGGTCTTCAATATTGTAATCGGAATCACTCTCAAACTCAATGTCAGACTTGATGTGCTCTTCTCCTTCAAAAAAAAAAAAAAAAGGAGCGCCTGATCGACGTTCATAAGGCGCCTCATTTAAAACATAATTTTAAGATGATCTTGTAGTTTTACATCTGCACTTTCGACACGGATTGAAACACTGGACCAGATGACACTGTGCTGTGAAGCTACTGCCTTTTAAAACGGTCATGTGATGAGGTCGCACCGGTGCGTCCACCGGTCTCAGAGGTTTAACAAAGAAAAACATAATGTTATGTATGTACAGAGATCAACCGTAGACCTGCGAGGACGTATCACCTGTGAGCATAGTAGCCCCCGTGTTGGTAGTTCATTTCAAAACGATTTGAGAGTGATTTGAGAAATGGCTGACAAAAAAAGCCAGGAAGTCCAGAAAGGTGAGAACAGGAGTACGATGAAGCTCAGAGATCTAGAGAAGAGGCTCCAGCAGGTGGTGAAGGACAGAAACAGGCTGTTGCATGAGAACAAGACCCTCCAAGCTGAAAACCAGACCCTGCTGGCTGAGAAGGAGACCTTCCATGCCGAGAAAAACACCTTCCACACTGAGAACCTGCTGGCTGAGAACAAGGCCCTTAACGCTGACAACAAGATCCTCCATGGTAAGAACAATAGCCTGCTTGCTGAGAAGAGGACCCTCCAAATTGAGAAGGAGACGTTGGGAGCTGAGAACAAGACTCTCCGTGCTGAGAACAAGACCCTCCATGCTGAGAACAAGACCCTGCTGACTGAAATGGAGAATCTCTGCACAAACAACAAGAGCCTGCGGAGTGAAATGCAGAATCTCTGCATAAACAAGACCCTGCTGCCTAACAAGAAGACAGTCCATGCTGAGAACAAGACCCTCCACACTGAAAACAAGACCCTGCTCGCAAAGAACAAGACCCTCCATGGTGAGAACAACACCCTGCTGGCTGAGAACAAGTCCCTCCACACTGAGAACAAGACCCTGCTAGCGGAGAACAAGATCCTCCATGGCGAAAACAAAACCTTACTGGCTGAGAAGCAAACTCTCCACGTTAAGGACAAGACCCTCTACGCTCAGAACAAGACCCTCCACTGTGAGATGAAGACCCTGGTGGCTGAGAAGGAGTGTCTCCATGCTGAGAACCAGACCCTGGTGGCTGAGAAGGAGAGTCTCCATGCTGAGAACAAGACCCTGGTGGCTGAGAAGGAGTGTCTCCATGCTGAGAACAAGACCCTGGTGGCTGAGAAGGAGAGTCTCCACAATGAGAACAAGACCCTGATGGCTGAGAATGAGAGTCTCCACACTGAGAAGATCAGTCAAGTGGAGGCCATCAAGATCTTAGAGGAAGAACTCCAGGCCAAGAAAAAGAAGAAAAGAGGCTTCTGGAGTCGACTCTCCAAAAGGCAGTGAACAATCTTTCATTTAGTGATACAAGCACCAGATTTGGCCCACAGGTGCTTTAGAACCTACTAATCTCAGAAAAGTACATTGTCCACTCGAAAAAATTGAATTGCTGTTGGGATCTCAGCAAGACCACAGAAAAATTGGTTCATTTAAACTACTCATGAGGATCGGGGAAAGGCCAGATGGGAACAGGCCACAGGGAAAAAGGCCACAGGCAAGCAGGCCGGACTGGAACAGATCACAAGGATCCTTGGAGCAGTGGTGTGAGGTGGATCTGGGCGAGTCTGCTTGGTCCATGATTGGTCGGCTCGTTCTGTCAGGGATAGGAGGTGGTTTGCGGATGGACCCAAGCGCAGGAGGAGGAGGAGGAGGAGGAGGAGGAGGACCCTGTTGCCTCTCTGCTTCGGTAGGTGGACAATTTGCACATGACATTTTATATGACGATATAAACTTTAGAACAGGGGTTTCAAACTCGTGGCCCGCAGGACAATGTTTTGTGACTCCCGGGTAAATGCACGGTCAGGCAGCAGTCACCTTTTATGAGCTCACCATCTTCTCTTTTTTCTAGGTAGAAGCGTGACGTCGTTCTCCATGTGTCAACACTCACAGTGTTAACAAAGCACATTTCTGCCCTGTCAAGTAAACACATTTGCAGTAAGTAAGAAGAACTCAAGAAGAACTCAAGAAGTTGAACTTTTATGCCTACTGTAAGTGGCAGAGGCTTAAATTTTGACATGCCTCCATTTTACCTCACTCTCTGTAGCGTAACCAAATTTACTGAACAAGAAGCAGCAGCAAGGAGGAGGCAAGAGAAACCATGTTCAGAAGAACCCTTCATGATCTTCATTCAAGATTCCATACATGTCCAGGACACTTCATGTTCACAAAAAAAATAAATCATTAAAACTGTTATGATGAATAATGATGTTTGAGGATTTTTTTGTACAACTTTTATTGTGGAATCCCTGATTCGGCCCAGCCTCACCCAGAGGCTGCCTCCATCGGCCATAATGCTACCTGCTGGACATGGGAAGTGTGTGTAAATAACTGGCTAGCTGGAAACAGGAAGTGAGGTATACATGTTCCGTTCTCGCTGAAACTTTATGCTTCGCATGAGAGTCTACATCTGAGCACTATGGTTGGCCAAGAGGTGCAAAACACTACAACATATCAAACACTTTTTCAAAATGTGACACAAATTTATGTTTTGGAAAACATTTTTACATATCATAAAACAGACATTGAAATCAGCCGCTGGAGCGAGGTGGCTGGAAGAGGAACGTGCACAAAGTGTGCCCAGGTTCGTGTTCGCCGCTTCTTCCTATGATTTCATGCAAATCTGACAGACAAGTAAGCCACTTCATTAGGGTGTGTGATGCAATGTGTTTTCATAAATCCTGTTTTGGGGCTGTGGAGGCGTTTCGGAGGAGTGGCGGGGGGCAGAAGAGGTTCAAGGACGGATGGAGGAGGTGCAGGTGGTCGATCGATCGAGGAAGAGAACAGAGGAACAAAAAGGCCTTTTCTTACTTCACAGATGCTTGATCTGCATTCCAGCTTCAAAGTACAACTTTGAGACCCTCTTTTCAGAAATTACATGGAAACAGTCTCGTGAGGAGAGGAAGAGTTCATTGCTGTGTGGCGCCCTCTAGTGAGAGGATCTGGATCTGCTGAGGCACACGGAAACAGATCATCTTATTTGTAGTAAGAATCATCTGAATGTTTTGAAAGTTTTTTTTCTGTCACACGTGTTTGCATATATTTATTTGGACCATTTTATTGCATTTGGAAGCAAAAGAAATGCTCACACCTTCAGAGCGTGAGACATTTAAATCAGATCTATTACTGAGTGAAATCCACAAAATGCAGTTTTAAATGTTAGTACAGCCTGGAAATTGTGGCTGAACAGCACATAATCATAGCACACAATTGAACGAAACTGAAAAAGTGCACTGGTTAAAGATCATACAGGGAAGGTGGGAAAACAGATAAGTGGAACTTCTGTCAAAGCTCTAATTTGGACAGCTCACTCGCAGCAGAAGTGTTTGATTATCTCATTAAATAATATTCAGCATGTCTGCAGCCTTTTTAACCCACCTCCACCCCGCAGGATGAAGAGTGTCAGTCTTCATGGAGCTGCAGAACTCCCGCTCGGCTGACATCTCTGCTGGCAGACGGACAGCGTGTCGTCCTTGTCTCGTCCTCTGTCACAGGAAGGACCCTCTAATCAGCTCGGCAGAGAGGACGCTGGGATAACTGGCAGGAGACCAGGTGAGGAGAGGTAAATGAGACGGGATGGATGCTGGCCGGGGGAGCGCTGTGGCATTTTTCATTCACAATTCATAATTCGTTCACACTGCTCACACTGTGTTTTTGAACAATTAACCCATGGGAAAACATACAGAAATCTGTCAAGAAGAAAAAAAAAAATCCTTTTAAATTCAAGAATTAGGAAGTTTTGCATACATCATGTCACTCGTTGGAAACAAGACGTTACTTAATGAATCTCTAATTGAAGCATAACTGGTTACTAATAAGAAATTAGAAGTTTGAGTGTGCTCATCACTTCACTGCGATAACAGACACACATTCCCACTTATGCCCAAATTAGAGTCACTCATTAAGGTCAAACGGGGAAAATGAGAAACAAAAACAGCCTTTAAAAGCCAGGTAATAAAACTTCTGTTTTCCATGATTTCCTATAGTCTCAGAGCCACCGTACAAAACTGATTAACGATAGCTACTCACACAAGGGATGAAATATAAATAAATGTGATTACTCAATAACATCTACTCAATATAAACATTCCTGTTGTCAAAAACGCTCTTGATTTACTTGACGTCTGAAAGGTTCCCACACAAATACTTCTGTTCCCACCTGACCATCACTGCTGCACCTTTCTTCATGTGGGTGAGGAGGAGGAGGAGGAGGAGGAGGAAGGCTGATAATGTAATCTCTGCAGCGTCACCAAGGCCTTTGAACAACAGCAACTCCTCTAATTCTCAAAAGACAAAAGAACAATCTGTGTGGTCCTTTGTTTTGTTTGGTTTTGTTTTAAATATCTTTGTTGGTCTTTAAGGATGCCACACTCTCTTTATTTGAGACTCTCAAGACAATTCTAAGTCTTGAAAACAACAAAAAAACAGCTTTTTGATGACGAAACTCAACAGCACGCGTTCATCATCGGGTTTATTACAGGTTGATTATTACAACCTGGAACGAGTGAAATAGTCAATGTTTAGTTTAAAACTGACATATGGTTTCTGAAGCTTCAATAAAGGAGGAGGAATCTAAGACAAATTCACTGTGGGTGGATATTCATCAGATATGAAGCTTAACTCACGGCTGTATGTTTTTTTGTGTGTTTTTTTTAAAAAACAATGTGGCACCATTTGTCTGTATGACAATATGTCTGTTTTTTTCCGAGGAAACAGTCAAACGTTTGACTTTTCTCTCTCTGAGTGTCAGCCGCGTATCGGTGAACTCAACCCTCAGGGGCTGTTCAGTTTTGCTTTCAGAGGTTCCGCCGAGCGTCCCGAGTGCAGCTTCAGGGACCCTTTAGGCCACAGCGGGGATCCGAGCAGCGGGACGACACTGTGAGCAGGAAAACAAAGCGTATTGATCCCCCTGGACTCCCGTGTGGGATCAATCATCATGGCATTTACTGTGAAGCTCTGTGAAGACCAGAAGCTGCTGCTGCTGCTGCTGCTGGACTCGGTGTGTGTCGGTGTCTGTGTGGGCGTTAGGTGTGCGACGGCGGTGACTTATATCTTTCATGTCACACCGCCGCAGCCACTCCAGATGAGAAAACAGTGTTGATAATGTGTCACGTTCGTGTGAAGGCTGAACCGAAGCGGCAGCCTTTACAGTGCTCAACAAAGGCAGGCAGCTCAGATATGTGACTGCAACTGCGTTAAAACAGCAATGATCACAATTTCATGATCAAATGTTGGCAATTTTTCATTGCAGAAGATGTAAACACCCTAAAAAAACACACATATAAAATAAAAAAGGGATATGTTTAACAAATTAAAAAATTAAATAGCCAGTAATGCCACTAAAGTGGCAGCAAAGAACTAAAATAGAACAAAACAGTGGGAGTTTAAAGTGATTTTGGCGGCAGAACAGAAAAAAACCCATCCAAAAGCTACTTTTTCCTCAACACCAAATAATCAGTTAGATGTAAACAAAGGGTAATACTTTCAAATAAAATCTTTTATGGTCCTCAGCATATCAAGGTAAATAGTATCTGTTGCTAATTACGTTGTGAAATCAGTTTTATAGCAAAATATACACACTTTTATGGCAATTTTTGCAGCAGAAGACATAAAAACACCTCAATCGCCACTGTTTACAATTCACTCAGTATCAACAGTCAGTAACATGAAGAAACTGATCCGCGAAGTCAGTTACTTTCCTCAGGAGGAGGTAGAGACCAACAGCAAAACCAAAAAAAGAGTGTGAATATGAGAATAACGTCCATCAAAATGGACTGAACTCTATGAAGACTCAGATCTGATAAAATAACCATAATTTTTATGAGCAAAATAAATGCAGCTTAAGTTAATTTTGCAGAATGCATAAAGATATGCGATCACAGTTAGAGATTAACTCAGTAGTATATTTATGAAATATTTTGCCAAATATGTCCCTCATGAAGATGGTGAAGAACAAAAATAGAGGAAATAAAATGGACCAAACCGAAGCTGGAGCCTTTTATGAGGCTGAAGAAAAGAAGGCAGTCTTCTAATAAGATTAAAATACCATTAATCACAAGTTAATGATAAGGAGTGAATGTGATCTCTATAAAGTTGATATTTATAGAAACATTGCTTTCAGTTTGGAATTGCAAGAGCCTAAAATGACAATTTCTCTGTATACATTCACTATTTTCTAAGGAAGACAGGACCCAGACTCCTCTTCTTGAGATGTCTGTGTCTGTCGGTGCGTAACTCAAACTAACTCATACATTTCCACACTTGATCCAGCTCAACGGCATTATTAATTTATGATTTGACCAGACAGCGGCAGTAAACGGTGAGATTCCGCTGTGATGTGGGTCCTGCAGTCCTGCAGTCCTGCAGTCCTGCATATGAGATGAATTATGTTTCCCCTGTGGTGGAAACCCTGCGTGCCGAAGCCTCTTTAAGCAGCCGGGGTGAGCGTTTAAGAAGAGAAGTCCTCCTTTTCTGGCTGCCAAGGACAGGATTACCCAGCAGACCGCCCCGCTGCCGCTTTCACCTCGTCCCGACCCTCAACACGCCCTCTGAGGAAGATCTTTCCCTCGACAACCCCGCAACCTGGAGCTTAACCTAAATCTGACCTAGAAGTCTGTGGACGCCGGCCAGAGGTCACAGAGTTCTGACGACGTGACGGAAAACAAGTGACGTGGAGAAATCCGGAACTCTAGTGTGTGCATTTAAATGACACTGGTTCAGCCTGCCGTCTTTCATTTAGTATCTCCCGCTCTCCCGTCCAGGAGTCGTTGGGTGAACACATTGTGTCAGCGTGCGCTAACAGCTTCTCTGCAGATTTCAGGAAAACCAGGACAGAACACTTTCTAGACTTCGGAGCAGCAGAGCTGTCCCCTTGGTTTTTATTTTGGAAGCGGAGGAGTGTTTCGCTGTAATGTTTTTGGTACATCAAAGATTAAAGAGCGAGTGCAGCCTCGAGAGGCAAAACGAGCGGGAGTTTAAGGAAAGAAGGTTCAGACCTGAAGGTCCAGAGGTCTGCGCAGACTAAAGTGTGCTGCAAGAGGTGTACAGTAGCAGTGAATGAACACTTTCAGGTGAAGTCCCAGTGTTTTACCATCCACATTTACATATTTTACAGACCGTTAGTCTGCACTGATCCCTGGATCCTCGCTATTCTCCTGCTCAAACATACTTCTCCTGCACATAATTCATTCAATACGCACACACCACAACAGCCCTTTTACTTTGGTAATACTCATATTTTGATAGTTGTTTGATGAAACAGCCAATTTGTGTTTAATAAACCATGCACAATTGTGAAGTTGAGCTCATATACATGATGGTTATTTTCTTATGGACAGTAAAAAAGAAACTTTCCAACAATAAAACTGAACATTTGCTTGAATAAATCACAAAAACGATTGAATCAGTCACGTGGTTCTTTTGTTGTTATGCCCCTGATCAAATGCAATTTAACAGCTATTGTCCACCAAAGAGTCTTTCATCATTTTCTTTTGTCCTCATGCGTCCCAGCGTGGACATACAAACAGCCGTCCAATTATACATTCAGGTGACCACGCACGCACACACACACACACACACACACACACACACACACACACACACACACACACACACACACACACACACACACACACACACACACACACACACACACACACACACACACACACACACACACACACACACACACATGCAAACACACTGGCTCCCGGCTATAAATAGTCTGTGTGTTTGTCTTCATATGCACATACATAACATTTCCCCTACTTGTCAGCTCTCATTATTTTGCAGCCTCTTTCTCACCTTCTCTCACCACACATCTTCTCAACCTCCAGAATACAAATAACCCTTCTTCCTCCTCCTCTTCCTCCTCCTCCTTATCCTCCTCCACATCCTTCTCTTCTTCCCCCTTATTCCTCCAGAAGCTCATATTCCCCGCTCGCTTGAATTCTGTCTCAGCTCTCAGCATGACTCATAGACTTTACCCTTCCTCTCCTCCCTCTTTTCATCCCTCTGTCATTTCACTCTATCTGGCAACTTTTTATTTGGAAGTCATCCACTTGCTTGGGTTTTAGCTCTTTATTACTCCTTATGTGTTTCTTACTTTTCGCCCTTATTCAAACTTATATATATATATATATATATATATATATATATATATATATATATATATATATATATATATATATATAGTCAGTGAAAACTGTGCAGCTGAAAGTGAAGTGACTCATTCTTTTCTGGAAACTTGCCGGTCATTGTTTGGCTGTGACTCTCTAAGACCTGCAGGTATGAGCGCTCGCCACTTTTTTCTTTCTATTATAAAGAAAGTTTTGCCGATAAAAACTTCTTTCAAGCATGGAATGTAACTGGCAAGAGACACTAACTGAAATGGTGAATACTTTTCATAGTCAACTTCAGTGTCAAGACAGGAAAGCTCAGTACATTAAGAAATGGATCTAAATTCACCATGAAGATTAAAAATGGGTAAAAACAAACAGGAGACACTTTGTTCAATCTATTTTTTTTCTTGAAAAAGATGTCAAATACTGTAATAGTGTATCCTCTTCTTGTTACCATTTCCCCCTTTCCTTTCCCTCCTTATTTTCTTCCTTTTATCCACATTTCTCTTTTCTTTTTTCCTTTTTTAAGGATGTAATTTAGAAAAACATCTTCTGTACATCAATGTTTTGGAGATACTTTGTGCAACACATCAATTACCTTTCTTTAGGAACGGTGAAAAATGTGTGTTTAATTTTACAGTCGGTACCTCTGGGCCAACAAATTAGAAGAATAAATGATGAAGAATACATTTTTAGCAACGTTAACTGCAGACAAAGCTTAAATCAAGAATGCTGAGTTGTTAAAAAAAAAAAAAACAACGAAAGTAGCAAAACAAAAATGCCCAAAGTGTTTTGACATTTTTGGGAGAAAGAACTCAAAAGTTGGAAAGCACAAATTCATATAACTGGCCTGCAGTGCATCAGTATATCCAGACTTTGTGCAACGCATCAATGAAATGATCCCCTGAAACAAACTGATGATTAATTTCGTAAAGAAAAACCCAGAAGCCACAAAAAATGTGTAAGTGTAATTGATTATTAGTGGAAAATGATAAATTTTAATTTAGCGTCTAGAATAGATCCATGATGTCTGATGATACATGACATTTACATAATGTTGAAAATGAGGGCGCTGAGCCGGCAACAAAGGTGAAATTAGCATAACAGGAATGCCCAAGGTGTGTTCAACTTTTTTTTAAAAAGTAAGAAGTACAACATTATTGAAAATGACTTGCTGTGCATCACAATGTCCAGGCTTGCTTTCGTGCAAGGCGTCGATGACATGCTCCATTCTGGAAATCGCCCGTCACTTCCTCGCCCCCTTTAGCTGAATCACCGTGTTTTTATATTCATACTGTGTGAGGCTGAGACAGACGGAGGGAGGAGGGGAACAGCTGTACTGCATTATTGGAGAGAGACACTGATGAGCTGGGGAGAAGGAAGTCTATGTTCCTTCCCCCAAACAGTGCAAAACAGATTACCTTCCATCAGTCCGTCCATTCAGCTTAAACTTCACCAGCGAGTGGGAGGAAGACGCACTCTAATGTGGATGTGAACTGATGACGGCGCAAGGAAGTACCACATATAGAGTATCCTGTTGGGAACAACAAAATAAGTTACAAGCAAGTGTGAAATGAAATAATAGTAAGAGTAGCAATCAAAAATAATCAGTAACTGGTCACATTCAATGCATTAACATTACAACTGCATCCAACTTTTAATCCTGTGGAGAAAAACATCAGTATTTTTCTTTTCCTGACGAAAAGCTGATAAAGATAATCAAGCATTTACTTAGCGTTGCTAATTCACTCATTCAGGAGTAAAAGGCGCATAATGGCTTTGGTTATTATTGCTGAATCAGTAAATTAAGAGCAGTACGTTAAAAGTGGTGGTTGAGGTGATGGATATGATGGTCTCTTTAACTTTAAGTGAAGCTTTTAGCACTGATGAAATACATAAAAAAAATGAACATCTGACAGTTTGCTGTGTTGCTGTCGGAGCCAATGAGTTTGATGTGAGGGGAGTTGAAGTTTATAAAAAAAATGTGCTGAGTCAGCGTCAGAATACGGACAAAAAAGACCAAACTTGTCAAGCGTCTGAACCTCAACAGATCTCCGCTTCAGAGTATCAACTTTTAATCTTGTATGGGAGAATGATACCACAAGATGCATGTTCAGCTGTTAATCAAGAGCAAACCTAATTATTGGCATTATTCACAGACAACTTAAAAGCAGAGGCTGACTACAGAGGGGCTTTACTGTCGTCGCTCATCTGAGGTTCTGATGGTGCATCACGGCCCCTCTTTAGTGCTCCAGGCCGTAGACCAGCCACTCAATGGCAGCTGGCTTTTGCTGGGCGCTGTTTACCATAATAACATGCATTAGAAACACTCATAGAAGCCGCAGCACTCGCATCCAGAGGATACGCTTAAGTGGCGTGTGCAAGGTCACAAGCTGGAAGATCCATTTTTAGACTGTAAAATCACACAGAACACTCTGCATTATCTCTGATTGTAGAAATGAGTGCAATTACGGTTTATGAGAAGAAGAACAAGAGGTCATCAGAAGAGGATACAGCACTCAGTCTATGCTGCCTTTGATGTCCGTCCCGGCCTAATCTCTCCCGCAGGCTCCAGGCCAACCTCCCGGACTATGATGTGACCAGGAGGCACATCTCAAACACACCGAACCGCCGTGACTGTAGACGAGTGGCTGGTCCTCTGTGAGCTAATGTCAGACGTCTGCACTCCCGAAGAGACTGTTCCTATACCGCGAGTAAAAGTGATATGAAGGACGCGCTGGTAAGGAAATGAAACTGTGGGGGTTTAGATATATAAATCTTACACAGATAGAGAAAGTATTAACTTACAATTGTCAGAAATATATATATATATATAAATGACAGCTGTGCAAATTTAGAGTCACCAGTTCCTCTGAGGAAACCTGGATTAAACCCACAGGGAGAACATGCAAACTCCACACAGAAAAGAGTCCAGGTGTGGACGCTTCACGCAGCGCCATCAACAGGAAATACAGACACAAAGATCAACAGGAGGCAGGTTAATGATGAAACTCCCTCTGACACCTGGGAAAAGCGTAATTATGTTAAAAACAGCCTCAATTTGTGTCATATGACAAGTTGTGTAACATCCAATTCCTACACACACTTCATCTAAGAAAAGGTTGAGGATATCTAAAGCCGGGTGACCATAAGCTGAGAGACACTCACATAAACATAACACACATCTGAGAGTCTATATAGAATACAGACACATGAAGAAGATGCATCTCAACACAGAGGCATCAAGCAAAGGTTCTAAAACACAAACCAATATTCAAATTAAATAGTTTTGATCAAACAAGGGGATATAAGTTATTGCAATTTTTTTTTAATGACAAGCTTGCAGGTCCAATTCCCCATCTGCCACAGCTATATGTTGAATTTTCTGTGAGCAAGGCACTGAACCAAAATCGCAAATGGATGGATTCTGCTTCTTTCTTGGCTGGTGTGTCTGTGTGTGTCTAAACCTTCATTTCCTTGACCAGTGACGTGTCGTTCCTTTGACCTAAATCTGCATAGAAGAGAATGGATGTTTCTTTTCTTTTTTTTAAATCTACTTATTTAAATGTGATATTTTTGTGTAGAGACTTTTTCTTTCTCAAAAAAAAAATCGGTCAGAGTTGTTGTTATTTATAGATGAACAAAGCCGTCTTCTTTTTTTCTTTTCTTTTCTTTTTTTTTTTTTACATGGAGCTACCCTGGACCTGAAATGATATGGACAGCAGCACTGATCTACAGGGTCACATCTGGAGGTGAGAGAATGAAACCCCACAAACAATTATGTGCGCGTTCATGTTTTTGCATGACTGTGCTGAAATGTCCATGTAAGACAACGTGTTGGAGCGCGCATGTTTCTGTCGGCACCGAACGCGTGCGCGCCTCCAACAATGACAGAGGGAAACCAGAGAGAGGGAGAGAGGGAGAGAGAGAGAGAGAGAGAGAGAGAGAGAGAGAGAGGGAGAGAGAGAGAGAGAGGAGGCGACGCGAATGACATGCACACACACACACCCTCACTGTTTCTCACACACGGAGGAGAGGAGGACAGTGAAGGAGAAAAACACAGAGAGGAGAAAGGAGGAGAAAGAAGAAGAGGAGGAGAGAGGGAGAAAGAAGAGTGGGGGAAGTGGTGGAAATGGATTTTATTTTCCCTGAGCTGCACGAGCCTCTGTAAGACAACATGGGCTGCATTGGATCCCGGACGATTGGTAAGGACGCGCCGCTTTCCGACTGCCATGTGGATGAATGGATGGATGGCTGGATGGATGAATGGATGGCTGAATGGATGGATTGGCGGAGAGACGGAAAGATGAGAAAATGCATTTTTATTCCTGAAAGACTTTTACTAAACCTGCAGGGAGTTGCAGCGCTCCATATGTGTGTTTTATGTTGCGCTTCTTGTGCGTAAAAGCGTCTTTTTTTGGAGGGGGGGATTGTGCTTGTGTAGTTTACTGTCGGGATTACTGTGGCATCTCGGGGTTTTTGTTTTTTTGGAGTGTGTGTCTGTGTGTGTGATGGAAAGGAGACACGGAGGGGAGAGGCGGGACAGACAGGCAGCGGGGATGTGAGCGGAATAAGATGCGGCTTGACGGTTTCGTCTCCACATGGATGACACCGGGCGGGCACAGTGTGAGGGAGGGAGGGGGGGGGGGGGGGGGGGGGGGGGGGGGGGGGGATGGGGGTGGACCTCCGCCTTGACATAAAGACTAAGGTCATTGCATGCTATATGTCTCAGGAAAAAAAAACCCTCGTTATCCCCCCCCTCCAACATCACCTCTCTCTCTTATTTCTCTCCATCCATCCTCCTCTCCTCATCTCTCTCTACTGTGCGTCATATAGCGACGTAATAAACTGGAGACACGCGCGCGCGCACGCACACACATGCTTGGAGTTATGAGCAGGAGGCTCGTGCAGGATGAGTCAGAACCGGGCCCGGTATATCAAAAAAAAAAAAAAGAAGAAGAAGAAGAAGAAAGAAACACAGACAACCGTGAACCTGAACGCACCACACAATGCAGGTCAGCTCTGCAAAGTCAACACACGCACGCACGCACGCACGCACACACACACACCACACACACACAGGAGAAAGGAGTGAAAGATTCGCGGTGACCTTTTGCATTAACGAACCCGTCGGTCAAGGGCGGACATCACCTGTAAGGTTTAACGGCAGAAACATCAAACACATTAATTCATACCTTTATGCCCGTTAGATATACTTTGACTCGACTGGAATGTTTTGTAATGTGTATCTTAATATTTTTTTGGTGTTTTAGTTTTACATTGGTATTTGTGAGAAACTAATTGGAAATCACCGCAAACGTGTGGTTCCACATGTACGCAAGTTTTCTAAAAGACTGAACGTTTTTATCTTTTACAATAGCTACTTACTCGTAATCACTCATGATTAATACTCCTTCAGACATTATTCTATAATATTGGAACATGAGCTTAACATGCATGTCATTCTATTGGCTTAATGCGACTTATTATTTTACACTGAATTCAATCAGAGGGAAGCAGTTTTATCCATTTCGTTGAAAAAAAAACCCTTTGTTACCCCCTGTGACTTCTGCCTTTGGACTCTAAAATCAGATCAGTTCATTCCTGCATTCTCATTTTCGCTGCTTCAGTCAGTGCAGAGTGAGGAGGGTAGTTTTTGTAGTTAATCATTATGGATGCCTCCATCCATCCTGTCTTTTCTTGTGCATGCAACTACAACATCCAGTTGACGTCCTGATGAACAGACATGTGGATCAGTTCGGCAGCTTAAAACTTTACTCCTGTTTTTCTCACAGGCACAACTGAACTACCAACACGTCGAAGAGTTTTTCATTTGGACATGACAAAACCCTTTAAAATCCTCCTCCTGACAAGCAGACAAATCAAATTTTTCTGAAAAAAGAACCTCATTTGATTTCACTTGTATTTTAGGTCTTTTTGCTCTTAACAGTCTTTAGTTTGTGATTCAATTTTATTTCATTTTCAACGTTTTTTTAGTAGAAATTTCCTCTTAGATTTGTCATTATATTCGATTTTGTTTGCGTCGTCTTTAAACTATTCTTGATCCAGTTTCTCAAAGTCAACATCATGATTCACCAGTATTTTCTTGACTTAATTATTATTTTTTTGTCTTAGCAGGACGCTTTAACAAGAGATGAATCAAAACATATCTTGTATAAACCAAAGAGAACGAACGTGACAAAGGGAAACAACTCTAATGAGAAGGAGACAGATTAGTTTCGCGCTATGATTCAATTGGAAAAATGTAAATTTCCAACATGAAAACATCAGAATCGTGCCGCTGTGTCTTCATGCAACGGCTCTGAAAATGGCACCAATTAAGTCTCGGCTTATCTTTTACAGCACAGTAGCCAAAGTATCAATATACCATCCACACAAAGAGATGAAGGGTGGGCGATCCTCTCATCATCAAAGCCGATGAACCTCCCGCCAGTAGCTCCTGATGTACAGCGAGTAACTAGCATGTTAGCTCTGAATGTGACTGCTCTGTTTTTTTTGTTGCTCTTTTCTGATGGATCATGTGCATTTGCTAATGCAAACCTAAACAGGTACTGGTAGTAGCGTTGCTTGAGGACATGTTGACAGCAATATTGTGGTCACAAGCCCACTCTCCTCACCTTTAGGCCACCAGAGTGTGAATGTGACTAAGTGAAATGTTTTTCTGCCTTTAGGCCGGTCAGCACACGCTGCAATTTTGCCTTTAGCAGAACAAAGAAGGGGAAAAAACATGACCGTATGACCTGTTGCAGACTTAAAATCATGGTCTTAAAGAGGATTACAGACACTGTGACAATCTTATAACCAAAGAAATCATTACATCCAATGAGTAGATACAGTATGTACCGCCCAAACTTCTCATAGAGGAGATATGAGTAACACCACTCAGCCAGAGAAATAGTGAAATTAACCTTCCCGATCCAACTTTTGTAACCACTTTATGGAACTTGGGGTGAAAAGGCGCTGGAGCTGATCCCATCTGACTCTACGTGAAGGCAGGGTACATCCTGGACAGGTTGCCAGTCCATCACTGGACTAAACTAAAGCAGAAGGACCGTCACACACTCCTACGAGCAATTTAGAGTAATTAATTAACCTTAGATGGCTGTTCTTGGACTGTGAAGTATCTGAAGAAAAACTTCTCAGAAAGAACCTGGACGTAGAGTGCAAACCACTGCACCACCATGTAGCCATAAGCCCTGTCGATCAGGTCACAAAAGAAAGAATAAATGAAGGAATTACATTTATTGACATGTACATTTGCCGATCAGACTTCATCAACGACAGCAGCATCAGGGAGAAGAGGCAGATGAACGAAGAGGTGAACAGAACCCCTTGAGTCTGGACACTCATGGTTGTGGAGGAGAGAGGGTGATGTGATTAACCGACTGGCTGGCCTGGCTGTCAAAGTGATTCTGGACGGATCCAGATACCTAACAGTGTGAGGGACACAGAACACAGTTATTGGGTCTGTGTGGAGAAAGATCACTGGGCGAGAGTCTCACAAAACTGACAGTCAGTTGATTTGTGCCATTGAGCAGAGAGCAACAGGAAAGACTTGCCAGGACAGCGTGTTTATGTACAGATCTTCGAAATGAAGATACAGTCGAAGGTCTTTCATCAAGACATAGAAATAATCTCCCATTGCTCTCGGTGCCCATTCTGCGTCTCTTTACCAACCAATAGAAGAGCAGCAGGAAATAATGCTAACGTAACCTCGAAGCTGGCGAAGGTTTACAGAAGTAGGTAAATTGCAAAACAGCATCTACATTCTTTGTAATTTTAGGAAGTACATGTTAAAAGCACATTTCTATTGTGAGTTAGCTTCATCGGCTACTTTCCTGATGGTATGAGCAGTGCACATGGAGGGTATTCACACTCTTACCCCTGCATAACGACCTGGTGGCTGTGAGCATTCAGTGCACACATACTTGATCTGTGCTGCATTGGTAAAGCAGGTGATAAACATATAAGATTGTGAAAACTGCAGTTTGTAGGAGACGTAAAGGATGAAAGCAATTTAACGTTTTACTCTGAACTGAAATTCAAACCTTGCAAAAAGAGGAAATGGAACAAAACGTCTGAGAACTACAAACACCTTTAAATTCTCTACAAACGTAAAGACCCGAGAGAATTACTTCAAACGTCTGAAGCAGTAAAGCACCAGCATCCCAATAGGATACACTCAAATAAAGTCAACATGATGTCAGACGCCACATTTTCAGATGAAGATGTTTGAAGGTCAGATGAAGGTCAGGGTTTGGAAAGTTGTATGTATGGTTGAAACCTGCAAGAGCAAGTCAATGCAATGTCCCCCAGAGGGGAAAAAACATGTGGTTAGATGTTTTTATTGCTTTTCTGGGGACCAGACACTCATTAGATGGATTAATCTGGTGGAAGAAAAGTCCTCTCCTCAAAACCTTTTAGGTAAAGACGTTTTACGGTTTGGCAACAACTCGTACTGTCCTAGTAGTAAGGTTCAGTTTTGAGTAAGTCTGCAGGAAATTAAAGTCAGTATTTGTAATACTGTGTAAATACTGAGTATGTGTAAGATGTAGGAAAAACATTTTATCCGCAGTGTAGCCACACAAGCTTTCGGTGGCTCCCCAAAGCTTTTAAAACATCCGTATAATTGTGTGTCTGCTTAAATGGTGAAGACGTTTGTTAAGGTCAGATGAAGGTTAGGGTTAAGTTATGTTTGGCAGTTTAGACCGGGTATGCAGAAAATAATTATAAGCCAATGTAACTTCCCCTGAAGCTTTTCATCGCCGCTTGTTTTATGCACATTGTGTGGACCTAGCACACACACACATACACACGCACACACGGTGAGATGAAGACATGTTTCACGTCAGATTAAAGGTTAGAGAAGACAAGAAGTAGTCACACTGAAGTTCTTCTGTAGGAAGTAAATGTAAGTGAGTGAAATGTTCCCTGAAGGTGTGAAAGCACAACCTGTGTGTATGTGTGTGTGTGTATGTGTGTCTGAGGGTGTGTGAGAAAATTACATGCAGTATGCAGCTGGTGTGTCCTACACTTCCTATACACACACACACACACACACACACACACACACACACACACACACACACACACACACACACACACACACACACACACACACACACACACACACACACACACACACACACACACACACACACACACACACACACACACACACACATTCCTTCAGAGGACGAGCAGCTCAACGCGCCATCAAAGCCTCATCAGCCCTTTTATGAAAACAAATGGAGGTTGCTGTGTGTGTGTGTGTGTGTGAGAGAGTGGGGGGGGGAGCTTAATAAATAAAGGAAGGACTAATTTGACCTTTGGCTGTCATTGAGCCGGGAGAGCGGACGGATGGATGGACGGACAAGTGGAAAGGGGTCGGGGGAGGGGTGCTAAAAGACGATACACACCGAGGAGCTGAATCTCGTCACATGAAGATCCTCCTCCTCCTCCTCCTCCTCCTCCTCAAAAAAATAAAATATTCAGGTGGTTTTATTTGGTCTCATAAGTGGGCTATTATTTAGCTCTTCATTTAATCTCCTCTTGCCGTCTCTCTCTCTCTTCTCCCCCCCCCCACTTCTTCCTCTCTTTCTCTCTCCATTATTTGCCGTGTTCGAAGAAGATCAAAGCATATTATGCCAGCTATGTGCCGAGTGCGTTATCTAATTCGAGTTGATATTCTCAGTTTGGGAAATGTGTGCCGCAGAAGCTGAGAGGAGGACAGAGCTGAAAGGAAGGGGACCGAGCAGCGAGACAAGGAGAATGACAAACTCACTCACTCCCAAAAAGTTGGGTCAGCGAGGATTTGAAAATCTCGTGAACTCGTTTACAAAATATCTGAAACACTGTTTATTTCAAGTTTTATAGCTGCAACATATCTAAAAAAAAAGTTTATACAAAACTACAAACCATTAGTGATTAAGAAGCAAACAAAATGGTTTATTCAACTGCTGCTGTTGTCAAGGACTCCAGTCAGCCTATTTACAGACATTAATGTACGAAAGTAATATCGCGAGCAGGAGGCGAAACAGTACAGAACACGTGTCGTCACGTACAACTAATGTGACATCCCTTATGTGTAATAGATTACAAATCCAGTATATAATATCTAAGGAAAGTGACAAGTCTTCTCAAAAATGACTCAAAATGTTAGTTACATTTGAAGGAATTTTCACTGGTTTGTCAATAACGGGCAAATAAATAAAAATCACTCAAGAGCAATTTGTTTTGGCAAATACTATATATATATATATGTCCTATATATATATATTCTGAAGCTTAAAATCTTTGACACTATGGATGAAGGGCTGAAACACACTGAACAGGTCAATCCATCACACACTTACATTTACATCTACGGGCAATTTGGACTCATTTATCTCATAATCATGCTTCTTGATCGAACCCACACATGCACAGGGGGAACATGCAAACCAGGGAGTACTTAATACAGACGAGTACTTAATAACAGTAATGTGAGTAACTGAAAGTGGGAGGATTCAACCATCCTTGATGGCTTTGCTGGTACCAGCCTGTTCAATCGGTCGGGGCGTTGAGACCGCCCACTTCTCGCTCCAACTTAATGCCTGCAGAATATTTCCTGCTGTGTTTCTTGCGAGGAGCATCTATTCTTACATCGGGCCTGAGCGAGAGCGGCTGCGGCTAAAAATAGATCCGGGGTAAAAAAGAGGGAGGTCAATGAGAGACGGAGGGAGGAGAGTGGAGTGAAATGTTACAGTAAATATGGGTCAACAGCTCTCCATCTGCATTCCTTTGTGGAGACCTCGTCTCCGTTTGGTTGAGCAGAAATATGTTTATATTAGAGAAGCCCTGACGGCTCCGCGATGATAAACGTCTCCGTTGTGGCCGTGACGCTGCCGTATCATCGCGGCTCGCTCTCTGTTGTTGTCTCCCTCAGCTGTGTGTTTCCTGCAGAGTGCCATTTAACCAAAGCATCGGCGCCTGTCATTACACTCAATTATCCTCCAGTTACAGTGGAGTTGATGCTTAACAGTCGTCACTCAGACAGCAGGATGGCAGCACGGGGAGGCTTTTCAATCAGGGTCACACTCTTCAGCGGAAACTCACAGCAATTCTCTCCATATCATTTCTTATGTGAACACTTAAGGAGTCTTTTTCACCATTTCCCAACACTGTGGAGACCAAACACATCATTGATTATCTGAATAATACAAAAATAAGGTTGTTTCACAATGTGATCTGAGTAGAACACTGCATATCAAATTATTAAAGATAATGATAATATTTACATATTTTGACTCAATGAATAATTTCTTGATGATTAATTGATTTAGAGTTGCATGAAAAGAAACTGATTTCTTTAAACAATACCCTCAACAACTGTTTTGATGGAAGCAATGTCTTTGTTGTGGACTGTTAAAATGGAAAATAACTTTTTAGGGTTAACCTGAAGTTTTGAGACAAACTGGTGAATTTCTAGTCATTTGCTTACTTTTCATGGCGTTTAAATATTAAAGATTACAGATAAACAGATTGAGATAATAACGCGTTTGTTAATTACAACTGTTTGTATTTATTGGCTTAAATAGAAACATGTAAGGGTCCTGCAATATATCCCTGTGGAACACCACCTTTTCAATTAAATGTATCTGATGCACAGTGACCATTTTTCTTGTATAAGTAATTGACAATTTTAGTACAAAGACTAGAGTCTGATTACTACTGGCCACAGATCACATGTTGCTAATCTCTGACTTGAAGAATTGTCTTGATGATAAATAGTGCGAGGTGAATATTTAACATTTTACATACATTTTGAATGCAATCAAAATTGGTTTTAAAACCAAACACATCAGGAGAACCACTTTCATTAACCTGCACTAAATGAGCATCTTTGCTTAGACCTGTGGATTAAATAAACATGGATAGAGTTTGTTCTCAGGGCTCGTACTCAAGTACTCTTAATACTTGTAAAAGATTTGCTCTCTTTCAGTCCTTCTGATGAGTCAACACACTTCCCTGCTTGTTATGCAATTCTCAATGTCATTGTCTCAGCATGGGTTAGGATGGCTCTTTGAGATTTGCCAACAATAGTTTAAAAAAATAGAGAAAAAAAAAAGATAATTATTAATGTTTTTCCTCAAGGTCAGAGGAGAAATCTACTTTTGTCAAACGGGACACTGATGAGGCACAGTTTTCATTTCTCAACACAATCTCAATTAAAACGGCACAAGTACAAATCTGTGTCTCGCTCTATACTTGTCGTTGTGTTTTGAGCAGCAATCATATGAATGATTCAACTGTAGAAAAAGCCTATTGGCTGCATTTAAGTCCTTTTTGCCAGAAGACAGTACCCTTGTTGGTTATTTTTGGTCACCCCCGTCCGCCATCTGCTGTCATCCGAACCTCTCAGTGCCAGAGTCTTTCTGGAGAAAGCAGCAGCCTCCAGTGTCGGCGCTCAGTCCAGCAGATCTCCCTCCAAATCCCAGCCGGTGGCTGTGAACTGGCAGAGTGACGCCGAGGCCGTCTGAGGCTGCGTGTCCTCCTCGCTGTCGCCATGCTCTTGTTTACAATAATTGCGCTGACGTAGTGAAGTGCAGCTGTAGTCTGACACTGCGGGATAGGGTGTCGGTCAGCATCACACGAGGACAGGATTTCATTCAACATCAAAACACGTCTTTAAAAAAAGAGACACTGAGATGATATTGTGTGAAAACAGAAGGTCACACAGTGAAATACTCTGGATCTGTTCGTCTATGAGTTGCTGTGAATATCGGCTCTTTGTGCAGATAGATGAATGTAATTGCATTTAGCAGAATTTCTACTCTTGATTACGGTTACTAGTTGCGGCAACATGGATACTTTTGTCTGTTTTCATATTTCATTTGCTCTTGGTTTTAGCTTTCTCCTGACAAACATTGGAATTCAATTCATAAAATCTTTGATAGAGCGATCCTCTGAAATCATTATGGACAAAAATGCCAAATTCTTAAGTCGGCTAGGCCGAAAGTACTCAGTAATACCACAGAAACTGAAGAGAGAAAAGCAACGTAACGGGACAAGATCTTGATCGTTAGTTAGCAATACGGTCATATAGTGAGAAGAGTTGGCAGCTGATGTCGCTGCAATGAGCTGCAGCAACTAAGAACCAAGAGAAATGCAGCAGAAAGTCAAGTGACGATCAAGTCGACTTCAAGATTCCCAATGAGGTTAAAGGATGAACCAAGTCCACTTTGTCCTTCCACTTTTCCAAGTTTTTGACGGGAAACAAGCGCTACGAGGACGTCCTTCCCTCAGCAGAACACCACAAACAATGGCGAAATGGTGTTTTGCCGAAATGCGAAAAAGGCAACACAGACTGGCTGTGCCTTACGCATATCATCACTAAATGTTCAGTTGTTGGTGGAGGTTTGTGTAACTCGCATAACCCTGTTTTTCACGCTTCGGTTTCCTCATATTAGCTGTGAACGCACAAGTCCATCTGAAGAGTGGGAGAGTTATAGCAGCCGAGATTTCACTGCTTCAGTATTCATCACCAGCTGCCTCCCAGCTAATGTGTATTCAGTGGACACAGTTTGTACTTTGGCCTGCTCAACAAGTTGCGAGCGAGGGACGGGGGGGGGGGGGGGGGGGGGGGGGGGGGGGGGTGGCCTGATTGGATGCCGGTGTGAAACAACTCCCCCTTGTGGTCAAGCTGTGAATGCCTTGCAAGTTTGAGTCGATTAATAGGATTGATATGGAGACTGGAAATCTGGCATGAACGCAATTAACT
Source organism: Blennius ocellaris (assembly GCF_963422515.1). NCBI lineage: Eukaryota > Metazoa > Chordata > Actinopteri > Blenniiformes > Blenniidae > Blennius > Blennius ocellaris. The sequence continues at coordinate 18,897,297 of NC_137669.1, forward strand.
GATTACTGTTATAAAACTGATTCTTGTGTTCTTGTGACCTTGTCATTTATTTATTTATTTTTTTGGTAGTTGGAAAGCTGCTGTCTTTCGATATTGTGACCATACTTGGTCAGATGATCCAACCGTTAATATCCTACCTCAGCCAAATCCAACTTAGGGCTGATCTACCGAAGGTTTGACGTGAAAATGTGAAAACCTATGAAAACCGATCTAATGTGACGCACCGAGGGTTGCTTCCGACAGACGCAAAATACAGAGAGGAGATAATGCTAATTAATCCATGCAAAAATTTGCAATGTGATTTAGATAGTCTCGGCGTGTGTTCATGATTCCATCTGTTTTCAGTGTGTTTAAAATGAGTGGCAGATCAGCTCAGTCTCTAGGAGAGTTAATGCTTTTATTGTGGTGAGAAACATTTCCCCATCTGGCTCCAAATAACATTTAATTGAAGATTTTGCAGACAGATTGTGTTTTTTTTATTTTTATTTTACACCGCACAAATTCATATTTATTTGCTGTAATGCTCCAATATGTTTCATAACTTCCATCAACAACAAGCTTAATTCCACGGTATCACATTTCATTTAATGCCTGTGGGGGATACAGTAAGTGCCCCATCCAATCACTCCATGGCAAATGCAACCAAACAGACATAGAAACGATAGTGTTTCTAAGCAGATAGGTCTTGTGTAAACAAGGCCTAATTGAGACAAAACCCTAATGTGATCACTCCTGTTTGTGCATGGTGTCACTCAGAGTGTTTTTGTTTACTGATCATGCAAACATACAGATGTCACTCATCTTTGATTTTGCCTGGGAGGCTGGGAAAAGCCCCCCCCCATGGAATTTGGAAGCCTCTTAGATCTTTGTTTGTGCACTTAATAGGGCTGACACGATGTGAAATAACCTTCCTAAATGATACAACAGCTCTACGTGCCCGACTAAATGGACTCATGGGATTACGATGAAGGTAATTTTCCCACCAATTTTAGCAGAAATCACGAACATTTTTGTTCATGTTTCAACCCTGAAGCCATAATTAACAGGTTGTCCTGCTACAGCATGATTGCAGCACCGACTTAATGAGCAGTAATATTACAATGTTACTGAGGCTGGGTGCTGAATATTAGACTGAGAGATTCACTGGCACGAACCCTGAAAAGTATTCCTGACGATGATCGAGATATCTGCTTTCAGAAGTCAATATGATGGTGAACTATATTGTGAAATTACAACATTAAAGAGACGTTTACGAGTCCTGATGTGATCCCACACCCGAATGTGCACCTTTGCTTTGGGTTTTCAGTGTTGGTGTTGTCAGAGCGAGAGAGGCATTCTGGGTAAACAGCAGCTTGATTTCCACAGAAATAAACACAGGTCGGATGAGGCTCGTCGCACCTGATGTGGCGCTTGTGGCCGCGCGGTCGTCTGTGAAAGCACCGGGACCGGAGTGAGGTCCCAACTGTTTTTATTTTCAGCCGGATCAATTCGAGCCAGTAATGGAAAAGAGAGGCGACGCTTCCTTCAGGCTCGTCTGTTTTCTGCTCCTCCCATCTTTGGCTTTGAAATCTGCATCACAGAGACTCTGTTGACTTCCTGCTTCGGCTTTACCGGAGCAACATGTGGCTCCGACACTAACTAAAGCTGTCATTTCAGAAAGTGGAGCAGCTTGGATTCGAGTACTTTATGTAATGTGACTTCATAAAGAGATCACTTTCAAAAGACTGAGTTGGTGAATTTATTCAAACTGTGTCTGTACGATCAGTTTTATAAATTTGCAGACAAATTTAGCCTCTTTCATTTGTCAATATGGTAAATGTACTTTACCAATGTTGTGTGTTCTACTCCATTGGCAATCTCGATGCACTTTGCACAACCATGGGGTAAACTACCATGTTAGATGCTCACACACCTAACCTGGGTTAGGTATTTCCCTTATATTGTGCTCTGTATCACGTTAGGAATGAAAGATGTTTGATTTCTAGTTTCACCAAGGTGGTGTAGTGGTTCAATACCAGCACCTTCAGTGTTTTCACGTTTTACCTGTTGCCGGGTTGTTTTCCAGCCACTCCAGCCTCCTCACTGAATCCAAAGACGAGCCTGTTAAGTTAATCAATGAATTACAAGTAATATATATGATTAGGTATCTTTCCTGTGAAGTCCAAGCTTGACCCTTGAACCAATGTCAGCTACATAAACAAGTCTTTTTGTCATATATTCAGGCTAAAATCTAAGTCAAAAAGTATTAACAATCTTTTGAAATGCTCAACCACGATAATGTAATAGTAAAAAAACAAAACAGGACACACATCTGTATCAGAGGAGCTGATGTTTAACAGTCATTACCGAGGACAGCAGGAGGCTCAGGGAGGATTGTCCTCTGTAGAATCTCAGGAAATTCCCTCGTCATCTTTCACTGTGATTATTTCCGGGTTTTTTTCCGGCCGAACATAATAAACCAAATATCTGTTGTTAGTAGACTGCTGGTCAGGACAAAAGAAGGCCATTTCCGATAGCATCTCGGGCATTGTTAAAAACCGACAGACAATTTTCACCATTTTCTAGCATTGTTATGTGAAAACTCGTCATTGGTGAGGAGAAGATGAACATGAGACTGTTAGAGTGAATTCTCTTCACCAGAGGCAACTGGAAAACAGCACATGTGTTTCCTAGTTGTATTGCTGAATTTTGAATAGTTGAAGATATTGATTATGTTTATGATGACAAAATGCAAGTAGAGCTTCAATCCGTGTGCTGCTGTATAAACTGAAGATACCAGTTCAAAATCCATCATAGCACAGTGAATCAGACACACACTCAGTTACATCTCAGACTTTGAAGTCACCAATTTTCTTTAAATGCATGTTTTTATACTGTGGAAGGAAACCAAATTGCACAAAGAAAACCTATATGTGCACAAAGAGAACATGCAAACTCCAGAGGAATGCTCTCCTGGCCCCCTACTTTGAACAGGAACCTTCTCGCCATGAGGTGAAAGTACCAACCACCATATATACAAACTTAATCCATATGAAGTGGGTGAAAAACAATACCTTACCTAGTGTATCGTTTTGCATTTTAGTGTCAAGTCAACCTGAACCAAGAAAATATCTTACAATGTAGTGGCGCAGTGTCAGAAAACTATTTCCACAGTTTAAAAATAGAACTCCTTTTTTTTTAACAATGCATTTCTTAATGAAGTGTCTGAATGCACGAACCTCCTCCAAGGTCACAGGCAGGCTGCAGTCCGTCCCGGCACACCCTGTCCCCTATAAAAGGAAAGGAAAAAAAACCTCAAAACATTCATCAAGATGAGCACTCGAGCTTATCTATTGACTTTACACAGGCTCTGATTGCAGAGAGTGTCTCACTCTGTTGCACCGTCTCATCTGTTTACTACTTCACTCACTCTTACTGCCGACTTCAGGTCAACTTTTATAACTGATCAGGTTAATTAGCGACAGGCAATGAAAACGATAAGGTATAAAAGAGAGGGAATCTATCAGTTCTAAAAACGTTCTAGTCTCTACGTCATCCCAGCTTTTTGTGGTTATTTATGAAGCCCTTATAAACACCGAACGCTCAGCTGTGTTTTTGCTTCTCTGCTGGGTGTGTAGCATCACCCTGCGTGAGGAAAACCCTAATACCTCCCCAACGCTAAAATATTGACTCTGCTACCTCTGCTGACAAACCACCTGACGGATGCCCCAAACACTGACACACATTTGCAGATGGCTTCTGTGATCCTGCTCCCGAGTCAAACAAGTGACGGGCGCACAGAAGAAGCAACCGATCGATGATGTCATTGGCAAGGAGGATTAAAGAGGAGCGCCTCGTTAATCCTAAACTATCATAAGATAATTCACACTAAAGTCAACATGGTTCAAAATCCAACTCTTTTGCTGATCTGTGACCCGTGCCTCACACTCTGAGCAGCACATTTTTGATTTTTTCAATCCATTCCAAGCCATTTTCAGATGCTGTCTAAAAGTGGATATTCACCCAATATCATATATAGATCTACCCCAAATGGCATGTATAATTATAAACATTTAACTTATTGGTCCTTTTCTTTTAAATGACTGAATCCGTACCTGTTCTCCACAACTATATGTTGTCTGCTTTTGTTTTGCATTGTTTGGTGATTTACTGTTAATGTCTTTGCCAAAAACAATTAGTGTGGCTTTATTTAACTCGACATCCTCATCATTTGAGAGGGGAGAGAAGATGAGAATGGTTTAAAAAGCCCCCTGAGGGGAAAAGGGGGAGGAAGTGAGGATCAAGAGATTGAAAGGACAGATTAGTGCCAGAAGGTGTCACATTTAAAATACCGCCTTCAGTTTAACTGCTTGGTACAGACTAATAAAGCTAAATGACTGCACCACGGGGATGCAGCTGGGGGACAGATGAAAGGATGGGAATACCAGTAAATGAAGAGGAAGAGGGAATTATTGAGTGGAAGAGGATTAAAGATCGGAGGGAATAACTGAAAGAGAGAAAATGTACGGTCGTGGAGGGAGGAGAGGTGAATTCAGGTTTAAGAGTCGAGATGTGAAGAGACGGCAGAAAATAGAAGCGGGGAGGAGGAATTTAGAGGTCATCATGTGGGCAGAGAGCAGGAAACTGTCACACACTATGCAAATACACACACCTGCACGGTTACACACACACACGCACGCACGCACGCACGCACGCACGCACGCACGCACGCACGCACGCACGCACGCACGCACGCACGCACGCACGCACGCACGCACACACACACACACACACACACACACACACACACACACACACACACGCACACACACACACACACACACACATAGACAAGCGAGTGTCTGAGGAAAGGCTTGAATTCTGGGCAACGATTGGCCCTGACAGCTCTCTATGGTAGACCCTCGCCTGTCTGCTGCCATCGCTCTGAGTGCAGGATGTGTGTGTGTGTGTGTGTGTGTGTGTGTGTGTGTGTGTGTGTGTGTGTGTCACCACACAATGTGACAGTGATGCGAAGTGAAGTCTGGAGTCTGACTCACCTTCGCTTCAGTGGCCGCCGCTCCAAGCCGGCGCCGAACACGGAGGGAGTCCTGCCTACTACAGCTCATCGGGGTAATACCTTCACCCGTCCATTCCCTTCATTTTCCTGTCTGACCGCCCACGTGTGAGTCTGTGCGCGGCAGTTCAGGAGATTTCGTGGGTCACCCCAACTCCCTCCAGCCTCTGGAGATTTCTGTTTGGTGCGTGATGTCCCTCGCAGATGTTTTTGCTATTTCATTAAAAGTAGGGTGCAGATTACTGGAAAAACACTAACTGATTACAATTATTTGTTGCTTCTTCAAAACCGCACTAAGATTCCAGTGTGACTAGTTTACAACCCTGCACAGAGGAGGAAGTGATGTCACACACTGCCCCTCATTTGTCCTGGAAACAAGTTGTGTTGTGACCTGAATAGCTAATATAACCAGTGACTACCATCTCAGTATATTATTAACCATTTGTTGGGCATGTAGCCAAAGTTCCTCATTTTTTCAGTGGCTCAAAGAAATCTAAACATTTATTTCAGACTTTTGTTTCTCAGTGAAAAAAAAATCTTGACATTGATTTTCAACTTTTTTCTTTTTTTACCTACAATATTTATTTTTTGTCTTCAATGGCCCTAATACTAATACTCTTACATATATTTCTGTCATGGGGAGTGAAGAATCTGAGCAAATATAGCAGAGTTGCCAACTGTCACGCATTGAGAGTTAAACCTCATACTATAAACTTTTAAGATCACATGTACTGTATTCTGAGGTTAAATTTCACACTAAAGCACTTTATTACAGCCATACAGCAACGTCAAGTCCTTTTTAGAAAGAAGAAGTAAGTTGTTTTTTTTCTTTTGTGTTGTTTGTCATCCTCTTTGGGTTCTTCACAATTCACATCTTGATAATAGAGACAATTTACATTAAAATAAGCTCTCGTGCAAAATCACGACTGTAACAGGTGTGACGGTTGCAGGTCATAGAAAGACCTTGGTTATTATGAAATGCATTCGTCTCCTAAAGAGACAAAGATGCAAATGTTTGGCATTTAATTCAAATTATTATTTGCACAGTGTGGGTTTCCTTCCACAGTCCGAAGGACATGCATGCATGTGAGGCTGAAGATGGATGAATACTGGGGCCTTTTCCACTGTGTGGCTGAGACAGAGTTTGTCTTCCATGACAAAAAGGATCAGCAGATACATGGGCCGCCATATATGGGAGGTACAATTGTGAGATAATTCCTAATCATGACATTGATTTCAGACACAGCGGCTCGGTATAAACATGCATAAGTAACATCCCGTGGAAGAGTTTGTTCTCCTTTTTAAAAGTGTGATGGCCTCTTTGTTTTCCTCCGATTCGGTTGCAGAGCTCCTCAAAGGTCAGCAGCCTCACGCTCATATTGCCGAACCTCAGAGGCCAAGAGGCGTGTTTCACAGTCTGACAAGCAAACATAGCACCGCAGCCTCAGACAACACTGTGTAATTCATAATCAGACAGTGAATCAGATTAATTACCGAGTACAAAGCACGAGTGAGAATTTGCATCCCTCGCCTCACTGTTTCCCCAGTTTTCCCTCGGCTGTGCTAGTAAACCCAGTTACATAATCATACTGATGATCCAGAGCTTGTTTGAAGAAAGAATCCACTGCGGCACAAGATTTCTCATCTCCTGCCTGATCAAGGTCAAAATTAGAAGCTTAGGTGTGACTCGATCCTTTGAAAATACCTGAATGTGCAACAGTTCAAGCGACTAATAAACAGATCAAGAAAAGGGATGAACTTACAGTAGTGGAACAGTGTGGTGGTGAGCACTTGGGTTTGATTCTGGGGTGGATTATTAGTTTGCTCGTTCTTCTTGTGCAGGTTGTCCCACAATCCAAAGATGAGTGGGTCCATGTGAGAGTGTGCGTCTCATTATTATCCAGGACGTAGCCTGCCCTTCACCCAATGTCAGGCAGGATAAGATTTCCATGAAATGAAGTTGTGGTTGAGCTGCTTGGAGATTTTTTTCAAATTTCATTGGTCCTGTTTTTAAAATTACAACAAATACTTAAATATGAGTGAAGGTTTTCAGACTGGCAATGTCATGATTGCCTGGAATCCTACAGCTCCGTTTCAGAGGAAGAGATGTAGATCCGAGGTATTCTGACAACTTTTTGAATAAACGAATTTAGGTGAAATAGTTTTTTACCATCCAAAGACATGAAATACCAGCAATACCATGAGAGAAACATGTTTCTATAGTTTTCTCAACTAGTACTATTAATTACTGTTATCCAACAGTACTTGTTATTCTGGCTTCATGGCTCCATATTTATAGCCTGTGCTGCATTATGAAAATAAACTAGCTGTACTGTGGGCATTAAGTGTACTGGCTGCATTACCATATAATTATTTACCACCATATGAGCTGCTGATTAAACTCCAGTGAGCCACATGAGGCCTGCGATCTGTGCAATGAGCTTTCGAGTAAACAGGAGAAACAAGTTTGGCAGGAGTGTTTTTTCGTGACTGATTACACAGCAAACACTTACAGATACTGATGCACTTGTGAACACACTGCCAGGACCAGTTCTCATAAGTAAAACAAAATAACACCGGCAACTGGAACTTCAGTAACCATCAAACTGACAGCCCTGCTCTTAGAAACGCTGTGAAGGACATTAGTGTAAGTGAAGAAGTCAACTTGCAGATGAGGAGAAGTTCTTTAGAGTTGGAGGGTTAATGGTCATTAGTGTGACACTGATTGACACTAATGACCGGAGCGAGCTGCATTTCCCCTCAGGTATACTGCAGGAAGCTGTTAGTGTCCATCAAGTGACACTGCAGTGGCCACTGATACTGTTTGGATCTACACATAATTAATAGATGTGGCTGTTTCACACAACCCTTTTGTGAATGGTTGGATTGTTCCAGATTACTTCTGTAACAATTCTTCTCTTATTTTGAGTTCTCAGGACTGGCAGGGATACAAAGAGTGAACTTTAGTAACTAGAAATTGACCTTTTGAAAATGCATTGACTCCATCTTCGTGGAAATGGAGGAAAACGGGACTTTTTGGAAACACTGCTACTGCACATATGTGAGTAGATGGACAATAGTAAACATGGCGGCTTCCAAAGTGTCATGACTCCATTTTCTCCTGAGACTTGAAGGTTTTATAGTTGACAGTCCAACTTGGCCATCTGTCCATATGAATATTTGTGTTTTGCTATTGTTAATGTTTAAAGCGTATTGCTCTCTATGTATGTGATTTTATTCCCAAACCAACCAACTGCGCCAACTCATGGTCTATCATGCGTACGACATCGTTTTCAGCATTTCTGCCTTTTCTATGTAAACAGACATTTTAATTGTAAAAAAATTGTAAAAAAAAAAAATACTGTAATTATATTAAAAAAGGACAATTCCTATCAAAAACACTGGAAGCAACACAAACTTGTGTGGAAGATACTGATGTCATTTCATGTTTTTATGGTATATTTGTAGGTCACGTCACACACGGGGGTCACAACCTTTTTGTGTTGTTGTCCTAAAACTTACATTATGAGTAAAGTATATATATATTCATTGTGAGGACAAAACGTCATTGAGCAAAATATCTCTCCAGTCCAGTCCAGCATCTCACGCAATACAAAACCATAAAGAGAAATATTTTGTTCCATTAAATCATCACACTTCAACTACAACTACATAAAAACATTAGAAAAAAGCTTAGTGAGCTGGTTAAACTTTAAAAGATGTTTCTAAGTGTAGAGTATATTAAAGATTTAGGACTCTGAAGGCATCTAGGTTTTCACTCTGAGATTGCTTTTCTGGAAGTGAGGGTTTTATAAATATTTTGCGATGAGTCACCGTGTGTTTGTGTGAACTTTGCATTCAAGGTCAAGATACAAAACAAGTTGTGGAATTGAGAATAAAACGGCACAGATATGAGACTTCCTCATGGACTTGCTGTGGTTGGAATCAGTTATTATCGGTGCCAGCTTTTCCCATCTATACCACTTTATCTTGTTTTCCAAGAAACTCAACACTTCTCAACGTGCCTTCTGCCCCGAGGCTCAGGGCAATGATCAATGTCTCGTTTTCTTATTCCACCTTACTGATCTCTTTTATATTTACCTCCTTTCTGACTTTTCAAGCTCCTGCATGCTTCTCGGGTGCCTCCCGCAGCCTCTTCCATCCCTCCCTGCCTCACTTCCTCCCTCATCCGAGGCCCCAGCAGGGAGCTCCATCAGCTTCTGCACAGTCTCCGGTGTGCGCGCGCAGGCGTGTGCGAGTTTGTATGTGCGTCCAGGCGTGCAGGTGTGTTTGTATGAAGTAAATGGCCTACAGGATCCCCTGGGCTGCGACTTGAATGTACTCACAGGGAGCAGAGTCATGACTAAGACTGCATGCCTTTCATTAGCACTGAGAGGGAGAGAGGGAGGGATCGAGGGAGGGAGGGAGGGCGAAGGGGCACATCATCTAACAAAGTTGAATAAGTCGGCTGAACTCACTGCTCCGCCACCGTCGCCGTCCTTCACACTGAATACTGGGTCAGGCTGGAAAATAATGAGTCGAGAAACTATGAGCGGCTGATAAAAGATATAATACAACACATAACAGCAGGAATATACTGCACGTGTTTTGGTAGATTTATCCCCTCATAAATATAAATCGAGGATTACTATAGCAACATCATCATCATCAGTAGGGTAAAACTAACCTGTCTCACGATGCTGCTCATGCCAGCCGTGCGCCGTCCTCACATGTGGAGCAACATTTAAAAAGATAAACTACGAGAGATAAATATAACTAGATAGCACAGAATAATATTATAATCTCAATAAAATGAATACCCAAATATTTTACCGAGTCAAATGTTGTCTTTATCAAAGAGCTGCTGTCTCTCAATGTGTCGCTGGTTACTATTCCACTGAACTCCTGACTCGGGGAGATATTGAAGATGAGTGTATAACGGCAGACAGATTCAGGAAGTGTGGGACAGACAGTCACATCATAATTCCATAATATATCATAATTCTTAAAAATAATTTTGTTTACAAGCACTTGTTGATGAAGACAGGCTGTTAATGGACATGGTGTCTGAAAGCTGCTTTTAGAGAAGAAAATAAGACTCTAAAAGGAAAGAAAGGAGACTGAAAATGAACCGAGAGGCAACATAAAGCAAAAGAACAAACTCAAAAAAAAAACATTCATCTGTAGTGTTAATCATCAAAAGCGGAGAAAAAAACATGAACATGAGCATAATGGGGGTCCTTTTATGTAATTCTGAGCATTTTCAAAAAAGAGGACTGGAGAGTTGGGACTATTTTTCCGCTTCAAGTAAAAAGGATCTGAACAGGAGCGTCATGTTCAACACATTACTCATCCTTTTTTTTTTTTTTTCACATTTACATTTGTTCACAGCCATTCTTTCTTCAGTCTGAACATTTATAATGTCTCTGTATCTTCTAACCCAGAGTACAAATCTCTCAGACCTCAGTCCCTCTGGCCTTTCCCCTCAAGGATTTTTATTGATATTGATTTGGATGGAAAGCTCAAGTCTCCATTGAAGGGAACATGAAGGCCGGAGTATTTTTAGGTGCCGTCAATCAGCAGCTCCTCTCGGTGGCGGCGGGACCTGGCAGCGAGTGCTGAATCGATGGGAACACCATCGACGTGGGATGTTGGACTATATGTAGAGAACATAAGAAATATTGGTTCTGGGCGCTTGAGCAGACGTTTGAGTGAGTCCGGGCAGCGTTATTGATTTCATCTGGTAAAGCCACTTCAATCAGGCTTCCATCAAAGACGAGGCGAAGGAGCTGCGACCGGCTGAAGGGGGACGTTAAAGCTTTTGCACAATGAACCCTTCTCCCGAGGAGGATGTCGAGCGCTCGGCGCGCTCGAAACAATCTCAAGAGTGACGTTCAACAACTTCTTCAGAGGCACTCTGCTCGTATTTACAAGAGAAGTTGGGACTAATTTCACAGTGCTTGATTTTGAAGTATTTGAGTTCCACAACGGGAGCCGGTGGGAGGTGCAGCGATTTCATCTCCACTCTTGCCACCACGAGATGTTTAGAGATGTGGGTTATAATTCGTGTTAACAAGGGGGAGGCCTCTCCTTTCATTGCCACTTAAATCTAATATCCTTCAACATCCCCGGCATCGCTGACTCACACGGGTCGCGGCCCCCTGTGCCGAGGCACGGCGTGGATAATTAATCTAATTTTAGCGCCAGCTTGCAGTGTTTCACTGGACAGAGATTTCATTTTCACCGGTCCTAATGAATGGAAACGGTGTCTCCGGGAAGGCGGGCAAACTGGTTTCATTGGTTTCATTGATCCACATGAGGAGTGTATCAATGTGCACCATAGTGTTCGGTCGGAGTCTGCTAGCTCTCCCATTATTGTTGATAAGGTCACTTATAGAAGGTAGTTAAAGATACTTAAAATACAGAGATTTACAGAAATAGAGGCACACTTGTTTGACGAAAGTGAGACACAGTCAGATCGGCTCCATTTGAACTCCTTGGCATCGAAACTAAAGTCAGTTTAAAGTGCTAAAGGTACTTTGGAACTTCTGCGAGCTCTGGAAAACTTTTGCAACTTATAAAGAAAAGCCAAAGAATGAAATTAAACAGCGAGTAGCTGCTTCTTTTGTTGTTAAATGCTGCTGTGTTAAACGGGAAGAAATGAAAGTGGATGCGGGGTAGAAGTCGGAGACGCATTCAGCTCAGAGATGAAACGCATCAGCTGACGCTGCTTCTGAATCAGGGCGGGAGTGAAAGCGTGGCTCAGCAGAGACGGTGGGACGGACATGGAGGAAAAGAGCGACCCGTAGGCCTCATTACACGCTGCGCAGCTCTTTTGAGTGAGTGACGGAACTTATAATCAGCGTAATAACCTGAAGTAGGTACGAGTGACTTCACTTCAGTGTGCGATGTCTGAACGGAACTCTCCATCCTGTTTTCCTGTTTTCTTGTTTTCGGTGAGCAGAAGAATAGATGTGGTAAAAGTAAATGGATTCAATTATACAGTGTTCTCACTGCTTTAAAGAGCTTTACACTGTGTGTGGGTGAATCTGACTCACATGGTGACAAATCGGCTGATGAAAGAACAATTCCAGGATTGTTGTGTCGACACACTGACAGGCAGACCTCGGGATTGAACAAGCATTTTTAGAAACACGGTGGAGCAGCGGTTTTCATTCTTCTCCTAAAGATAAAAGAAAGGTTTCACTTACGGTTCCAGGCCTCGGTCCGTGGAGTTTCTACGTTCTCCTCGCGCTTCTATCGCGTTTCTTTGGGTTCCCTGCTTGCTCCTAGAAACCGACAGGGTTGTCTGGTTAATCTGTGACTCTGGATTGAGTGTGTGATGGATGAAGTGGGTGTAGAAGATGAACTTGTTGAAGATGGAGAAGGGACTTTCCCACAAGAGCAGTGTTTGATTTTTAAGAGGTGCCTCTTGGTGTGCAAAGGCTTACTCCGCTTTAACTTTTTGAAAGTTGAGCACATTTTTTGTGTGGATCATGTGGACTGTCAGCTTCATTTATGAACATTACACAAGTATTACACTGGACGTGTCATAGACAGACAACATCCTCTGGCTTGTTAAAGGAAGCCATAGTATCCAGAGAGGAGCACCGACACTTAAGAGTAGTATTCTCAATATTCTCAAAAGGGTAAGGAAATCGCACAGGAAGTTTAACAGCAGTTCAATGTTTACCGGAGTACAGAAATGTGCTCTTATTATCTAATTTTGTAACTTTGATTTAGACCTCACAGCTTCCCTTTATCTTGAACTCATGTTTTCTTCTTTAGAAGAAAGTGACACGTTTTTCTCCTCTGACCCTTTCCTGCATTGCTCGGGAATCCAGCCGCTGACCTTACATCGAAAGTGTGAACCCAATTGTTGTCTGAGCCGCGGCTGATGCAGAGTCATTATCACACGCACACACACACACACGCACACGCACACGCACACGCACACAAACAAATCCCTGCGTCGTCTCCTGCGAACTGCAGAGCTGTCGACTTTCTGCACCATCAACAGCAGCCCATTCATACACTAAGCATGATGACAAGCACAAAAAGCTATTTTCATGTGCCAAAACAATACTGAAGTAGTTCATTTCAAACACCAAAGATCACAACACTCGCCGTCTACTGGAAACTCGGGCCAGCATCTCGAGGATCTCCGTCCGACTGAGTCAGTGACGACGGCCATGCTTTGCTTGGCGCTGCGTTACGCAGCAGCTTGTGAGCGGCACAGAGCCGGACAGCAGAGAGTAAACAGAGAGCTTGAAACGACAGCCGGAGTCTCAGAGAGCGGAGCGACAAGGACAAACTGAAACGTCCCAAATAAATGAATAAAATAAATAAACAAGTTTAATTTACCAAACAAACCTGCTAAACTTTGGCCCTGCACTTGTTATCCACAAATCTGGGGAGGGTTACAAAGTTTCCCCAGTCGATCCAAAGTTCTAACTGAGGGTGCAAAAACACACCATTATGGCTTTACAACACTGCTCCTCTGTTTATCTATGTGGCATACTTTAGCCTGACATGGCATGCAAATGTTTAGAAGATGCATGAAGCACAAAGAAGTTGCCCAACATTTATTATTTTTTATGATTTACTGACCCCGGAGATGAAGATGGAGTCACTGTGGTTCATCACCGATGAATAACAAACCAAATATATATTAAATATTAAATAAATATTCCGTTCTTGACACCCATTGAGTTAAAACAGGGTGAAGCTTAAACCTGTTATAGTTGAATGGACCATTACAGTATGCCAAAATGCCAAAAAATTTAATAATAAACGACAAAATAACTAGAAACTGCACTTAGAGAACGAGATATTGTACTTCATGTTCAGTTAACTGGATTTACCTAAAAGATGAATTATGAAATATTATGAAATAATATTTATCTCCACTTAGATGTAGTTTCAAAGTCCACACGTTTTTGCCTTCACACATGACGGAATCAAACCGTTGTTTTGACAGTGCTAACCACTTCTCCACCGTAACGCCTGACAACAGGACTTTATCCTCAGTGAATCGGTGTGGAGGTACTCTGTTGCTTTCAATAATCACTCTGGGATCGGCCTCTCTGTCCATCAGCCTGAAATATTTCAGCATCATCTCCGGCCTTCATGACTCACACCGGTTGTGCCGAAGCTTGGCACGGGTAATGAATCTAATTTTAGCTCAGTGTGTGTGTGTGTGTGTGTGTGTGTGTGTGTGTGTGTGTGTGTGTGTGTGTGTGTGTGTGTGTGTGTGTGTGTGTGAGACACTGGACAGTGTTGTCATTGCCCCCCAGTGATCCCGCTGAAGGCTGCTTCAGTGTGACACACTGTTATCTGCCTGCGTCCATCAGTGTCTGACCCTCAGTGAAACAGCTGGCTGCAGTGTGAAGTGGTGGGTATGTGGAGCAGCGCCTCCCGGTTCGGATGAGGACTCAAGAATCTGGGCTTGTAGATCAGGAAAAGCTGCAGTATTCATTAAAAAAAAAAAAAAAAAAAAAAAGAGCGCTGTGTCATGATACATGCCATGATAGACTTGAGAAGTTCAACCATCCAGAAAGTGTGGTGTTCTGGTGCGTCGTGTCCCAAAAGTGGATCACTGGTCTGTTTTCAGGGGGTTTGCTGGCAGTTGCTGGGAAATAACAGATTAAAAAAATAAAAATAAAAGAATTATTGACTTGTAGTCATATTGTCTCGTAATGTGAGACACTATTTCACCTTGTTGGAGAAAACTCACAAAGTTTGTGGTGACTGAGCATGGCGAAGTTTCAGTATATCAAGGTGACAAGTGACAAATGCATCTTTCATATTGAAACTGAGCATCAGCAGAAATTCAAAAACGCTTCTGGTTTATAAATAAAATACAATTAATTGAATATTTTCTCCTTGAAATCCCAAATTAATGCTTATTTTTTGTCCTTTGTCATTAAACCTAACCAGATCAAAAAGTTGAATATTTTCCTCGATTTGGGAGCAGCTTGTCATTATTACATTATGATGGTTTGTCCTGAAGCCAAACCTGCAGTGGTCTGTAGACATGGAAGGGATTCTTGGCTCATTATTTTGCAACCACAACCCGTTTAAGAGTGAGCTCGCATGAAGATGGATGTGTCTTCCAGCTCCTGATGATTTGTCTCTCTCTGGTTTGTAACCTGCAGATACTGTAGCACCTGATAATCGAATTATCTCAGACTCATTTTGTTTTCCCTCTCTGTCTTTTTCTCTTTGCCTCTGCAGCAGCCGACGCGGTGCCTGTACGGAAAGATGGGGATCAGGTAAAACACTATTATCTTTTTTTTTTTTTTCTTTCCTTTTATCTATTTTCCTGTTTTGTCGGAGGTCGTTGTGAAATCCATCGGTGCCCTCAGCTCTCCATTTTTTATTTACACTCTTCTATTTATACGGCTCTTGCTTTATAGGATTTTTTTTTTTATAGGTGAGGAAGAAGGGATGAAAGAGTCATCTAAACTTACACCTACACTAAAAAACAAAGTGTGATTCAACTCCAAACCTCTGCAAAGTTAAGTTTGAATTGAGTAAAGGGTGATCACAACTTTATGCAGGAGTTAAAAAATGTTGGAACATTGTGAAGTTTGTGGAGTTAGCTGGCTTAATAGTCTCCTTTAGTTGAGTTTTTCTCACTTTAAGTACATATCTGCATTAGCTGATTTGTCAGCACTGTGAGGGTCAGTCTAGTTACAGAAACTCCCTTTACACAGCAAATTTTTGAGTGAAAATGCATACCGTAATTTTTAAAAAACCACACACAAGCGTGCAGAGAACAATATACTATAAACATTAACAATGGAAGAACAGACATTCCTATGTTGCATTTTACCCCGTTTCCACGGAGACAGAATTCCACCTTGGGAGCCATTTCCCCCAAATTTGTGTTTTCAATGGCTCCGAGTAACGTTGTGTCAACACAAAAGTTTTGCATTTTCACTTGGAAACATTGCTGCTGTAAATGAGGCCTGAATGTCAAGTTACAGATACTTTATTATAAGCTTTTCATGACACTGTTTAGTTCTGTTCGTGACAATTATGTTAAAAATATCTTTTTAGTTAATGAGCTCATATCGGATGTTTATTTTAGTCAAGAGAAAATCACCAGTGGAAGAGGAATGTTTCCAACACAAAAGAACAGCTTGGGAGGTTTTTATTTAGTTTTTTTGTTCCGTGCATTAACAGCAGGGACTTCTCGACTGTGAGTCAGTTACCTGACCTCAGTTCAACTGATTATTCATTTTAACGCTAAAAAGCAGACTGAAAGAAAAGAGGAGAATAACTCTGGCAGGGTGTCTGCTGTCTCAGTCTGGAAACATCACCGGGGAGGTGAGTGAGTCACCGGCTTCAGACGGGCCCTGAAATATTAAATACTGGTGGAGTGTTTGTGGTAGCTCAGCGGTGAAGACAGAGTCTCACTACAGATTTTATATATATATATATATATATATATATCCGTTCAAATGCAGTCATTTTGTTAGGAAGGATTCATCTTTGCCAGGTCGCAGGCAGACGGGGTGTTGGGGTTGGTAAAGTGGGGCCACTTGGAGCTGCTCAGTGTGGACTCCACATGGTATACATGATCTGGTGACTCGAAGCTCATAGGGTAGTGAACGATTGCCTGCCTGCAGGTCGCAGGTGAGTGTCGAGGACACATGCTGTCCCCCACGCAGCACTGGAACGGAAAAGTTCAGGCACTAATGTGTGATGACGGTTGGAAGTCGAGTTAGTGGTGTTTCAGAGGAGTCTGGATCAGGGGTGAGCAAATCATTTTACCGATCAGGCCACATGAAAACGAGTACTTCCACTCAGTTCCACAACCACTTGTAATTTTTTCTCACACAGTGAATACAGATCACGAAATGCATGCACCGGGAAAAGACACATTCAAAATGCAAACTAAATCAGCCGTGTTGCATGTTGAATTCACGTTACTTTTCATTTAATTCATGATTTCTCTTGGACTCTAGGCCAGTCGAGCCACATGTGGGTTGTATAGTGTCAATGTCAGTCTGATGATCGTCTGGAGCTGAGGTTTCTCTCATGAGTCAAACGTTTGATAAAATCA
Source organism: Blennius ocellaris (assembly GCF_963422515.1). Classification (NCBI taxonomy): domain Eukaryota; kingdom Metazoa; phylum Chordata; class Actinopteri; order Blenniiformes; family Blenniidae; genus Blennius; species Blennius ocellaris. The sequence continues at coordinate 18,914,423 of NC_137669.1, forward strand.
AACCGAGACGGAAAAAAATAGCAACTTAACATTTTTTTTTTCTTCCTCCCACAATATGAAGCACAGAAATGGCCAGATGTATAACTTCCCTCAGTATGAAGATTTATGATGCAAAGCAGAACTTCATTTTACATGGTTTGTCAACTCTGAGCAATTCGACGACAAATAGTGCCTCACATCTCGTGGGAAAATAATAAAACTGAGTGAGAATTTATCAGGAGAAAAAAAAAATTGGTGTCACCCTTCAGAGGCTCACTTAAGTGAAATGTGTGTGTGTGCGTGCGCGTGTGTGTGCGTCGTGGCCGGCTGTGCCTGACTGGGTGTGAAGGTGTGTCTGTGTTGATAGTCTCTTACCAAGGCCACAGAGCTGCTCTCCCCGGGGCTCGGGCTATTACCGAGCCATGTATCACTTCTCGGTTCTGGACCCTGGAGAGCGACAGAGCAGCGGAGAGAGTCGGAGGGAGGAAGGCAAAAAACACAGACATCCATCTTATTGTTTCTCCGTCACTGGCTGCTTCTGCTGCTGCTGCTGTTGTTTTTTCCCCCCGGTGCGAGGGCTGAAAGGACGACGTGCACAAGTTTTAGCAACGATGATTAAAAACTTGTTAGTAACTATTAGTCGGATTTGTTCTGCAAAAACAACAGCTTGTTGAGGAGGGAATTTCGATGCCAGAAAGAAATATACATCCGTATGTAAACATACCTTGGTAGACTTAATCATGCATCGCTTTAGTAGTGTTATTTCATGGGTCATATTCATTCATCCACAACTTAAAAGACGATGAGAGTAATAAGAATTAACATATGGAAATGCAGAATTGGGAATCAAACCACAATCTGCTCTAAGAGCCTCAGGGATGATCTCCAGATACAAAGAGCAGAAAACTGATCTTCCTTGTGTGTTGGAAGTTTTTCAGACTCGGTGTCGACATTTGGTGGCCTCAGCATCAACAGCAAAGTTCTTTTTTTCTTTTTTAATCAAGTGCAGCTCATGCCGGGCGCCGATCCCACAGCAGCTCTCAAGCTGTTTGCTCTCACAAACACAACTCCTCTGTGTAATTTACAGACCTGCAGGGGAAGAGGGGCCGGCAGGTGGAGAGGGGATTTCAATGAATATAACACAGGGGCTCAGACGGATGACAAACAACACTGCAACACCGAAAGACAGGAAAAACACTCCTGCACGGCTCAATTACAAAATATATCGGAGAAGATAAAAAATGCATGCAAGACGAACAGCAAATCTTAAGATAAATCAACAGAAGAGGAGTTAGTAGTGTTGAGACGGAAAAAAAAAAGACTGAATCTTTTGCTTGCTTAGGTTCATCTGTTCCAAACAAGGTATTTCACGGGAAATCATCTAAACCACTTCATTTAAAACAGAACAAAAAAAACAACAATATCACCGTGGCAACGGATGAAACATCAGTGGATGACTGATTTCATGATGAAGCTCAAACTGTCTGTGTCTGTACTGTCTGTCTGGAAGCTGTTTTCAGTTTGGAGTAAAAGAATCTTCAAACACATGTCCCAATACCTCTGTGGCTGAAATCAATGCGCTAAATACAATTAATCTCATTTTAAACAGCTCGGGATTACCGGAACCTGAAGGACAGACATGGTCATCCACAAGGGTTTAAATGTGTTTATTCTCTGATGCTGAGCAGACAGAAAGTGACAGCGTAGTTGTCTTTTACACAATTGTGGCTTTGAATCTTTAATTTCACGTACTAAAGTTTCTGACTGTAATATTTTTTTCAGCACTGAGGTGGGCTACTTGTCTTTAAAGATGCTGCATGAATAAAACTGAATTGAAAACTAGTAAATGCAGAAGGCCAGAGATGAGCTCATCCTGCAGGACTCACGTGATGAAAACATCCCGGCGGCATGAGGATCAGTGAAAGGCACATTAGCTGAAACATCAACCCATTTGTGGCTACACTCAAGAGCCTGATCGATACCGAGCGCTCCAAATCAGATCTCCAGTGAGGATGTACGTCTTCAAACACACAGACGCCGCAAAGTGTGTTCGGTCAAAGGACAGAAAACACACAAAGACCCAATTTGGAGTCAACGACAGGACTTGGTTCATCATCGTGACCGTCTCCTCCTTTAAGAGTGTTCTCATTTCACAAAATCCATCTGGACTTCTCCATCTTGTTAGTATTTTTCTGTTAAACCTCCATGATCATGTGTTAAATACATAAAAAACAAATGGAGTTTTGTTGCATTTCCTCTGTTGTTATCAAGTTTGGTACTTTACAGAGTTTCTCATTGCTCAGTTCTAAAAGGTAAACTGGTGAACTTAATTGACCTGTGAAATAGAGAATGAGTGGTTGTTTCTCTGGGATGTCTGTGTTTTGAAGTGGCAATCTGTGCGGGGTGTACACTGCATTTTGCACGGGGCCTGATTTTAGCAAGACTGTATAAAGTGTGTTTAAGTGCATGTGACTGGCAGCCTGTCCAGGGTGGTTTTATACTTGATTAGTTGGTATCGGTTCCAGCAGTCCTGACCCTGAACTGGATAAAGCAGTATGAAAGATGGATGGATGATTTGCATGTTCACACAAACATATGCACATTTGGTATCTACGTATGTTTTCCGGGTGATGAGCTGGGAAATAATGAGCGGCATGACATGCAAACAGGAGTAATTATCTGAATGATTAGCAATATGTTGGATGTCGGCTGTTTGCCCACGTTCACCATGGAGTGATTGAACCGAGCGCTGAGCCTCCAGAATCAAAAAATAGAATGTGACACCATGTAGTTGCAGCTGCGGTTGAGCAGTGATCCATCAACACTACCACACCGTATGTGAAATATAGTTTCTATGCGATATTCTGTCACGATGAGTTCCTTTTCTCTTTGGTTTACGCACCATCGGTGGGTGTTTGATGTTCTGGTGTCGCTTCAGCTTGCAGTTGAAAACTTGTTTGGGTTTTTTATTTTACTACAAAAGTTGCACTTTTTTGTCCACGCTTCGATGAAGCCATGTTTATTTTTTCCTCTTTGCGAGTTTATCTTTTGAATAAATTTTTTTATTTTATTAAATTAAAATAATAAATACGGATTAAAATGAGCCGACTTCACAGTTTAGTGATCTCCTCCTCCTAAATTTATTTTTTGTATTGCATTAGAAATAATCCTAATGCAAATGTTTAAACAGGGTAGTTTTGTAACATATGAATTAGTGCATTTATATGATTTAAAGGCATTAACCTATTTTTATGACAAAAACAAATGTTATAGCCCTTAAAATCCAGAGAAAAATGTACATCGTACAAGAGAGGTAATAGGACACAAATTAAACGTGTGAGGTCGAACAAATGAACATATAATAAGTCTCACAAATGAAATTCGTGGCGAGCCAGATGAGGAAATGACCTCAACAGTTGAGCTGGTGTGCAGCTGATGTGTAATTTGATTTAATTTGTAATCCTAATTGTTCTCAGGCATTGTAAATCACGTTGCATGATGTGCATTTATTTATTAGCGTAAGCCCATTAAAGTATTTTGGAACACACACCCAGTATTCTTCATCCCTGACGGCAAACGTCTGTCACATGCAACCCTGAAGACTTCCTGTTTGAAAATTAGCTTCAACTTGTGTGTGCATGCTTTCATATGTGCAAAGCTGGATCAGGTATATAGTCCACTCAGGTCGACTCCAGCACCCTGCGACAAAACGCTTTATAAAATGCTTGCACGAACAAAGCAACCTGTGTCTGATCTAATGCATGCTGGGAAAACTTTGAGACTACTTTGACCCTGAGGAGGATGAACAGATACTGCAAAGTGACCGCCGGATAAAAGGAAGGCAGTTATTGTGTAAACGCTGGCCTTTAAATCTGTAGAAGTCGTGACTTCGGCACAAAGGGACGGAGTTAAAAAGGCTGTTCACGCTATGGCGTCTGAGTAAATGTGAGTTTTCAGCTGGCTCAGTGCTGCAGCGTCCCTCTTTAACTCGGGGAGACTGCGGGCGGAAGATCAGCTGTTCCACCCTCGGAACGGAAAACATCAGCAGGCACGTTACAGAGCGCCGGCGCCTCATTGTCCATCCTCGGATGACCACGAGCGCTCACACTCCGAGGGGAGCCTCTGAATCCAGATCTTGCGTCCGTTCACGCGGGCCGAGGTAATAATACTCACACGGTCCAAGGACGGAGATGACAGCGCCGCTACCCACTCGTCTGCTCACACACTCCGGCGTTATAAATCATGGCTGAATCCTCCTACGCTCCTCTATCGATCGGTTTGAGTGGGCGAAACACGACCTTGAACCCTGTTGTGTTTGTTTTATCAGAATAATTCAGAGGCTAACACCTACGGTTTTCAGCACCGGAGCGCAAAATGACTATAATTTATCCGCGGAAGGTGGCAAGGTCGTTGATCGATACCCTGGGCCGAGTGATTACAGGTCCAGCTGAAGAGCCTCAAGCCACAAAATGTGATACTCAAGAACGCAGGTCTGGGAATGTCATGGCTGCACATCCACTGCGATGAAATACGCTTCTGAATACATTGTGGTTCACTACTTCATTCAGGGTCGATTATGAAAACCCTCTAAAGTAGCAAGCAACATTTTGAGTTACATGAATAGGTACTGCTAAGATGAAATAACTACTGAGGACATTAACTCTTGCGTTCCTTCTAATAGTCTCTTTAGGTGAAAGCTGTTTTAATGTGCGCTGTATTATCGTGATGTGTGGTCAGTATAATGACCGATTCAGTCGTTCAACCAGTAAAATGATTCTGGCCACTTCCTAAAAGAAATGGATCCGATATATACATTTATTCATGGATGATCATGCTAATCAGTAGATGTTCCAGCTGTGTTTGTGTGTGTCATTATACATGACCTCTGTTTGTAAATTCACCCACGTCTGAAAAAAATTATCATTTAATTGAGGCGTTTGCCCTCCAGTAAACAGGAGTTTAAGGTAACTGTCAAGACTGTAGCTTCAGCTGTTGCTAAGGTAACGGCTGGTAAGACAGCGACAGCAGCTCCCCAACTTTTAATGAGACCGAAGTGACTTGCTCACTTTTAGTGATTAGGATTTATTTATTCAATCAGTTCCCGACAAATTGCTTCATTAATACTTTAAATATCATTTTCATTTTGATTGAGAGAAGCCAGAATCGTGGAGCCTGCTTCAGAATTTTAAATGAAAAGTATAGTTCAGGATAAGACGCCACAGAGTACACTGTGTTGTGACTATTTCTTATTATTTTCATTTACTCTATTAATTATTACAGATTAGCTTCACATTGTTTTACTGATTTATGTAGATTATTGAGGAAAAACTGGGTGATAAAAGTTAAGATTTTTTTTTTTCTTTTTCCCTGATCTGATTAAAATATGTTTCTTTGTCGCGGGGTCTGTCCGAATTAGTCCCGCGGAATCTCTGTGTGGCTTTGTTAAATCCCTCTGCCATGTCTTTGCTGCTTTGTTAGAGCGGGATTATTCCCCTTCCTCATTCACGGGCTTGGGAAAATAAACATCTTCAGACATGAATTTTACATCGATACTGCGGGGGGAAAGTGAAAGGAGCCAGAAGAAAGACTGAATTAATTCCAGCTTTCGGTTTTGTGGTTTCAATTTGCAGAGCGCTTCTCTTATATTTGACACCAGATGAGAAATGTTAATCAGAGCCTTTAACCAAGACGGCCCCAAATTCACATTCATGTAGATCTTGTGGTTTGAGTCTCTTTTCCCAGCAGCTGCTGATTAAATTCTGAATGGATGCAGAAGCGGAGGCCAAGCTTTTCCTCGATGTCTTATCACAGTGGCACACTCCGTTTGGTTTTTATCATGAGCTCAGTCTTTCCAACATCACTAATAACAAGGGGAGAATTTTTTTTTGTCAATATCTGAGAAATACAGTGTAAAAGCTGCACCAGATGAGATTTCTTTTATCTGTATATGTAACTGGTTACATATACATCTCAAAGTCACATTTTCAGTTTAGCTTTTTAATTTATTAGGTGCAACATACTGCATATGTCTGACGACTTCCTTCATCAACACATCCACCTCAGTGGTATCACATTTCACCTCCATTCAATCACTCCAGGCAAACACAGAAGTAAAAACGTCTCCAGCAGATGTTTCTCATGCAAACAGGGTCCAAAGCTCTCAAAACTCACATCCTATTTGTGCATTATTGTTCGAGCACAATTTGAATTATCATGCTTTTTGCAGGATCTTAGTAAATCAGGCTCTGGGAGTGCGTGTGTCTCAGTTTGGCCGCACATCAGATTTTCTGTTGCCCCTGGCAACAAGGTCACAACTGAATGGTATCCCATGGTTACCTAAACAACCTGGTTCGTGGGGCCGTGAGGATGGACAAAGACAACAGGGCAGGAGACAACGTGCAGACACAGCGACACACACACACACACACACACACACACACACACACACACACACACACACACACACACACACACACACACACACACACACACACACACACACACACACACACACACACACACACACACACACACACACACACACACACACACACACACACACACTCGATTACGCAACGTCCACGTTGCAGCTCCCGCTCCACACAAACAACTGGCCCACATGCACACCGTCTCCGAACTCATCTGCTGACTCGGCGCCTTTAAATGCAGATGAAATGTTTCCTAATCTTCGATTCGATGTTGCCATAAAAGACTCACTTTCCACAAAGTGAAAGTTTCATTTGCGTCGTCTCAAACAGAAAACGTCAAGATTAGATTTTTTTTTTTTTTTGCAAGAACAAAAAAGATTTTGCTTCAGTACTTTGAAATTAATGTGAAACTTTACATGATTCTTTAATAAAGTCCAGTTACTTTGTCCCGAAACCTCGTCATCCCCCTTTAAATCTCCACTTTTCTTCCCTCCTTCACTGCACCTCCCTTCACCGTTCTCCCCCCCTTTCTTCTCCCCCTTCCCTCAGCCTGGCTGTACCGAGTTTTCCTGGGAAGGAATCAATGTAAGTCTCCTTGTTTGAATTTATTTTTGCTCTTTCTCTCTTTTTCTCCTCCTGTCACCCCCCCGTCACTCGGGCTACCTGGACTTTATGTACGTAAGTTGACATCCCACTCGTTTATCCGTTCACCTTCTCCCGACACGCTTTCCCCCCTCTTATCTTTCCTCCCCCCTTGCTGCTTCTCTCTCTCTCTCTTTCTCTTATCCCTTTCCTTCTTTCCTCCCCTCCCTAAACTCCTCTCCCCCGTCCGTCTCCTCTCTTGGCCCTCTGCTAATCTACTGTACTGCAAGCTTCATATATACACAGAGCCGCAGATAACAGGCTGTAATAAGCTTATCTTATCCGCGGCTGAAGCCTCCGCACTAGTCCCAGTTCTTTCTTTTTTTTTTTTTTACCGGAAGGATGGAGAGCATCACGGCTCAACTGTTTCTGAACCTTCAGCAGAATTTATTTGCACAATGCACATTTTGGTTCGACTCTGAGCCGCCCGCAGGCAAAGTAATCTCGTGCAAGACACATTTCTGGTTTACGCCGCAGAGGTCTGGAAAAAAAATTATTTTATACAGAGACAATCTCTGACCTGAACACTGAGCAGATTTTAAGGATTGAAGTGAGAAACCCTGGAAGTCGGAGCCATTTGTAGCCAGTCGAAAGTGTTTACTTGGTGTCGGAGCACAAAACAAATAGATAAAAGCACACACCTTGGTATGTCTGTAAACAATCTGTGGTATGATTGTGAACTATGATCTATGAACTAAATCTGTGAACCTCCACTCAGACAGAATTTCTAATAGTCACTCGCTTTTCCATCCGTTTCCTTCATTAGGATCGCATTATTTTAAAAACTATACATTTTCAGCAAATAAGCCAAGAAAACCTTATATTGGAGTTTACAGAACTTTGGATGGCATAGACTACTTTTCTTGAAATAAACAAAAGAACAACCCAGGGTGTCAACCTAATGAGGAGCGTCAATCACATTCTTACACAAAAATTCATAGTTTCTTTACTTGTTTAAATTTGACAAAATATAAACGGCAACTGAGCCACAGATTTAAGTGTTTGCAGCTCTTCTACAGTTATATGGAGTAGAAAAGAAGATGTCAACGGAGGAACTGGGCTCCTCTGCTGTGTGTCTGAGCGCATGAGGAAAATATACTGGCAGATATGAGAGGCTGTAGAAATAAGTGTTGCAGAATCTCAAATAACAAGCCGAGTCCTGAGTTTTAGCTTATGAATGCTGAGTCAGCAAAACAAAGGGAGCTTCCAACAAAGTACCGGAACGTCGATGATCCTCTAAACTTCAACACTGCTTGCGTGGGACATGATCGGTTAAACGGTTTGATTTGTTAGTTTTCTGTGAACTTTCAGCACAGAATCATTCTAGTAATTGCAGCCTCCATCACGCTGTGGTCTCATGTTGGGAGCAAAGCCTCGACGTTGCTCCGGCTCTCTCGTTGGCCCCGTTTTAAAGCTCCACTTCGCTGACCAGCCGGTCGGTAACCCCGTCTGTCTGCTTTGTTTGGCAGAGCAGCGTGGGTTAATGTGAGCAGCGGAGAGCCGACGCTGCTGGGAGCAGTGAGACTCCACAAAGCAGTAAATGAGCCATAAAAAAGTTTAACTACGAGGGAAAGGAGGCTAAAAAAAAAAACGCCTCACAGACGAGTGTGAACAATTTAACCTGACGTTGCATCGCTTTCTTTCATTCATTCCTTGCCATTTTTATTAAAAAAAAAAAAAAAAAAATGCTGATTGATGCACCTTTTATCAGGGATGCTACTGAATATCGAAATATGTTGCTTTTGTATTATTTATGAATCTATAGGATGTTGGACAGTTTATGTGTTAAAAAAAGAAGGAAAAATGCAGTTTTCTGGATTTTTCAGGGGAGCAGATGGATAAATGTGTTGAAAAATATAAGAATAGAGGCACAATGCTTGAATTGTGCAGTGTGCACTGAAAACTGGCATGTCTGTTGTACTGAACTGCATGTATTTAAACTCAAACAATGGAGGAAGATTGGAGCAAAATGACTCTTCGGCTGTACGCAGAGAAAACGCAACACATCACATAGCACTGGGATGACACTCCACTTGCACACCGCAGAGGGATCCGATGGAATCAGTTTGACTTTACAGTGTAATTAATGTGTTTCAAGTCCAAATAGTACATCACATCTGTCTGTGTGGCTGAGTACATTAGCAGGTCTCTGTGTCTGGGTTTGTGTTGGTTTGTCACCAGTTCCTTCTAATCTGTCCGGATTAAACACTCATTTAAATATTGAGGTGGTCTGACTGTGTTTGATGCATCAGTTTAACTTTAGACTAATAAAAGGAAATAGAAACACCTGGAAACATCAGTTTCTTTTACCAATGTAATCATCTAAAGACACAAATTGAGACACTTAAAGAGTTAAAAAAATTTTCCCCACTGTAAACATGGTTTGCTTGAATTCTAGTTTTAGGATTGCAGTTTAGATTTTGTGTTTCTGATGGGATGTTTTTCTATTATGAAGTACATTTTAGATTTATTGCTGTCTTGGTTTGAGTGATTTTTAATCTACTTTCACACTTAAAAACATTCTCAAATGAAATGATCTGCAAGTTTCCATGTAAAAATGTTGTGGGTTGAATTTAGACACATTTTTGGTATCTTTTAGATTCATTCGTATAAATAACAAACACACAAATAATTTTTTTCAGGACTCCGTTTTCGACTATTTCAGTCAGATTTTCGATGAGTTTTCTAATAATTTCAGACTAGTTCTTAACTACCAACCTGATTTAAACCAAAACTGGACTTTTTGATTCGGTTTAGGTTTATTTTAGTTTTAATTGGTTCTTTTATTTAAACAGATGTTAGAATATCTTAGTTTTCCTTCCTTTTATTATTTTCAAAATAGTTTCAGGCTCATTCTTGATGGGGTTCCTCTGAGCATGAACTGTTTACAACTTGGAATTCTGAAACTTTTTTTTTTAACCTTTTTTGCTCATTTAGACAAAGTGCAAACTTTGTTTGTGACTGTACGTCAGCAGGATTTCATCATGACTGAATTTCAAACTATTTCATTATTTATTTTTTGGGAATTTTGGACTATTATCAGACAAGTATCGACATTTTTAGGATGTGTGTGTGTGTGTGTGTGTGTGTGTGTGGTTCCATAACCTGAACAATCACTCTGGTCAAAAACATTTTGGGAGAAATTACAATAATTTGACTTGATGTTTATGGATTGATTTCACTGCCTGTTTTCCACATGAAGTCTCTGTTGTTTAAAGAGATATTTCATTGTCAACGTTTCACTGAGCTGAAGAAGCAGCAGGTGGAAAAATGAAGAAACCTGAGACACTTCAGTTCTTCAGTATCAATACATTTACTTTGATTTCATTAAAAAAAGAAAGGGGGAGAAAATAAAAGAGTAACTGGGTCATTATTTGTTGGAACAATTATCTTATCTAACACACAGGAGGAAAAAAAACGTTTTCCCTCCAAACTGAACCTATACGTTTGTGTGTTCATTGTTTTCTACCCACAATTCACAGCTCTGAACTGCTGCCTCAAGTTTTTCATTATGCTAAACACCAACCTCTCCTATTTAAAACGAATCACCTCTCAAACATTTCCCCCGCATTTAAACTGCAGCTCAATTCACTCCATTTCAATCGCTGATCCCTGTTAGCCATCCACAAAGTGCTCCAATAATTAACCCTCCTTTCTTATTCCCTCCATTACAACCCCCTCTCTCTCCGTTTCCCTCAAACTGTTTCCTGAATCTTGAATCATCTGCTCCCTTCACCTCAATTTCTTTTATTCCATTTTCCCTTTCCTTCATCGACTCCTATTATGTCTTTTTACCCTGGCGCCTCACTATTTTTTTTTGTGTTCCGTTTTATCTCATCTCCACCCTCCTCCTCCTCCTTACATTTCCTGTATCCTTCATCTTTTCTCTTCTCCTCCCCTTCTCTCTCTCTCTCTCACTCTCTCTCTTCTCAGCTGTCCATGGAGGACACGACTTCCATTCTGCCTCGTCTGAAGAGGAAGCCTCCTAACACCTATGGGATCGGTGCCCTGGCTAAGTCCTCTCTGTCAGGTGTGTCAGGTGTGTGTCTGTGCTGCTAGATGGTAAAACAGCCCCCATGTTGCCTCCACATGCTCCGGAGTGGCGGAAGCGAGGGGTGAAGTTGTTGTTGAGCTCTGATGGGGGCTGTAAGTTGTTTCCCCCCCGCCCCCGACTGTGTAAAAAGATCATTTTGGTGGTTTTCTTCTCGTGTGTCACAGCAGTTTGGTTTAGTTCAATTTTAAGGTTTTTACCTTGATTACAGCACTAATGCTGTTTAGAACTAATCTTTTTATTAATGGCCACTACTGTATCTTCCATCTATTTTATTACACTGTTCAGTTCACAACCATTTTAAGTAAGTAGATGCAATTTTTTTTCAGGACTGTGCTTCAAATCTTCTACGTGTCAGTAAGTTAAAGGTAAATATTGTAGCGTTCAAGAAAGAGGACGACTTGCGGTGGCTCTCAATCCAGTGGAAACTCAGCTGCAACTTCAACGGCGACATAAATACAACATTTATATGGTTTCTTGGTTAAATATTGGAAGTTGACAAAAAGAAAAGAAGTAAAAAAGGATGCAAAGAAAAGATGCTTTTGTTGGTGTCATTGAGCCGTTTTTGTCCAGAAAGGACTCAAATGATTATGCACAATAACTCCAGCAAGTTGAAATAACTGACATAAGGACCAACACTGTGACAGGCTTCAGTCACACTGAAAAAGAGCATACTTAAAATATATATAAATATTTAAATGTGGACCTACTGTGACCCTAAAATGGTTTGATTATTCTGTTTATAAGTAATTTGTCTGAAGAACAAAACACTTTGTAGGGGACTTTTCACTCACTACAACTTTAGAAAAATACATGAAAGTGAAGAAAAGTTAACTTTTTTTATTTAAAGTCACTCTTTCTAGTGTGTTTTTTTCCCGAGTTATTGTAAGTCACAGTCAAGTATGGGAGCGCTTCTGATCAAATCTTGAGGCAAATGAAAATTTTTATTTCACAAAATGAATACTTATTTTTCTATTATGTGAGTGCAACACTTTGAGATTTGCTTGTTCCACTTCGCCGTTCAAGTTGACACACTTGAAGAGAATATAAAATGATCTTTTTAAGTTTGTCATGAGCGACAGATTTGATAAATCAAGAGCTTGTCTCAACAGACAACTTCACTCCCGAGCAGGATGAGGAGGAGGTGGAGGTGGAGGTGGAGGAGGAGCTTGGAACCAACATGGCCGCCCCTGTGGGTGCCCCCCCCCCTCCCTTATATATATCACCCCCTACGTTCCCCCCTTTCTCTCTTCCATTGATATCAACTGCAGACGTCAATGACAGACTCACTTCAGAGTCATTGACGGGAATTCAATCAGACCTTTGATTTCAGAGAAACTAAAGTAAGTGAGATTTACTTACTTTGATGAGCCACTGAAGCATCTCCACAGGCGTGTTGGGACCTGCGGTGTGTCGTACTGTCGCAGGGCTGCTGCTGCTGCTGCTGCTGCTGCTGCTGGTGATGGTGGTTTTGGTGGTGTCGTCTGGTATTTGTGGCTATTTCGTGCAACGTCGTGACCAGTGTTGTGCAAGTTAAATTTTAAAAGATCCTATCATCTTGTCTTCTTTCTCTACGAGTTACAGAAAACAACAGCTCGCGACTTGAGAAAGTTATTCTTGAACACTGCAATGTTTTGAAAACAATATCTGTTTACACAGAAACGTTGAAAACAATGTAGTTTTCATGTAGGGCCACCGGGAGGTGCTGTTGGTTGTTTTCGTAATGAAATCACACACACACGTGCTCGCAGAGCTATAAACATTAACGACGGGACGGTGATGTGATAACTTAACTTTTGGCACTTTGGTTTGTTACCAACTAAATTACAACTATGGACTTATTAGTTATCAAAGACCAATAGGCTCATTATTCATGAACAGCTGGAGAGCTGCGGTCTTTCACTTCATGCTCTCTAATTGATAAATTATATTTCATTCGAGAACTGCAAACTTGCAGATTTGACTTCAGCTGAACTTAATGAGTGAAAAAGTAATTAAACTGATTATCCATTTAACTAATCATTACAACAATATATCTATGTGGACATTACTATGAACCCGTTTACATGATGATTGGTTTTGAAACGTAAAACTTTCATTGCATCTTGCGTGTCTGTTTACACGACAACGATGGTCAGAGCCACTGAAAACACACCTTTTTGATAATGGCTCCCAAAGTAGGACTTTTTGAAAACACTCTGACTCAGTCGACTTTTAAAAAAGCGCAAACGCCACTTTCTGGAATCGCTTCGTCTCCGTTGTAGGCAGTGGAAATGCTACTGTGCATGAGCACTACGGCCGCAGTAAATACTTGTTCTGCATATTTGCGAGAAGACCGACAGAACGACGTTTCCCCCAGAGTGCAACAGTCACAACACTGGTCACGACGCCACGCGGCTGGTGCCGTCTGTGTTTCGTGCTTTGTGCTCTGTATCGTTTGACGCCTCAAAGTGTTTGTGTTCGTTTCTGTCGTGTCTGGTGCACTCGTGTAACTTTTCTCTCACTTACCAGTGAATAGAATATGTAGAATATGTATTTGAGACGAGCTGAGACCCCCAACACCCTCCTTCATCATTCATCCCTCATTCTTTCGATTTCTATTTCCATCCCCAATTAGGCTCTGCAGGGAGTGTTTGATTTTCGCATGAGATTGGCTCCCTTTGTCTGAGGGGGGGGGGGGGGGGAGACTGAGTCTATTTATAGCTCAGCCTGTAACTCGCCCCATGGACCGTGGGGGGGAACAATTTCCAAAGTGTCATCTCTGTTTGTTCATGCCTGCTTGATTTTAATTTAATTTTTTTATCGATCAGCCTCTCAGTGCCCGTTTGACTCGGTGAATATTTCCCCGCTTTGAGTCGTATATTTGCATCTTAATTGGGTGGAGACGTGCTGTTGGACAAGGACTACTTTAAACTCGTCTTTAATTATGTGAAGTTTAATGAACCTCTTTTATTGCATTTTCTGGGAGATGACGAATGGCTTTCGTGATTAGCGTGGGCTCGTCGGCGTTTCTCTGGTCCTCCTTTAAGTCGGCAAACTATCGGAGATAAAACTTCAGCTGATCTGATCACTACAGACTCGTTCTGTGGAAGAAAAAAAACCAGCAAATCTCCGGATTTATGTTACGATTTATTATAATTTTGGTAAAAGAAGCATGTTTTTAAAATAATTTATTTATCAAATCCTGTTTTTTTTCCAGACGTGATTCAAAATCAACTCTCTTAGTCAGCATATAAACACAAACGCATACAAACACCATGACAATAACCCCACAATGCACTGAGAGAAGGACTTGAACAAGGAGTTTTCTCACTGTGAGACCAGATAAGAAATAAAGTACATCTGCCAAAAAAAAAAACCAATAGTGAACATATCTGATCATTTAGTCATGTTATTACACACAGAACAAAACTGATTTTTGAGAGAAGGAGGTGTATCTTAAGCTAATTCATACATAATTCATATTAACCAAATTACTGGGTGAAGATTTAAGAGCAAAACACTTTCAGTGGGAGAGTTTAAGATTTGTTTCACCTCAAAATTACTGCGCAGTAATTCAAAGAAATAAAAAATCCATGTTTTAAATAATACGCTTCTACTTATATTGAAACCTGAAAGACTTGCTTGCGCATGAAAACAAATAAACTTGCAAGCTGTTAATGAACCTGAGGCGATTTAGATGTTCTCCAAGTCAAGTGAAACGTATCCAGCCGGGCTCAAAATCTGTATTTGTGGAAACTATTTGGATTTAATCTTCAGTGAGAGCTGCAGCTGCTGGATTAACCTGTCGCCGAGACGTCGCAGGAAGGAAGAATGCGACATGCGGCGTGAATTAGCACACACATACGGCACATAATGAGCCATTCTGAAGTTTTTATGAACGCTTGAATAGGTTCTCATCAGGAACCGGGGCGAAATCTCACACAGAGCATCCCGACACACAACTCATCATCATCCTCATCATCCTCAGCATCTGAGAAGCACGCGGCGATGTGACTGATGTGACGGGAAGATGACATGGCGGCTGCGCTCGTTTTTACATAATCGGCATGCAGTAAATAGCTGACATGAGACAAATTTAGAGAGATTTGATGAGGTTGCTGATGATGTTTACAGCAGATTTTCTACACTGCTTTCACAGAAGCCTAAAAACCGGTTGCGACTTAAAGGCTGGAGATCAGTGTAGTACTGCTGAAGTAACAGGAAACTGGTGCATAATGCATCATTGCTAATTACTAAATATCAAAGCAACTCAAAAAATAAGATTGAAAGTGAAAATAAATAGGATATAAACTTTTTTTTTTACATCAGATGACTGAATCTGATTTAAATTTGATAGCAATAAGTAAAAAGCTATGGAATAATGTAAAGTTAAAACCACAAGTGTCGGGAAGATGTGACAGTTTACAGTAAAAACAAACACTTCAAATAAAAGCCTCTGCATTTATCTTCCCAGCTGGCTATGGCTGAAGGCAGGGGGATATATACACACCTACAGGAAACTTCAAACTATTGAAAAAAAGGTGCAAGTTTGTTGTCATAACCATCAGTCTCAAAACTACCTGAATTCATCCACATGAACACATTATCTTCACTGTCAAATCCTCCGTTATGGTCTCCCGTAGTAAACAGCTCGTCTGCATCACCCACACCCTCATTATCTTTCTACTTCCTTCCCCGAGCCTCGGCAGACGTCCGTAGAGGCCAGAAGGAGTGCTGACACTGTGTGTGTGTTGCTGCGCCCCGCGTATCTCCTTGCAGGTGTGTCTCGCTCCATGAAGGACAAGGTGACCAAGCCCACCGCCATGGCCCAGGGTCGCGTCGCCCACATGATCGAGTGGCAGAGTTGGGGCAAGCCGTCCGCGGGGCCGATGGGGAGCGCCGGCCACACCAACCTGCAACGGGAAAAGGAGAGGAGGCTGGAGAACGACGCCTACAGTGACCTGAGCGACGGCGAGAAGGAGGCTCGCTTCGCCGCAGGTGAGGCCCCGGGTTCACACAGAGTGAGACTGTAAAGATTGAAAGGACCCGGTCTTCTCTTCCCGTTTCACTCTTCCCTTCCAAGTGTCTGAATAAACATGGCGTTCTAGAAGTTGTTTGCTTGCTGCTGCCTCTCATTGCTCTCCGCACGCAGGCATCATGCAGCAGTTTGCGATTTCTGAAGCAACCCTGTTTGGCTGGAACTCGATGGACGGGGAGAGCATGGGCGCCGGCTCCAACCAGGGCAGCGTCGCTCACCTGAGTGAGGTCAACCAGGAGAGCATCACCAGCAGAGGTACCGAAGCTTTACCCAGCGTCAACACACCCCGAAACCTGGGTGAAACTATTTTACTGTTGAAGAGAAATAAGTACAAATCTTTAACACAAGGACAAATCAAGCCAGCCTCCAACTGGTGGTTATGACTCCTACTATGGCGAAGGCCTGTCTCATTCTGACAACTTCTCACTGGCTGGATTAGTTTGATATGGAAAGGAACATCGATTGTTGTGTTGCTTGTGAATGTCCACTTTTTTTTATGCTTGAATGTGTTACTTTAATCGAAAAACAAGACTTTTATTCCTTTTTGTACTGCCACTGATATAGTTCACCACCATCAGTGACAAGCACAGTTAAAAAAAACCCACAAACAACAATACAGATAAATGACCAGATACTTAAAGATAAATGATAAAACGACTGAAGTACATTTTGTCAACAGGAGTACTTTAGCACAATGGCAGCCGAGAATAAAACACACACAAAAAAACAAAACTGTAGTTTTGTTTGACAACTCCAGTTAGGCTTTAAATATGAGCCAACGGCTGATGAGTCATTCATGTTTGTACAGCACAGCAAAGCCAATGTGTACGCAACACCAACACAGTTAAAGCACAGCAGAGACTGCATCCTCACGGCAGACCTGCCAGGAGCATCCGACACGCCTCGCACTCCCTCATATGTCTGTGGACCGCACAGTAAACACGCTCCGGCTCTGCATGGATGAGAAGTCCTGTTAGAAGCTAAAAACAGCCGCTCCGGCCAGCTGTAAAGGACTTTTGGAGGGCGGAGAGGCGAGAGCGGGTGCACAGCTGCACATTTGTGTCCCTCACTCCGACTGGGCACTTGCTCCAAAAACTTTCAAACGACAAATCCACACGACAGCCTGTCGTTCCTGAAATATCAGGACACGCTCTGACGGGCGTGTATATTGCAGAATGTACTCGCCATCTAAATGACAAGCTGTTATCACATGTGTGAAGGTGAAAGGACTCCACTATTTCTTTTAACTCGCATTAATGAAATAAAAACAGTTGGAAGATGAGAACTCGTATTCTGACTTGAGCCTAAGCTGGGAAACTGTTTAGTTTAAGGGCACAAAGGGTGATGAGGCAGAAAGAAGGGACAAGAGCAGTTTTCTGAGGGAAGACTAGAAAACCCCGTCTGACCTCTGTAGTGATTGGAATAAAGCATTAAGCAACACTGTTTTTGTAACACCAATGACAAGTAGTTAACTCATTATTGAAGGAGCAAATCAGGAAGTGGTTACACGATGTTTCAAGTAAAAAAAATAATTTGTTTTTGTGTTTCCATTTCAGAAAAGTTTTGCGTTTCACAACAGAAAAGCTAAAAATGAGTTATGTGGGGGACTCACTTGCAATACCTAAACTGTGTGGAACTCGTTACTTCGATGTAGAGCTGCGGTCTCTCAGCCCACTCACAATCTGTTATGTTTAGTATCAGTGTCATAGCTGATATAGTTGTTTAATTGTTAGTGAACTAACCCAGTCTTCCTGTAACATTACCACAATTAGCTGAACTCAATATATTAATTAGTCATCAGACTGACTCACAGAGCTCAATGCCGCTCGCAGCACAAGGAGCATTTCAAGTAACGTCAGAAAAACTTTCCCAAATAAGAAGTTCAGTCAATAAAACGATGTTTGCTCTTTGTTAACTTCTCCAAGCGATGAGCTGCTCGCATTTAAATCAAACTACCTTTTTAAAGAAGTGTCAATTAACTGTAATCACAAAGTAACTTGTAAATAACTTCCACCACACGACAAAAGTGAACTTTAGAGTACTTGAATATATACATATAGAGCGTGCTGGTTTTACTGAGCCATCTCCTCGCTTGGGAAATGTCTTCTTTTCCCATACTTGCTGGTGTTTAGCAGAGTGCTGTCCAAACCCCGAGGGACCCTGTAGGTTAACACAAGGACTTCGCCCTGCTCTCATTAACACCACCATATGGGCTCTGCTGTGTGCTTCATCCAGCAAGCTACATTAACAAGGTACATCACTAATATAAAACTGCTTAATACTGACATTAGGACTGAAAAGACCTTTTTTGTTACAGAGTTTGAGTATTTTATAACTTTGTGGTTGTAAAAACACTGCAGAAAGGCTTGTCAAGGTTCTATTATATTTATTCAAGGTGCCCTTGGCAACATTTCTGTGCCAGTTTGCATTTTCTCTCTAATTTAGTGTCCTCTCGTAATAAAAAAATCATGCATTTGAAGTTAATTGAGAACCACAAGTTGTGACTTTGTGTGGTTGTTTGTCTCTTTGTCTTTGTCTTTGGAGCCACTGGAAAACCGACCACAGTGGACTGCAACTAACTCGTCTCAACCTCAGTTCGATAAATGGATGAATGGCTTTATGATGCCCTACGTCAGAATGATTCCAGTTTATGTTGCTTCATAGAAGCATAATGAGTAACGTTCAGATTTCAGCAACGCGTTTTCAAAATGATGCTTGTACACCTTTAAAATCTGTGAGCAGCACAATGACATCCCATGCAGTCAGAAGGAGAACTTTATAACTCCACAGAAATAAGTCCAGAGGCAAACCCAGATGTTATCGTGAGGCATCACAGCCAACTGCTCCTCCACCATGCAGCCTCAATCCAACCTGAATGTTTTTCAAACCAAACACAGCCTGGGTTAGAATTTATGCATCTCTTTCTCATGCTAAAAAAACAACAAAGAAAAGAAACATCATCAATGCAGCTGTGCGTGTAATTATCTCTGTCAGGGAAAACAAAAGTGACGAAATTAATGTCCCCATAAAGTACTTGATTCTTGCCTTAAATCTTCACATGACTCAAACAGTCTGATGCATCTTCATCTCTGAGTGAGTCCATCTGTCTGAAGTGGAGCCGAAGAAGCTGAATTTAATAGCACACTTGGTATTTAATTTGTTTTGGTGCCACACACACATTTTTGTTTATCCACATCGCTCCAGTATCCTTCACCATCTTTCCTCCCTTGCGCCCACCGCCTCTGCAACAGACCAGGTGCTCCACCACTCCTCTGCGGACGTCTGGCCTCACACGTACGTCTCACAGGGCCTGTACTGCCTGTCGTCCTCAGACGCCTGGGACCCCATCACCAGCCAGCCCTCGGGTGTGGCCTCGCCTGCCGCAGGCTCCTACATCATGGCTACAGGTCAGCACTCAGGATACGGGTCCATTTTTACCATGGTCACTTTGAGTCTGCTGTTTAATGTCTCTCTGCATCCGCCCAGATCAGTCTTCATGCATTTATTTGATAGTCTACGCAGCTGGTGTGAGAGGTTTTCTCTCCGTTCCAGGTGGCAGCAGTGGAGCAGGCGGTACACCCGGTGAGGGGTACGAGGGGACAGTAGGAGGCTACTTCCAGCAGCATCATCTCGCCCTACAGCAGCAGACTCAACTCCAGCATCTCCAACAGCTTCATCACTACCAGCAGCAGCAGCTCCTGCAGTATCAGGTCTGCCCTACACACACCGTCTATGAGATGTGTGCTGAGGGGGGCTTTCAGATAGCCGGCATTGCCACCTCGGCTTTTACTGTAAACACACAGCAGCAGAGGAGCTGGCAAAGCCGCGAGTGGCAGTGGAGGGAGTCTGGTTGGCGGCTGCTCAGGTGAATGTGCAGGACTGCGCTGCCAGAGTTCCAGAGTGCTCCGGTATCCTTAACCAGCTGCCAAGTTCCTGTGTGTGTGTGTGTGTGTGTGTGTCTGTGTGTGTGTGTATTCATATGGCAGCTGCAAAGACAGAGTTTCAATAACCCAGACAACAAGAGGGCCTGTTTTCAGCAATGTGAAGCTCAAGTGTATTTGAACATGTGCAGTGTGTACATGTACATCCTTTTTAATTGCAGAGAATCCGTACACAATGCACCGTAACACTTCCACAGGATCCCGTTGGATGAACAGTCTGGAAATGAACATTAAATTGCATTGCAGTAAAACCATTTAAATAACAAATTATGGTAATTCCCCTTACTTTTGGCAGCACCACATTATTAAAAAAAAAATTTGTAAAGCTTTCCAGCTACTGAAGCTTGAGTAGACTCAGTATAACAATTCTGATCTAACTTATGACTACATAAGGAAAGACATCCCACTCTATGCAACATTAACATCAGCCTATATCTTCTGTGTTGGTGCTTTTTGTTATTGTTATTACGATGTAACTAAAGCTGAACAGAGCAGACAGCTTAGCTATATGAACAACAATTAGACGGGTTTCAATGAGTGGGACTGTTACGAGTAACAACAGTTTAAGTTTTCCAAGTAACACGTTTTCATTTGCAGTCACAAGTAAAAACCACTTTTGAATCAAATGTTACCTCAGAAACTTACACAACACTGTTCATTTGAAACCATTATTTGTCCTGAAGTAATGCAACACTGGCTTTGTGTTTGGTCATTCTTAGATAAAAAGCCGCCGGTGATGTATCTTTTATCTGTTTAGTGTAGCTTGATGCATCATTCGTGTCCTTATGTGAACCGATTTTCAATTTCAAACTATGATCGCCTCCAGAGGCCAAAGTGTTGTCGATGTCTTCCTGATCAAACAAACAAATTTAATGAATGTGCCATCATAAATTGCTGCAGAAAGCCTGATAACCAGCCATTCATTTGAAAGGAAATGGCAAAAACCAGCCAGGGTTCAGTTCTACCAGCCTTGCCCTTGTGAAGGCGGCATTCGTCTGTGACGTACAGCAAGAAGCAGCTCTGGCCCGTCAATTCTAAATGGGAAACCAGTGTAGCCAGGCAGAGCCTCGACTGACAACTCTGACAGCAGCAAATGGTCTCCCATTTAATCAAAAGACTACATATCTCTCCATTCTGGTCACAAAAAAGCTCAATTTTTCATGGCTTCGTGTCCTGCATGTCAAAGACGTCCTTCTGATGTAAATCAGCTGCTGAGTTTCAGCTCTCAGGCTGCTGGAAGCTTTTCTGCAAATGAAGGGAGTCATGATGAACTATGACACTCGGGGAGTTTTTTTTTTTCAGCTCCGTCGGCTGCTCTTGCATTGGTGCATTCTCAGAGCTCATTAAATAACTGAGGGTTATGAAATAATAACTTGAAAAGGTCAGGGACCGTGTCTTAGAAGAGGTGTACTGAGCCGAGACCACAATGGGAATAAGCTTGTTAGCTTTACTGCGTGTGTGTATAATATGGTTTCCTCTGAGAAGGAGACTATTGGACGTTTCACATCACATTTATTCTAAAGCCTTACCATCAGTCAGTTTTCTGAAGCATCGTACACACAAGCCTGATTCTTTTCACTGCTGTTCTCTTCAGTTTCCTCTCGAACTGATTATGTGAAGATGTATCAGGAGGAGCTGGTAAACTGAAAGACGGTAGAATTTGGGACAAACTTAAATAGTGGATGATTAAAACGCTTTGTCTTTGTTTTGTCATGATGCAGCTTTAACAACGTGCGTGTACTTGTGTGCGGTAGCTTACTGTACCATTGTTGTTCTTTATTAAGCCGCTCAAAATGTCGGGAGCTGTGGGCGTTTTAAATATTCTAGTAGGTGGCGATATTTTTGTTCCTGGAACTGCCGCCTCGCTCACGTCTCCATCCGTCAAGCAGCTAAGCTGCAGCTGACATTAATGGCTGTACAGACAAGTGTAAATGTGAGGAAAATCGGTACTAATGGAACGAGTTGTCCATTCCAATGTCAGCGTGACCTCGAGATGTCACAGCGACGAGACACTCTGAAGACATAAAGCCTTCGGATTACACCTACCACGCTTCAAGAAATGTGGCCGTTCGCCGTTTGATATCCGAGTTTCGTCTTCACTTCTCCCGTTTCTCCACTGTGTCTGCAGACGTTTGACCCCAGGCTACACAGTGCCTCCCATTCTCTCCAAGCCACCCCCAACAGCACCATCCACAGCCTCGGGCCCCCCACTCACCCCCGGCTGGCCGACCTGTGGGGAGCGGCGCAGGTTGAGGCACACCAGGTAGGGGCTCGCCTGCTGAATCCAAATAATGGGATTACTGTGGCTGTAGACGAGATGACGGTGTAATACGTTCTGACAGAACAGATATGACAGTTTGCAAGGACGCAGAGCTGCGTGACTGCATATAGAGTCAGAGGGATAGAGGCTGTCTTCAGTCACACAGTAACTGAGATTAACACGGTCACATCATGAGCATGACGGCATGTCCCTCCCGACTGTGGGAAGTTAAGGGTTTTTTTGTTTGTTTTGTTTTTTTAAATATCAATAATGCTCGCATTGAATTCTTTAGTATTCTGCACCTGAAGAGGCTTCTTTGTGTTGTACATTATGTTTTGACATTCTAATTTTTCTTCCTATGGATGTGGCTTTGTTTATATCAGCAGGCCTAATTAGCACACATCTGTAGAGCAGTGAGTGATGAGCTGCCAGGGAAGCCGGCAAGGTAGGAGACAGGGTGGAGGTCTGCATGGAGCACTGCCAAGAGTCTGCATGACAGCCTGAAGTGGGTTTGATGGAGTTTGAAAACAGACATCTGTAATACAGCCTGGTTTGTCAGAGTGGCATGGCACAAAGTCCGCAAGTTTACAGCTCGAGGCATTTGGATTCAGCATCCGTGTCTGTTGCACCAACCTGAGTGTGTGTCCTTTCTCCTTCAAGCTCCGCGGAGGGAAACCCAACCGGGTGCGGAGAGCAGAGCTCATTTTTCCGTTTGTGCATCTTTCATTCTTCTTTTCTGTTGCCTGTTATCAGGAGTGCTGGAGCTCAAGTGAAGGACTGATGATTTGAAAACGTGCAACTTTGTCGAATTCCCGTCCAGTTTGAAATCGGTGCAGAAGAGCACCGCGAGTCAGTGAACGCATCTGCTTTCAGGTGGAGATCGTCGGGCAGCTGAGTGCACAGATGGCAGACATGGCCGGAGGCGTGGTGGAGACGGTGGCCGAGCCCGAGTCCGAAGGCATCCCTGAGCAGCATGAAGAGGAAGAGGAGGAGCTGACGAAGGCGAGTTCAATCAAAACACTTTCCAGGAATTTCTATGGTTTGCTTTTTTTTTTTTCCCCCCAAGCTGAGACATACAAGATGAAAATGAAGTCTTGACTGTGTTTTAGAAACAATCTTGACTAAACTGAGCTTCTGATTTTCACAAAGCTTCACTTGCATGTGACGAGGAAGGACTTCAGTGTCTGAAACGATCCTTTCTTAACAGGTAGAAGAGGTCACATTAACCCTGGAGCCGGAGCCGTGCTCTCTGACTCCGTCGCCCCTGAAGGAAGACGCCTCCTCGACCAGAGGCTCCAGTCCAGGACTGCCAGCACAGACGGGCGAGTCCAGGGCGGAGAGAATACCGTTCGACGTCACGCCCTGCGTCGTACGGTCGTTGGAAGAGAAGGAGGAGGAGGCGGAGGATGGTCCCATCGTGGTGGTGGCCACCAATTGAACCATGCGATTATGAAAACCTCTGACAATAACGGGAAATGAATACTCCAATAATCAATCCAGTTATTATCCCAAAACCTTCCCTCTCCCAAGTATTTACAGACTCTGAGGCCCAGGAATTCCGGACGACTTGCTCAGATAGAGACGTGGGATGTAATGTACACAAACTTAATGCCAAGAAGCTCTTCTAACCCCAGATTTAGTGCAGGAGATCATGTGGAATATAACATGTGAATACGAACAAGCGACATTCAAGAGGAGAGACTTGAATTCAGTGACTGCTGAAACAAGCTGTGGGAAGACGAGACGGATTAACAAAACGTTTGGACCAAAGAAACCGGACAGGAAGTCAAACGGGCCACAGCCGTCACGGATGGATGTGAAGCTCGGAGTAACTATTTAAAAGAAAGCAAACGGTAGGACAAGGAGGAGAAGAAAGACAGGGTCTATTTTAAAAATTCATTGCAATACAACAAACATGGACACACAGAATTTGCAAATAAGTCAGAGTGTGTGGTTCAGATTGCTCACAGCGTCAGAAGAATTTCATGGAAAATTCCCGCAGGCTCAAGGATAAATACTGGATCAGATTTACAGAATTAGCGTTAAAGAGATTTGAAGGGGGCAAAATCCCAGAACTGGAGCAATCTGAAACAGACACCTGGGCTTGTTGGCAAACACATGATCTGGACACAATCAAAAGAAGTGCATGCTTTTTAACAGTGACCTAGCCCTAACAGTATAACACAGTATACAAAGTAATGGTATATCAAATTGCTTTTTATAATAAATGAAAAAAGGCCAATAAACTGATATGTATTTGTATGAATGTAAGACTGTATGTATGTATAGTATGTATGTTTGTATGAATGTAGCTCCGTTTGTGTGTAAAATATATATAGATATATATATTCTGGGAAACTAACTTCTCTCGATGCTGTTGTGTTCCAACATTGGTGAGGACGACAAACTAAGTTTAGTTACTTGCTGGGTGGCACAGTGGTTCGGTGGTCCGCCTTGTTTTAGCTATGCAAAGGTGGGATTTCAGGGGTACTTCCTCCACAAGTCCAAAGACATGGTTGTTTGATGAATTTGTGCAGCCTTATCTAATGACCACCAGGAATACTCTTAACCTTTGCTCTACAGCCTCGCATCGACTGGTGAGAGGGAAAACAAAGGCCTCGTGCACGGTCGCACAATACGAGGACGCGAACAACACTGATAAGAGTGTTTGTTGATGCGTCGATGTACATCACCGGGGCCATTGCACAGCTACACCTGTTGGCTGTGGTGCAGACTGTTTAACATCACACACACACAAACAGTTGAACCATACAAAAGTACATGAGATCACCTCGCAGACAAGCTAAGTAGTGCAAAGATGATTCCATTCTGTATGCCCGACTGGAGTTTTGTAGTGTACTTGCAGTCAACACTTGCACTGAAACCTTCTGATCCTCGTTGATTAAGCCGAGTGGAATCGAGTCGTCACTGAAATCTGAAGGCAGAAAAGTGGCCTCGTCCATTTGAGAGATATTAACTCTCTTTGGGAAGGATTTCGGTTCATTTTAGTTTGAGAAATTCAGTGCAGAGGCGTGACAAAAGTGTTGGGAAATTTGAGGTGTTACAATTGACCCTGTTTTCCTCATTGAAGATATTCTATCACTAACAAGTTAGAATTCACCTGATTCATCTTCACTCCCACGTTGGAAAAAAAGTATTATTGAAATAATCTATTTTCCCCTTTCTAGTTTTCTTACTTTCATCATTTGATCTTTTGGTGTTAATTCGCTAGAAACCAAGCGGATAACAACAGTCTGGGTTGGCCGTGAAGAGCAAAGACTGGATTAGTTGGAAGAACCAGAGACTGGAGGAGGTTCAGTTCTTCAACATTACGACATCCGTCTCCACCGTCAACCAACTGATTGTGACAAACGCGTCTCGGAATAGATCAAAACTTAATGGAGAAACAGCTCTAACACACTACAACTGGACCTTCTTAGTACGTTTTTTTTTTGTTTTGTTTTATTTTGTTAAAATATAAAGTCACAACTCTAAATAAACAAAAACTGTCAGAATCAGGTTTTTGTCAAAATTTATGAGTGATGCATTTCATTTGTTTCATGATGAACCCAGATTTCAGGATCTTCAGGTGTGTGTAGTTTTTTTTATTTATATATATACGTTATTGATATTAGCTGATGCATGTTACTGGTTTGCATCGTGTCTGGAACACACTGGCTTAAAAGAGGATGTTATATAAATGTTATGAAACATTAAAAAATCTTGAGAGGCCTTTATCATCAGGTTTCCAAAAGATGTTGAGCTGCAGTTGATGGAGGGGACGGTTTGCGCCTGTGATTGAGACCCTGATGCCCTGCTTGATCTGATAATCATCTGTCCTCTATTTGTCTTCCTGTTGTTCAGAGATATCGTCCTTTAATTCCTACAACATGCAAGACACGCATATGATCGAGGCGTTCAACAGAAGATGACACTTGGCTGATGAGGAAATTTATCAAAAACAAATTAAAGCTCCTCTTTCACAGCGGAACAGACAATACTAAAGTGTTATTTATGTAACGTTTAAGGATAAAACAAGTAGGATAGTTTGAGTTTTCTCTAAAAAAAGTGCCTTCAGACATTGTTTTTGGCATTAAATAAATTAAATAGAATTTCAACTATGTGACCACCGTCATAATATCAATACTTATTGTTATACAGTGGTCATGAAGAGTGTTTGTTGTTTTTGCGCTTACCAAATTACTCAAATCAGTTTGTGTTGTAGGTGAAAACTGTGGGAGTGCTGCTAACGCTAGCATGAGCACAATGAGGAACTCTGTTACCATTTTCCTAAACTCCTGCATCCTGGTGCAGAAGGACCTCTTTGTTTGTGGACTATTGCAAGGATGTGAGGCCAAGTTTACGCAACAGTTCATGTGAAACCGCATCGTTTTTGCAATTATGTTTCAGATGTTCAATGTTTCGTTTGAACACAACAAAGTTTTGAAAACAATGTCTGTTTCTATGGGAACAGCAAAAATGCTAAAAGAAATGTGGTTGATCTTCTCTTTTAATGAGCCGTCTGCCAGTTGGTTTCATGGCTGCTAAGATGTAATGATTGAGGGAGACAAGTAGGCAAAATATATTTGGTAAGGTATAAAACAGTTTGCAAATGTGACATGAGGCAAAAAATGTGAACGAAGGAGTAAAATTAATTAAGCAGAGCAACTGTCACAATACTATCATGAGCATGTTATCGATGCTCAACCACCGCTTCATTAGAGGAAATTCAATTTTCATTTACATATCAAAGAAATATTTTATTACTGGAGTTGTATTCTCACTTTACGCATCATCTTTGACGTTTGAGTTCCTAAGCATTTCCGTCCTACCTTGACTGACTTGAGACGAGCCTGCAGATTGAAGTTGTGCCGTTTTCCCTCCGTGCCGGTCGTCCGTTAGAACACCTGGACAAGTCAAGACCACATTTCACTTAACACTTTATTCAACTACACTATTCACAGTTTTACAAAGTTTTGAGACAGCGCTGGGCTCTAGTAAACAGAAATAAATACGGACATAATCCTCAACAAAAACACAACAAAGAAACGCTGCGCACTCAGACCTGTACAGAGCGAAACTCTCCAAACACACACGGACAGGAAGAGAGTTCTAGATCTGGAGGTTTAAAGACTTTGAAGCACCTGAGAAACTGAGTCCAGGAGATGAGAAGGAAAGAGGAAGAGGAGCGAGACGATAGATGAAGATAGAACAGCATTTCAAAATATTGAGTCATCCATCCAAAATTTGTCTTGCAGACAAAAAAGGTGCATGAAACATCAAGTGGGGATTTAACTCTAAAGCAGATTTAACGTTAAAGCTGCACTGAGTAATTTTTTTAATGATAATATTAAAACTATACAAGTTTAAATTGTAAATCATTAGGAAGAAGGTGGAATCCAAACAACTACACATATAGGATCAAATATCAGAGTAAATTTCAACATTTGCAAAAGAATAAATAAAAAAGAACTTGTGTTTTTTATTTATTTGCACACTAAACATCAAACTGTATTTTCAGTTATAAATCTTCATTAAAAGTCAATAAGATTCCCATGAGCAGCGTGGAATCATCATGGCAGGTCTGTGGTAAACAGATGTAATGATGATTGATCGTTCATTACAATAATTGTAATGTAATAATTAAGATAGAATTTAAAATGCCTCACTGTCGTCATATGTCTGTGTCTCAATTTAAGGTGTAAAGGCTTTGTGTGCAACTTGAACAGTACTACTGGTCTAATCTGGGTTGCATCGTTCCGATTATGGGGAGGGGAAAAAAAAAAAAATCTGTGGTTCTGCCGTCGTCAGTCGCCCTTAACTGCACCATCTATCAACTTAACCGTGATGAGATGAGCTCTGAGGCTGCATCCACAAGGTCAGCAGACAATTTGGAGGTCGTTGTGGGGCTCTGGCCAATCTTCCACAGTGGACTGAGCAGCTCCATTAGTCTCCTGCTACCCAGATGGTCTGCTGCCAGTTTAAAAAAAAAAAAAAAAAAAAAAATCAATAGCGCCTGTTCCCCGGCGATAAAAACCCTCTTTTAAAGACAGAAACGATCAGGTAACACCGAGGACTGAAGGGGTTCAGCGAGTTCGCGTTTACTCAGCGCAGAGGTTTTTCCATTGATTTGTGATGTTTTGCTAATAAATGCACAAAGATGGTGGAAAGCGCTGTGGACAGAAATGTAAAGGACGTGAAACTACAGTCAGTCCAGCTTCTGAACAGGTGGAATCTCAAAGAGTCATCGATAAAGAGCTGCAAACCAACACAGCTGCACAATACTGTACAACACACTGTGATGTGTTTCCATTTTTCCATTATGTTCTTTACAGGCGTTGTGGCTTTCACATTTGGTTTGCAGCTTTTGCGCCTTTTGCATTTGTGTAGTGGCTTTAGCCTTTTTGTATTTTCATTCCTGTTGGGCTTTCACGTTTGTGTTACGGCTTTTACACTACCTTTTGTGGCTTTTGCATTCATGTTTTGGCATTTGCGTTTGCTCACTGGCTTTCAGCTTGCAGTGACAGTCTGACAATATGTAGGACCAAAGACAAATGATCTAAACTTTTGAACTAAACTCGGTTGGATATTTTCAGCCTCGCCTTGTATTAAATACTTTTTAGTTTCAGATGTGGAGTCTTGCATTGAAACGAACATGAATTCACCAGTTTTTAATTGCATTATGGTGAAAGAAGAAACTGCTTCCAAATGAAGACAGAGTGAGGACTCCCATCAGCGTTGCAGCCTTGCAGGTTTTTAATTGAACTGCTCTGGCCCAGATGGTTGTCAGCGGGACGGACAGTCGGCTTATAATTGGCGCCGTGTGTGTGTGAAGAGAAGTCAGACCTCGGCTTCAAGGATCGGTAGTGAAACAAACTAACATATTGCAATACGTTGGCAGGCCTGCGACGAGACAATCAGACGGGAGGACATCATCCGTGTTTTCGACCTTCTGATGGAGACTTTTTTGAAACCAGTCACTGGGAAAAGGGTGCGTGTATTATAGTCAGTGTCTCCTCTCGCATGTGTGCAGAATGCAATGCTGTTGCAATGTCGTACACAGATCTCGCATGACTTTCTTTTCATGCCAATAATTACTAATATGATACTCCGGGAACTTTAAATACTTTGGCAACACCCTGTGGATGTGAAACATGACACAATAGAGGAAAAGTATATATAAAAAAACAAAAACAAGCTACGTATACAGAAGTTGCATGAAGGCAAGAGAGGGAGGTAGGGGTGGAGAGTGTGGAGATGGCAGAATCTCAACCACAACAGGTAAATAAGTGTCCAAAGACTGAAGCAACAAATTAAGAACAGAGAAGGAAAAAAAAAAAAATCTCACACTGTTAAAAAAGTTTTCCATTATATAAAAAAAAAACATCACCCTCATTCATGTGTAAGCTAAACCATTGGCTCATCGTCGCTGTCCTCGTCCTCCTCAAGGAGCCCCTGTAGGACCCTCAGAGTGGAGAGGGAGATGGAGGGAGAAGGAGGAGAAGGAGGAGAAGGAGGAGAAGGAGGAGGAGGAGACGGAGGAGGAGTGGTGGATGGGGAAGGGACGGGGGGAGGTGTGGATGAGGGAGGGGGGGTAAGGTTGCTGTTGTAGCTGCAGCTCGGACTGGCAGAGGCTGCCGTGCTGCCGCTTCCCACGCTGCTGCTGCAGCAGCTCGCCTCCCTGGACACGCCCTCGATCCACACCTCCGTCTCATTCAGGTAGTGGTGGTGGTGGAGGTGGTGCGGGTGGAGGTGATGGTGATGGTGGTGGTGGTGGTGGTGGGGGGGCGTGGGAGGTGGGGCCGTGGGCTCGGGAACAATTTGAGGTGAAGGAGGGGAGGTGGAGGATGCAGAGGACGGAGTGGTGGAGGACGAGGGTGGAGGTTTGGAGACGGAGTTGTGGTTGCTGATGTCACGGAAGCTGGCCAGAGGAGGGCGGAGCCGCACCCCGGAGCGCGTGGAGCCCTCGATGGCTTTCTGGAGCTGGAGTGGTGGGGTGAGAAAGGAAAAGGCTAAAGATGGAATGACGGTAAAGATGAGTGAAAGAGAAAAGACACGAGAGAAGGAGACGCCGATGGAAACGGACTGAACAACGTCGACCAAAGACAAAGGGGAACATGAAGAGAGCGCATCGATTATGTTAGGAGAATCAAAAAGCTTTGTTGGAGCCAAAAAAACTATTTCGTCAAGTTCCATTAAAAGCTGAGACAGGAAGGAGAATATTTTTTTGAGACCCATCAAAAATAGATAAATGCCAAGACTTATCTGAGTTTCAACAGTAAGTAATTCCATAATAAGAGGTCTCGATGGACTTGATAACAATTTACATAAAGTCCAGCCAGGTTATTTTTTTATTACAGGAAAATATTCTGTGTCAGTACTGAAGATAAAGATGGTTCTCGATCCACTCCGACACAGTACTGTACCAAAAATCTACATACGTGCATGTTGATATGACGCCCGCAAAAAAGGATGTATGAATCAATCGAGCAAAGAATAATTTTTTTTTCACATTTTAAAACCTTGTTGAATCAATGCTTTTAGCCAAGTATGTTTTCCTGATTTCTTACCAAAACTGTAAATTACTGTACAACCTTTACTCTTGACCACAAATGTTAGTTCCCACTGGTGAATATCCTTATTAAACATTAAATTACAGTGAAAACATTCACTGTGTGAATGTTTTTCATTCACCAGTTTATGACTTTATGACATTCAGAATGTAAAATGCATCATAAATAAAATATAAAATGATTGCTACGTAGATGGAATTTCGCAACACTTTTATTTTTATATTACTTTCATGTGTATTTCGCCGTCGCACATTACTCAAACTTTTTTGAATTCCACACAGACAAAGGTGGATCATGTGATCATATTTTCACTCAATAACTCCCGTCATGAATACACATCAGAGGCCTGCCGGGTGTCGTTTGTCAAGGTTATTTAGGAGCTCATTCTGCTCGTCAGTGCTGGTTAGTGGAGATCCACATCATGTGAAGTACCTTTCAATCAAATGACTTCGCCAACGACGGAAAAAAAAACACTGAAGGAGAGAATCGATCCACGTACAGAAACCTACAACATTATATGCAGACAATCGCACTCCCAAAAGACTTAATAAAACAGGTCACGAAATGTGGGTAATATTTGTGGGAATCACTGGATTGAAAGATTTTATGCCAATATTCTTGGTTAGTTTTTTTTTTCAGTAATGAAATTCTTATTTTTAGGTAAAGTTTATGCTTTAGTGTTCCCTTGCAGATGCTCCTGGTCTTTTGATTCAGGAAATAACAATATGCTTTCAGATTAAGGCCGCTCTTATTGTTAGGAGAGGTCAGGAGAGTGTCTAGACAGTATTTAATGTTGATAGAGTTTGTCTTTGTTGATGTGGATTTTGTGTTGATGGCAACATTTAGCTGAAGTGAAAAAAGGTATTCGAGTGGGAAAAAGTAGGGATGTTTATTAAATACCAGACTCAAATGGTAAATAACCACAATAATATGTTCAGAAGGTTAACATCCACGTTTTATCGACTTCATGTGTTTTATTTAGTCTTTTCTTACAAACAGTACAAACACAAACAATCATAGCGATCAGAAAAGAACTGCAGGCAGGTTTACTCATTGAAGCAGCCTTAATCCCAACAGAACAATCGCTCACACCTTTCCAGTGCAGCTCAACAGCCATTCACAGCGAGGCTCAAGTCAATCTGCCACCAAGTAGACCAAAAAAAAAAAAAAAAAAAAAGCATCTTACCTCTTTCAACGCCACCACCCCCACCAGTTTGCCGATACTGGTCACATAAGCGTGGCTCAGGCCCAGCAGTGAGAACAAGGTGTGGGTCTGCAGAGACAGAGAGAGAGGAGACACTCTTTAAATGACGACGCCCTTTTTGAACCGTCTCTCTTCCTTCAGAGGATTTACAGGCCCTGCGCTGCCCCGTCACCTCTGTCTAGACACGGTGTAACACCGACGGAGGGATGAAAGCGGACGGGCCTCGGAGCTGCAGGTGAACCGCCCCAATTAAAACGTCATTCAGTGCGTTTGCATGGCCCCATGTTCTGTGGGTGATCCAGCCAAGTTCACGCTCAGGATGAGCTCTCCGGGCCTCCTGGCGCATTGTATATGAAGAATGTTTAACACTACAAAAGGCACAGAAATCTAATTTATTCTGCAAATAAAAGAAAAATGGTAC
Organism: Blennius ocellaris; assembly: GCF_963422515.1. Lineage (NCBI taxonomy): Eukaryota > Metazoa > Chordata > Actinopteri > Blenniiformes > Blenniidae > Blennius > Blennius ocellaris. Next base: position 18,946,942 of record NC_137669.1, read on the forward strand.
ACAATGCTTATGAGCGTAACAGATCCATAGCAGAGTGGTTTATTCGACACTCCCAAGGTGGAGAATTCAAACAAGTGGAAACTGTTTTCAAGATTCTGTAGTTTCTCTTTCCTCACCACTACTGTTAATTTATTTGTGCTCACACAAACTTTCCTTGGTCCCATGGGAGAGTTATGGAGAAAAATGTCACAGGAATTGCAAAAAAAAAAAAAGAAAAAGTCCGATCCAGTTTGGAGCATGTGTTTACAAGGAAAGTTGTGCACAAACTCAGAAATTTTTTTTTATGGATGTGACTTTTTCAATGGTAAATATACATCCACATAAAACAGGTATGTCTGACACTTTAGCAACACGAAAAAGGTTTCACACTCTTTTTCTCTCATTTACACACACTCACGCACACTCCCACTCAATCAAGAGCAAAATGAGGTTCAGCGTCTTGTTCAAAGACGTTTGAAGGTGGGAACTGAACAGCAGATCTGCCATCTTTGAGGCGCTTGAGAGCTTTTTCTACATTTATATGTTAATCACCGTGTCCAGAAAGCTCGTTTCTACACTGACTGAGTGAAAGTCGTCATGCAGCCTCATGCATTTGAAATTGTGCCCGATGGTTATAGATCATGAAGGACAAAGAGAGTTATCCACGCAAACAACTTGAAATTAAATTGTTGGATGTTTGGCACAGAATTACAGGAGAAGGTTTTGGCAACGTTTCATCGATCCAGTTTGGAGAGCTTCAGGTAAAGCCAACAGCCCGACCTGCAAACTGAAACACTGACCATGAAACTGCATCCTCTCCCTGAAGAACATTCATAACGTGTGCTGATTGCTTCATTTTGTTTGGTTGAGTGTCACAAGTATAGTGTGCAGCCGCGTTATGGACCCCATAAAGACAGAGATAGAAGAGACACACCCACACACATACGAGCGCCCCTTTTCCAACCTTGTGTAACGACGTTCTCTCCACCAGCTGGAAAGGGGAAGGGTCCACTCGGATCTCATCGATTTCCATCGGCTTGTCCATCTCTGCCTCTTCCCACGCTTTGATCTGCGGCAGCAAATGAAAAACAATGTGGCGGAGGTGAATTCGCTGGCGGAGGTTCAGAGTCGCTCTGCTGCTGGGAAAAGGGAACATTCATCTCTCTCTCTATTCAAGTGCATTTGTGAATTCAGCCGGAGGGAAACACGGAGACTGGAGTCCTATACATATACAGCATATGATTAATTACGTCTGACAGCAGCTGTTACATAAACCATAAACCATAAACACTGGGCTCCGGGTCTGGGTGAAATTCAAGGTGTGAGTACAGTGTGTGTGTGAGGGCGGGCGACCGGCTGCAGCCGAGGAGAGATTTCAGCTGTGAAAAACCTTGAAACACAGCAATGCGTCCTTGCGTGTCACCTCTCTCCCCTCTGAGATTTAGGATGTCTGACACCTTTTAGCCTCTCGATGGATTTTTTACCTACGAGTCTCAGCCTGCCGTGACAGGGGCGGCAGTCTGCTTGAATTTACAGGGGCGATGTGACGGGGCGTTTTTGGAACAGTGCCAGAGAGAGTAAAGGCAGAGCGGAACTGGACGGAACGACACTGTTACAATGTGCTTCACACCCCAAAAAAAATATTGAAAGTTCTGCTCGTCTTCACACGGCAAATGTCACCTTGATTTCAACTGGTAAGCCGGGACTTTTTTGTCCAGTAAGGCTCTGATCAGCAGCTGTGCGAACAGCAGAAATGACAAATTTTGGTATTTCTTCACAGTGCAGCACAAAAAATAATCACGCGTCCATACAAATCATACAAATCCTTCATATCTGTACCTCTTCTGGAGTCATTGTGTCAGAGAGCAGAGGAGGCTGTGGCTCCTGGAGAAAAGACAAGAAATAATCATTTCAATTTGATTCAACACAAAACAAACGATAGCCACGTCGGTAATAAATAGTCTGACACACATATATTAAAGCTAAATAACAAATCTACATGTAAAAGTATTTATTTTATTTCTTCGAAGGGAACAAATTTATTTAGTCTGAATCTGTCAAAAAATCTCAATCGAGTGATTTGCGATTAAGCCCATAAGGCAAACTAGGAATTATTTTTTGGCCTCTGAATGTACATATGATAAAAAGACAATACTAATCACAACTCATCATAGTTTCAAAATCAGACGCCTGTCCAGGATGTAGTCAATACACTAGCTGGAATCAGCGCCGACCCCGAGGTGACCTCAAGTGGGATGAAATAAGTCTGCATTTCAATATACCTCAAGAAAAGTAAATCCTATTTTATTCTCTGATCCACTTTTTTTTTTCCACATTCATCCTTCTCACTCACTTCCTTTCCAGCAGCTTTGGATGCAGCAGCTAAAATTCAGGCCAACTCCTGCTGTGCCCTGTTTGTGTGTTTAATGGTGACACTTCCCACATTCATTCCCTCAGAATACATCATTCAGGAGCGATTTAGCAGCAAAGCTAAGCTAATCAGGACTAAAAACTCGATAAAAGGTTTGGCCGTTTATCTGGTTCAAGAACTAACAAGATGTTGACACGCTTACAGCAGCTACAAAACACTGCAAAGGTCAGTGTTTGACTGCAATCAGCAGAGAAATATCAGCTTCACAGTCGGACTTTGGCCTCAGTTTGGCTCGACTTTGAGTTATTTGCCACCGCGTGTCTATTTGATACTCGCAGCTGTACCAAGTGGAGCTGACGGACAAACAAAGCCAGTGAAGGAATATGATTGAATCCAAAAACATAATGGGAGAATCAGACTGGTAATTCCAGCCGCAGCAGTGGGCACAACAGAAATCAAGTTCTCATCTGGCGAGCGGACAAAGCATATTGCTTATTTCCATTCCTGCAGATGACATGCATTGGTTTCCCAGGGAGCCGCACAGGCCCGCTGCCAGGCGGAATATAATAACCCAACCTCCAGTATCTGGCTTCCCCATTTCCATATGAGAGAGGGGGCTGAAAGAAAGCCGCTCGACTTTGGGGAGTTTGTCGGAGGACGGCGAAGCTGTTGGGTATTCATGCGCCTCTGTCAATCAGATAAGTGTGTACGTACCTGAATAGGAAAGCAGACTGCGTAATGAAAAATCTAATAAATAAAGCTGTGTAAATATTTAAATGCGAGCGGTGCCAGTGCGAAGGTTCGGCTTCGCCAGGATGAGTTAGGCGGCTTTTGGCATTTCAGGACGTCCGCGCTGCTCAGTACACGTCCGACATCTCTAAACAGTTAGAATAAGTGGAGTGGGGTAAAGGCCACAGACGTTTACAAAGATATTAAACACACAGAAATGTTGAAACATTCAAAGATGGAACGAGATTACCAGCATGACATACAAAGCAGCGGTGCAGTCTAAGACTCTCTCTCTACGTCATTTTCAGAGGCAGCGCACTAAAAATCCAGTCTCATTGTACCATAAAGCACTCATTTGAATAAGTCCAATTTAACATTTATTCAGGTCCATTGCCCTGGGAAATCAGATGGGCCTCACCTTTGTCATCTTTTTTAATCTCTTTTGACAGCACATCTTTATGAATTTCCTTTTATTACAGTCATTTCAATTTTTATTTTCTATGTTATGTCTTTACCAATTTTGACTCTGGATTTTGTTAAGTTTTTTAAGACCTAAACACAGAGTTTAATAGATTTTATCATCACTATTGATAACAATAGTAGCAGAATTAATCTGTATTGCACTTTAAAAACAACCACAGCTGAGACGAAGTGCTGTATGACAATAGACTTTAAAACGTAAAAATATAAACTGCGAACTGTAAAAGCAAAAAAAAAGAGAGACTATGATCTATGAACTAATAGATTTTCGAAGTTCATCAGTAAACTTATTTTTATTGTGGTCATGGTTGTCAGAGCTGCTGTAGAAAATCTCGCCAGCTTCTTTCTTTAAACTCCCCAGAAATGAAGAGATCGTATTGATCAGAGATTTGTGGATTATCAACTGTTACAACTGAATAAAGTCGCGCCATCACCTAGATACTGTGAGTTACTGTGTGTTAATGCAGTACAGTAGTATATTTGTCTTCAGATGTTCACTCCTAAGAACAAACAACCAGCAGCGGCTTATAATATGTATTTGCCTTGATGATTCAAACGTGGGTTGATGGTTGATGACTCATTTTCCTGTGATGTGACGAGCTCAGGACAGAATTACCTGTACTCTCCGTGTTGACATTTTAAAGAAATGGCAAATCTCCCACAAATGACATGAGACATCTGCTTTGACCAGCTGGCCACAATAATCTATTGAATCATAAAAGTGCATCGAAATCAACCTGGACAGCAACATTCATGCCAATTGCACATAACGTAATGTTATTGAATTAAATTAGTCTCCTACTACACTGAATAGGCGCGTAGGAGGCAGGGAGGATCCCAGCGTACACACTGCAGTGAATTAGATTGCACGGCGGACACAGCTGAGGAGGTTACACACGAGTGTCTTGCAGACGTGGACACACCTGCGACGGACCCTCTGTGGGTCTCTTGGTGGAGGTGAAGAGGCTTCTGAGTGTTTTCCTCACAGACTGGAGAGGACCTTTGTCTGGGGGAGAGGTGCAGAAGGAGACGCAGCAGGTGAAGGTCAATAAATTGCACAAATGCTATTGGGGGGGTGGGGGGGGGATTTAGAGAGAAACCCTCATATAGTTGTTGCCTGGATACTGCTTGGTTGGAAGGCTGTTGTTGTTGGCTGCTGTTAAAGGTGCAAAGTTAATAATTCCAATTCTTTGACATTTTGAGGGCAGTTATGTCATGTTTGTGTGAAAAACGATACATGCTTCTAACTTTATGTTGGGTTAAACGGTTAAAGGACATTTGTACAGCCACAAAAGGCAGCCGTCTGTCAGCATCAGGTGTTTTCTAGTTTTCTCATGTTGGTGTTCAATGTAGCGCTAACATTGCTTCACATGGTCTTTCAATAATAACCATCAAATGCATTGTATAATACAGGCAGTGGAAATCGTCCCCCTCAGTCCTTTTGTAATGAGGTTGTGTTCATGTGTGTAATATAACATTGTTGCCCTTCTAATTCTCCTGTTGTACCTCATTGGTACCAGTACATTGTGTTTCTGTGCTCAGGGCCACTAATCTGCCGATATGAAAACCTGGTGAGCTTCAAACACCATCTGGGATCTGACTAAACGCCTCGTCATGTCAGGCAACATGTTTTTCCCGTGGAGAGGCAAGAACGACACGGAAAAGAATAAATCGGATTGCATCATCCTCGTGAGCGGAACTTGTCCGAGACAATCAATATGACTACGACGGGCCCTGTGAGGCTTTCTTTCTCAGCTGCGGCTCGGTGCCAGAAAAACTCCACAAGTGTAACGCAAAAGAAGGAGGGAGAGAGAGAGAGGGAGAGAGAGAGAGAGAGAGAGAGAGATTACTGTAACAATGCTTCATATTCTAAAGTGCTTCTACATTGAAATAGCTGTTAGGGTGAACCTCAAAGTCAACAAGATGTTGTGAACATTTAAACAATATGTGCAGGGACGAGCCCATCAGTCTCTGGACTCACCGGGAATGGGAGCATTGTGGTTGGAGGACGGCTCCAGAGGCTTCGGGTTGGGCAGGGGCCCGTTCCTCTCCTCCTGCACTGGAGTGCCCTGCAATGGCAAATTATTGGAGCGTCTTCCAGATCAAGATGACGATGATCTGAACCGAAGCCAAAGAACTAATGGTATTTCTAGTGGGGCAACAATAAAGAACAAATGCAACGAATCAAAGGGCACACCTTCTCATCCTCCTCTTCTCCTTCCTCATCTACGAAGGCGAAGGACTCCCAGCTGTGTTTCTGACACTGGTTCTGCTCCTGAAGGCTGCGACCCTGAACTCACATTCAAGAGGACACATTAATGCAAAGTTGTGTTTGCCTCCATGTCAGCAGCAACAGCTCCAAGCCTGTTCCTGCTGACTTGTGTGCCTGTGAACAAAAAAAATTAGACTCAGAAAGAAGTTCTATTATGTTTTTAGGTTCAGGGTCACCTACGCCTCTACAGCCAGATCCATTCCCTTTGTCTAGTCTCCCTTAATATGATCAAATTACTGTGGGAAGCAGATCTGGGTGAAACAATAGCAAAGGAACTTTGGCAGGACGCCCTCAAAAAACTGCACAAATCTTCCATTTGTACAAAACATGGGCCGATCCAGTGCAAGATTGTTCATCACCTTACTGTAAGGCTTTCCAAAATATTTAATATTTTATGTTCATGATTGTAAAAATACCAATAAACAGATTTGTTAAAAAAGAGAAGAAGAAATATCTATTTGATTACATGAAGTTGTCGGTCACAAACATGTTTTTTAATCCAGTCAGAACTGGAAGATGACACATTTTTCATGTTGAATATTTCCCACTAAATGTATTTTTTCATGTTGAAAACCGAGTGCAGCACTGAATGGGTCCCTTTTACACCATTGCGACACCCACAGTGTTTCTATGACTGCCGGCTTTTCACGCCTCCTTCCTGTGTGGTCATCAGGAACAAATACAAACACTTCTTGATGTTGTCGTCTCACATCTCACAAGCCGCTTCTGACTGACCATCAATCTGACCTCAATATAGTCCAAATTCTGAGAAAACTGTCCATTTTCATCTGTGAGCAGCCCGTTAAAGAAACCTGCTGAACCCGTGGGGGCGAGGACGCTGCACCTCATAACGCTCGGGGCACCAGGGTTATTCGATGTATGTCAGTCTGCGATCGGTTTGCTCTAAAGCCACAAAATGATTTTCCAGCAAAACCAATAAAAATCTAATCTCATTTCAGACACTTCTCCCTTGTTTTTAATCTGGGCTTATCGTGGGCTGCCTCCCCATAGCAACACCGTCAGGAGGCGCGTAGACGTCGGAGTTCAAACTAAAGAACTCGGGTTCCAAATTGAAAATGTAAAGAGAAGGAACAAATGAAGGAAAAAAGAAAAAAAGGAGTAAAGAATGGGCAAATAAGTAGGAAAAAAAATAAAGTTAAAAATGCTCAAACCACAGCAGCTATAAGTTAAATAGCTAAAATAGCTAAGATGCATAAAATAGGTCAAATCCATGTCAATAAAGGGAAGAAAATCTTGTTTAAAATAGCTACAATAGCAAAAAATATGTTACATTTTAATTGTTCCTACGAAACTTTATGAATGCAAATGTAATTTAGAAACCTGCAGGATTCTACCCGAAAGGTACTTCTGTATTGTAAATGAGTTGTTTAATACAGTTAGCTTGGTTAATATCAGGATGCACACATAAAAATATGTGTATGTGTAAAGCTCCACATTCCTGGATGCCAGAATGTCACAGTAACTTATCTCAAAATAGCTCTTTCACTCCAACAGTGCAAATCTATCAGGTAATGTTTCTAATATACATTACTATTGTTCTTATTAAATTCGATTATTTTTTTTTTTTGGGGGGGGGGGGGGGGGGTATGGCTAAATCTTTGTACAGAAAATACATTTGAGAGTTAAATAAAATAATTTATTCAACATAATTTCATGAAATTGAATTATAAGTGTTAAACAGTGTTAAAGAGGCAGGACTGTGTCACCTGCATCAGGAACCTTCTTTCAGGAGACAGCCACCAGTCACAGAGGGCCAGCAGCTCCACCCTGTCGATGCTGCCCAACAGGATCATCGAGTCTGAAACCGGGAGGAAAAAATGTCTTCAGTCTGCTTCCAATCGACTGAAATCGACAAATTCCCACAAACACACCATCAAACACTCATATTCAGTTTCATATTTTCCTCTCCTCCCTTTCCCATCCAATTTTGTTTGACGACAGATTAAAGTTGCGACTTTTACCTTTGGAGTCGACCAGCGGGATTGATTTGAGCGAGTACGAGTCCAGCAGGTGTTTGACCTCTCTGTACGTGGACTGCGAGGAAATGAACTTCACTTTCCTCACCATAATGTCCCCCACAAATATGTTGTACTGGCTGTGGGACACAGACGCAGGGGAACGGAGTGAAAGGGCTTTTTGAACACACAGAATCAGACATCGAGAAAAAAAACAACTCACACTTTGAAAAGCTGTAAAAATCTGTATTTTAATCAGTGACTTTAAATTGAGTGTAGCTGTGATGAGTGACTTTGTCTTTCTTTTCTTGTCCTGGGTCTACCCTGCGTGGTATTGGCTTCAACACAATGCAACAACGTAAACCTGATTTACCCAAAGCTGTATTGAAGAATGGGTGGATGGTCTGACCCCCCCCCCCTCCCCGACATGTAAAACTGACACAAACCTCATGTGTCCGAACCCGAGCTCCGGCAGGTACGGGAGCTTCTTGACCTGGATGATGGAGTCGTACAGGGAGGGCTGCAGGCCCTGGGCCACCATGTTGGCCAGGATCACAGCCACCATTATAGGCAGGATGTGGGAGATCTGACCCGTCAGCTCAAAGCAGATCACCGCCGTGGACACCGTGTGAGTCACGGCTCCGGTCAACGCCGCCGCCCCTGCCGGGGAAATGGGACGGAGAAATGACGGGAAGAAGAAACCGACAGAACAGATGGAGGAAAGGAAAGTAATTAAAAGAAACAGCGAAATCAGAGTGACAAAAAAGACAATAACACTGTTGACTTTTGGAAGCAGGCCAACTAACTATTTGATAGAATATTGTTCTGAATGACTTCGTTTGGACCATTTTCTTAGTTCTGCTGCTTTGGGTTTAGGCCTCTGGGAGAGCCTTATTTTCTCCAAACTCCACTTTGTTCATGTTCTCCACGTCTGTTTTTAGAGTTCCCTCAGTCGAGAAAGTTTCATATCCCCACCTCACATATGCTTGGTTGAATTATTTGGAGTTTTGTCTTCGTATTATGAAAAGATGAAATGCATTTCGATGTTGTGACTGGGGATGTATAAATTAACAAACAAGAAATAAAAGCAGAAGTGAGAGAATGATAAAAGAAAAGCCGCAGATGAAGGAAAAGTAACGTAAAGAACGAAGAGCAGCTTTCGAAGGTCAGAAAAAGAACACTGGGGGAGAAAAGGGGATCAGAGAGGGGAGATGAAAAGGGAAAGGATTATGAGTGAAGACGGAGGGATGAAGGTAGAAAAGGGAAAGCGGAGCTTCGTAGGGTGACAGGAGGAGGAGGGGGATTGAAGGAATGCCACGTTTCTGGGTCAGCGGCTGAGGTGAGGACAGCAGAGGAAACCCACAGTGACATTTCACTGCCACATGCCCTGGTGGGGGGGGGAAGAGAGAGAGAGGGAGAGAGGATGACAAAGAAGTGGACGGAGGGAGGGAGGTGAGGAAGATTAGGTGGGGAGGACAACTCCGGCTATGACTGACAAGTAGTGGGGGTTGACAGAAGGAGGACGAGAGAAGTGACAACAGAGAAGGACGAGGAGGCTTGACCACTCCTGACAAGCTCATGGCGCAAAGACGAGAGTGAAGGTGGAGGATAAGGAGGATGAGGAGGAGGACAAGGGGTGAAAAAGAAGGATATTTAAACGGCTTTAACAGTTCGACTTTAGAAATTGCTGGATGATTTGACCAAATACAATTGTAGAATCAGCTTCGTCCCTGCATGTTAATCCAGTCCTCAGGGTTAGTCGTCACACGAAGAGAGGGAAAGGTGAGAAACGCTTGTGCGAGACAATAGCTTAGAGGAGGAACAAGAGACTAACCAATGACTGCGTACCCTCCAGGGATGATGCGATAGAGGATGCCGTCAAACACGATCCCGTGAGGAAACAGAGTCGCCATGATCTCTCCGACCAGCCTGCCAAACGCAGCTCCTGCAGACAAGAGAAGCAGGCCGAAAGTCAAAACCGGTAAAAACATCCCATGAAGTGTCACTGTCACTATGGAGCTCACAAGTCACACGACTGTGTAAAAATATAAGAGCGAATAAAGGACAAAACGTTGATTCAATGCATTTATTGTAGTTCTTCTTGGTTATAATCTTGTTGGTCTGGAGAAGTTTGTGTAGTTTCTGGATCTCAGGTGACGTGGAGTAGTTCACTTTTCTATGTCTATGAATTGAATTCTCAATATCCTGCACAGCATAATCAGTTGATTAAGTCGGGGAATGTGAAAGAACAAAAAAAAACCAAAAACAAAACACTTTAATCTGCACCTGTGCTGATGTTTTGTCAGGAATCTCTTGTGGCTTCCTGGTCTATTTTGAAGATTTGTATAGAAAAGATTTGTTCATTGTGTGACTGAGCAAAGGCCACATTTTCATAGCAAAAAAGGAACTCGTGCACAAGCATAACATCTAGAACTGAATGTATTCATTTGAAGCTGCGAACAATGAATATTTTAAACTGAAGAAGCAGTAAAGGTCACGCGATGAGTGCTTAACAAAACACAAACAAGCAAAGAAGTGCACATTGTTACACATGAAAACTGATTCCGTACACGCCGATTTGAATAACCACGAATGAAGCAATGAAGTTCAACGCTTGGGGAAATATAAAGCAGCGACTGGATGTGTTGGAGAAGAACATACGTTTTGAATATGTGGGAAAAACAATTCTACACGATGTTTGTGTTACTGCTTGGTTCTTCTTTGGCAACAAAAGTAAAACCAGGATTCACACATTCCATTCTGTTCCAACTTTAAACCTGCTTGCTTCCTGCAGTCGAGTCCCCGCGGGCATTTGATGGGAAAAATACCCAGAAGTTCCAGTCACATATCACACCAGTCCTTCACTTAATCCTTTGGATGCCTGTTCCAGTCAGAATACGAGTCGAGATGGTTTCCTCCGTACCTCGAGGAACTGCTTAAGCTACTCATCAGAAGTGACTGAGTCCCCGGGACCTCATTTACCACCACAGGACACGAGGCCTCCAGCACTGCAGCTGCATAAATTCACTGAGATGATCCATGGGCATAACAGGTCTTTAAAAGAAAGATTTCAAAATCGTTACGTTCCAGAGTTTTGAATTTTGATCTACCTGTAGCACGATGAGATTTGAGAATGCACTATAAAACAGGTGTTATTAATATTATCATCAAACATGTTAGATTTCATCAAAATGTCTTGATGATTACAACCAATATGTTCCTGGCAAGAAGCTTCAGTTCCTCTCTCAGCTTGACGTCTTTCCTCCCTTTCCTGCTGCACAGTTAAATCAGTACTCGGGTAAAAGTAAGAGGATATAATGAGGCCAGAGAGTGTAGAGCGAGAGAGAAAGAGAGAGTGACACAGAGACAGGCAGAGAAATCACTGTGGCGAGAACAACAAAGGCTTTTCTCTTCAAGCAGGTTTCCCTCTATGCACATTCAGGTGCTGGAGCTTGGCTATTTTAGTTCAACTTGGTGTTTGCTGGTCCCATTTCTGCCTCAGTACCTCCTTCATTTAGCCTCCAGTGCACTTCTGTTTCTTCGTTTGGGGGGGGGTTTGGACCATGTTTACTGTATGTCTGCTTTAATTCTTTCTAAGTTGAGTCTTCTCAACTCCTGTAGTCACCCGTCACCAGTGTTTCTTTCAGTAATTAAACAAACACCACTTGATGATCGAGTTAGGACCTCATTACAATTGGCTAAATGATCATCCTTCTCACAGGATCATCTGAAATTAAGGTTTGAGTTGTTTGCTTACCCAGTATGAAGACCGGCATGAAGGCTCCGGATGGTATTGGCATTGTGGTGGCGACTGCAGACATCCAGAACTGCAGGAAGAAGAGGAAAGACGTAACACTGCGAATGAAGCTTATATTGTATTTTCTCACACTTTAATCGGTGATGAGATCCACCTTTAAAAACTCGTAGGCCACAGTTAAGTCTCAATGAGTACTTTTGTTTATCTCGAGGTTTGTGACAACATGGCCTTTTTGCAGTATGTAAACAGATCGTCAATTTGTGTACACTGTGTAAAACTGCTAAATGCCTATATTGTCATGGCAGGTTACCACGCAACCAACGCAGTGCATGAATAGTCTACAAATGTTACAAAAGTATCTTGTGCAGAAGCAGAGCGGAACAAAAATGCATAAATTCCCTTTATGCAAATGAATAAACAGCAGCAACATGCCAGACAATACATTAACAACTTTGAAAATCGGATAATACACAACCAAAACATCAAAATGGCTGACACAGGCCTAAACTAGCTGCCAATGCTGCAAATTGGTTTTGTACAAATTACGTGACAGAGCCTGAATTACAAAGCAAAGAAAATGTGCTGTGGTAAGGCGTTCAAATTAAATCAAAGCCACCCTGATTACTAGCAAAATGTCTTTAGAATAGATTAATGTTTTGCGTTTGGACTGAATACTTGGATCACAAAAACTGCCAGCAAACTTTACATTGTAGACAACACAGTGCAATCTGTGCAGAAAAACTGAAAAATGGAAAAAAGGAAAACCGGATGCTGGTGCAGGCCACTGGAACACAGACACTCAGTGACTTTCTTTTGTGAATTTTTTGTGCCGTTTGTATATTCCAAATTTTAATTCTGAATGTCAATTATCACTGTCACTGTCAGCTGAGATGAAAAGTATAACCTTGATTTTTTTTTTTTTCCCATTTTCATTTCTCATAAAAAAAAACCCTTCGTTGCTGCAGGTTACACACCTAATACTAATTAGATGGCTGCCATGACACTGCGTCGCATAGCAACAGGAGTGATGTACCGTCCCTGTGCCCTTTGAGCCCTCGTCATGTCTGCATTATAGTACAAGAAAACAGAAATCCTCCCATTATTAGACACAACGTGAGTTACAGGAGAACAATATGTTTCGTGTGTGTGGTGAAAGGAGGGGATCCAATCACCCTTGGCTGTCCTTGAGCAAGGCACTTAATCAGCAGCTCCTCCCCCCCCCTGTACGAGGCTGAATGTGCCACAACGTAGAACTGAGTGCACGAAAACTAAAGTCACCCTTCAGCTATCACTTAAACTGTTTGTGTCCAAACACGTTCTGCATTCATCAGAATGTAACTTCAAAATAGCTCCTCTAATGATACGCTTTGTTCTCAGCTGCAGAGCTCATCAACTATAATGATTACCTTCAGACGAGCTCGGGATTTTTGGCGAGAGTGTGTGTGTGTGTGTGTGTGTGTGTGTGTGTGTGTGTGTCCAGAATCTCTGCACAGACGCCACATGCTGGGCCCCCCTCATTGTTATTTGAAAGGACTCGCGGAGAAGCACTGCATTACCATTTTTCCAGTCCAGATTAGGAGTGTACACACGGTTTGTCATCATGATTTGAGGACTTAATTATTGTGGAACAAGATAAGAACTTATTAGCACGTCTCTCACAGGGGGAGCCCCCCCCCCCCCCCCCCCCCCCCCATCCCGATGACAGAGAGCACTGCAATCCGTCTTCTTCGCTCTTTGAATCCTCAAACAACTCACAAAAGCAAGCCTCAAACTAAGCAGCTCTTGTGTCACAAATCCAGAGAGGGGAATTTACACTGCAGTGACAGAGACATATGGAGAGCGAGTAGAAACGTGTCAAAAGCTGTGGTCCAAAGATTAACTCTCCTACCATCCTGCCGTTTTTTTTACACCCACAGAGCTACAGGCGATCAATACCATACGTCGTATGGTCTCATGAACCACAAAACGCATGTAAAACAACAATGTAATGCATGTCTACTGTCACATACACGAATCATCCACTATCAGACGTTGCTTTGTTGTCCTTAGCATTTTATTAAAGCCCTCTTAAGCCAAGGTATTATAATTAAGAAAATAAAACAGAAACATTGGAAGACCTTTCATCATGACGGTCATGACTTGGAGGATGACGATCACTGACTTCTGGCATTTATGACAGACGTTGGCTTGAGACATGAAGGTCGCCGACTTCCGGCATCAATGTCATGACAGTCCCAAAAGTCCAGCATAAATTCAGGGACAAATGATGATGATTTCCCATATAAGTCATGACTCGTAGTCTGACGTTGGACAATTTCTTACATAACAGTTATGAATTCCACTAACTTACAGCACGACAGTCATTAAACTTCCTTGATAACAGTTGCGAACTTCTGCTCACTTCTGCCATTAAGGCCGCCGACTACCAGCAGGAAAGTCACTGAATTCTGGCAAATAGAATTTCCCCCAGGGATTAATGAAATATCTCGGATTGTGATAACTCCTGCTGACTTCCAGCATGACAGTCATGATTTGCAGAATGATTTTCCCCACATGACAGTGTGTCTAACTTTTGACATTTAGGCTGCCGACTTCCAGCAAGACAGCGACTGAACATCAGTACGACGGTCGTTGACTTCCAACATGGCTTGTTGTCACTTCAGGTACGGCAGCGTTACACGGTAAAACCATTTATCAAATATATAATGTTTGAGATGTTTTGTCTCTTTTAAGAGAAGAAAAAAAAGGTTCTATTAATCAAAAAGTTTTGTTTACAGAGTGAATCCCCAGTGTTTTCATACTCAGACTGACTGGTTGATGCAGATCAAAAGAGGGGAGTGTGACCAGGTATGACAAAGGTGCTGAGGAGGGAAAAATAAAACCACAAAGCATAAACACCTCTGAGAGCAGCAGAACCGGAGGGTGTGTGACTTTGATGGAGAAAGTCTGACGGCAGCAGAATGTGACAGCAAATCAGTGGAAGAAAAAAAAAAACCAACTAAAAAAAAAAACGAGTGTGCTGTGAGACGAGTTTTACCAACCAGCTGCTCTCAGTTTTGGCTGAATTAAGTTTTCACTGCGGGGAGCCGCTCTGCTCAACTGTGCGTCGCCGCGACTAAACCAGTGCAGTGTGTGATGCTGAGTGACAGGTTGTAATATCCTCTTCACTAGATTAGTCTGCTTTTATGCAGTGTATAAATTCAAATAAGGCAGAAATGCTGCACAGATAAAGGGCACTCCAAAAAAAAAAGAAAAAACAACAAATTGTGTGGATGTTCCACAAGAAATGAGAGCATTTGGTTGAGTTATTTGGCAAATTTGGAAACTAGACCAAGTGTGAATGAAATCATGGTGGTTCAAAATGTAATCAATTATGTGACTAATTTAAAATATTCAGATTTTATTTAAATAATCCATTATGAGATGCACTCCGCCTACAGCAGGAAATCTGCAACAACTTCGTTTTTCTGCACAACAAATGAACAGTTTAATCACATTGGCATGCGACTGCTGTGTGGCTTTTTGGGGTATTTTTAATGAGGGAGTAATGAATTTTCACACTCGTTGTGAAGCAACAGATTTTCAGAAAACTGGAGGCAGCAACAGCTTGGTGCTCGAGAAAGCGTTGTATGTCTGACTGCACCGTCTCCAAACAAGAAGGCCCTCGGGGAGCAAATACTGTAGCTCCGCCTGGCGATAATATAATCCGGATCTCACCGAAACCAAGTCACTTCGTCCTTGTCCGATCATCTGTTAGACTGACATTTTTATTTCTTTTTGATAGAAATCAGTTCACAAGTTTTGTAATTATTCTGTTATTCTACCAACCAACCAACCAACCAACCAGCCAGGCAGGCAACTAACCAGCCAATTAACCAACTAGTCAACCGTGTTGACATTAAGCTCAAAAGTGGTAAAAATGACTTTCCTCCTCCATTAACCTGTGAAACCAACTATGTATCACAAACAGGAGACTATTTGGTCATCGGATTGTGGGCCAACGTTTCAGCTTCCTCTGCTGTGGTTCAATCACCAGACTCATTTTCAGATGCGATCAGATCCTTGTTCAGATGTCGAACTTTGCTGACTGGACATGTGATAATGTGCGATAATTGCAGATCTGTGTGACTCTGCTATTCAAAGCCAAGGTTTATGACAAAATGGTGTCAAAACTCTGTTTTTTTCCCGTTTAGATTTATTGAGTCATTTCTCTTCATCTGTGGTCTCATTCTATTCGACTTCTGTCCTCTACTTGGACACTGTCTGCATGTTAATGAAGCCACTGCTTAACCTGCACTTTGGCCTCAGACAATAAACCTTAAGATCTTTGAACAGGCTCTCATGACACCGTGTATTTGTTATCATTTGCTCACCATGCTTTGAGAAAAAGTTCACATCACAGAGATTCAACCTAAAACAGCTGATTGTGATGGCAGATTTGAGATTTTCAGGATTGTTCCTTATGTCTAAACACACCTTTATAACTGCTCCAAACTGCTTCTCAATTTAATCAGTTCAAATTTGCTCTTCGACTTTAAATGGTGAAGTGTATTTGCTTCGTGGAGACATAACACTGACACGAGTGTCCACCTGTAAGCAGCCTGCGGAATGATTTATATTGTTTTATAAAGAGATTCATGAAGCAGTTTTCTGATTTACAGTCGCCCTTGCACCTAATCTTGCTTCATAAACACCACTGGTCTCATAATATCTACATAATCAAACAGACGAGGGAACACATTTGAAGAAGATTGGGTGGATCCGCACAAGCTTTGACCTGTTCTTAATGCTGACTGGATAAATGGACGAGGTCACAGGTTAACGTCAGCATATAATCTTAGCAATGATAGTCGTGAGTGGCGAGAGGATGCATTCTGTGAGTAAGTGGGGGGGGGGGGGGGGGAACAAATAATACCAAGTGTGTGCGTGTTTTAAAGAAAGCGTAAGAAAGCTTGGACTGCTGGCAGCTCGCCAGCACTGTCGACCTTGGACAGGAAGAGAAGGGAACACACACACACACACACACACACACACACACACACACACACACACACACACACACACACACACACACACACACACACACACACACAGATGTCCCCATCACCAACACACAACAAGAGTGACCTGCAACAAATGTCCTCGGTGAAGAGGATGATGACGAAAATACTGACGTCACACGCACGCACGCACGCACGCACGCACGCACGCACGCACGCACGCACGCACGCACGCACGCACACACGCACACACACCTTCATGAGCAGGAAGAGCAGCAGGATGATGAAGACGCTGACATCGGGGTGCAGCCAGGCGGCCGAGCGGCCCAGACCAACAGGAGGAGGAGAAGCTGATATCTTTGTCCACGTGAAGTTGTCAAACAGCGAGCTGATGCACTCTCTGGGCATCAGCTGGAGAGAGCCGGGAGGTATAAATAGAATAGGGAGACACATAAATATTAATATGTTACAGGTCTGGCAGTGAAAGAAAAAAAAACAAACTGCAAAACATGAAATCTGCAGGCTTGCACTAAGACAGCTTGACTGCTCAGGCAGTTTAAATAAGACCAGATTTAATTAGTATGGTGGCTGGAGAAGTGTGTGGGGGTGAAACACTTAAAAACTGCTTGTCAACCAGGTTTATGAACATGTAGTTTTATATTCATAAAAGAAAAAGAAGAAAACTATTTTTATAATAGACTCTCACACGCGACATTGAGCATTGAGGAATTAGAGATGGAATTTAGGCGAGAACGATATAATACTGTGTGTCGACTTTATTAGGATCCTTTCACTTTGAGGAACAGATTGGTCGCCAAGAAGCATCCCCAACTTATTTATTTTAGCAGAGGATTCCTCAGTATCTGCTAAAACTCACTGCTCCCTTTTCTAATATGTTTCCCTTATGGTGAACCTTTTGGAGCACCGTAGTTTCACACTCAGAATGGAGGTATAGAAATCCTTCCTTCCTGTGGCCATAAGACTCTATACCTCTTTTTAAATAGTGCTCGTTGTGTTTCTCTGTCAATTTCATTATTTCTCTGCTTGCGTTAGTCATGGTTAAGCCTTGTACATATTGATTATTGAATTTTGATTCCATGGTATTGATATTTTAACTTTCTATTCTGTTCTTAATTAGCTTGAGGCGTCGACTTTGGATTTAACATCTGTCAGCAACTTTCTGTCAGCAGCATATCAGTCACTCTATACAACAAACTACATTCCAGAAGGTGGAAATACAAGTCGTGTTACAGAAATACAACCAGAAACTGAACGAATTCTTCCAGTGAGCAGCACAATGGAGCTTTTTTTTTTTTTTTTAAGTTTCTTTGGGGAATTTCGGAGAATTATTAGAGAGAAGTTAAAGAGAAATAAACGTGATGATGAAACAGACGGGATGTTGAGGAGGAGCCCGAGTGGAGAGAGGAAGAGCTGGAAAGAAAAGAGGCAAGAAAACGATGGATAAAGGAGGAGTTGTGAAATGTGGGGGAGTTGAAGCCAAAGAGAAAATGAAAAGAGGGAGAAAAGTCGAGTGATAGAAGAAGAATCAAGACAGGCACAAGATTAATGATGGGAGGAAACGTAAGAGAAAGAAAGGGAAGAGAAATGAGTAAAAAAACTAAAGAAATCAGAGAGGAAGAAAGTCAAGTGGGATAAAGAGGCAGGAAATCAGGCAGAAAGCTGAAAGCAGAGGGTACCGGTGGCCTTGGCCAATGACTCATTCAGCTGACTCACCAATGACTAATTCACTTCAACCATTTCGCTCCAAATTTGCATAGGAGCCTCTAGAATTTACGAGGAGGAACAAGTCGCCGTTCTTCCTCCCGCATCTGCATAACCCCGCCACAGGGGAAAAACAACACCAGCGTCATTCTGATTTTTGTTTGATTGTTTGTTTCTACTTTGGATGATCCAACTTAAGTTGTGGGTTGAAATCCCACCGTGAGAGCGGCGGCTGAGGATCTGCCTGATGAGACGCTGCTCTGCGTAAGGGCTTCGGCAGAGCCGGGCGTAATTGGCTTTTCCTCTTCCTTTTTGAAGTCGTGGGTTCATGTCTGGTTCACAACCCTTGTAGCATTTAATCTCGTCTTTTGCTTCTTTTAATGTCACTCCGCAGTGAGCCACCGGGTCGGATTCAAAAGATTTCACCCCTCAAAAGCTATAAATACACACTCTCTCTGGGGGGAAAACACAGAGAGTCAATTTTCTGCTGAGGTTGGTGTCTTTCTAAAGTGAAATGATTTAAATTCAGATCACCTCACTTCTCCGTGAACCGACGCCTCTCAGATGAGAGGTGGATTATTTTTCCTTCATAAGAAAACTTGCCCCTTGGGACGTTTGATCCTCCAGTCGACTAATCGCACGCGTCCCCTATCGTGACCCAGATCGCTCTCAGATCCAGTCTCACTCCGCGGCTGTGATTAAAACCGCCCGCGAAAGAGGTGCGAGACGTTTTACACAATGAGCGCATGGCGAAGGTGTTATTGGCTGGCATATGCATGGGTGCACGTGTAAAGCAACACACCTGGTTCGCACTAACTGGGCTATTCCAAGTGTGTGTGAAGCACATGATCAGCTGGCAGCCGTGTGCCAGCACACTTTTCACCTTGAAACTACCTTTGTGCAGACGGCGACAAGAAACGCTCCTTTCACTCATGCAGAAACATCTGCCACCAACATGAGGACACAGATGCACATCAACCAGATATTCTATATATAAATGCACAGTGTTTTTTTTTCCAGTTCACACATTAACAACAGGGCAGACAGCCGATAACCTGAATGTTAATCCAATTATTAAAAACACTGTGGCATCCTGCTTTTTATAACCTTCTGACCCACTTTGTCTGAATGAAACTTGGCTCCAGGCAAACATGTTTCCACATGTTTAAACATGAGCCATTTTTAGCTTCTTACAAACTTGTATTCACTGTTGAGCACCAATATGTCAAACGTTCCAGCTGTTTCCTCATCTGTGCTGGAGGCTAGCGTCGATTTGACAGTTTCTTAATTCCAATACATCAATTAAAGGCAACAGGCAGGTACTATGCTGAAATATTATTATGTTTTGTTAAATTGCTCTCTTTTAGGATTTACATACTCTCAGCGGCAAAAGTGTCAAGTTATGTGGTGTTTGGTTAAAAAGTTAATTGGCAAGAAGGATATTGTTTCAAAATATAAATTAAAAAGATGGAGCACAACAGCTTCAGTGACGAGCCTTTGCTGTGTGGCAGCTCGGCTCTGAATCTTAGTGCTGGCGTTTAATTTCACAGTTTTCTAAAGCATTACGCCACACCGTAAACTACATTTCAAGATATGAAAGCGATATTTATCGAAGTGACAAAAGTAATTCCAGCCTGAGGTTTTCTAAAACACAGCAGACACACCCTGATCATCGTATCTAAATCCACCCTGTAGAGATGCTGTTGAACCGACCGCAATGAAAACCCTCCGATAATGGAGAAAAGTTCTAATTCCACTGCAGAGCTATTGAGCCACCTATTGAGTAATAGAGATTGGCTTAATAGGACAGTTTCAGTGCAAAAATGATATTAGATGACATCTCACACCAATTGAAAAACTAGAAGATCAAAAAAGTCTGTGGATTTATCCAAATAATGAGGTTATTACTCATTTTTGAAAAGACGTAAATCGTCTGTATCTGTCAGCACACACAGATAAAAGTTGATTTCCATGCACATCATTCTGCTGTGTTGAGACACTGTGAGTCGAGATAGACGGACAGGAAGAAAACTCTGACCTCTCCGGCCATGAACTGCCCGAATCCCGGTGGGAAGGTCAGGGTGGCGATGACCAGCGTTACCACAGCAGGAAAAACCAGCCGGCTGGGAGAGAGAGTAGAGAACAGGACGAGTCAGACGCCCAAAAACAACTCTTGCGTCGCCCTCCATGTATAGAGAAGCTCCTGAAGCGTCGCAAGGCATTAAGGAAATCACTAAATAATGCAATTGGAGACGAGTTTTAAAGCTGTAGCACGCAGAGACTCACTGTTTAAGTAGGAAGCGGGTCATGGCATTGCGTCGCCTCATGAAGAGAACCACCTGTCGGTTGAGATAGACGAAGAACGCCCCCAGAAACCCACAGGAGATCCTGCACAGGACACATCGGATGTGTTTTCGATCATATTAACATGAGCAATGAAAGTGGAATGGAAATGGCCTACACAGGGACATGACGAAGAACCAAAGCATGTCATACATTCTCATAAAATCAGCGTGCAATCGGATAGAAAGCTGCTCACCCAATGATGGCGAAGGCCGGCAGCTCCTGGAGGTCGAACGGAAAGTCCATGCGAAAGTTTGTCCTGAACAGAGCTGTGATGGTGACTGGAAGACACAGAAAAGACACCGTGTTGAATTTTACACTCTCATAATATTTTGAAAGTAACCTGATTTGATTTTCCTTTAGTCACTTACTATGAGATTTTTAAGTTTGTAAAAAAGAAAGAAACAACTACAGATTAAAAACAGGTAAAAATATTCCTATGTTATATTAATCTGTTGAGTATTTCCTTAAATGATGGATTCGTTGTTTGGGTTCTGAATGGTCAAAAACAATATTATTATTATTCTATTGAGCAAATAATCACTGCAGGGGCACAATATATGATTTACTGTTGTTGTATTCAAATGACAAGGTTTAAGATCTGAGTTAAAAGAGCCGAAATATTTACTTTATCTGTCCACAACAAATGTCCTTGTTTCTTTACTAACTGTGCATTCAAAAAGCGTAAAGGCAAAAGGGATTTTTTTTCTAAAACAAATGTACCTTGTGCTTTACAAGAAGAAAAATCTGATCAAATGAATAAAAAAAAAAAAAAAGAATATTTCACAGCAATCCAAACAGAATGAAAGAAAGATGCATACATTAAATAAAACCTAAACGTTTTCCCATCAACTCTAATTTGGAGGACGACACCATCTAGTGGAACAATTCATGGTCAGACTGTAGTGAAACATGAAAACATGAAGCTTTACCTGGAGGAAGAGGGCAGTGTGAGAGCGCCCTCCAGCTGATGTCACAGGAACAGAAACTCACACAATTGTAACGTACATGCAGAATACTACAGTTCCTGCCCTGCTTGTACCTGCGTCTTTGTTGAACACGGACAAAACTCTGAATATGAAGGCACTAAAAGTGGCGGCGAAGTATCCTCTCCAGTAGTTTCTCACAGCAAAGTAGGTTGAGGTGACCTCAATACTGAAGAGCACCCCTGAAGGAGGGAGAGAAGTGGGTGAGACAACCAATAAGAAAGAGCGTGGAGGGGGTACCAACAGGAGAATCTGTTAGCAGAACTGCACAAAATGTTTACACTGAAATATTTTAAGATAAAATAGCTCACTGGAGGTGAAATCAACTCGGCAAAGATTAAATCTAAACTAAATCTTAATCCTTCATGCAAGTGCAGATGTTTTTCTTGATTAAAACAATTAACTTTCACAATTTTACAAATTTCATTTGTACTCTGACGTGATATAGATCACAGTTAT
Source organism: Blennius ocellaris (assembly GCF_963422515.1). Classification (NCBI taxonomy): domain Eukaryota; kingdom Metazoa; phylum Chordata; class Actinopteri; order Blenniiformes; family Blenniidae; genus Blennius; species Blennius ocellaris. Next base: position 18,969,016 of record NC_137669.1, read on the forward strand.
AATTAAACAAATCTGTCTCAAAATATCACAATATTTCATAAAATCTGAAATTATTTCTGATCATAAGATCTTTATTTGCATGCGTCTCCGTGACACTGGGGTCAGTCAGTGGAGCTTCTGAAGCTTCATGAAGCCTCCATGGTCCATTTGACAACAGTCCAAAGATTTTCTGCAAGGTTCAGGTGAATCACAACTCTTATCAGTCAGATGTTTCATCTCTATGGATGGATAGAAAGTACTGCCGGAAAACACACTCGGCTTCTTTGTGCAGCTTGGATCAATGAGAAAAGGTGTTTTTTTTTTCTTCTCTTCTCACACTGCCTCTGTTTCAGTGCTTTGGCCCGATCAATGTGACCCTTCCAGTCCATTCCCTGCACGGCTGTAGTCCGTTTCCGAGATGTATCGGTGCGTTCTGGCTCAAATGTTTTTTTTGCTTGGCGACCTGCAGCTGATCGCTTCTGCTTGTGACCTTTTCCTCAAACACTTTGTCCTTCCAGTCAACTTCCCATCTATCCACAGTGATTGAAACTCTGAACCGAAGCCCCTGGAGGATGGAGCCGAGTGTTTTTCAGACGAACGTTGAGACAACATTCTTCCTCAAGACGGCATTAGTGTCAACTGAACCTCACCCACAGAAACTGATTTATTTACACTTGAATTACTGCAATACTTGAGGTCTAGCACCAGGATGTCAAACACATTTTAATTCAGGGCCCACATACAACCCGGGAAAAAAACTGCGATAATAATCTTTGAATTTAAAGTTTTTTTTTCTCTGTTGTGGTGCTGTGTGTACTTGGTAAAATTGTCTATATTTTCACACAACCAAACAATTACTACTGGTTAAATTCAATAATTTCAACATAAAGGCAATATTAATTGTACAAAATACAGTGGAATATAAAAACAAAATCCAATAGCTGTTGCATTAAGCATGTATTTACAAACTCAACCTGACATTATGGCTTTATAGCGAGATTAAAGCAATGCGGTCACTTGCATTCATGGCAGTATCACTGATATCTCTGTCTGCTCTTGCGAAATGCATTTTCTTTAACATTTTTACAATTTGCTTGGTGGTCTGGCGACCGTTTTAACCTTCTGAAATTAAAGATAGACCAAAACTATGTCCTTAACAACTCATGAGTGATAGACTGAATGAATTCAGTAGAAGATGGGTGAGAATAGAAAAGGCTGCATACCTCCAAGAGGAGTCCCAAAGCAGCAGCCCACCCCAACAGCACAGCCCACTGTCAGGATGTCCCTGTAACAGTATGAATTCTACTGATGCAGAGAGGAGGAGGGAGCAGCATTCAAACAACGGAAGAAAAAAACAAAAAACACGACATATAGATGAGGAATGTCTCACACAGTATAGCCTTCGATTTAGAAACTCAAGTGTTTCCCGACTTCAGCTTACCTGATAAACTCCTGAGAAGAAAGACATGAACCTGCTGAGAACGGCTGCACAGATGCTGGCGATGTGAACAAACGGGCCCTGAGTGCAGAGCAGAGAACGACTGCAAAACGTCATGAAACAGCAGATACCGAAGCGGCTAAATAAAAGGCAAAGAGAGCAAATATTTGTATTTTCTGTCCCGGTTTCACCCACCTCTTTACCCACAGGCATGCCGCTGCCGAGAGCTGCGGTCAGGCCGATGACTTTTGCCACAAAAGCCTTGAGTGTCAAATACTCCTTCAGCACCACACCTCTCAGGATGGTCTTTAACTCTGGGATGCCAGAACCTGGGACAGAAGGAACAACTACTGGTAAACACAAGTAAACACACACAATTGGTTGCATTTAAAATAACCCTTTAAACTCCAATGAATATCCATAAACATTCCAACATTGCAACCAGACCAAGGCGCATTGGTACAGACCAATAGCTTGAGGAGAAACCAGGTGACAGAAGACAGAGGAGAAAAGGATGAAGACCAGAGGATAGGAAACCCAGGCCAGGTACTGCAGGGGGATGTTCCCCTTCAGCTCCCTGTAAATCCATTTATAGGCTGGAAATGGAGGAATTACAGGAAGGAAAAGGGGGGGAAACAAGGGATGAAAGGTAAAGAGAGAAAACAGACCGAAAGAAAAGCAGCAGAAAATTCAAAAGAAGTTGCATTACCTTGCAGGCTCTTTGCACTGGCGTAGTCCATGGTCCAGCTGACCAGAGCCATCGTGATGCCCAGCAGGACCAAGAAGATCCAGTCCTCACCGAGCCGGGTCACGAGGAACCGCTGCACCCGAGCTATGCAATCTGATCAAACCAAACACACCACGTCCAGGAGCTGTGAGAGACGTGGATCTGAAACAACGGCTCCAGGTATAAAGGTTTGGGAGGCCAATCATTAAAATAATACTCCTAGAATGATATAAACACATTTCAATATCCTTGGGGTTTTTTTATGTCAACTTCAGTGTAAAGATATTGGGCTCCAAGTTCTGGAGTTTTTTTTTTTAAATGATATTGCACCTGAGCTGGAGCTCACACAGATAATTACATACAACTCTGCTCCGACTGTTTTTGGTGACAATTGCATTGATAACAGTCTTCAAACATTGAATGTTTCTTAAGTGTAGCGTTGATTTCTGTTGATTTTTCAAGGAATGATCCAAGTTGCAGTTGCCTTCGACACCGGGACCACACGTCACGCCACCCAAAGCATCCAGCCTGTGTTTACTTCCTGTCCTCACCTCGACACTTGGAGTAGGAGCGCTTCTTCTTCATCGAAGACGTGAGCTCGGTTTCAGCCGGCTCCTCCTCCGCGGCCTCCGTCTCCATGTCGGCCTGTTGCCTGGCCCTGTGCCGGCTGTGGTGGCCGTGCGGATGCCCGTGGCGACCGTGGAACCCGTTCTGGCCGTGGCTGCGGCGGCCGTGCCCGTGCCGTGACCTCCCGTGGTGGTGGTCGCCATGCTTTTTGATCTGTCTCTCCGTCAGCAGTCGTGTGGCCTCCCGTCTGCCGGACGCTCCTTGGTGTTCCTGGTACTCCCCATAGAGCTGTCAATCAATCAGTGCGACAGAATTTGGTCTCGTCGAAAAGGGGAAGAGAATTCATTCATCAGGTAATTCCTGAGCCAGAGAGAGTGTGGTAGTATTCTTTTGGCAGCGTGCCAGAGAAGGGCCCGGGGTAAAAATAGCCGGACCACGTGTTGACCCAAACAGCTCTAATGGAAGCGGAAACATGGGCTCTGCCTCTAGATTTATCGCCTCTGGACAGAGTCCATGAAAACTGCCAGGGACATCTGGGGAAGAGATTAATTCCCTCGCTCGCTCACCAGCACACATTCGCTGCAGGATGCCCTCTTTTCTTTGCTTTGTCCTGTTCTCACACATGTCGATCATCATAAAGCCGACACATCGTCTACCAATTGATATCGTCGGATGAAGATTGTGTTTTATATTGATAGCTCAAAGGGCCTTTCTGTGTGGAGTTTGCATGTTCATTTGTCCATCACAGGGCAAACAGATTATATTATTAAATATATATATATTTTTAAAACATATATATCTGACACACTGTATAAGTTCAGCTCACCATAAATACTCATTGTTCAATCGGCAGCAGAGAACAGCAGTCCAGGAATAAGTCATGTGTGGTGTTGACATGTTGAATATGAGTGAGCTCACCTTTCAGCAGCTTCTGAGCAGGTTTACGGACAGACGGGTTGATTGATTGATGAACATAGACAGACACATCTGTGTGTGACACCAACTGTTTCTCTTCTTTTATGACTTCCTAGGACGGCTTCAATGAGATGCTTCGTGGTCGCGCAACAACCATCAATTCAATTAGTGAAAGAAAAATTACTGGCAAAGCATTCGAATTTGGAATAAGGCCTCATGATTGTGTTTTGCTGCTACCAGTCTCCAGGTTAGGGACACCAATTAGGCCAGCGGGCAGGTCTCTGGATAACACGAGGTACCAATGTAATCCCGTTGGGAGGAGCCATGAGGTTAAATAATCAGTATCAATCCTCATATAGGCTGTGGCGTTAAACTCCACATCACTACAGCAGTCTGACGCATTGATACCACAGGCTGACTTTATTGCACTTTAGTGCATTTATTGCACATGTGATTTACATTTGCATCAGTGTTACTGTGTTTTTTCAATTTAATTTTCTACAGAGAGACATCTTTAGTCATCTTTGAAATGATAAGTGTAAAAGCTATCCAACAATCTGACTGAGCCAGCCAGGCTCAGCTGAGGGAAAGTGCACCTCGGGGTTTGCCATGTCGGAAATCTAAAGACCCCACGCTGTCCCTACTTTACCTCTTTCCTGTTTTCCCTCTGCGCTGATGTAACCCGAGCCGGCACTAATCACCTGAACTCCTTTGCCCCCTTCCTTCACTGCACCGTGCTCTTATTCCTTTCTTTCCCTCGCTCACGCTTTGCTGTTGAAACACTACTCGGGGCTAAATTTAGGGCCAGTGTGATCCAATATTCCTCATTACACTTCCCACACCTCTCTCACCATCAGCTTTCATTTCAATGTTTTATCACAGCCCTCCGTTTCTCCAACGTTGCCGTTTACTCTCGCTCGTCGCGGTCAGCCCTGAGCGCATGGAGACGCGAATTAGAAAACGGTAAAACTAAAAAAAAGCTACATTTCCAAAGTTTTAGTTCAGCAATGGTTTATTATGATGCATTAAGATATTTTATTCGATTCCACGGGGTCTTAAGACATCTGTGAAAGAATTAGTCACACTGTGGAGACCAGAGAAAGCATTTAGGATGCAAATGACTCACAGCATCACTGTGAACCAGAGCACAACGCCGTCGCACAAAACCCTGAACTCCTGAACCCGTCAACTCTTTCAGGATGAACTCAAACAGACACCGTGAGCCCAGGCTCCTTTGTCCAACATCAGCGTGTATCTCAGTCATCACAGTTTTCTCAAAAGAGTGGACGAATGTACAGCTGTATAGAATGAGGCAATGACAGCTGAAGTTTACCTCAAGGTACATGGGCGTACAAGTAATTTTACTTCAGAGGCCACATACAAAGTGCTCTCAAGTGGGCCGCACCAGTAAATAATAGGATTACAATATATAAATAGCTAGAACTTTAAACCTCTGTCTTTGCTTTAGTGCAACACAGTATTAATACATTATTAAGTTCATATTTATTTATACTTTCTTTAACAACACACAACTGACCTGAAATTTAAATAAAATAATTGCAGTTTTAACGGTACGATGACACCGTTCACCATTTGTTTAACAACTTAATGATCACAGTGGCTTTTTATTAAACTATTTACTTCTTCAAAGGCATAAAACCTTTGGCCACATGCAGCTGGAACACAAAAATAAAGTAGGCTAGTTCATGTCATGCTCAGAATAACTTGCCAAATTATAGAAATTATCTTTAATGTAGACCGATTTCTACATCTGTGTAGAACTCCTGATCATCTCACCTCACCACACAATACAGACTAAAGCTAATTTACCAATGCTATTAACTCTTTAGACCTCTTAGCAGTTGGAAAGCAAAGAAATGACATATGTATTTGTTGATATGACCCGCCACATTTAAGAATATATTTCACACAATGCACACACTTTTCTTTGTCTTTCTATCTCTCTAAAAAAAAAAAGCACCTCACTTGCCATGTGACTGAAGTATTGTGGTCCTACAATCTTGATCATTTGTCTGATCATTGATCATGTTCTATTTTGTTGTACTGAGCTGTAAGTCGAGCCAGGGAAACTTTCATCACAAGTCACACACATACACACACAAGTGGCAGCGCACCTTTCAACAGATCTGGAAGATGATATAACAGCTCAGCCTATAATTGTTCCCGGTCTGTCTTCAGCGGGTGTGAGGCCTTCCTGTTGGAGCAGGTAACGTAAGGTTGGCCAAGCATGTATTTGTTTTACAGTCATCACATTGCTTGAGTTTCCAGGGAGTCGCGTTTCCATGTCTTGCCAGGTCGCAACAGTCATGTCAAACAACAAGCTTATAATTTGAACACATATACTAAAAAGGATTTATCTTAACATGTCTACTTCTTATTCTAAAGCCGTTTATTAGCACCCAGCAGGAGTACCAGTAGCTTTTCACGTTTTATAGCTCCACTCATTACAACTGAAAATTGGCTCTACTGGTGGATAACAAAAAGCCAACAGCTCGATTTCCTGTCCTTTAACAGTTCTTTCAATGCCGGTCGTCCGACTGTTTCTATACTGTGGAAACAATGTCATTGAAAAGCCCTCTGATGTCCGCATACCGTTGTACATGTGTACAGATGAATGCGACTGCGTGCCGTTATAAGCCGCCATTTGAAGTCAAACCTAATGCATATGAAGGTCTTCTAAAATAGAGAAGGGTTTAACTCTATACATTCTCTACATGACTGTCGACTCCCAGCCACGGAGCCAGTCTTTGTAAGAGTCAGGCAGGGGTTAATATTATAATTGCTCAAAAAAAAAAAAAAAAAAAAAAAATTTAGAAGAAGAAATAAAGAAAAATGTAAAACAGTGATGCCGCGGTTGTGTTTCTAATCTCGGCCTCATGGGTTACAGTGTAAACAGAAGTGTTAGCACAGCCTGCGTACACTCGCAGGTTAGATGTCTTTGCCCTCACAGGTCTCGTCATCGGCGTACGACTTCAGCAGCTATTAAATTCTATAGGTCTCCATGTTCAGCAGCCTTCGCATTCCAGCCAATCAACACTCCGCGGCCTATCCAGCTGTATGCTTTATCTCAGAGGACACCGTGAAATAGACCTAAATTGCAGAATGATTCACGGCAAGCAGAGTGCTTCAGGGTTTGAGCATTTCTTTTCCTAATATCTCTAAAATCAACTTCAACAGGCTGTAAAATGAGTATTAAAGAAGGTTGAGACATTAAACCATATCGCTGAGATTGTAACACATTATAATACAATATAAATATAGTCATTATAACACACTACAAGATTCACAATTATAAGAGGCAAGAAAGATTTCTTTCAGGAAATAAATTATATTCAATTTGTATTTATTTTTTAGTCTTTAAAGCATCAGAAAATGCTCGAAATTCTTTTTATATGCATAGAAATAGATTGTAAAATGTCCTCAAACACAAACTAAACGCATTGAATGTATCAATATGCCTCATGGAAGAGAAATATAATCAAAGAAAAGTTCACATGGATAACATATCTGTGAAAGAGATTCAACAATTAAAACTTTTGTAAAATACCTGATGAATTAATCAACCAATCATAACATACGTGGAGGAAAGCATTTAATTCTGTCCACACAGACTTCATCCATGTTTCATACCACGTTATCCAGCTTGGGGTTGCAGTCACACATACAGTATATGCCCTCGAGCAATACAGTGACAAAACAGGCCTAAATAAATGTTTTTGGACTGTGGGAGGAAACCAAAGTACCGAGAGAAAACATAGAAACTCCACCAAGAAATGACGCTGAAGCCCAGATTTCATCTGGGATGTTCTCACTGTGAGCCCACTGCACCACCATGCAGCCTCAATACAGAGCTCTCTCACATATAAAAAAAGAAACCCTCATAATGATGATAATCATGTTCACTAACATATAAACCTAAAAGGAAACTAAAGCTGCAATTGTCCATTTTTTGGTTGGTTGACAAAATATTGACATCCAGCTTCAGGAAACACAGACAACTGATAAATGCATCAAGAAGATAAATATTTCTAATACATTTCAGCTGCAGCCATGTAACGTGGCATCAGAATCGCACTGAAACTCTTCCAGATGTTCGTACACATCCTCCCCCCCGCTGCATTGTCTCTTTAAGATAGAGAGCATCCGCATGAATGGAGAAGATTAGCACCATTTCTAATACATGATCAGGTTTCCCACTCTTTGAAAGACACATGGTCAGTCGCCCTGCACACACGTGTATACTCATCAGCCGTTTTATAAAAGGTACGACGACTCTCTGCCTGCAGGAAGGTGACTATGATCACTTTTGATCCAGATCAGAGGTTTTAATTTAGATTTATGCTCATTTTTTCAGGTTTGTAGTTTCAAGGTTGAGCAAAGTTCGACTCCATCGGCAACGCCCTTTGCGCATTTAGGTGTACCTCATGAAGTGCATGTTCCCACACTCGGGTTTAAGTACCAAAGCAGTCGTGCAGAACCGCAAACGCACACCGACACGCACGACAGGAAGCAAACACACACATTCAAATGAGTAAGCAGTCGGCGATTCACATGTCACAGAAGTCCCTCCTGCATGTGTTAAGACCAACCGCGGCTAAAGGAACGAGGCGTCGAGAGGGCAGCAAACAGGTGGCCGGTGGAGAAAGCAGGAAACGGCGAGAGTGTCCCGCGGCAAAAGCCTGTGTGTGCGTGTGTGCGTGCGTGCGCGCGAGCGTGCACGTGTGTGGCCATGCCAAGATCAGGGGTGAAGGAGGTGCACGGTGTCTAAGCACCTGTTGCATTGGCCATGTGTGTGACCCTGTTGTTAAACATCAGCTAATTGCTTTTCGCCATGTCTACAAATCTATCACACACACGCAGACAGCAAAGGGGTTATTCAGAAACACACACATGCACATGTGAACTCAGACACGCACCATCCGTGCACATGTAGTTTGCAGTGCTCGTACAGGTGCGTCATGCAACACAGAGACAAGTGATATAGGCAAATTCACGCGGCAGAAGGACGTAAACATGACAGACGGAGGCTGACGCGCGGACACACGGATGAAGAGAGTGGAAAGAAGAGAGAGGAAAATGGAGAAACGGAGTGGGACACTGACCAGCGTCTGCTTGTATCTCAGAGCCTTCCTTTCCGATGCATCTGCGGCCATTGACACACTGTCACTGACCCAAAAATAAACCCACCCGCTCACCGTCTGTCTCAGCATTACCGGGACCGCTCTGGACGCCCAGCCAGGACGCTCATTCACACACACACACACACGCGCACACACACACACACACACACACACAGATACACACACTTACATATATAGAAAGCTATGGATTCTCACAGTAACACATAGACTTCGACAAACCATGCAGTCTTTCTGGTTTACCACCTGCACGATGTAGGTAGCAACCATTACCATGTACTTCAATACCTGAGAAAATAGCAGTAGTCACACTCTGCGTGACTAAAATGTTTTTTTTTTTTTTAAAGGGTGCATTTAATGTTGTAATTTTGTAATAGAGAACAGTCATTGCATATTAATCCCCAAAATATAATTCGGCTGGAACTCATTTAATCGTCTTGTGTGTGTGTTCGTTTATGAATGAAATTATTTTGGAAACTCACACACACGAGACGTGGGACATGCAAATACACGCAGAGAGCAAACACAATAGTGGCTGCCAGCCATGTTGAGGTGATGAGGGTGACAGGAGAAACGTGTTGGGTGGCGATGGGGGGGGGGGGTGTGGCCAACCTGACAGCGAGCAGGAGAAACGAGGAAAGACGCCAGTGACACGACACACCATGGTGCTGACGGCAAACCAGAAAGAGCCGCTCTAGCATCCGCAGCGTTGGCAGGGGGAATTATGTAAACCGCAAACTCAACGGGACAACATGAAAACTGTGAAGGAGGATCAGAATTTGTCGTATCAACATTTTTAATGGCACACGGGAGAGCGAGCTTGATGCTTCGGATATGAAGGACACAAAGTTTGACACCTGAACATCACAGAGCTGCACAAGTAAGAATCAAAAACACAACCGCGGTTGAGATGCGAGTGCATGGACAGGGTGCAGGTTTAATGTGTTTTGACACAGGAGGTTGTTTTCACGAGTGTTAACACACACACGTCTGTGTGTCTTTAACATGTTTTTGGTGTCTGTCCTCAGTGTAGGTGTGTGTTGCCAAATGGGTCTGTCTTTTGTTGTGTGTTTATTCGACTGTGAGAGGAGAATGCAGACAAAGCAGTTCAGTGACATCTATTACAACATCAAACATCAAAGAATGGCGGCCAGGTGTGTGTGTGTGTGTGTGTTTCCAACCATGCTCACTACATACCTGTGTGCCTTTGTAAGGGTGTGTGTGCATGAGGTGTCACCAAACCAAACATCAAAAGCTTTTCCAAATACAACTGGAGGATTTGGGTGTGAGCAGCGTTTCACAAGAGCTCACAGTAGTGGAGGAGGGGAAATTAAAAGTTACAAAATCTATGAAATCGTATATAAACTTTTGAGTATCGTTTCTTATTTGTTCCACAAACATCATAGTGAGTTGCTGTTTTTAGAGCTGAAAATGTTTTATGATCCGTCATCCTCGATATGCTGGGGCATTTATACAACCGTATTTCACATTGTCGATGTATTAAAAAGGAAGAAGTCCTTTAGTTTCTACTAACCAAACTGGAACATCTCCAGTAAATTCAGCTTTGTTATTAGTAGAGTTTAACCGAAAACAGGCATGTTTTTCTTCACTTTTATAGAACTTTATTTACTGTAATTTAGCTCGAATCTATTAAAAAAAAAAAAAAAACATCAATCTTGTGTACTGCTTTATGTAACTTGGGTTCATGTTTCATGATTTGGGGCAAAGGGAAAGTGCACTGTGGTTTGCTAATCTTAATGGGATTAACAGTAAATGCACATTTTTGGCATTACACACCAACAGGGAGAACATGCAAACTCCCAAACCAGATTATTTTCTACTGTGAGGCTAACCATCCACTTCACCACCACCACTGTGCAGCATCTACTTTACGTGAAAACATATCGGATCCATTAGAAAAATGTATTTTACTTTTGATATTCAAGCTTTGCACCCTAGTGTTTGTCATTTTTTCTCAATACCTTGATTTTAAAGTGCATTGGTTCCAAGTACTGTAACTGGATTTAATGTGGATGTTGTGTTTATTTCGCTGCTTGTAAAACAAGGCTGATACTCTACCGATCACTCGAGTATCACACAAACGGTTTCTGACATTGTTTTGAATTTGGCTAACAAATGAGCACCGCCGCACACGACCTTCTACCTGTACACACCTGGCAGGCAGCCCATGAGCATCGGTTTTTCCATTCCGACATCACAGTTTCAATGTTTCATCTACAAGTTTGTTTTGAAAAAAAAAATTATAAAAAAAAAAAGTTATGTAGGCACAAACACACAGGACAGAAGGAACTCAGTGGATTTTTGCAGCAACACTCATATATTCATACATGACCTGTTTGTCAGCTGTATTTACATGTTTTTCCACTTCCCCGGTCGACTTCCACATGCACGTGATTGCGTGACGTTAACGTTTGAAATGAAGCAAAGCATCATAGCTTTGAGGGGCTTTTCTTTTCGAGAAGACTGTGACAGTAAAGGTTTTATCAGCTGCTAAATTTCAGGTCATCCATTTTTCTCTTGAAAGATTGAAAAGATTAGATCAACTTTGTGGATCAATTCCATTCCTGTGTATGCAAGACATAGACAACAGGCTTAATTGAAAGACAACCATGTAGCTTAACTAAGTAGCACATATACAATATAACGTGTGTGTGAGTGTGCGTGTGTAACGCAGTGAAAACCTGAACCCCGGCTGCTTCAGTTATTAAAGAGGCAGGACTATCTCAGCTTAGAGGACTTAGAGTTGCTGCTGAGCAGAGGAAATGTTGATCTCTTCCTCCAGCTGATAGTAACAGTGATCCCCGTTTCCCTCTTTCTCTCCAGCATGTCATCCAACTCCACGGAGTGCGCGTCGGACGACAGACTGTGCAGTAAGGACCCACACCCCACCGATCATCACCACCGTCCCATTTCCTCTCTGTACCCACTAAAACCATTCACAGAGGCCGTGTTTACATGTGGAGTTCTTGAGTCCAGACTATGATGTTGCTGGACAGGTTTGCGATGAAAATTACAGAGTGTAGACGTGGGATGTCGTCGTGTTTTGCACCGTTTCAATGCAGGTATCACAGTGCCGTCCCACCAGAGTTCATATTAAAGGAACCAAACCCGCAGAGTGTGAATCCGCCCTCGCTTTACTCAACAAACGTCACGTCACTTCTCTCATTGAAAGCCAAATGTGTCAGTTTGTGACACTGAAAAGTAACACTATTATCTTGCAATAATACTTTAGTCTTCTCCTTTTGTCTATCTGCCAGTAAGCTGCACATATTTCCTCCCGATTGGACTAAAATAACTGTCGTGGCTCAACTATGAAATTATTTGTTTCTCGAAAAAAGTGTGTAACAGTGGGGCTATCTTGTATTTCGCCTCAGAAACAGGAGGAACATGTTGGACACGGTGACATGGTGAGCCAGCTCCGGGTGCTACACCTTGTTAAAAAGCCATTCAAAGGCTATTAAATGCTGCATCTCAAATACTTTGGACGTTCGGCGAAACATGCCTCCAAAATACAACCCTTTTAAAACCAGTTGTTATATATTGTGATTACTGTAGAGATTTTAACACCATTTTATTTATTTTCACGCACGAGTGCGACTGTTCCCAGCATACCGCTGAAGGAGAGTCATCAGACAACAATGTGGTTTCATGGTACAATAAATGTAGTTTCAGCTTGAAAAAAAATGTGTGATGGAAGCACGGATAAGATCTTTGTTGGGTGTCAAATATGGCGTCATTGACATGAGAAGTATAAAATAAATAAATAAGAAAAAATATGCGAGTCTTGGGGCTGGGCGATTTGGCCTTAAAAAAAAAAGTATGAATTTTTAAAGAAAAATTCGAGTTTTGGTTGGATTTGTTTCTCAATGCACTTATAAATGTCTGCAGATATATTAGCAAAAGTGCTACTTTATTGCTGTGATTGTGATATGAAAAATTTGGATAAACTGTGTAATTCAATCAAAAGGTCATCATTAATTTGGACCAATAAGATGCATGTAGTAACAGAACTCTTAAAGTCTTGTGAAATTTCTTGCCCCCTCTATCTGGCCACTCATTTTGTGGGATTTTATTTAACAATCTGGCTTTTCTATTATTTTTTTTTGCTCTGCACCTTTCAGTTCTATCACACAATCTGAAACTTATTGAACAAAACCACATCAATGCTCTACAATGAGGTGATATCATCTATGTAAGCAGCTATTGACAATACCAACATAAGTCTGTCGTTCCACCTGTTTAGTATTTACAGTGCAAAGTACAATGACTCCGCAAAACAAAATCCTGCCTCACCTGATGTACTGAAACTTTACTTTACACGCAGTCATGACCGCTGACTCACTCACATGGCTGTGAAATCACTTTGACTTTTGAACCAGGACACGACTTTACAGGTGGAATTGACTAATGTCTTCTGGCTACTGATGTTCAGGAAATAGTTTTTGTGAATTGTGAAACAGAACAATGTGTATGACAAAAAGCTTGTTTTTGAGTCATATGTTGCAATCAAAGTGTTCTTCGATTGGCTGAAACTTTTCCGAAATCACAAACACAGGCTGAAACCACACATCATATAAAACTGCTTGCAACAGGTTGAAAGCCTCTTTGTCGAGCTGTAATTGATCCAAAGCCACACAAAGAAGGAGCCCATTAAGATGAACAGCGGCCACGTGCACAAGGTAATCCAGACGGCTTTAAAAAGTCAAGTTTCAACTTGTTCTCAACAATGACAGTATTTGGGGAAGGCAGTTCAAACCGAACCTTCAGTAAATATGACAACAGATGATTTATTCGATCCTGAAGAGTGAAGTCTCACCCCGCATGAGAATGTGCTGCGGCCAGAGTTTCTGCACACAACACAAGCAGTTTCACCATCCAGTTTCTCCCATTAAACATTGACTACTTCCAACAAAAGAAGGCGTGTAAACATGTCAGTTGTAGTAACGTTGTGTAAAAAAAACAAACAAGGGAGCACATATACATTATAGATATAATTCAAAGTCGAAAAAACAAGCAATCATGATAATACAGTTCCTCCATTTTTAGGGACGGTAATTAAGGAATAAACCAGTATTAAAGATAGAAAAGGCATGAAAAGCCTAATTGAAAGTAAGAGCTGCTTGTGGAATTGACTGAGCTCAAACTTAATATACAACAAAAACTATTTATAGCATCATCTCGCTGTATGTCAACATATCAGTACTGCTGTAAGTGGAGGATGATGTCAGGTGGAGAAAGAATATCCTGTCGCAGGAGGCGCAACCTGTTTGACAGCCAGCATGCTCGTCCTGTTTAAATGCCTGCAGCGCTGCGCTGAAACCAAACCTGTTCCTTATTTTTCAAACCCCAGGTCCAATCAGGGTCGACCGACACTGATTTCATGCTCAAAGGGTCAAACTCAAGTTGCACAAGGTCAACTTTAATGTGAATGGCGGCACAAATAAAGTTAGTACGTCGATAGAAGTGTTTTTAAATACGCAGCCATGCGGTGAATGGCTGAGGAGCTCCAGACCGGGGCGAAAGTGAGGCCGCCACTGATGAGGGCGCGTGTTGTACTTGTCAACATTACAAGGCTGTTGAGCCAAAGCATTCAGTCACAACTCCAGACACTCAAAACACAACAGATTAAAAACCATGACCATCATTTGTGAACTGGAACGGTGTTTGGTGAGTGGAGTGGCGGCGCATTGACCTTTGGGAACACAATTCAAAATGCCTCGCTTACTTGTGAACTGTGAACACAGAAAGACAATCACACACACACTTATGAGCAATATAAAGTCGCTGATTAACCCCAAACACTCCAACTGGAGGATCCAGAGAAAACCCACACAAGTGCGCAAGTCTGGACTCAGAATATTCTTGCTGTGAAGCGACGGTACTAACCACTAAGTGCCCTGGCACTTCAAAATGTCATTTGGATAAATACGTTTAAAAAGAAATGAAAAACAAAAACATGTGGGTAATATGGAGAAGGTGGACAACAGCAAAGAATCTTCAGGACGATTCAGCTTCGTCCTTTCACTTCTTACATATTCACATCCCTGTATGAATCCTCCACATCCAGACTGTTTTCAACCGAAACAGATGATAACCCATAACAACCTTTACGTATCAAACGCTGCAGTTTATGTGCAACAACAATGTGATTTGTTTGATAATCAGAAATAGAAACCACAGTAGTGATAGTGAAGAACGTGTCAGGAAAAGATTTGGAAAAGTCCACCAAAACGGGTGAAGACCAGTAGAATTGAATAAAGTTGAACCAATAATCCGACTTCCAGCCACTTCAAAGATATACACTTGTACATGTGAGACTATTATGTAGACGGTACTGTCCATCGCATAAGTCGAGAACACCAACCATCATTACCAGCTGTTTAAAATGTGTTTTTCCGTGTGGACATCACGTCTAAGACATGATCTTTCCCCCCAACAGTAACGAGGGAGCATCAACTGGCCGTGATCATCGTCCCCGTGCTGCTCACCGTGGCCACCCTCATCACTTTACTGATCATCTTCATCCTGCTGTATTGTCCCGGCCAAAAGCAGAGGCGGGCCACATCCCCACAGCGCTACCACAGCTCGACACACAGAGACAGAGACGGCGACCACCGTCACCGCAATCAGCAACAAAACCAGCATCCCCACCACCACAACCGCAGCCACCACAGACGTCATGATCTACATGGCATCGACGGTACACAAACGAACGCCGACGTGTCATTCCAATACTGGACTCTACAACCTATAAGTGTAATTCTGCTCTGACGTGGCCGCCGTGTGCGTTTCTCTCGACAGCGCCTCCCGGGATCAACCCCCTGGAACACGAGGAGGTGCCGATGTCCGTTCAACAAGTGCAGCAGAACGTCCGGCCGACTCTGCCTGCAGCGCCGCGGACGCCCACAGAGAGGCAGCATGGATCCTTCGGCCAGGTCACCACACTGCCTCACTCCTTCTCCATCAGGCCAGACGACACGGTCAGTCTCTACAGAGCCCGCATGGAAAACAAGAACGTGGTCCTGAGGGTGCTCAAAGGTAAACTGAACCCAGACAAACAAGCTCAAGTTCCCGCTGCAGGGCAACCTTCTCTGTATGCAACAACAAGTAATGGACTCTCATTAGATGTGCTTTTCAAAGACATATTTACTAGACTGAAGGCCCTGTGCTTATTTCTCTAGGTTAATTCTCTCGCACTGTAAATGTGAAGCTAATCTCCTGAAGAGAAATTAAATTCTACAATTCTCCTCTACCTCTACAGAAACAGCCAGCAGCAGAGAGAAACGCCACTTTCTGGACTTTGCGTCCTTTGTGGCCGGACTGGGCCCGCACCCCTCCCTGCCCGCTCTGCTGGGCATCGTTTCAGAGCGGCCGCCATTAATGATGGTGGTGGAGGAGCAGCAGCACAGAGACCTGCTCGGGTTTCTTTGGAGATGTAGACAGGTACAGACAGTATTTATCAATGGCCAAACAGTGCAGATCAAGCACGTTTATAACAGGTGTGGTGAGCACGGTACACTGCACTCACTTCAAAGGTCTATTTCAAGACACTTAAGTCAGTAGGTGCAAGATTGTGCTTCATTATTGGTTTAGTAACCTATCAATGTGTTACTTAAACACCTTCAATTGACTCAGTTCTCCATCAAAATCTAACAAAATTAAGTGTATAAGCTTCATTCAGTGAATAAATACTGAGATCCACCACTGTGAGGCAGTAGATTGTCTTTGCTTTAGTTGTATAGATTACAATCAGTAGAGGCAATAATCTAACAAATCTCTACAAAAGTGTTTCTTCAACAGTCTGTATTATTGTTTAGCCCATACAAAGGCAGATTTTCTTTGAGGACATATAATATAATATTAGCCTGAGATAACAAAGGAGACAAAACTGTGAATTTCACTTCATAACTCAAATTGTAGAGAGTCTCCACACAATTCCGTATTTTCATTTTTCTCTCTCCTCGAAGCAGAACTCTGGTTCAGATCCTTCTTGTAACTTGACAGAGAAGAGGATCTTCACCATGGCTGGACAGGTGGCCTCGGCCCTGGTAGGTTTATGAGCTCTCTGTGTCGAACTCTGTCTGATTCCACTTAGAAAACTGGTTTAAAATTCTGTGTCTTGTGTGAATTTTGTCCTGAGAAATCAGATCTCGAGTCTTACTCATGCACACTCACAGTGTGACCGCTCACGTTCTCCGGTTCTCTTACGACACGTCCTCCAGAGCTACCTGCACAGTCAAGACTGCATCCACGGCAACATGGGAGCTCACAGCATCCTGGTCGCCCGAGATCTGTCAGCTAAGCTGTGGGGATTGGGCCCGGCTTACCGCAGGAGGGCAGAAGCGGGCTCGCCGGGGGAAGTGGAGGACACGGAGCTGAAGAAGTGGCAGGCGCCTGAAGTGCTGGCCAGGAGACTCGTCAGTCAGAGCAGTGACGTGTGAGTGTCATGGGTTCTCTGCAGGAACATCAGCGACATTAGAGAAGGGCATAAGACGAGGAGGAGATGAGAAAAGAAGTAGAAATACATATTAAACACAAGTACAGTGGAAACAGATGCACTTCTTTGTAGGTTGATTGGTCCGATGGTCAGTTGGGGGGTGAGTAGGTAGTTGTGTTATCGAGTATGTCAGTCGGTCAGTGGATACACTCTCGATTCCAAATGTGTCCCGCAAACACACTTTTACAGATTAAAAACCAAAGTTAAATTAATTTAAAACCACAACTTTAGCAAAATACGCTGAAAAGCGAAATCAACCTATCTGCCAAATGCACACAAGTTAAATGACAGAGAAAACCCACCAGTGCAGGTAATAAAATGCATTAAAGTTCATTATTTTATACACTATTGAATATAATTTTATCCAAATCCCCCCCCCCCCCCATCCCCCATCTCACACACTAACTGGAGGCTGTCCCCTTATCCGTGTCGTCACTTTGTCTACTTTTGTCTTGTCCTTGTGTTGTGTGACTCACTGTAAACCAAGTCTACCCACGGGTACAAATAAAAGTAACCTAACCAAATAAAAACAAACTTTTACAGTGTCTGATTACAGTCTGTGTTGTGTGTGTTTTCTGTGATCGTCCTGCCTGCCTTCCCTCCTCCTTCCTAACAGTCTGATCGATCTGTGTCGTTCAATCTGAGATCAACGTGAATTAATTTGTTTTTTGACAGATGGTCTTTTGGTATCCTCCTTTATGAAATGGTCACACTGGGTGAGTCATTTAAATCCACGAACCCCCCCTAATGATTCACAGAATGATCAATGTTTTTGTAAATCACCTCAAACTTGTGACGATGTGTGCAGGTGATCCGCCCTTCGCTCAGCTCATGGCAACTGAACTTCTTCAGCACCTCCAAAGAGGATATCACCTCACGCAACCAGCGACCTGCTCCAACTCCCTGTAAGAACAGCAGGAACACTTTCACTAATGCTTTTCTTTTTTTACCGCCAGCTTGGAAATTCCTCTTCTTCCAAAAGACACACTGGTCGCCGACTGAATTATTATTATTATTATATTTCCACCAGCATGACATGTGCAAAAATGAAACTGTGTCTGATTGAAATTGGGACAAAAAAAAAAAGGAAAGGGCATGGTTATTTGAAAATACTAAACCCAAAACACAAAGAGAACAGCGTCATCAACATCACGATCCCAGTGTCCATCACATTTTTAGCTTATATCTCAATTTCTATCTGTAAATAACTATTTACTTACAATAATTATGATTGTCACAAGGTCCTTGGAGCATTCAGCTGTAGAAAAAGTTTTGCATGAACACTTTGACTTTTTTGCAGTTTGAGGACCACAAAAGTTTTGTGTTTGGCTTCCCTGGAAGCCACAAGGTCATTTTTCTATTTTTTACCCATCAGATGAATCGGAGCCATTTGGCTCTTCTCTAAATCTGTCTAAAAAAATCTCACCCTGCTAACCTTACCAGCCTTCAACCATCCCTCCCTCTCCTGTCGCTCACTGCACACCCCCTCATAGGAAATGTCATAGTAAATAAGTTAAATGTATTTAATTTATTGACTGTTTGTCGTGTTTTTACCTTACGTTTAAAGGCTGTGGGTGGACATTATACTTTCAAACAGCTGCTCATTCTAAACAACCCCTGGTTAATATAACTGATCAGATTATTTGATCAGGTTAGTTGACGATCGCCTCGAACTCCACCTGACCGGGATCCCGGATGACTCGGGTTGGAATCCATCTTGCGACGGAAAGAGCAATCAAGAGTTAAAAAAAAACAATTTATTGAGCAAATTGTAAGAACTTCCTGAAGTGCAAAAAAGTAGACAGTATGACACCTGAATCCAACTGCGCCAAAGCACACGTGACATTCAAATCTATCAAATTAACTTGGCCTTTCGTAAGGCCTGCCATGCTGCAAACTTTTCTTCATAGTTGTCGCGAGAATGAATCCATCTTACACACTGACAGATCGTTGATCTCGCATTGTGGCCGAGTTTCATCACCGTTTACCTCCTGCAGGTTCTCCATCATCAGGTCCTGCTGCCGCTTCAACTCACCCCACCGCCTCTCCACTTCCGACCTCATCAAGAAGCTCCAGTCAGGAGAGAAATCAGCCAATGGGAGGACAGTTCTCAGAGCACCTGGACCAATCAACTTCGAGAACTACCTGCGGGAGGCGGGCTATGGAGAGGCCTACAACTACGCTGTGCTCTGATTGGCTGAACAGTCCTGGCAGAATGAACTCTATCCACAATGTGTACATTAAGACGAAGTTCTCTAATATATTATTTTTATGTGATTGCTACTTGTTTATATTGCCGATATTCGTTAGATGATTACTAAGCACAACCACTTTATATTTAAAAATTAATAAAATATTGGTGACAAATATGCAATGTCTGCGTAAACCTCAGGACAGGAACAATGAAGTATTTAAATGAAGAGTACTTTGAAAAAAAACTAAAACCCTCCATGTAGTCATAAGGCAAACTGTTAGGGTCAGGAACACTTTTAACACTCAAACTCAATTTCACTCATTCCGTCCAATTTCATCTCGAGTGGCCCGGACCAGTAAAGTAGTGCCATAACCTTTAGAATTAACTTTGCTTTTCTTTGTTGTGGTACAGAGTATATGTGAAATGTCTATCTTTAAGCACAAACCAAGCAATTACTACCATAAATTACTAGTCTCAACATAAAGCCAGTTTTAATTAAACCTTTTGGTGCAAAATACAGTGAAACGTCCAACAAATTTCTTCTATAGCTTTCGCATTATGCATGTTTTTACAAACTGAACTTGGAAGCATGGCTTTGGGGCAAGTTTAACAGAAACAAGGTCCCATCACTCATGTCTCAGTGTTGTTTTGTGTTGGCTACTCTTAAGAAGTTATTCTTTTTGTTAAATCAATGTTTTCTTTGAAATCTGCATGGTGGTTTGTCGGGTCAGATTGAAACCCCCATGTGTGTTGGTTTTTGCTCACGGATGGATGACCTGGACCGAGCTCCAGTTCTAAATAAGAAAAATCACTACACAGCTGGACTAACAATACTTTTCCAGGTTAGTTCATCTCCATCACACGAATAAAGCCGCAGGACTCAGAGCAGCTCAAAACAGTTCCTTGATTATTTATTTGCATGATAGTATCAACCTCTCCTCAACAAAACCAGCCTCTCCCAAGATTTTGCAGTGATCCCGATTATTGCAAACTTTCGGTTTAAATTTTTGTTTAATGGAAAAAGCCTTCAGCTGCTATCTTGTGATAAAAGTGCTACTTTTGAAGAGTGAAGATCAAATGATCCACGCTGTGATTCTCTGCTTGTTAAATAACACACCAGCAGAAGTGAAGGCTTCAGTTATCTTTTTTTTTTTCTTTCTTCGACATCATAATGAATGGAGAGACCTGCTTGATTGAAAGACTCCAAAATCCTGGTGAGGCTGAGAAATAAAAACACACAGCTATAATTTTTTTTCTTTCGAAAGAAAAAAAAAAAGCTGTAATAGCACAGTCACTAACAATAAAGCCAAAGATAGCTAGCTAGAAAGGTAAATACTGTTGGTAGTAACACGCTATGTGACAGAGCTATGAGGAAGACAGCAAGTTTCCTTCATCAAGGTTGCTACTATTTTTGGGGGGAAAAGCAACAAATGTCATTGCTTGAAAGAAACAATTATTCCAAAAAAAATAAATAAATAGGTAAGCACTAATATAAAAGAAGGAATGGTATGAAAAGCAGTTAGAAAAACAGACTATCCTCTTCTTAACCTAAGACTAGTGAGAAAAGGCCACGAGGTTCACAAAGAGAAAGAACATGAAAAAACTCCTACAGTAAAAAGCTCAAACAAGGCAAACAAATGTGCATTTAAATATAAAGGCAAAATTTTACACTTATTACAGTATAGCTTACGATTTTCTCATTCACACAGTCGTTCAGGTACGATTCCCTTCCCCGCCCTCCGCCCTCCACTAACGTAGGTCCTCGGACGTTTTACATTTTAAAGACAAAAGATGAAAAACCGATTCTCACATCGGCTTCTGACATCGAAAAACAACCATCTTATGAACGGATAAATAATCAGTCAGTAAGTCTCTGTGGTAAAAAGCTTATAAAGACTTCAAAACAAAACCGTTTGGAGTTAAACTGGTTTCACTGTAGAGTTTTTGCCAACTGTTGATGTGCTCGGTCTACAAAAATAAGATAAAGAGATGGAAACATTTTTTTTTTTTTTGCCCCCCGTGATGTGTGAAACTGCACTGTGAAGGGATTTATTGAGAGTCTGGTGTTTCTGGAGGAGGTACCCTGTATGTTCACTGTACCCTGTAGGCCACGAAATAAAACCTATTTTTATACATGTTGACGCCTCGTCTTGGTCAATACTTATAATGCAGAAAATATTAATAAAACACTACAGATGCAGATTGTTTTCGTAGCAAAATATATAGAACACAATTTTTTTTTTTTTTTTACAATGCTGATCTGGAGCTTTAAGCTCTTGAAGAGAATTTCCATGAACTTTTCACTGAACAGATCAAATCCAGTGACGTAACAAAGACATCACAGCATTGCATTTTAATTTAGCTTCTTGACAAAATTATAAAAAAAATAAAATTGTAAGAGTAAAGTAAATGTGAAAATAAATGAAAATATTTGCATTCTCATTATAAAGTGCTAATGCCAAAAAAAAGAGCAAAGAAGAAAAAAAAACTATATTATTTTGTTCAAACAATATAAATTATGAAAAATGTTGATTTGGACCAACATTCAAAAGTTCACGGCTAAATTCAAAAGGTTGACGAATAAAGAAAAATGTCAGAATTATAGGAAAACTTATCAAAAATAGATGTTAGAAAAGTCCAAGAAGAAATTTTATAAGAAAGAAACAATTGAATTGTTTCGAATATTTTTTTTAAATATTGAGTTGTTTTGTCATGGAAGGCTCAATAAATCAGAATGAAGCAGAAATAATAATAAATAAGACAAAATATAATGTTGAGAATGAAGTGAATCAACATGAGTGGAAAAAGATTAAATAATGCGTCGGTTGAAAAAAAGAGTGAAATGCCGAACGACACATGTTTTGAGAACAAAACAAGAAACAAAATGGTATGAAGTGGAAAAATACCAAAAGTTGAAGTCAAAGTTATTCCTTCCCAGCGCAGTTAAAGTGAACTGAAACGATTAAAGAAAATGTTTTGTCATCACAGCGGCGGTCGATAAGGAGAGCGGCCCGGTCTGGTGTCACCTGGAAAATGTGTAAATCTTGTGCGAGAGGTTTAAAAGAGTGAACGTCAACTACATTCAAAACCTTTTTCTTTGCATTTTTTTAGACTGGTATGATGTGTTTTTTGTTGTTGTTTGTTTTCCGTCATTTGGTGGCAGAACAACCATTTCTGGAGAATCTTCATGGGAAAGGGAAAAAAAAAATTAAGTTTGTCATGTTTTTGCAACTCGCACCTCGGAGGAAAAGAAGAAACAGGTGAAGCCCCCGTTTGGGAGGAAGAACCTTGGCTTTGTGTGGAAGTCCTGCTCCATACATTCACCTGCAGGACTCAGGGGTGGTGGTGGTGGGGGGGTTGGGGGGCTCTCCATGGAAACTCTGAATCAGTCCTTCAGATTGTTAATGTGAGCGCAGATCTTGAGGGCGGGGCCGAGTTTGATGTTCATGGTGGACATGAGATGCTCCTCCTTCAGCAGGAGCAGCGCCTGGCCGTCAATTTCCTGCGACAGAAACTGGGAGGCGAGGTCCTCGCAGCCTGAGAGGAGGAGGAAGAAAACAATGGAAGGAAAGTGAAATAAAGACAACAAGTAGGTGGAAGCCGAAGCGAAAAAAGGAGCAGATACAGGATTTTACAGAATAGAATACGGTTATAACCAAGAAGCATTCTTACAATCACAGAAATGACTTAACCATAGAATGTTTGTGATTGCTCTAGTAGAAATTCAACAGAACAACAAACATAATTTGTCCAACATGGACAATACGACCCTACGAGGAGGTGAAAAGTCAGATTTTTCCAACCTTGTAGTGAGGAAATAAACTGCGACACGTCCTCCACGCTCCACTGGGCGGGGCTCCCCGGCAGGCCGCCGGGGGCCGAGCTCTCCTCCGTCGGGAGCGTCGGAGGAGGAGGAGGGGGAGGGGCCGGCGGGGCGGGGGGCTGGTGGCAGGAGGCCGAGGAGGCGGGCGAGAGGGACATGGCGTCGTCTTCGTCATCCTCTCCGCTGGACTCCTCTTCTGAATGGCTGGACTCTGAATGGCACTGCGGGGGACAGAGCCGGAGGAGCTCAAATGCACCAGTTTGAACCAAAACACAAAAAAGTGAACCAGTAAATGGAAGTTAAAGTGCTGCAAACTGGAGACTTGAGAAGAATCCCGAGTTAAAAGTTAGTGAGGTCTTTAAACACTTTGTAACAAAAACAAACACCTGGAGCTGGATGCCCATCGCTGATGTGATCAGCCACTATAATAGCACACACTTGACAGTCATCAGCATAATACCAGAGGCTGATTAGAAATATAAGAGGACCCCCCCCCCCCCCCCCCCCAAAAAAAAAAACAAACTTCAATAATGAAGCTTGTTGGTTTTTTTTAACAACCAACATGATATCATGTTGGTTGTTCTTGCTCTGCTATAACAAAGTGCAAACACCTCGGTTGTGTAAAATAAGTAGTCTATATCATTGGCTCTTTTTATTTTTTTTTTAAATTGACATTTCAGAATTAAAGAGGAATTTTTCATTCGTTATTGAATTTTACACTAAATGTGATTCATGTCATAAAATTAGACAATTAATCGCATTTAACCCTTCAGAGGCCAATTAATGAAATAGAGGATTCTAAAACTACTTTTTTACTATTTGTATGGCTAATCTTAGAGCACAACTTCAGTGCTATTTTTATTGGGGTGCAAACTGATCGAAATGAAATTATATGCAACATCTTACAGTGAAGAAAGAGGAAATTTCATCTTCATCATAAATTACCAGCAAAAAAATATTTTCAATGGAATATTGACGTGTTCTGTGATCGCTGCTAATTAAAACAAAAACAAGCGGCTGAACATTTTTCAAATATGGTTATTTGTCCCATAAAAGGAATTAAAGTTTTAAACATCACCCAACACTATTTGTATTCAAACCGTCTATTAAACACTTGAAAACACAGTTTAATCATTCACGTCCTGCTCCGTCCCACCTTGGCAGGCACGGGTCTCCCCGCTATCTTGGCGCTGGCGATCTCCGAGCTGGTCCTGCGCGGCACCCGCCTCCGGGCGATCCCGCCCTCCTCGTCCGAGTTGGAGAGGTGACCCTGGCCTCGGTCCTGATCCGGAGCGTGATCCTGACCTTGGCGCTGACGCACGCAGAAGTGCTGCCTGAAGCTGACGTTGTACCTGGGGAACCAATACATACTGTATCGTAGACAAAGAGTGACATATACGGTACTGAAGCCAAGGCGAGCAACACACACAGTTTTTGTCGCTTCGCGCCATACGAGCAGCACAAAGCAGCACGTAGTGGGCAAAGGGACAGAGGCAAAGCAAGAGCAGATGTAAATATCATATGTTGGCGACAACATATTCTTACAAACAATGCAGGCAGTGCATTGTTTACATTGTGGAACATAAGATACATTGAATACATTTTTATTTACTGGACTGAATGTGACAAGACAGAACTTTACATGCTGCTTGTTAACATAGTGAAAATGTGAATGAAATGACTTTCATCGTGTTCAAACAACAAAAACAACACACACACATGCTGTGAAATGTACGGGTGTAGCCATCTGAGAAAGGGCCTGGACGTCCAGTCACACCTTCAATAGCAGGGTTGTTATTGAAGTACTTAATCAATCAGTAGGCTGGAGTCAGTTTGTGGTGACTGAGGTGCGAGAACTTTCAGTTCACCGTCTTTTTTTTCTTTTCTCAGATGGCCTCCGCTTGTGTAGTTTGTGTATGTTCATGCATTTGGAAAGTACCTCTTGGCACAAGACATGGAGCAGAACCGCTTGGTGCCTCTGAACTGGCTGGCCGGAGCAAAGTTTTTACAGTACTCACACTTCAGCACTGAGGGGAAAGTTCAGAAAGACAACAGAGGAATTGGTGAAGACGTCTCAACGGGGACGACATGTGACACTACAAATAAGACCAAAATTGCTTTATAATAATAATAATAATGCCGAGCCATGCCGCCCCCCAAAAAGAACATATTACAGTATGGATACAGCCCATTATTTCAATAAAGCCTTTTTCGCTGCACTTCCAGAATTCAGTGCATGTAATTTAACACCAGACTCATATAAATCTGTCAGGTCGTTGTCATTCCAGTCAAAAATGAGGTTCACTGGAGTCTAAAAATGGGAAGTTTGCCTCACTGTAGCTCTTTCATACGACACTCAAAGTATATATGTATGAGCAGAAATGGTTTTCCCATGTCGACACAAAACAAGCTTTCAGCAGGAGCGTCGTTCTGCCTTGTTATTGAAGTCAGAGATGGGAAATTTCCCAGTTTGAAACTTGTCATTAAAATGTTTCTGCAGCCCGGCTCAAACAAACAAAAGCCAAACGGGGACAAACTTGCGAGAGTTAACCAGTTAATTGCTACTGAAAAGCTGCCGATGGTGCACATTTAGGTCTTCACTCGTAAAAGTAAACAACTGCGTTGATGGATTTTGGTCGTCTGTTTTGCTGAAAGTGTAAACATTGGCAGATTTATTAGAAGAGTTCGATGTACTGCAGTAAACCCAGTGGGTAACATCTCACTGCTACCTGTTGCTGTTGTGACCGTCT
Organism: Blennius ocellaris; assembly: GCF_963422515.1. NCBI lineage: Eukaryota > Metazoa > Chordata > Actinopteri > Blenniiformes > Blenniidae > Blennius > Blennius ocellaris. Next base: position 18,995,086 of record NC_137669.1, read on the forward strand.
CTGATTGGTTGGTGTCCGGGCTGTCGTTGGTCAGATCCTCATCAGCCGAGTCCTTCAGTGGGCCGCACACCTGTCAATCAAACACAGAGAACAAAAGAAAGCTCAGTGACCAGCAGACAGTCGTTTCTGTCTTAAAGTGGGTCCACCAATCCTGTGCACTCACAGGGAAAGGCTCCGCCCCTTCCTGGATGACGAAGCCCTCGATGAGGTGTGTGAGAACCTGCGGTTTGACCACAGCTTGAGGGGGCGGGGCTCTCTCGCCCTGAGCGCAGGCGCCACGGGACACCGACAGCACCGGGGAGGCAGAGGAAGAGGAGGCAGGAGGAGGAGGAGGAGGAGGAGGAGGAGCTGCAGAGCCTGGAGAAATGTTCAAGAGGAATACGTGTTTTTTACTGATGTTATGCTTTTAATAATGGCAACAAAAAAAAAAAAAAACATTTTTCTGTGTTTTTACCTGCATCGATGGGATTGGCTGGAAGCACAGGAGCATGGTCTCTGATTGGCTGGAGCCGTGGGGGTGAGGGGCCATCTTCATCATTGGCCGAGTTGGAGTCAGACTTTCTTTTTAGGGAGCCAGTCGCCTGCTTCCCCTACAAAAATATAAAAACATCATATTGTATTGATACAGCACCATTTCAAATATTCACCCTTCCTTATTCAGCAATGAATAAAGAAAAAAGACTTAAAGCAGCAGTGATGACGTCACCTGCGGTGTATGACCTCCTGATGAGTCTCCATTGGTGGTCACGGTGGCCGACGCCCCCCTCTGCTCCTCGGTGACCAGCGGGAGGGAGAGCGAGGAGCGGGACCGCGAGCCCGACGGCGTGGAAACAGTGGTGGACTGGGAGGAGGCGGGGCTTGAAGCCAGAGGGCCATTCTGACTCGGATTGGCCTGCGGGTGCACCTGCGACACCTGAGCCATAGGGGAGACCTCCTGCGGTGACTGGAGTGTTTTAAGCCCCACCCCTCGGCCTACGACCCCGCCCTCCCGGGAAGCGATGGACGCCACCATCGTGAGCAGGCTGGACGAACTGCTTAGGACGGCGGCGCCGTCCTGGCTGCAGCTGCCCCGGGCCAGGGCGAGAGCCTGGGCGTTCCCCAGCGTGCTCTGCCGGGCCCCCACTATCTGAACCGGGATGTGCGGCGGCTGGGGAGGCGGAGCCAAGCTGCTGCCGGGCGCCGGGGCGGGCAGGATGGGAGGAGGGTTCCTGGAGGGCAGCTGGAGGGGCAGGCGGAGCCCCTGCAGGGTTTTGGGTTGGATGGGGATGGGGCCGTTTCCGTGACTGGACTTCTCCGTGCCGAGCGATGTCTTCTGCAGAGGCTGCACCACCAGCGTCTGGGCGTTGACCGCCGGCTTGATGGTGGCCGTGCCCACCGGGTAACCGTGGGCCTGAGTTGTGGCGTTGGACGTGAGCACCAGGGTGTGCGCCGCCGTGGTGCCCGTCGTCAGAGTTCGAGTCCCGTGGAGCAGGAGCTGAGAGAGCGGGATGGAGGAGGTGGAAGAGGACGACGAGGCGCCAGAGGAGGAGGAGGAGGAGGAGGAGGTGGGGTGGGCTTTCAGGTTGGTGGGCTGGGGGTACGTCGGGATTTTGATGTGGGGCGGCTGATGCTGAGGCTGGCTCGGTTTATTGGCGGACTGGTGTGAGGACTGGACCAGGGAGTAGGCTGCAGCACAGAAAGAGGAAACAGCTGAATTAATTAAGCCTTTAAATCCAGATGACATGAGTGCTGGACTCAGAACTGCAGTTACTTATAATTACCATGCACCACATGTTTGACACAACGTCTAATGGCCTAAAAATGTGCAAATGTGAGAGTTTCTGACAATTTCTCAACACATTTGACCATGCTTTATAATTGCACTCAAGACACAAACCGTTTCTCGGTGCATGTGAGAAAGTTCCTTCAGTACTTAGCATACCTACAGTCCGACACGCTTTAGTGATCCTAGACTTTTGTTGGGTTGCAGTGCGTTTAAAAATGTCACTTGTCACAGTTCCTTCTGATTGGCATGAATTATTGATTCAAAATGTGTTTGAATCAAATGTTGCTTTATGCATCAAACATTCAAAATCCCGCTAAATCAGGTGACAGCAGTGTATTGTTTTCATGAGCATGCAATCTCTCGTTCTCCGTACCCGAGTCATTCCTGTCTGGAGCTTCCGTCTTCACACCCACGCATTTGGGACTGGACACTCCTCGCAGGGCGAGATTCTGCACCTGAAGACGGGAACACAATCGAGTGAAAACGGCGAAAACATTGCGTCACTATGAAGATAGCTCCCAATCCCCCCCCAAAAAAAAAAAGCCAGTGTGGTAACACAAGATTAATTCAATTCAACTTTATTTATAGAGCATAGCGTATCTGCCCCAGACCTGATCATTGTCCGACTGGCTGCTGGAGGAGGAGGTGGGAGTCACTTCCTGTTGCTGCGGTTGCTGGGTGACCGTTGCACCGGGCATGAAGATGAGCTGCGAGGAGATGGGGGCCCTCAGGGAGCGGTTGACCTGCGGGATGAATGGCTCAGCATGTAAATGCCCAGAAACCAGGCCGCTTTATAAGCGAGGATTTAATGAGACTCACTCTCAGGTACATCTGGCCCTGGCCCCCCGCCGTCCCGCTCAGCAGAACCGACTGGCTGATGGTGGACGTCGCTGAAGCCCCCAACGGACGGCTGCTGGTTGTTGATCCGGATCCAGACGTGACGGTGGCCTGGAGGAGAAGGACAACTTGAACACGCGTCGGATTGGGTGCAGACGGCAGAGGTTATGGAGAACAGGAGTTCGTACGGCTGTGGTGCTGGTGGTCTGAGATGAGCTGCTGCTGGAGGGACTCGACTGGCGACTGGCAGCCAGAGTGGCCTGAACAAACAGAACCAAGGAAAACAAGAAGAGTTTTACGTTTCAACTACTAACAAATTAAAATGCGACCTTTTCATGTGGCCGAGGCAAATTGTAGTGCTTTGTTGTGATCCCTCATCCAACTGCACTTCCAGCACCTCCTCCACCCACTTTCACATGTTTTTTTTGTGTGATTTTCATGGAAAAGTATTCATTTCTGGGCTAAATGATTTTATTTTGGGCATCTTAAGGATTTTACGATGAGTTCAATATGGATATTTCCAAGTAGCGATTAACAAACTCAAGTCTGTTAATCGTGGCCATAAACCCATTGAATCTTCATGCGCTCGAGCTTCCCGGCACAGAGAGGAGCCGTTACAGTAACTGAGGCCACAGACCTCAACTTCCCTCCATCCACAGCCGGTGGGAGGTGGCGCCATAAACAATAAACCACCATGGAACTAAACACAGAATGCTTCATACCGTTAAAAAAAAAAAAAAAGTCACCATGTAAAAAACAATACTTCATCATCCTCCAGTCCAAGCAGATGTTCGCTGAACAGAGGTGGATTATTTTAGCCAATGGAGGACTGCTTGTTGCGCCATTCAGGACTATTGTGTTTGGGGTTTTTTGTAATAGTTTTTTACTATTATGTGTGGTATATTGTGGATTTATGGAGATCATGGTGAACAATATCTCACCATCATGGACACGTTAATGCACTCTGCTCTTACCCGACTTCTCCATTGTTTTCCTGTGGATCTCAATAGCAGCATGTGATTTCCCAACGTTCAGCACATTATTATCTTGTTAAGCTCGTCATTTCCCCAAAAGTACACTCCAAAGTACAGCAAATGCATCAGTTTAAACGCACTGAAAATCAGTGAGGAGTTGCCTGACGCACCTTCACCTGCTGCACCGCGGCCAGGTTCTGCAGCTGGGCGTTGTTGATCTGCTGCTGCAGCATCAGCTGCTGGAAGTACTGAGCTGCGTTGGGCTGCCTCTGCAGCGCCTGCAGGGCCTGGTGGGGGGGAGGGGGGGCGTTCAAACACATTAAAGAACCACAATTAATAACAGCCGACATATGAAGTGCTTAGGTAATCTTCTTTTGTTTGAGAGGTTCAATTCCAAACTTGATCTCTTTCCATTTTAAGTCTGCATGTTCTCCCTGTGCATGCAGTGACCTTTCAGCCTGACCCTTGTCCTTCCATTGATGGATGATGTGTAGTAATGAACAAGTGTCTTTTTCTCGGAGATCACACAACAGTTGTAGTTTGGCCTCCTTTTTTTTTTTTTTAACGATGGGAGTAGGAGCAGAGCGGCCGGCGTGAGAGAACCGAGCAGCAGAGAGGCGGCGATCCTGCGGCGGCTCCTCCCGCCAGCCGTCTGACGTACGAGCGGCGGCTCAGACGCTCATAACGCTGAGGGAAGGAAAGCGGACGCGGCGCAGTGGATCAGCGTGCGCCGGGTGACAAAGACAGATGGCGCGCGGGGCGACAAAAGCCTGAGAAATTAACACCCGGCCTCAATCTCTCTCCTTCACCTCAACCACACAGCCGCCGTTCGTCACGTTCTGCCCGTCGGCTCGCACATAAATCAAACCTTATGAAGATAAACACGCCGGCTGCCGTTTCGCCCCCCGCCGACAGACAAACAGGCCGACGCCACAATTCAAATAGCAAAACACAAGCACCGTCCACAGTTAAACTGCAGAATACAAACAATCGGGGAAGTGTATGTACCTTTAATCAGTATTTTACAGAAAGCTGGTTTAATGAGCTGCCTGTGAAAGACGACATCAGTGCGAGCAGCAGACTGAGGTTTTCTCTCTCAGATATGCTGTGGGAGCACAAATAAATCAGCAGCCGACCAGATTCGATCTTGGCTTTTTAATTCTCAGGCAGATTTTTTTCTGCCGAAACACGTCGAGTCGCAGACACAAATAATAAGTCGCGTTGCACGTCAGATCTTGGGAGGTTGTTTAAATCGTCTGGGTTTTTTTTAAACAGTAAACAAACTCCAGTCTGTTCAACGTAGTTTGAACTTCCGAATTTAAAGGAAACCCAGACAAAAAGCCCCGCTGGGTCCTATTTTTAACGTCGAGTCCTCAGTCTACACCTGCATACATGCAGGCTAATCCCCCGACACGCAGCCTACTTTCACTCCGACAGGCTGCACGTGTGCAAAGTTACAAAATTCCAGGCGGAGAATAAGAGGCGCGGATTTGCTGCAGGGCAGAGAACAACAAAGACGCCTCAGAAAGACATCTGAACGGGCCGGGTTTACAGAGGCTCTCGGTGACCTTTGACCTTTGCGTCGCGTCGACCTACCTGCACGGCCTGCCTCTCATACAGAGACATGGAGTTCATGGGCGAAGGGCGGGAGCTCGTCCCGGACGAGGCGCTCCCATTGGTGGAGGCCCCCTGCTGCTTCTGCTCTCCGTCCGTCTCCATGGCTGCTGCGGAGACACACCAGACGTCCATCAATCAAATGCAGTAAGACGTCGCTTCGGCGGGGAGGGAGGGAGGGAGGGAGCCCGGCCGACGGGAAATAAAAACTACACCCGTCACCGTTCCTGACAAACGCCGTTTCTCACGCGAGTCGAGACGAGGGGTGACTCGCGACTCCATATTTTAGTGTGAGTGATGTCGACGCTGCTCACACACACACACACACACACACACACACACTGAATTTTAAACATGACAGCAAATCGGGACTTTAAAAAGGAGGAATCGCAAAGTAAACCAAGCAACAATTCCAGAGGTTGCATGTCCTACTTGCATGTGAAGGAGTTCCCTCCCACAGTTCAAAGACAAGCTGTATGATTGTTGATGTGAAAAACAGAGTATGAGAACGGTATGGGATACACCCAATACAGAGGGAGGGATGGACAATGTGTAATACAAAAGAAATATTTTAAATAAGTATTCAAAGCCACACAGAGGCATTTCAAGATTTACCTGATCAGTAAATAAAAGCGAAACACAAGTGGCTCATTAAATGTTTAATTTTGTAATAAGAGATTTATTGCATGATGTCTTCATAATCCTACATTATAAAGTGTATGAAGTTTTGTTTGGATCAGACAGAATTTCGTTTTCATCTCATCTTAAACATATTTTTGCATTAAAGTGTAATTTTGATGCAAAAATGTCTGGATTTATTCCACTTTTTTTGGACAGATTTCTTAAACAATGTGGGATTTCTGGCTTTTTTTGGGGGGGGATACTGCAGGAGATGCATCTGAAAGCACCTCCTCCTCCTTCTCCTCCTCTTCATGCACACACACCTGAAAGCACCTCCTACTCCTCCTCCTCCTCCTCCTCCTCCACATGCACACACCTGAAAGCACCTCCTTCACTGCCTTCACCTCCACCTCCTCATATCATCCTGTCCCAGATCCTCATGAAAACACCTCCTCCCCCTCCTCCTCCTTCTCCTGCACACACACACACCATCCTGTCCCAGATCAGCCTGAAAGCACTTCCTCCTTCTCCTCCTCTTCATCATCATCATCATCATCATCATCATCATCTTCCTCCTCCTCCAGAAGCAGATAATAGAAGCTAACCAGGCTAGCTGGTAGCTTCCCTCCGTGTTGTCTCCCCCTAGCATCCCGCTAGTCGTCGCCGCCGTCTGGCTCCTCCAGCGGGAGCTGCGGCTCGGTGCTTACCGTCAGCGGCGCTCCTCCGTCGGCCTCGTGCTGCCCCGGGGCGGGTGTCCGGCCTGCCGGTGCCGGGCGGTGTGTGTCGGTGTGTGCGCGCGCTGTGCCCGGGGCCGTGCTCGCTCTCTGCGGCCCCCTGCAGCACGGAGCCTCCGCTCTGCATAAATTAGCAGCTGATGTGTTTTGTCGGGAGGGGAACGCCTCCCTTTTTCACCTCCTGCACCTCCTTTTCCGGCGCGACGGGATGACGGAGGAGGGGGGAAGAGTGGGAAGGGGGAGGATGGAGGGAGGGTCCCCCCCCATTCTCCCCCGGTGGTCCCACAACATAGTACCAGGCTGCAAACATCATAACAACCTCCATTTATTCATGAAGCCTCTGCGCTGAACTGCTTTACATTTATTAAAATAAGTACAGAAATACACTTGTCTATTAAATCAAAAGGCATGCATTGGATAATCCCGACATTGAAATGCATTCAAATATTATATTGCTTTTTAATATTGAAATATTTAAAACTACAATTGCAATCGATATTGGGCCATAAGGGTCTTCTGCGGAAACAAAACAAAAAAAAGGATATATTTGTGGGCCTGTGACTGAGAGTTTTGTCACTTTCGTTGCCGATAACAAAATTCAATTCACGATTACATAACATTACATTGAACAACTTAATTCCCCCAAAGGGCAATTCTGTTACAATCACCAGTCACTTAAAGAAAGAAAGAAAATCAAACAAAACTTATTTGTTATTAGTTTTTATAGCTGTAAAACACCTTGTGATCTTTAGTATGTGAAAGCTGCTGTATGAATAAAAGTTGTTTATTGATATACACTGAAGTCCAAGTAGTTGTAATGAAACCATTTCATGAAAGGAGACAAGATGCTGCTCTGACTGGAGGATCCAGCCCGGTGCAGTGGAGATGCTTTGTTATCTGAGAACTGGACCAGATGGCTGCTCTCTGGAGAGACCTGCAGCGTTCTGTGTGCACAATAAAGAGCGAAGGAGAAAAGTGCACGGCCCTGGTGAGAAACCTGAGTCCGGTGGGATGGTGTTTGACAGGAGAACAATCACAGATACATTCTGACTTCTGCTCTGAATTCAACAAGAAAATCTGAGCTGGGAAACAGAAGATCCAGGTACTATGTTATGATACGAAGACCTTAAAAAAAAAAAAAAAAAAAAAACTCCACATTTGATTGAGAAAAAAATAAGCTTTTACCTTCTTGTAAAGGAAAAATCTTTATCTTCACTAAATTGTTTCCCATAATGCAATGTGTCAGCCATTCTTATGTAAATGTCTAGCATAACTGAGGAATCATCTTTTCAGAAACGTACTCAAAAACAGTGACAAAGAGCTCCCATAAAGACCGATTCCTATATTTTGGAGGTATTATAGAAGCAGAGCTGCACGTCTTTCTTAAGAGTGAATGAAGATGTTCTTTCATAGTAATTTCTGCAGCATTTTGACATCATGAGATTTTGTTGGGAGCTCATTTGTATCTGATTACTCCCCCCCGAAAAACACTTTCCCCCCACTTTTATGTCTGTAATATCTCTCTGACTTGAGCATTGAATAACAACCACTCACACTGTGTGTGGTTACATGATGAATATTTTATTTAACAACATTATATCAAGTATGTACTGTACAAACAGAAACAGCAGGGGTGCATCACTGGTGTGGCACAGAGAAATGTAAAAAAAAAAAAAAAAAAAAAAAAAAATGAAGCTAAATGTCCCTTTATGGCATCCACTGACATGGCAAAAGCATGTAGATGGCGGCTGTTAGATGTTTTAAATCACTCCAGTAATTCACTTTAATCACAGCAGACACGTCGAGGATGTAAGATTAATGCACTATGGAGCCCTCAAAGTTCATTTGCCCACTGTTTTACTGTCACATCTGGAGAGAGAAAATAATACGGAACCTTCAGCCTGAATTAACACGTCTCACAGGTAAACACACCGAGTAACAGTCTGAGAACACGTGTGAGGTACAGAGAGGCACAAAGAGCCGACTTACAGTACGCGGTAGTACCCGAACATTAAATCACAAAGCAACGACACACGAGAGTCAGGAGCAAACAAACAACAGAAACACACACAAACTGATACAAACAGCAGCCAAAGCTCAACGAGGATTACTTTCACCTTGGATTTAAATCTGTGATGCAACAAACCCCAGAAGACTCACATGACTGAAACGGACAGAATAAATGAATACACAATTTGATTAATGTGTCCGAAATACTGCTCAAAATTGTACGTTCAATAATTGATGAACCTAAACCCTTTTCATCCAAATTAATTCGTTGGATGAAAAGGACTGTTTGGATAAACAGGGAGAATAAAAAGGTAAAATCACAGGTTGAATTATTATTTCATTGCCACTAAGAGGTGAAGGTACAGTGAGTATGAAGGTCGCTGTGTTGAGTGATGTTACATTTTCTCACAATTTTATTTTAATTAACAACGAAAGTGAGGAAAAAAATTTCCCAAGAGAAAACACAAGGAAAAAGAACAGATTTTCAAATTTTCTTGAGGGATGTTCACATTTTCAAATTAAAGTTCTCGAAATTCCCAGTTTGATGGACTTACTATACTTTCACAACTTCACATGGGAACTTTCCCACCTCCCAGTTTCTCATGAACAGTTACCCACAATCCATCAGCCTCAAACTCCAAACAATTATATATCATGATATAAAATAAGAATTGTATCTATTTCTTTGGCAGTTTCTTTAGATTTCCATGACCTTCAAGTTGATGCCAGAGGTGAAAATATTGATTGTTGTCGGGTAAAAATTAAAAGGTTTTGGAATCTCCTGGAATTCTCTCCTGGCCTGTTGTGAGGCAAGAGTCAGTGATAACCAACATTTTGGAATCAGGATTGTGTCGCCGTGGAAACGGCAAGAGTTGTTTGTTTTTCCCGGAGCAGAAACCGTAACTGACAAAAAAAACCCAAAAAAACTGAATAAAAAGTCCAAACAGAAAGACAAACGAGCGGAGACGGATGCACAAAGACGAAACTTTCTAAAAGATCCATTCCGTACGACAGATGACGACAGTGAGCACCCCGGAAACTGAATACAAACATGTCAGAGCGTGCAGGTCAACATAGAAACAGTACTCTTTTAAAAAATACATATTTACAGAGGAATACTTATAATCTCGTATCTTTGTACAGCAACTGGAGAGTTTTAGAGTTTATACAAGTGCATAAGGTAGCTGGCTATGGTTCGGAGGAGAGTGCACCTGGGTCCACGCTTTTCTTTTAAATCCTTTCACCTGCTTCTCTCACAGATGTCATCTGGAGTGCAGACACAACCAAAGATTTGCCCTTTTTATTAATCGGTTTCGACTTGTTCAAACTGCGACGACGTCACACCTGGAGCAGGTGTTTAAAGTGTTTAGGACTGATCATTTTTGGATTTGCTTTGTCCTTTAAGTAAGTACTAATGTCAATCCATCCAAAACGTGAGCAAAATGTTAGCGAGCCTCTCTTTCAGCGTCACAGATTTAAAAAATATTGAGTGAGGGTTTTTTTTATTATCCATAATTGATAAAAGATAAGAAAACATGTGGTTTATGAAGAATCGGAATGAGAAAGATTTCATTGCCTATAAAAAAAAGTACATAATAACGTAAATAAAACAAAACGTCTATCACTATAACTTTTTAAATACCGTAGATATATTTTACAAACTCAATACATCAATAATGGAGATCAATTCTTGAAAAATGCAAAAATTCAGCCAGGTCTGTTTTAAAGTAGTGACTTTTTGAGGAGTGCTCCTTTTCAAACCTCCATACATGAGAAACTAAAAGAGCCACAAACTGACATTTTGCACACCGATTCTACAGTGTTTTGACTTGTATAAGATATGGTGCAAATCCAAGATTGTCGGGAGGCTGAGTTACTTAAAATCTCCATCGAGGCTGCCGGCGAGTGCGGGGGTTTCATGTCACGGTCCCTGATTCACCTGGAAACGGGCAGTTTTACCAACTTTAGTCAACCTGTTCCACAATCATATGAAACAGAAGAACCACGGCACATTGTTAAATTTTGACCTGTCTTTGAGGTGACAGGTCAAAATCACCTACATCCTCATTAAAAGTCAGTTATTCTAAACATTTCTTTAATTAGAGCCCAGTACTCAGAGAAAAAGAAGAGAACTTCTACATGTTTTTTGAGTGTAATATCGCTAAGAGGCAAAGTTAGTGTCACAGAAAGTAATTAAAATCCACGTTGGACTCAGGTTTTTGGTAAAGTTTGGTGTTAGTGCCATATCAAAACGTACAGTCACGGACAGAAGAGACCGAATACGACATCGAACACAAATCAGAGACGCGTCCGCCAGTGCAAAACACTTCACATCACGATCAGCCACAAACAGCAAGACACAGCGAAGCCGCGACTCCTAAAACAAGATTCATTGCAACAGGCTTTTTCACATCAGTGACAATAAATCAGTGCTTTGATTTCAATGTAACACTCGTCTGGATAATCATTTTTCCAGTGTACCCCAAAAAATATAAAGAAAAGAAACTTGGTGAATAATTGTGTTCTCAAGGTGCATCATGGGGAAAAAAATAGTTTTTCAAGAAAATATAGGAATTAGCACAGTCACAACAGAATATAGAAAATAATCTCTGTGTATTACACACACACGCTGTACAAACGTTACAATACATACGCTGACACGTGCTACACAACTTTTCGGACAAAGTGTTGCGAACATCCTGCAGAAAGCCGCCTGAACAAAAAGCACAATGTGAGATTTTTTACTGAAGAACCAGGTTCCATATGAAGGACTGAAATAGCAGGAATTCAAACAAACAACTAAGAAAATGACCAATAAACTAATTTTATGAATGCATTGTAAAGAATGCAAACAAATATCTGTGAACAATATTAATTGATAACATTGGGATTTTTTTTTTTCATCTACAGTTTTTTTAAGTAAATTGGAGATTTAGTTTACTTCTCAATGAAGTGAAATAAGAACAGCTCCAGATGTAAATACAAAATATAATTGGAAAATAAAAAGGGTATGATAAATACATGAAATGTGAAAATAAAACGGTAGAAAAGTACAAATGAAAATAATAATTTAAGTTCTCCCTACATTTACTGTTTTAAAATGAGAACTTTTGGGAAAATTGTGAAGAAATGAAAATGAGACATTATAAAATACATCAATGGAAAAGCATCCTTCAGGAAGAAGAGAAAAAAATTCAAGATAGAGTTCATAGCTCAAGTCACATTTTATCAAATCTTTAAGTCTACATGATTTTAAATTAAATGAATTAAATTTAAATTAAAACATTTATACATTTTGAACCATTTCATCTATTCTTTTTTTAATTACTGGTTTGTTTCTTCTAATTTTGGTACTTTCTGTCTGCCATACGCTTCCACATGTAAAAGAAAAATCACATTAATCCCGTGTAATGATATAATAGTGTGTTTACTTTAATGTCCAGTACAGCTTTGAAAGGATTTTAAAGCATATGAAACCAGGAACCAGGTTAAGTTCAGGTTAAGTTAACGACACACAACATAACACTGTCTGATCAGAGCAGCTCTGATCGGTCACTCAGGAATACCTTTCCCTTTCTTAAATTATGTTTCACCTAAAATAAATAACTACTTACATTAAATAATAAAAAAAAAAAAGACACAGCGCTTAAGTATTTAAAAATAGTGAATATGTGATTTTGGCAGAGCACCGTTTTGACTGAAATCTTTACATTTTAAAAGGGACCTGCTGCAGCACTTCAATATACACCGTTCTAAAAAAATAATCAAACTCCCGTCTTACTCGACTTTAAATCACTTTAGTGCACCTGTGACGTGCAGCATCGAGTGGTTGTAATTTGGCACCAGCCTCTTGGTCAGCTGGTTCAATCCTCAAGGTTTCGTGTCATAGGAAACCCAGAATATTTGTGAAAGAAAATGTGAAAACGTAAGACAGGTCCTCTTTAAAATCATCAATTTAAACAGAGATTGCTCCCTTTAAAAAAAAAAAACAACAACAACAAAACAAAGCTACAATAGTGTTTAGTGCATCCAGTGTGTCCTTCGTCAATCCCCATTTACCCTCCGTCAGCTCAGTATTAGCACTTCCCTTTTCAGTTGCCTCGACCCTGATCTGCTCCTCCACCGTTTAGGCGACAACAATTGCACATTTTCTACGACTTCTATCGACGACAGCGCCTCCTCGTGTGCGCTTAGGGTAAATACACTTGGGATTATTGGCTTGAAATAAAGCGCAGCTGTGCTAAGCGACTCCTACGTTCCTATGCCGCGGCTCGAAAGCTCACATCGCCGCTCGGTTGACGTTTAAAGTGCACATAACCCGAGACTCCATCCAAATCTTCAACCCTGCACTTCAAACAACACGCCTCGCTTCTCAGGAACCCGGACTGGAAAGCACTGCTGCGATTCTGTTATATACTCCATACAAAAATCAATATTTAAGGAAATAAATACTATCATATTTTTTTTCTTTTTCGACAAAAATAATATACATTGCACGCTACCCTACAGCAATCTACCCATCTGCATGTTTGCAGACACATTTGTGTAGAATTAATGAGCTACAATCAAGAGTTTCAAGATTGTAAAAGCCTCGAGTGAAGCAGTAATCCACAAGGATGCATAAAGAGCAAATGTCTGATTGCTTTCTTTATTTGAATAATCAATAAAATATACTAGAAATCTACTTTTAGAGCTGTTTGCATATGAAAATCACAAGATATCGCCTAATTCACGTCAAAAAGTCAATTTTAATCATTACAATAGCCATTTTTGACACAAATTTTAACTCTATTTGACCTATATTTAGCAGAAGTGATGTGAAATATTCACCATAGAGAGCCTAAAAGAAGCATGGCGGGTTTACGGAACAGTTGCCATTGTCGCAGTTTAAAAAGTTCTTGTTTCCTTGTGGATTACAGCTCCAGCTGCTGCCATCTTTCAGGATCAGTAACTTTAAAAATGCTGCTGCTTATTCCGCGGACGTGGTTCAACAACTAGAGGAACCACTTTCGAGGGTCTATTCGTAGTTTACCGTCGGTGCTTTGGCGTCGCTCAGAAGCTCTCCAATCTGCTGACAGTTAACAGCAGATGGAGTGATATTTTGGGGGGAAAAAAAGCATATTTCAAGACCTGTGGTTTGAGATAGCTTTCAAAAAAAAAAAACACGACAGCGGTGAATAAAACGGATACTACAGCTACAAGTCGTACACCGATTTCCAATACCGAGACATCTAAGACAGGAATGTGTGAATTGAAAATGACTGAACTAATGAACTAAGTGAACTGTTGCTATCTAATGTCACCTCGCCGGCACTACCTTGGACCCGGAGGTTATGAAGACACCTGTACATGTTCGCCGTCAGCGCACGTCGCTTCAGACTACCGAAGATCGCGTCGTCCCGCCTTGGACGACTCGCCACGCGCGCCGGGTAGCGGCTGAATTCCTGGGAATGTGCAGTAAATTCAATCTGTTTGTACACTGACCGCCTCCCTTCAAGCTGAGGGAGGAGAGGGTTTAAAGGGAGGAAGAAAAGTCCGGAGAGAGTGACCACGAGAGCAGAAATCACGACTTTATAAAAGGCCACGGCTGACAACTCCTCGATGCTTCCTGCTGGTTTGTTCTAAAACTCGAGGAACAATGTTGGTGACATTTGGTTGATGATTCTTCCTTCTTTTAAAGCCTCCCTCACCTGTAACGTCTGCGCCTACACCTGCTCTGTCGTCTCTCCCGTGCCGCCGGCTTTATTATCCAGGGGCGTGCTTTCGGTGGCCGCTGCAGCCGGCGCCGGCGTGTCTGCCGCCGGCGCCGCCTCCACCAGGGGAACCTTCTCCTTCACGGGGGAGGCCGGCAGCGTCACGGCGGTGCTGGCGCTGGCCGGGGGGTCCTCGATGGACGAGGACGTGGCGGGCGGGTCGCCGCCGAAGGTGCGCGCGATCTCGTCGAAGGTCTTGCCCTTCGTCTCCGGTACTTTGATGAAGGTGAAGATGAAGAAGAGGACGAGGAAGACGACGAAGATGAGGAAGACCCAAGGCCCACACACTTCCTGCGAGGGAAGGAAACTCAATTTATCTTCCAGTCTCAGTTAGGACATGTTAGTAGTTTGTGTTAACAATAATGAATGTTCAAATAAAACGAGTAACAAAGGCTCCGTGTGTCTAGTACATTTAGGATATTTTTTTAAAGCTACAAGAATCTTTGATAATAAGTAGAGAATCTTCAAATAAATGTACTCCAGAAATGAACAAGAAATTATGGAATATGGATCATTCTTGATCATTCTTTCACTTTCAAACAGATTTATGGTACATAAACAGGGCAAAATGTTTATTTATTGTGACTTTAATGTTTTGATGTATTTAAAAAAATCTTTCAACATCTGAATGTTTAAATTCGCAAATATTACAACGAGTTATTAAAAACAAGCTGATGTGATTTAATCCAAAGATTTTAGTCGGTAATGAAAAAGAAGTCTAATAAACCTGATTGACACCTGACCCATGTTTTTGTCCTGAACATTTTTTTTTTTCACCATTTAAAGAAATACATGGATGAATAAAAGCAGGTTCAAATCAGACTAAAAATGTGAATCAAACAAAAATAACATGATAAACATTAATGATTAATCAAAAGGTACAACCATGTCAAACCCCGAACGACACCGTCACTGTTTTCTTACCACAAGTTTGGGGAAGCTCATTCCAACCAGGAAGTTGGCGGTCCAGTTGCAGCAGCCGGCCACGGCCATGGCGGCCGGCCGCGGCCCCTGGGAGAAGAGCTCGGCCACGATGAACCAGGGGATGGGGCCGGGGCCCAGCTCGAACATCGCCACAAACAGCATGACGGCCAGGATGGCCACGTAGCTCATGGCGGGGATGCTCTTCTGCTCGGAGAGAGGAAGACGTGGTTCAGTCTCCAGCGTGAGACGCATCCGACGAGGCTTTTAGAGGATTTTATAATGATGTTATTGAATCAAAATCAGCCGAATGCAGAGGAGTGAGAAAGTAAGTGTAAGATGATGAAGATCCATAGCAAGGATCTTGTGGTCCGCTTACAGGTTTATTTTAAGTTCTGTATTAATTAAACTGGGAAAAATTCACATCTTTATGATTGAACACCCAGAATTGCTTGTTTATATGAAGCCTGTAAATGTTATCTGTTTATCTTACATTAATATTTGAATTATATGAGCAAATCTTTAATTTACATTCAAGTTTTTTTTTTTAATTTATTGGCAAAACATTTCACTCTGTAAACCTGATTAGTAAATGTTTGATGTAAATGACAATATTATTTCACATTTATGTGGATTTTTAATCCATATTATATTCAATCCAAACCCAACTGAAACTTTCAAAACTTCAATAATAATTCAAAATGCTGTTGCAAGGTAGTCGCTATCATCTCCAATGTTTGTTATAATCGCAACTTTTTCACAATTAATTTTAACATGCATGTGAATTGCTTTCATGAAAACCCCAGATAGTACATTTTTGACACTAGTTGGTATTAAAGCACATTTTGAACTGATGGCTTGCCTGTTTAATTTACATGGAGAAAATATTAAGCGGTAACGATGTTGCACTGAGCTGCTTTTACATGTAATGTTCAGGAAGAAGAAAACAACAGGAGAAAGATAAAACTTTACAGCAAGTGACTTTCTACACTCATCATTGTAGATTCTTTAAAAACATAGATGTCAAACGAAGTTTCCGTTGAAACAATTACACCAAACTCACCAGCAGAAGGGAGATTGTCATGAGCAGAGCGCTGACCGCCATGCCGCCCAGTCCCAGGAGGTGTAGAGTCCTCCGCCCCGCCTTCTCCACCAGGAAGAGCTGCGAGTCACAGACAGGAAGAAGAGTAAAAAGTGCTGCCGAGAGCGCAGCGGCATGTGTGAGAGGAAGGTGGCAGGACGCGGGGGGTGGGTGGGGGGGACGACTCACGGAGACGACGGTGAAGATGGTGTTGACGATGCCGGCGCCGATGGTGGCGTAGATGGGCTGCTTCACGCCAGCCGAGGCAAAGATCCCCGTGGAGTAGTAAAACACCTGAGGGGAGGCAGAGTCGTGAGACGAGTCGTGTCTCGTAAATTGTTTCTTGCGGGAGTTTGGGGGGGAAAACCGTAACTGCGACTCACAGCGTTGATCCCCGACAGCTGCTGGGAGAGCTGCAGCATGACGGCGATGAGCAGCGGCTGACGGTACGCCGCCGAGCGGAACAGCTCCGGGATGGTCACCTTCTTCTCCATGGCCATCTTGGCGCTCTCCTCCTTCATCTCCTGCAGGTCTTTGCTCACGTCCTCGGTGCCGCGCAGACGCACCAGAGCTGTTAGCGGCGCAGAGAGAGAGGAGAGACGAGGTCAAACTGAGGCCACAGCCTGATGCTGAGCGATCACGTTTATTATGAGAAAGTTTACATTTAGTTTAATGTGTTTTTACAAAACGGGAACAACTTGACAATTGTAGAATTCTTCAAAAGGCTAGAAACGGAGCATTTTTTTAAATTTTTTTATATCATAGTGGATATTGCTACTTGGTCAATAACATATCTGTCAAACTTTTAAAGCTTCAACACTCATATATGCCTATTAAATCGATCCATTTATAATTTATAAACTCCAAACTTTGCTTTGGAAGAATTCCAGTGAGAGCTTATTATGTCATTTGTACATACGCGTTGTCGCCGAGGAAAGTTCCCCTTCATGATTCCCGACCGTTTGCATATAAAATAGTGAGAGCAGTACAAACGGTATCCAGCCGCTAGTGGAAGTGGATTAGTTTCACAGACTGCTAGCCTGCTGCCGGTTGTTTGTGTTTGATGCAAGGTGTGAGGGAAAGTGGGACAGAGCCTCCGAGTCGACCCGGCGAGCTGAACAGATGCCAAAACCTTCTGTTTGTTCAAGGACTCTTTTCTCTCCCCGGCTCACCTGACCTGACCTCAGAGTCTCAGTAACCACGGACACTGTATCTGCTTCCCTCCATCGGTGCTACCATCACATCCTTTCTCTCTTTTTTCTCTGCCTTTTGTATGTTGCACAATTTATAAGCCCCCCCCCCCAAAAAAAGCGGGAATATGATCTTGTTTTTGTAACAATCACAGTGGTATTAGGTGTAGGCGTAGTGTTGTTTGGTGCAGTAGAGTTAGGAGAAGAACAGGAGCTTCTGGTGTTGCAGTAGTATAGAAGTCGTGTTAATAGAGATTGTGTGGCAGCGGTCTTGTTTTGGTGGTTTTTAAAGTTGCGCTTCGTACCTTTGCGCGCCTCCTCCTCCTGCTTCAGGTTGATGAGCAGAAAGCGGGGGCTCTCGGGGCAGAAAGGCAGCAGGATGCACTGCAGCACAGCGGGCACCACAGTGAGGGCCAGCAGCAGGGGCCACAGCTTCTGGGAACCCAGCAGAGCCTCCAGACCGAAGACCTGAAGAGCAGAGCACCTGATTTTACTCTTCACTTTATATCAAACCTTTGTTGAAATTCCACCACAAATGATTGTTATTGCCTGTGTCACAAGTAAGTTGGGAATTGAGTTCACAGTTTATTTCTTGTTCAAACAAGAATGGGGGTACTTGATTAAGTCACTAGCAACATGTGACGGCCACTCGTACATGACTTTCATTAGTCCGTCTCAGTTAAGCCTGTCTTATATGCGACTGTTCCACGACTGTTATGTGACGTTACTGGGCTTTACTTCCTAAAGTGTACTCGTCATTCTTCTCCTTAACGCATTCATTCTCCTCTATAAGGGTCTCGAACCTGAGCAATCAGGATTCCCACGACCACCCCGAGCTGGTGCAGCGTGCCGAAGGCCCCCCGGAGCGGCGTGGGCGACACCTCCCCCACATACATGGGGGTCAGGCCGGTGAAGAGGCCGCAGAACAAACCGATGACCAGGCGGCCGGCGATCACCATCTCGTAGGAGGAGCAGATGGTGCAGAAGCCCATGAGGAGGCCCCCGATTATCGCCAGAGAGTTGACCAGGAACATGGAGCGACGCCTGGAGAGAGAGAGAGAGAGAGAGAGAGAGAGAGAGAGAGAGAGAGAGAGAGAGAGAGAGAAGAGACATAAAAACTGTAACATTAAAGGTCCGTACATCAGTGCTGACTGATTTCCAAATACGTTTCCGTTGTTAAAGTGCTTTAGCAGCATGTTTCTACATGTGAAAGCGTATTTCGACTCAAATATGTTGCTATAAACATTTGACATACTTAGTATGTTTAGTATTTTAAAATGTTGATTCATTATTAAAAAGAGTGTATTGACTGATTGATTCATTCATTCATCAAAGGTTTTTCTTTTAATCCTGAAATTGCTCATAAAAGAAACATAACTTCATATATTTATTTGCCTGATGTCACTGGAAGACAAAAAATGTAAAAAAAGAATTAAGTGTGTTGTGACTGTGCAAAAGCAGAAAGGAGGCAGCGACTCTGGGGAACATTAGCCAGCTGAGCTGAAGACGAAACCACGCTTCGTGAGCTCCATTAAGAGTAATGGGCTGTGACGGTTCAGCTGAACCACAGAGGACGTCCATTGCAGGAGAGAAGAAGCACCCAAAAGTCACAGTGGAGAAAAAGAAAACCCAGAAACAATTCAACCTCAACAAACAAGCTTTGGGTTCTTAATCAAGACGACCGTCGCAAGAGAGACAAATGTTTGAACCACAGTCGACTGAAAAGTGACACTCGGTGCCGTACCTGCCGAAGCGGTTGGCCATGACGCCCACGCTGAAGGAGCCCACCATGCCGCCCACGCTGAAGATGGAGACAGTGACACTCCAGACGATGGTGCAAACCCCCGAGTCGATGGGCTTCCCGTAACGCTCCATCCAGGTGTCATTGAAGAACGTCAGCAGTTTCTGATGGAGGAAGAGACGCAGACATCGCTGAGGCTCTTCTTTTCATCCAAAACACATTTGGAATATGGAACGTCCACTAACACGGTCAAAATGTGGAAAGTAGAACCGGAAAAAGAAAAGGACACTGTTGATAGCATGTGTGCAGGTATCAATAGGATACATCTGGATCGAGCTGCAATTTAAGTGTTATTGTTGCGAATAGAAAGCGAGTTGCTGCAATACAGGGAGAATTCAGGAATCAGTTCTGACTGAAGTGTGCTGAAAGAATATAGAACCTGGAAGTACAACATGATCATTTCTTCTCCTTATATGTGTAGAAAATCTGTGAAAACTGAAACAGATAACTCAAAATTAAAACCAAAAGCAGCTTCGCATATGAAGCCAGGTTCCGCTGGAGAGTTGCCACCTAACATGTACTTAGTTATTGAGACCAACTGTTCACATCTCAGACTCTTATGCGGCGGATTTTCACGCAGGGTCGCATGTTGACTGACCTTCTCCGGAGCGTTGATGACTCCCGTGTTGTAGCCGAACTGCAGGGAGCCGATGACGGCAGTGGCCAAAGAGAAGAGGAGATAACCTGTAACCTGCTTTTCCTGGAGGCAGACGGGGGGGGGGGGGGGGGGGGGGTAAAGGTTGACATGTGTTAAGGGTGGAGGCGGCAGACTCGGAGACACAGTAGTAATAAATTTGAAATCTGAGCTCCTAATGGGATTAAATCACTGCGACACACGGGCAAATGCGGTAAAGTGGCGACGCCGACGTCAGGCAGGCCGAGTCGCACACATACACACGGAGAATATTCACAGACCAATTTTCACCCAACATGCAGAGAAACCATGTCAAGAATAAAAGTACAGTGAGCTTGGTCCTAAAGATTAACATTTTTTGCATTTACAAAGTAGGAAGATCCAAAGTGCCATAGAACCTTTTGTAACACCAACAATGACTTATTTGTGTATTTATTTATAGTGTTTGTGATTGTGATGTGGGTTTTTTTAAAAGTGCCAACAATACGCCGCCGTAGAAATACAACTCATGAACATTCTACCATGTTATATCTTCTTGTGTTTAATGTACGTACTGCGATATAAAGCTGATTGAGTGTCCCTGCCTATGGAAATCTATTATACAAATACACTTTGATGGCGAATCTATATGTTAGACCTCATCTAGGCCCGACCAGAGGTCGGCGGAGGTCGGGCTGATTATCCGCCTTCTTTACACTCGGTCGATCCCTCACAGGAGATTCGGGTCACGCCGGGTCACGGCGGCAGAAATTAGGCCACTGTGCCTTTTCGCTGAAGTTTTTGAGCTGCGGCTCTCGGAGACTCGCTGCTGACGCTGCAGAGCCGCCGGCTGTCATGCGAGCCGCTGCGGGGAAGCAGCCTCGGGTGATCCGCCGCCCTTGGTGCAACAATATCAGAGCGAGGTCAGGTAATATTAGTGAAGGCTGCAAATCTCGGGATTCGCTTGGAGCCTGAGGGGGCGTCGGCCAAAGGGGGCCAATCAGGAAGAGCGAGCGAGAGCAGCAGCGGCGCACAGGAAATGATGTGAAGGTGATTTCTCTTTTATTTGATTTCATCCTGAGGAGCTGCAGGACGTCTGGTCTGCAAACAAGCAGCAAATAAAATTTGCTTTAGCATTATTAGACTGTATATATATATATATACATATATATATATATATATATATATATATACATATATATATATATATAGAGTCTCTCAACACTTCAGATAATGTAAATAATATAGATTTATTCATATACATATATATATATATATATATATATATATATATATATATACATACAACATCATTGATTCTTCATTCTTCTATTGGATGAATTAAGTCTGCAGAAACAATAAATATTGCTAATTTAGTAATTTGGGTGTATCAACATGCAGGGTTCAGATTTCATGGTTTTTCTTCATGTGTGTTTCTACCCAGCAACATCCAGCACGTTTGGTGTAGAAAATGACTTTTCCTGATTGAATCTCCTTCGGAGGTTCATGAAACCTGCTCCTTTCAGCCTCTGAAGGATCATGAATTCCCTCTGGCTTTCAGGGACATTTAAAAAGAGGATCAATAACCTTGTGAGGCCATGCAGACTGAAATGTTTCTCTAAATGAAACAGGGAGGACGTATTCGATGAGGCGTTCAGCGCATCATACAGCAAATAAGAGATCACTTCTGTAAAATTAAGGGAGAAAAAGCTTCTTTAAATCATATCTGTGCTTTTTTGTCTCAAAAATTATGTTATATAGTTATCTTATCGAAAATGTCATCTTTCAAAGTTACTACATAACAAAACATCACACACACACACACACACACACACACACACACACACACACACACACACACACACACACACACACACACACACACACACACACACACACACACACACACACACACACACACACACACACACCTTCCTCTCCGTCTCCATGTCTGGGTTGTTTTGTCGAGTCACGGTGACTCAGCAGTCAGATTTCGGGTCACATGACAACACCCAAAAAAGTCTCACTTTGAGATCAATGTGAAGGTCAAACATCATCAAACAAGATCAAAAAAAATTGTGCTGAGAAACTGAACAAATTCTTTATTTGAGAACTTCTTCTCTTTACCTTTTAGACAATTTAAACAATCTCTAAATGTCTTACCTGAAAATTTTGATTCTCTTTCAATTCAAAACTTGCCCTATAAATACTAATCTCATGAATACAGGATTTATTTTCATTCCATTGCAGCCGACATGATGATGATTTGCACACATCAGCCGTGACGTCATCACATCATGTGCAGAAGAAAAACCAGAGGCGAGCACCAGACAAACTTCCGTCTCTGTGGTATAGCCTTTCACTGTGCAGATGCTGAGTTACCATGGCGACGGGAGTCGTGAGGACAGCATCAGACCACGGTGTCCTCACACACACACAAGCTCAACACACCCGTGCAGCTTTAATGTAAAGTTATTGTTAATGTCAAATGTCCCATCTCTCCCTTCTTTTCCTCCATTCGTCCGACAATATCCAAATCCCTCCCTCCCTCATCCTCCTCCGTCTCCACGGCAACAGCCGAGAGGTGACAGCTTCATTGACAGCCGCTGAAGCGGGACCGCCGAGCTGCAACACATGCAACAGGCGCCCGCAAAAATCAAAGCCACTGCAGCGATGCATGCACGAGGGCGTGGACTCGCACGCTCAGACCTCGTCTGACCTACATCTGCACGAGAGTCGATCAACCAGCGGCATCGGGTTGTTGACAGGGTTGCGTTCAAGAGCGACTGCTTGCCGCGTTTTCGTGTACGTCTGTGTTGTTGTCTTGTTGACACGCTGATCCGCATCGGCGCTAAAGAGAAGCAGCGGGAGGAGATCACGGTGCGACGGCTCGCCCTTCACACACTCACAGGCCACCATTTGTCATTTGGACATTTTTGTGAAAGATGACACAGCATTACCGTAAATACATTTTGGTGAATGTATGTTCACATTTCACACCATGGCGGAAACTAAAGTGGTGAATTGTATTTTTGTGGCATAATACAGAAGCAAAACTTTCAACACAGCTTCTTTCAAAACTTTTTTTTAATGAATTCCTGCTTAATGTGTCTAAATGTAGTGTAGCTCTTATTTTCTTCTAAACCTGATATTGTTTTCGAATTTGTTGTTGTGAAATGTAGATAACAGTTAAAAATGTAAAATCTGTTGGTGACAAATGTGTTTAGGAATCCCTGAATAATAAATCGAACATTTCCCTTTCTTGTTTGGTATTTAATGTAAATATAAAACAGATTTTAAAAGATCTAGTTTTCTTTCAAATATAACATTTTAACTTTTGTGCTGTTCTTCCATCAATGATGCAATCTATTCAGAAACGTTTAAACAAAACAATTAGTAATTATTGTGAATGTTATAAATATTGCAAATAACACACATTTTATTGAGAAAGAAAAGCCAAAAACAGTTTACCTTCATTAATTTGAATCGGGTAAATTCAGAATTGCACTGTAACTTGTAAAAACTTGTTTCTTTGATGAAGACCTTGTCATTTTATCTAAACTTAAGTGAAAGCGTCATTAAAGACTACAAACTATTACATGGAACCTCCTTCAGGTTGTTTTTATTTACCCTGGGTATTGATTCCCTTAATTTCCCAGAGGATTTGTGTCCCTGTGTTACTTTACTGTGTACGTGCTGACATACACATGCAGCTGCAAAGAGAAAGACAGACGTACTGTCATGAGAGCTAATACCTTTAATCTTTACGTGAGTTCACTCTAAATGTTGTAGATTAATATTTTATGGTTCTAAAAGCCTCACAGGAAGTGTTTTGAACGTCTAAACGTGATGTAATTTCACTTCTATTCAGATTCAGTGAAACACAATGCAGCAAGTAAAAAATAAACACACATTGGATTGTCCTTCTTCGTGTCTTCGGTCGTGAAGATCTTTACTTAAACATGCAGGACAAACGTGACTCACAGAGAAGCTGCATATGAATGTCCCCACTCACACCATTAGACCCAGTACAGGCCTGCGGGCATGATGGGGGGGGGGGGGGGGGGGGGGGGGGAACCACAGCCTGCATTCGCAAACAAATCCAGAAGATAACAGGAAATCGAGCACAACGATGTTCTGATGGGTGAGTCAGTGAGGTTTTATAGCACTCAGCCTCAAAACGCCTCAAAACGCCTCAAAACGCCCACACAGCTCTGCTCAGACACTCACTTCTTGTAGAACCAGCCTGGATTGATCATTAAATGAATGAGATGAAATAGAACTCCACTCGCCTGTCCTTCCATCGTCTCGGATGTGGCTGCAGATGGTCAAGATGTCGAGAGGGAGGGAGAGAGAGAGAGAGAGGAGCTTCAGGTGGTGGTTGAGACGCTGACTCAAGACCCGCCCGCCGGCGCTGACAGCTGCGGGAAAAGAAACGGACCCGAGCGTGAGGAGCTGTCCATGGTGCTGAGGGGGGCCACGCGCGCCTCCATCGCCGGGGCAGCAACACCGACGGCTCGTTTTCTACTCAACACATCCGGCTGGAATGAAGTACAGGAAATAACGACGCGAACCGCTTTTTCTTTTTTTTTTTTTTTTACCTCCGTAGGTCAAACTGGAGCAGGTATGCGAGTTTAACCCCTTCCGCGACGCCGAAAAATATAACAAATAGAGCTTGAAATGGTTGCCCATCAGGGGCGTGAAGGACACTCACCTGTCGGGGTGAAGGTGGGCTGCGGCCGTTACTCTCCTCCGCTCATATGAACCGTCTCCGGAGGCGCAGCGAGGAGGACCGCACGTAGCCGTGGATGGACGTTGTTTCCCCGGTCAGCCAATGAGAAACGGCGACGCTCGGATGTCGTGACGTGGCCACGCCCCTTTGTTTCATTAATTTTTTATTTTTTTTTACGTGCAAGGGGGTTGCGTGACTCGTCCGCATCATCACCGCATCCCGCGAGGCGAGGCGAGGCGGCGTCGACGTCTCCTATTATGGATGCGTAAAAGAAAAGTGGCGCATGCGCAGGGAGGGGAATGAAAGGGGTGGTCGTGCTGGGACGAGCGTGCGCTTCCCTCTCCTCATCTTCCCATGATGCCCCTCTCTCTCTCTCTCTCTCTCGCGACCTTGACAGGAGCGCGCAGTGACGGACGCCGCTGATGCTGCAGATGCTGATGCAACGCGGCCGGTCACCAGGGCAACGAGTCACGAGATGCGGCTCGGCTCAGAGGATGGTGATGATGATGATGATGACGATGATGATGATGGAGAAACTTCTGGGACGACACAAGAGTACACAAACAAAAGCATCGACAGGATGAAAGTGAAATGTGGTGTCAAATGAACGCAGGCTTCAGTTCCCTGCCTCGTGATTTGCTCGTGACCAAAATAAAAAAATAAATAAAAAAAAAGTCAGGTGAAAACCTACATCAGAGTTTGTGTGAAAGGATGACTCACCACCTTCAATAGTTTAACTCCAACTATCTTCACGTATGGAGAGAAACGGTGCATTTACAATATGCATGCTTCCTTTGTTTTCCTTTAGAAATAACCTTTATTTTTCTTGTAGCGGATGATGACAGTTCATAGTCAAAGCCAAGCTGTAAAAACACATAATGCAATAGTTATAGAAGTTCTGGGGGGAAATGTCAGTGTATTTTACACCAGAATGTTTCAGCAAAAATTGGCTTTACGTTGTCATTTTCAGCAATTGTTACGTTTTGCAAAAACAAAGCCATTTTATTCACGTATAGCCTGCACCACAGCAAAGAGAAACTTTACATTTAAAGATCATTAAAGCTCTATTTCACCAGTTTGACTGCCCTGGGTTAAGGCTGTCATTGTCTTGTTTTGTTGTTCCCGATGTTGTTTGAGAGGTTAGCGTAAAGAACAAAGCACAGTTCACGGTTCACAGTCTCATTAAATAATTTATTCAGTTGCTTCTGTACAGAAATATGAGCATGTTTCACATTAATGTAATTAGGAGGAGGCAAGAACAGGTCAAGTCTGAACACTCAGATCTTCCCGGGGAAGTTTCCGTCGGCCAGCTGATCGTCCCATTTCTGGACCTGCAGGACAGAGCGAGAAAGATTAGCAGTGTGTTTCAGCTGTTTGGGCCACTGTAGCTAAATATTTATGTTCTGAATGTTTGTTTTCATCTCAGTAATCATCGTACCGGAAAAACATAAACATAAACCCCGAGAAGCAGCCGTCGTGTTTTCAAAATCACAGTAGAAACGGCAGAAGCGAACCATCAGTATGAGTTCGTGCAGTTATGACACACCAGCGTTTGAAATTCCACATTAACAGAAGACCCACGTATTGATCACGTATTGAAGAGCCAGAAATATTTTGTCAATCACGCCGACGCTGGAGTGAAATCAACGGAGAGGTTTCAACTCGAGTTGTTTTTGACAATTTTGACGAAACATTCTGGGTTTTTTTTTTTTACAAACTTAACCCTTGACAGCAGGATTTTGAGGCTGATGCTAACCAACATCCATATCTCAGCTTGAGTCTCAGTGTTGGCAATGCTAAAGAAATGTGTAAAAAAAATTCATTACAATTTCCAAGAAATGTTTACAACTTGTTTGGGGGTTTATTGGGCCGGATTGGAGCGTCTTGCGGGTCATTTATGACTCAAAACCCTCATTTTAGTAATTCTTAAAATGTTATTAAAAATTAAATAGTAAAACAGTTAAATCCAGTTAAATGTCCTGCTCAGAAATATAAATGCTGTCCAAATGAGAGTTTAACCTTTCTAAAAATGTCTAACATTAACTTTTTGTACTTACTTCATTCTACTACTATGAACTTAAATTTCTTTCCCATTACATGATATGTGTTTTTTTTTTTCTTTTAATCTATGAACTTGAGTGATCTGGTAGCCTGACGTACCCAGCTGAGAGGGCAGAGGCTCTTGTAGACCCTCTGGTACCAGTCGCAGGGAGCCGTGTCCTGGTCTTTAGCCGACAGAGCTTTGTTACATCTGTGGTAGTCTGTAGTAAATAAAATAAAATTAAACATAGCAGATTTATCCGACATCTTCATGCTGCGTAAACGACACGGAATGAAACATCAGTTAAACCTCCAAGTAAAGAAACAGCTGATCGGTTTATCTGGACTGAGCTGCTGCTTTTGTCCAACATCAATCAGCACAGATTCCCAGCAGGACGCATGTGAGGCCTCAGCGCGACGGCGGGTTGATGACAGGCTGATCGTTGATTAAATGAGGGAAACGTTGCGTACAAGCGAGTTATCGGTTGATTCAGAGGAACTGGCAGTGGAGACCCCAGACCGGAAATACACCCGACCTGAAAAACCGCCGCCACTCTAAATGTGTAAAATACTTCAGTCACAGATTGTTTCAATGGAATTACAAATCTAATTACAATTAAAAAAGTGGATTTGAAGAAGGAGGGATGAGAAAACTAGACTTTTCCCTTCGCTGCTCATCAGCTGATGCAACGTTGCACCGAGGCGTAGCAGAGCCACTGCAGCGGTTTGTTTTCATTATAAAATAAAGCAGGACCGATCACATCACAGATTGGAGGCGCTCATCTCAGTATAACAAATGCTTTTGTGTGATTAGATTAAGGGAATAAAATGTCAGCTGATGGCCTTCAGAGAGCGACTCGATCTGGTTTCAGTGTGACCTTTACAGCGATGCGGCGCAGCCGGAGCTTTTAAAATGTTTCTCCGAGGCACATGTGACCTGCCGCCATCTTTACCTGCTTTATGTTAAAAGTTGAGCGAGGACACTGGCCTGTGCTGGCCTGACGCGAGGAAACACGTCGGGAGTTAAGACGAGAAAGCGCACGAAACACGCAATAAACGAGGCGATTTCTTTTTACCCAGGAAGTTCTGGTAGCAGTTGCGGGTCTGGTTGGTGTTGGGGAACCGGGCGTCAAAAGGAGCCGTCCTGTAGTTCTTGATCTTCTCCTCGATTTGGTCGGACATCTTTCAGCGGAGGCAGATCTACGAAGAGTCAGAAACAATGTGAGCATCTCTCCCAATACTCTCTACTTACACATCATTGCACGCACAAAATGAAGTTACAAGGTGATTAGAAAGCAACAGGATCAGAGATCTAGAGGCTCATACGAGTTTTATACGTGTGTGTATTTAGCACAATTGTGTTAATGAGGTAACTTGACTCGTGTATTGTGAACACTTAGCTGTGAGGCAGTAGTAAAGGATCAGAGCAGACTTAAGCATAAGTTGTAACCTGCTCATAATAATAAAATATATATTTACAGGTGTAGTTGGTGACAAATAAGAGCTGCCACACCTCAAATCTAAGCCTCCATTTTATTAAATAATTCCCAAATAGTTTAAAAAATATATCAAGCTTAAGTAAAGACATTTTAAGTTTTTTTTTGTTTTTGTTTTTTTAGTTCCGTTGATATCTTCAAAATAAACAATATTTTATAAGTATTTGTGGATGTACATTAATGTAAATATTTATACAAACCAAACAAACAGAAACTAACAAACCAAAACAGGGCCGAATATACCAAGTAGATACGCTGAGTATCTTAGAATGATTGTTATGGTTTACGAGTTATATCTTTAACAAAACAAGAGGAAAATGTATATAAAAAAATATTTTTCAAACGGAGTTTGGAACGTGGGACAATAAACAGCATAGTGTGATATAAAGCAGGTGCAATACTCAGTTTCCGAAGCGCCTGGTTCACCTAAAAATCGCATTAATATGAGACGAAAGCAACATTTATGTTATACTTGTGTATATCTCGGCTTTCCTGCGTTAATCATCTGCGTTAAAAATAGTAAATAACAGTTAAGTCTCCTCAGATGTCACTGAATGTGTCCGTAGGGTGAAACACGACGTCAGAATCATAGATTTAACATGAACGAACATGATATCAGCAAATAAATCTCAAACAAATAAGCGGAAATCAGCGTTTTCAGTGATTTTTTTCTTTGTTACCTTTAAGAGGGGAAAAAGTCAGATTTGCCACAGATCTTCGTCCTTTACGATCCTGAAGGGCTACAGGCGCAATGGATGATGGGAAAGTAATGGAGGCTAAACCAGCACTGGTTTGATTTAACAAGGTGACATTACCCTCTGCTGGAGGGAGGGGGGAGGTGCAGCTGCATGCTGACGCTCCCTGCTGGATGGACGAAGGAGGTGCAGCCACAGGCTGATGCCCCCTGCTGGACGGAGGCGGGAGGTGCACCTGCAGGCTGAAGCCAACAAAAATGTCACCTCACAATCAACAAATATTCGTCGGGTTTAATTGATTTAGTTGCCATACGGGTAGTCACACAATGTTTACAAATGACCCTTTCTTGGCTCTTCACTGAAATACTTGGAAATTGACAAAAAAAAAGAAAAGTATTTGACCAACTATTTATGAAAACCATTTAACCTTCACTGACGATTTGCATTGTTTCCATGTAGGATTGACCAATCGAGGAAAGAAAATTGTTTAAGAATCAAAATATTTCATAAAGTCTAAAATATACTAGAAAGTTAACACAGCAAGAATTTCTTAAAAAAAACAAAAAACTTGAATGGTTCAAATAGGTTCGGCTGCAGGAGCCGAAGTGAGTGAAAGAAATGCAAA
The DNA here is from genome assembly GCF_963422515.1 of Blennius ocellaris. NCBI lineage: Eukaryota > Metazoa > Chordata > Actinopteri > Blenniiformes > Blenniidae > Blennius > Blennius ocellaris. The sequence goes on from NC_137669.1 coordinate 19,024,588, forward strand.
TAATTCTCAGAATTAGCATTCACACAATGAAATGTATAGAATTACCTGCGTGAAATTCAGTGAAAGAGCACGTTGAAGCATCTGTTTGCATTTAAAGGCTTGTTGGTGTATATTCACAATTCAAGACTTCCTGGGGTTTTTTTTTCCAGGATTCTAATTGGCTTTCATAACTTCAAGCTTATTCCTACATCGCCCCCTACAGGTGTGGCATGCTCATAGCAGCTCTGAACCACCTTTATATGTCGGTCAGCATAAATTAAGATTTTTTATTTAAACATGGAGAGGGAAGATATAAGTTTTGTTTTTGTTTTTTTAAAACTTTGAACATGCAAACTTTTTAGGATCCAAGCACAAAACCCACTAAACACGCTCAAATGATCATCAAATTTGACAAGCTCATCATGCCTGGCGAAATATTTAAGGAAATGTAAAAATGAACCCCCAGAGTGTCAAAATGTGCTATTTAGCGCCACGTAGAAACTCCACCACGGCCCGTAGGAATGGCGTAGGGAGATCAAACCAAAACTCAATTGTTCGTCCCATCAAGACCTCAAAATCCCTTGTCGATACCCCTGACATAAATTCAACAGGACATCTACAATTTGCCTTTCAAAGTAAGATTTTCACCCAAAAGAGGCCCTTTCAAGCTCAGTCCCTAAATACAATTTCCTATACATCGATCAGGTTTGGGGCTTTTCAGGTTAAGTTTTATTCAGATAAAGTAATTTTCATGTATTCTTAACTCATAATGTATTGTGTGTAATGTCAAAAATAAACAAAGTTGCTCACGATCCACATTCATGATGTTGACAGCTTTCTTCTTCAGAGGTCACCACTGTCGACCTTCTACCTCCTTTAAAGAAACACCAAACTGTCTCTACTTTGTTTCACTATTCCAAACCAACCTTGGCTGGCTTTCCAATCTGCTCATCTTAAATTATGTTTATCGCTAGTCACTTGCATCTCAGCCATATTTTAGACATTTCCAGATTGACCTCTCACAATTTATAGGTTTCATCACTGTTTAGTAAACCTGCCCTTTCACTTATGCTTGACATGTCAATTCCTCCATCTCTAAATATGAGTAGTGATGGCAAAACATTAGAAACAACTATAATCCTATGACCGATGCCTTAAAAATAATGGTTTTTCTACCGAGATAACTAATATATTTATAGCACTGGTGAGGACTTAAACCCTTGAAATAAATCTCAAACCTCAGTCATGGATTAAAAAAAAAAAAAGATTTCCATCATTTCATTGAATTCTCTCTGAATTCCATGTGTGTTATTATTGCATGCATCAGCGTGAGCTGACCAGTGATCCGGAATCATGGGATCAAGTTGTGAGAGGCTTTAGGTAAAGAGATCTCGTTTGTCCCCCTTCAACCTTACTCCTCTTCCTCCTCCTCCTCCTCCTCCTCCTCCTACTTGCTCCCTGTGGTCTCCACCAGGAGCCCTCACTCCTCCACCAGTCAGTCTCCCTGCATGGATCACACTCTGTAGAGAAAAGAAGAAATGTGGCAGAAAATGTCACTATAAAGTCAAGAAATATTTCAATTTCATCCCATTTGCAAGGTGAAGGATTGAGGACACAAACTATGCAAAGTGTATTTTACTTTTGTTAGACGTGAAAAACAAAACCTCAGATGACCCTGAGCAAACGTCTCCAGATCTCACAGAGGTCTTCAATCTATTCTTAACTTCTGCCCCTGATGTGTGTGTGTGTGTGTGTGTGTGTTCACGCACGCCAAAAACGTGTCTCCTAACAGCCAATATATCAGGAAGAGTGTCTCAAATGTTTACAACCGGAGAGACACAGGATATATCATCAGCGAAGTTCCGTGCAGGAAGCTGACTTCACTACCTGAGGAGATTTAAAGGCTGAGGCACTTTCCACTGGTGACGTGTGTAATGTCACGAGTCAAATCTTCACACAAAAAAATGTGTGAAGTTAATAAATACATCAAGAAAGTGACAGGACAACAGCAGGTGCACAGCGCTGGAGCTCTTGAATGTGATCACAGCGCCCCCCAGTGGTCCACAAAGGGTCTGAGAGGGAAATAAAAACACTAACAAGAGAAAAGATGTGGTTGAAGAAGCATCATATCCTCAAAAAAAAAAAAAAAAAACAACCCAAAAAAACATCTGCTTGCATCAAAAGTGACCTTTTTGCAGCACAAATGCCGAGTCGGGGTCAACGTTCTGCAGCGGAATGGAACTTTTCAGCTGTAAAAACATTAAAATATGGTTGTTTCTGCCCTTTGCACGCATGAAACATCAACTCAAAAGCTGTCATGAAGTTTTGTTCGCAGTATTTTCAAGCAAAAATGTAAAACTTTCCTTGAAATAACTGAAGATCCTTTTCATTCATCTACTTGGGGGAACTTAAGGATACACTGCGGTGGTTTCACCAGTTCATCACAGGACACACACACACACACACACACACACACACACACACACACACACACACACACACACACACACACACACACACACACACACACACACACACACACACACACACACACACACACACACACACACACACACACACACACACACACACACACACACACACACACACACACAGGTGCAAGTATACACTGAGAGTTACTAGTAAAGTAATTCCACTTCACACTGGTTACTAGTTACATGTGTAATTTGTGACATCGGTACGCCCGTGTCTCAAAATAAAGCAGTTGTGAATTCATCAAATATTTTTAAGTAGTTTTATTCAAAATCCTGCAGAATTTACAAACATTTGACAGCGTTTATAGTGCATGTTTAAATAGTACTCTTTCAAGTTTTACATGTCGGTTTATAGTTTTGGCTTAAACACGAGGGAGGGACTGTTGAACGGACTCACTGTGACTCTTTGTACATTTACGGCCAAAGACAGGAGAAGAACAGACATGAACAAAACCCTATGATACATGAACATGTACACAAAAGGCGATTATAAGCAAGGTTTTTTTTTTTTTTTTTCTGTCAGCGATGCATAAAAGTGATAGTCGTACATTGAGCTCGGGGAAAAACTACACAGTCGGGTGTGATGGGAGGAGGATAACGAATACTTCGCTTGCATTTGGCCCACGATGCTGAGAGGAGAACAGGTTTCAAAGTGCTGCTCGTCTTGGCATTACAGGATATTTACAGCTGAGTCTGGCAACATCGTGGTCCTGATGCAGGGATATTTCATCGCCATGGCAACAACAGCTTCCCCACTTACAAAAAGAAAACTATCAACACGTCTGAAACGGGAACCATCCAAGTTTCACTCAGAGGGGGGGGGTGTCAAAAAATGCAAATACATAGCAACGATGTGTTTACAAACAAACACTGGGTAACGTTTAAAGGTTTAGAAAGTGCTATGTACTTATTTACAATGTAAGGAATACCATAATAAACTCCTTAAATGAATAGAAACACCGTATGCGATGTCATTTACATGTACAAAAAAAAAAAAAGAAAAAAAAAACCTGTTATAAAAAAAGTGCAGCTACGAACGGTTTCTCTTCCACACTTTCCCAGTCTGTGTGTGTGTGTGTGTGTGTGTGTGTGTGTGTGTGTGTGTGTGTGTGTGTGTGTGTGTGTGTGTGTGTGTGTGTGTGTGTGTGTGTGTGTGTGTGTGTGTGTGTGTGTGTGTGTGTGTGTGTGTGTGTGTGTCCGTCCATGTGGATTGAGCCGGTCGGAAATAGGCAGGATCACGGGTAAATCCTGAGGAGACGTCAGCATTAGCGCGGTGACACGTTGAGGGCCGGTTCAGTGGCGTGGCGGCCGTCAGGCGGCTTCACGGCTGTAACGTGTCGCGTCTTGACATTGAGGTGTGTCGCTCTTGCGTAACCGAGAAAAGTTCCCAACTGCACCCAGAACACATAACGCTGCTTGTACTTTTTTTTTTTTTTTTTTTTTTTTTTTTGCCACAAAAGCACTTCCTTTCTACAAAAAAAAAAAAAAGCCTGTAGTAAAGTTTTCAATATGAAATACTAATATAAAACATCTCATTGTGCAAAATCCACATCATTACATTGGGCTAACACTCTGCCAAATCCCACTTTAACAGCGCTCAGGTGTCCGTCTGTGAGCGCTCAGTCACCCGCTGCCACGTCGGCGTTGCTCACACACCGAGCAAAACGGGCGAGTTAATGGAAACCAGCAACCTTTAGACCTGTTCTGATGGGAAGGAAATCCTATTACGTGAGCTGGGAGCGGCCGCCAGTCGTGACCACGCAGCCGGTAAATCCAAAGGCCGGCGCCGGAGACCGAGGGTGTGGGCGGGAAAGGCAGAATAATCGGAGAGGAATGGCAAAATTAAACTTATAGAAAAGCAACGGAACTCCTCGGAGTCTGCAGTATAAAGATCCCGGGGGGGGATTAAATACACTACAGCTCCGGTGATCTTCCGCCGCCGGATTTGACACGGGCCTGCGGAAATTAGACTGGAACGTGGCGGTCCCACGGCGTGTTGTCCGTCTTTTAGTGGCAGGGTTCGAACGGCAGCTCGCTGAGCCCGCCGTGGAGCTCCACCGACTCCTCCGACCAGGACATGACGTCCCCGACCAGGTGTCCGCCGCACGTCGCCTGGCCGTAGATCTCGGAGGGCGTCAGCACCCGGGACCAGAAGTGCAGGTCCGACAGCTCGCCCATGAAGGACTGGGTGACGTCGAAGCGTCCGCCCAGAGTGTCCTGAGGAGACATCGAGGGTGTTTTACACGTGTCACACATTGGCGAGTTTGCAAATCGCGCAAACTCCACAGAACCTTCCCCCCCCCCCGTCAGTGTGTTTTCTGTCTGGCGTGCCGCATGTTCTACCTGCTCTTGACCCAGGATGAAGATCCCTCCGGGCTTGATGGGGTGCCAGGCCGACAGGTTCTGCCCCGAGCCTTTCTTCACGCCGTCCTGGTACGCCTCCCAGGTGCCGTCGCGCGTCGCCCACGTCACGCACACGTGGTGCCACTTGTCGTCCGTCAGGGCGATCGGCAACGTCACGGCCTGCGGCACGGGAAGCGGAGACGCACAGGGTGAGGGCCACAGAGATCAATAGCAAGTGTGTTTTCATTCGGGAGACGTGTGAAAAGCGTCTTCGGGACTGAGCAGTGAGCGACAAAGAGAATGAATACAAATGCTGCGACGTGTGTATAAAAACGGTAGCATGAAGGTCTCCATATGTGGCACGGCTGGAGAAGCTTCAAATAAAATCTGTAATATGAAAACGAAAGCTGAAGCTTTAATGCCAACGCCATATTCTAAATGCATAAAGCTGCAGCGTGATAACAAAAGCTTAACTATATTCCTCGAGCAGGTTTTAATTGTCGCACCGACGTGTTGAAGGAGAACCGCTGATCGCCTGGTAATTTCAGCATCAAGCTCCACATGCGAGCGCTCACTAAGCAGCAGATTATGATAATATGAGAATCTCCACCCAATTCATCCTCAGCCACTCTGAGGAATTAATCAAAGCCCGGAAATCATTTGCCTTGTGAGGAGCATTTAGCTGTCATTGATCAGTCTGACGACTGCCAAGTGTGTCACTCGGAGAAAAACAACAAACAGCCCTCCCTGCATTGTGGCTCCTGCAGACAATTAGGCCAATCAGCTACAATAATCAGATTAATTGCTTTGTTGATTTGTTGAGCCGGCGGCACACAGTGCCGGGGGAAAGGAAGGCCAAAAGAACAAACATCTGTCTTCCTCCCACTAAGGAGGAAACGAATCAGCCTTTCGGAGAATTAAAGATTAGGGCGGATCAGAGAGTAATTGAATAATTTGCGCGTCGACAATCATCGCACGGTCTCGTTAGCGTCGCTCAGAGTGACACGCCGGGACTCGTTTACTGCGAGAAACAAACGGAATCTGAGGAAAATCCTACATGGAAGTTTATAACGGGCCTCCAAAATCAAGCCAAGGCAGCCGCTCCATCCCCACAAGTGACAGGACGCGGTGCTTCTACCTTGTCGTTGATCAGCAGCTCCATGGGGTTGTTGCCCCACTCCATCAGCACCAGCTCGTTGGCTTGGCCCGGCACGGCGTAGGAGAACGGCGTGCCGAGGCCCGGACCAGTCCCGGCCTTCAGCCGCAGGCAGATGGTCATGGCGAAGATCTCGCTGACCACGGAGCGCTTCATCCTGGCGTACATGTAGTTGGTCCTCATGGGGAAGTCCAGCATGAAGGCGCTCGGGCTTTTCAGCTTCTTGTGGTTCCCTTTAGAGACACAGGAGGAGTTTGTTTGTTATTCAAACCCAAAACGATATCCGACGTGAGGCAAAAGGAAACTGGAGTCGCATCGCGATGAAGGAGTTCACTGGATTTCAACCGTTTTATATATTGTACTTTGACACGTTACTTTTCTGAGCTTATTCAAGGTTATTGAAAGAAAATGTCAAATTGCCAAAAGTAAAAGTAGCTTAAACTTGAAAATGAAACACCGTCGTCCTTCCATGTCTTTGACTGAGTTACAGTGACAGTAAAACTCAAATGTTGCTCGTCAGTTTTACATCGCCATGTTTACTGTATTAGAGCTACTTTCCCATAATCCTTTGCCATTTACTTTTTTTGTTTTGTTACAGTGTTAGTTGCACATTGCACGGTAAAACACAAATCATAGGTACTAGAGAACTGCTAGAGAATCATGAGTGGTGTGTGTGTGTGTGTGTGTGTGTGTGTGTGTGTGTGTGTGTGTGTGTGTGTGTGTGTGTGTGTGTGTGTGTGTGTGTGTGTGTGTGTGTGTGTGTGTGTGTGTGTGTGTGTGTACCGTGGTCACTGTGGTGCAGCTGGCTGAGCACCGTCTCCAGCTTGCTGTGTCCGGTGTCTTTGCCGCTGAAAGGCAGCCTCCGCGGATGGTGGTCGTCGTAGTGGGGCTCGTAGCCGTGGTGGTCGTCATGGTGACCGTCATCGTGGTGGTCATCGTGGCGTTCATATCCGTGGTGATAATCGTGGCGGTCGTCATGGCGGTCGCTACCGTGGTGATCGTCGTGGTGATCGTCGTGGTGATCGCTGTGGTCGTCATGGTGATCATTATGGTGGTCATTACGATGATCATCGTGACGTCCGCGGTGGTCATTGTGGTCGTCGTGGTGGTAGGTGCTGTGATGGTTGCCGTGGTAACCCTGGCTCCTGCCACGGTGCCCGTCATAATGGTGGTCGCGGTGGCGGTCGGGATGGCGACTGTGGTACCCGCTGTGATGGTTGTACCTGTGGTTGCCATGGTAGTTGCTATGGTAGCCACTGCTGTGGTGGTCATCATGGCGGCTGTTGTCATGGTGGTCGTCGTGGTGATTGTTGCCACGATGGTTGTCCTCATGGTGGTCGTCGTGGTGGCTGCTGCCGTGGTGGTCGTCGTGGTGGTCTTCGTGGTGGTCGTCATGGTGGTCGTCGTGGCGATCTCCGTGATGGTCGTCACGGTGATCTCTGTAGTAGCTGTTCAGTTGATCCTCCAGAGCGTTGATCTTCCTCTGGAGGAGCTCTCGCAGGGAGCTGGAGTAAGAGCTGGACGAGTTCCTGGCCTGTGGAAAGAAAAGTAACACGTGAAATACATTTTATATTTTCATAAACCCTCCTGAAATAGTTTACATCATGGGCACTCCTCTCTTACTCTATATCAGTACAATAGCATGGATTTAAAGATAAAGTGGGTTTCCAATATGGATGGAATCATGTCCAAACCTTGAACATTTATCAGACAAGTGACCGTATTTGGTCAACTGGTCAATTACAACACCTTTTAGAGACGCTTTGTGGTAAATTCATCCTTTTTGACGATTGCTATCAGTTTGATGTACTGAAGTATTTGTCCTTTTGTTCACTTTCTGACACATTTTATAATGCAAAAATGGCCTAAAAAAGGTTATAAAAAGAAGACTAAAACGTGAAATATCCTTCAGCTGCTTGTCTGCCGAGAACTGAAGTTGTATGAGGGTTGTTGAATAGTTTCCAGCCCTTCCTTCATGTCCTCCTCCTTCCTCTTCCCCCGCTCATCCTCGTCTTCCTCACACACAAATCCGGCTTTGTTCCCTGCCAGCACACGCCACGATTAATAGCCTCGTCAGGGAGGATGAAGCTAATTGGAGGCGAGGCCGGCTCGCGCCCTTCGGTGCGTGGCCAGAGGCCGGCGGCACCGACATCCTGTCGCAGGCGGGAGCGACGGGGGATAAATCCTCGGCTCCGATGCTGTTTTGTTTCGCACCTCGAGGGATTGAAGGGGATTTCTGGCAACACCTTCCCGGTGCGCTGCCCCGAGACCACCTGCACCCGTAATCAGGCTTTCACAGGTCGGCGGGCAGCTGGATGTTCGCCGTGCGCTGTGACACCAGGATCATGAAAGTGTTTCCAACACAACCCGCCTGGCTTAAAGCGTCGACACTCCAGCGACAGGAAACTATGTGCGGTTTTAAAGATGTTAAGTAGAAATTCAGGTTAAACCGGAGCGTCTCCACTTATTGTGCCCTGAGGGGGGGGCCTTTATAGAAATACAGAATAAACAGGGAATTCACTTCTAATTAAATACATTTTCACCATTTGAATTAGTAATTCCTGTTTCTGCAGGGTGACAAATCAAAACATAAAATATGAGTTTTTTCAGGAACTTTGAGAGATTTGAAAAAGCAAACAACATAGACCACCATTTTTCTCATGGAGAATCGGATTTAGTAGCAATATTAACTATAAACAGATGATTTAATTGTGAGGCTGAGAACAAAAGCACCACATTTACACATGTAACTGACTTTATTTCCTTTTAAAATGTTTTTGAAAATAACATTGAGATCTTTAGACAACTAACTATTTATTGATGTGCATGTTGTACATTAACTTCAAAGCCATTATGAGTCTTTGTATACAGCGTCACAGCATCACAGCCTATTTTGATTTACCTTTGTTACATTTATTCTACTCATTTGGATGGAAGCTTTCAGGCCTGTTTCAATTTTCATTTAAATAAGAAAAAAACCAGAGATACATTTCCATCAAAAAAATGTGAGGATGAGGTTACAAGAACTATCATGACGACTCAAGACTTTTTCTGTGAAAGAAGCACCGAGACACATCATGAAATATTGTTTAGTCTACAACAAACGGATTTAAAGTGAAATATCACATTTGTTGCGCAATCTAAATTTGCTTCTCGTCTATTGTATTCTGACTATTTCGTTTTCTGCTTCCGTCTTCACGTGGAAAGTTTGTTTCATGTCAGCCCATCATGTGCTACACACTCTCTCTCTCTCTCTCTCTATTTCACACACACACCCACACACACAAGGTTGTTTAAGTTAAAAGGTTAGAGCTAATCAATTTAAAGCATTTTCCGGTTTGAGCTCAGCCACTGACATCCAGGAGAAGGATCAAGAGGCGGAACAACTCAGCAAGGACATTGAACGTACATGGCTCGGAGGAAACAGCCAAACAGCTTTGCTACTGCAGGCTGTGTGTGTGTGTGTGTGTGTGTGTGTGTGTGTGTGTGTGTGTGTGTGTGTGTGTGTGTGTGTGTGTGTGTGTGTGTGTGTGTGTGTGTGTGTGTGTGTGTGTGTGTGTGTGTGTGTGTGTGTGTGTGTGTGTGTGTGTGTGTGTGTGTGTGTGTGTGTAATGGCGACTGGTGGGTGGATTGTGCGAGACGTGGTGCCTCCGACTTTTAGCAGTTTTAATAATAAAACTGGACCTGCACCAGAAGAGACACATCCTGAATGTGTGTCGTTCATGATAAAAAAAAATGTCCTCCTCCAGCGTTGAGCACGGACGCGTAGTGCGGCCAGACCACGTCCCTCTGAAATCTGCCCCTCGTCTTGGCTGCAGACTTCACAAGCAGCTGATTCGGTGGCGGAGCCTCTGACCCTCAGTGACGCAACAATTGACCCCAATTAAGTCAAACCTTTGATAGGCTTCCGCCTGTTCGCAGCCTCTCTCTCCGCACACACATCAGAGTGTTTAAACAGGTTCGATTGTGCAGAAAATCCACCTGCTCCTTGTTTTGTTTTGTTTTATTTCTAACAGAAAAAAAACTGAAGCCTTTCTCTCAAAACCTGCACAAGTGATCCTTTTTGTGTCTCATCAATGTCTCACTGGAAAATATCAATTTGTGAACGTTTCTTGAAATCCAACGTTCTGCTTCATCCCTTTCTCCATCAGATCACATTATATACTTGGATGCCACTCAAATACGGCTTCTTAAAAATAATCCACCATAGTACAATAAAATCCGTCCAGTTCGAGCGTCAAGGAAGTTTGTGTCACTTTTTCTGACTGCAGAAGTTGATTTAACCTGATTGAGCCCTTGGTGTCTTTAAGGCCAGCTTTGGTTTTCATTACAGCTGTAAGAAGCATTGTCTCAGGGTGGCCAAAAGTGATAAAAAACAACAACAAATAAACAGAACACGAGGTGAAAAAGGAAAACTTGTGTTGTGTTTTGGTTGTAGTGTGCTTGGTGCCACTGAAAATGCAACTTTTTGAAAAGTAAAGAGGCAATTATTCAAATCTTTTGCAAAAAACCCCCTAAATTTGTTCCTACCTGCAGGTTCTCCAGCCTCTCCTTCAGCGTCTGCAGGGTTTTGCCCGTCTGCTCCGGGGAGAAGGAGCTGTGCTTGCTGTACGACGAGCCCTTCCTGTGGTGGGGGTCCGGCCTGTGGCCGCCGTGGGAGTAGTGGTGGTCGCTGCTGTGAAACCCCGAAGGCCCGTGGTGCGTCGGCGGCGCGTGGTGGCCGCCGTGATTTCCGTTGTGGTTGTCGTGGTGGTCGTCGTGGTGGCTGTTGTGGCCGTCGTGGCTGCTGTCGTGATGGCCGTCGAGGTGGTTGTTGTGGTGGTTGCTGTTGCTGTCGTGGTGACCGCCGTGGCGGCCGTCGTGATGGCCGACGCCGTGGTGACCCCCGAAGCCCTCGCACAAGGTGAGCTTGGCCGTCAGCTCCCTGATGGTCTCCCGCTGGTCCAGGATGGTTTCCTTCTGCCTCACCAGGCTCTCCCGCAGGTGCAGGATGGTGGCTTTGGCCTCGTCGGACATGGCGCCGCGCCAGCTGCCGCCGGCGTGGTCGTTACTGTGGCTGCTGCTGCCGCCGCCCGGTCCGTGGGGCACACCGGGTGTGGAGAAGCAGCTGGGGTCTGCGTCCGGGGGGATGGGGGTACAAACAAACTTGGGGCTAATTCCATAGTCATATTCTATCCCCGGGGAACTTCCTACTGCAGCGGCACATGACAGGAAGTAATAGAAAATGAGAGAGCGCAGTGGGAAGAGGGGGAAGCCCGTGGAGGCTCTGACTATTTGCTGATGCCTCGCAGACAAAAGCATGAGGCTCAGAGGACCGACGTCTCTGGCCATGTTTGTACGGTGTCCAGGTTCTTCCTCGACAATCGACGCTCCTCACAGGCTTTAGCGTTGTTCTGACCAACACCATGAATGGAATTCTTTTGCATTTGGTTGTAAAGAGTCTGGGCAGAGCATGTCAACCAAAAGACAAACACTATTTCTTCCCAGACAACATCAAATCCTGGGGTCGTACTCCAAACGCAGGCAAACTCTCTGCTGGCCTTTGGCTGAATCACACAAGCTTTCTTGGTTCCATGCTGTGCTAACAGGCTGCGGAGGTCGAGCAGATGTATCCTGATCGCTTGTTTCCCCGTCTCAAGGGAGAGGTGTTGGGCCAACGCCAGGCAGGTGATCCCTCTTGGCTCCAAGGACCTCCTGTGCTCGACAGCCCAGAGTAATCCTTTTAACTCTGGCTTCTAACCATCCATCAAACCCCAGAGAGCTTTCACCTGCTGGAGAGACGGAGGGGAAAGAAAATATAAAGAAACAAGTCAGAGATCGGAGCCGTGATCAAGACTAATGATTCACTGCAGCTTTTTATTCACTCAATCGGTCAGACGCAGCAGTGATTTCTGTGGCATTTCTGAAGCATGCCTATTGAAATCAATTACAAAAACAAAACAACAAGTATACCTCATGAGAAATCAATCATTGTCAACACAATGATTCAACAAAAAGTTTTGTTTTCCTTATTTATACGTTGTGCATTATGTCGAAAGGAGTCATGCTGATAATAATCCAGACTAATAAATATCCATTTGCATTTTACAAGATTTCAATAGAGAGATATGTTTCTTGTTAAATATCTGTAAAAGGTCCACAATCCTGGTGCATTGTTCTACTGAGCTAGCAAATGTAGTGTCCCCGTTTTCCAAAAAATTGCTTTACCAAAGCACAAAAACAAATCCCATCAGTATTTCTGTGATTGTGAGTGTAAATCAGATGTTGTGTCCTCCATTTTCCACCAATGTACATAAACCAAAACAATGCATTTGTGTCTGTTTGGGGGGAAAAACAGGAAGAAATGGCCAAATAAGGTGACATTCTTAAGAAATGGTTAAAAATAAAGGTAGCACTTGAATCCGCATTTAAATGGAGAGTTGAATAAAGATATATTAAATAGTTGTGCAAATGACTCCGATTTATGGCTCGAAATACGTCTAAATTTTTCTGAAAATGCTGAAAAATCTACCGTAAAAATATAACAGAAAATAAAACCAAATATGTCAATACCAAAAAAGTGGTAGCAATGTTTGTATTATATTTAATTCAAATGTATTTGGTCATTTCTTTTCATCATGCTAAGATGTACTGTATTGGTCATCCGTAATGACTTGTGACTGCATTCAATTGTTATTCTATAAATGAGCACAGAAAGATTCAAACTTGTGATCTTCATGTTGTTATGCGAGGCTGCAGATGTCAGGAGAAGCACAGAGATCTGGGCCGATGGAGAGAGAGAGAGCGAGAGAGAGAGAGAGAGAGAGAGAGAGGGCGATCCCAGGGAGGGTCTTTGAGGCTACAGTGTAATGAGATTACAGACAATTAATCTGCCCCCTCACCTACTACACCAGAGGTTCACATATTGAAAGTCAGGACTTTCCATCGAGGCGTGGGCGTGACCGTGGGGGGGCGCTGGCTCTCACCGAGGCCTCGTGGAGGGAGTCCGTGGAGAGCGCCCGCCCGCAGCCTCGCTTCGGTATTTAAAGGCAGAATCACTCGCAAACGTATTTAATGAGACATGATAAAAAAAAAAGTTTTGTCTGCCTCAGCTCATTCCAGTCGGATCAGACACAAAGTTTAGACGACGTCACGTCACGTGAGAAGTTTGCATGTTGTCCCCGTGTTTGAGATCGAGTTTTCTCTGATTATTCCTGTTTCCTTCCACATTTGAGGTTAATCGGTGACCCTAAAAACCAATCGTAACTACTCGTTTTGTCTTTTCGTCACACTTCAAAGGAACATTTTAAGCCATTTAATCCGACTGAAAGGTGATGTACAACAAAACATTTGCTTAGTTAACAGACTTTACTGATCGTTTAATAAACTAAGGAAAATATTTAAAAAATTTTAATTAAGCCAAATGTGAAATTGTAAACTCCCTTTCTCATGCCACAAATGATGCCTGTTTAACATCATTTTTGGATCAATACTGAACTCTGTTGGGATTTCAATGGATATAATCTCCTGAGATAAACCGGTTACTGAGGGCGTTGGGAGTGTCGTGGGGTTCAATTTCTTGTCCCTTTTTAAACACAACTGTGCTACTTGAAAGAAAAATCGACATCTGCCACGAGCATGTCTGCAGTAAAAGCAAAGATCTGCATGATTTCTTCGCTTGATAAACAGAACAGCCTTCTCCGTGCGCAGGTTTCTGCAGGAGGCGTCCTCGGTGTGCAGTCAGTGGAACACGTTTCAGATTTCGGAAACATGATGTGCAACAGGGAGGAATCAAGTTTTACAGCACACAGGAAGTTTCCTCTGAGCGCCTTGCGATTCTCTTTATAGCCTCTCAGCAGCTAAAGCACACAGTGAACACGAAGCTGCAGCCGGCTTAGACAAATACTCCAAACAGCCTCGTTTCTTTCCACAACCTTCTACTCGTTATGCTCAAATCATACAAATGTCGAAAACAAATGGAAAGATTTAGGTGTCTGTTGGCTAATTAAGGCGGTTTTATTATAACTAAATGACCTTTATATGAATTTAGCAGGAGTCGTATGAAGTTAGTGATCATTAATAAGTTTTCCATCACTGCTGGAGATGTGTGAATATTAACATTGAAACATAATTTCTCTGAAATAGTCCAGGAGTTTGAATCGCACCCTCTCTAAAAAGTGACCTTTAGGTCATTTTCAAACATTAGGTTTTTTTTTTATTGTTTCAAAGCCACGGAAAGTCCCAGAAAAACCTGATAAAGGTGCGATTTTTGTCAAAGTCAGAACGTAGAGTGCTTTTTAATGAGGTGTTTGGAGAAGTGATGTCACCCAGAGACAAGTACCTTAATCCGACAGTGAGCCCTGCTGTCTGATACTTAAAGACAACATTAGGAGAGATTTAAGGATATGATACCTCGCTGCCACACGTGGCAACACACACGAGCATCAGTTGATGTCCAGCTTCGCAAAGGGCGATGATTTTTGATCGAACGACAGAATGTCAACAAAACCTTGCAGGGCAAATTGCTCACACTGAGACACAATAACATAAACCTGTACTTTGTACAAGCTACAATAATTCCCATCAAAGTAAACTATTATTGGCTACAAGTGTACAAACTAACAGGGAACATTAATTATTATTAATATCACTCGCGTCTAGTTTAAACTAATGTTCACAGGCAAACACGCGTCACTTCATTAAAGAAGAATAGAAGTTGATTTGTGTTCAGCAGAGTGAACTTTAACAGAGGAGGAATACATGAAGCTGGTCTGACTCATCGCAGTGCAGTCAAAAGCCAAGTATTTCATTTTTTTTGTGAGAGAAAAGGAGATTTTAGTATATTTCTAAAATGTGAGCAATATAGTTACTAAATAACATACATTTATAAATGTGATCAAAAATGTGAATTTGATGTAATTTCTTTCTTCATGATTAACTGACTTGTGAGTGTGAGGTGACGTTTTCTTGACCCATGTCAGTCATCAACTAACATTTAAACCTCATATGACCATTAATTTGGGCATGAACACAAAGAAAACTACACATTTAAATCTAGATTAGACAGTATAAATGGATCACGGTACTTTTTAAAAGGAAAGAAAAGGGTTATAGTTCCTTTCCACATATAAAGCCTACTTTAGGATTAATAGAATACTGTACGTCCAAATGTGGAGAAGCTTTTTCTTTTGTCCATTTCACAGAATATTCAAGTGGCCAGCTCAAATCTCAGTCGATTTACATTTCCTGAAGCGACGTCGTTTCTCCCCTCCATCTTTCAGTAGTTTCATTGCCGAGAACAAAGTGACTCATACTGTCAGTGATCCATCAGTCTGCTCCGAACATCTGATCTGCTCATGTTTCCCTCAGAGGAGCAGTACCAGTCGATACAGCCCCCTCCTCCCCCTCCTCCTCCTCCTCCTCCTCCGCCTCCTCCTCCTCCGCCTCCTCCTCCTCCTCCTCCTCCGCCTCCTCCTCCTCCTCCGCCTCCGCCTCCGCCTCCTCCTCCAGGGTGACAAACTAATAGGATTGGCTGGATTTAATGCCATTTAACGAGGGATTGGCTGCAGGGTCCGACCACTGCCAGAGGATCTGGACCCACAACATAAAGTCAAGCCATTGTTGTCACACGTGTCACTGCAGCAGAATGACATGTGCGCGACACGCAGTCAACAAACTGCTATTTTTCTACGACAAACGGACGGTGGCTTTTGAAATTTTACAGCACTCAAGACTGAATTTGTCCAGGAGAAAAGTTAACGAGGGAGAGTTTAATTTATGGCAACAATAAGAGCCAACAGTCACAGAGAGTTAACTTTAAAAAAAAAAAAAAAAAAGTGGTGAAAATATATATATAATTTAAGAAAGCACTAATAAATCTCAGGGTTTCTTTGCTCATATTTACAAACACACACATTTTGTATTGCTTGGCTTTTCAAGCCACCAAGCCACTTGCAGCCCCCTTGCACGGGTCACTTTAAGTCGCACCGGGCGGCTTCGACGACCCTGCAAGCTTAACCCGGGGCCCCTCCCCCTCCCCCTCCTCCTCTCCTCTCCGTCTGTGCACAGCAGACCCCGACCTGAGGTCGGTGGCCGCAGCACGAGTCAGACGCTTCTGTCACGGCCTGAACTGGACGCCGGGGTGAGTACGCTCTGCGTGAACGTGACCGTCGTCATCCACACCGCCGAAGGAAGCGCTGGGAAATCATGTGCGCGCCTTCAGATTACAGCCACGAGTTACAGCTTCTGAAAAGAGTGCAGCTGCTTTACTAGTTACTGAACAACAAAAAAAACCAAACAAACTTTGTTACACTTATTTTCTGTCTGTTATGTGCACATATTTGTATTGTTTTAGTGATGCTGTCAGCAGTGGGTGGGTCAGTCTCATTAAGCTGAAGTAACATAGTGGGAGGAAGATGCTCTAAAGACTTTTAGCATTTATATCCTAAAGACAATTGGTTTGTGGAGATGAATGCTAATGTTACTTTTGACACAAATAACAAGCCGAATAAAACTTTCATAACTGGATGTTGTGTTAATGAATGTGTGATCATCATCACTTACCAGCATGAGAAATGTATTTACACGTGATTTATGAATAAATCCACACAGTAAAGCATTAAATATCACTTCACCGCTTTCTCCAGCGGCTGAGTAAAACATTCAAATTCAAAAATTTTCAGGGATATGTGTGATTTAGTCCCAGAAAAATCAGTGACACAGTATCTAATCAGAGCTCACAGTTTTTCTGGTTCCATTTAGCAATTTAGAACCTAAAAAAAAAACTAAATCTTGTCTGCCACTAACAATCAGATGCAGGGGTTTGAGGAGAAAATTAATCCTGTAGAGGTAAACAAAAAAAATACAAAATTAAATGAGCTCCATTTAGTTTATAAGCTTTTTTTTTTTAACTTGAGTTTTCATTTAAAATTACATTTCAGCACCAGAAACACTTTTCATTATTTTTGTGTGCAACATGGTTAAACTGACAATACAAACTCGTAATCTCCGTTTACACTCCTGCTTGCACAAAGACCACGTCTCCAAAGCGTCGTCGGTTAGAATTAAGACTTCCAATGCAAAATTATTTTGTGATGTGTGCATTATGGAGCAGAAACACCCCCGGGCGCATTAGCGTGCAAGTCTGAGTCATAAAAGTGATAATAGAAATACGCAGGGTGTCAGTCTTTAATGTCCTCTCAGCGGTCTTTTAATCCGTCTGCACGTCCCGATAAAACGCTCCCATCTGTCTCCCTGCATCATAAACAACCTGAGTGTTGTGAGCCTGTTTCTCACAACGCAAACACGTCTGCAGACATACACTTTTAGTCACCGCCACATTTTTCTTGTGAGATCTTTCCTGAGTATGGCGAAGGTTTGTATGTACTATGATGTGTATTATTTTCACATAAATGTCTTACATGATTGGACATTGGTTGTGGTGTCCCACAGGGTTTAGTATTGGGTTCCAAACTTTTTCTACTTTACATATATTATATTTGATTATGATATGCAGTGAAAACAATTGATAATATGCAACTCCAGTGTTTTAGTTGAGTTTTACTGAAGTGAATTGAAAGCAGGTGGAAAAAAAACCAAACTGAAGTGAAAACAAATGTATCCTTAAAAATCATTTGCTCTGTTCATCCCGATACAGAAGCTGCATTATTGCATGCTGTGCTTTTCTCTCTGTAGCTAGACTTTTCCAAAAGATATGAGCAATAAAAATACTAAGTGATTTTTTTCAACCTGTTCATTCAAACCAAACTTTGGTCTTATACTTACACTATTTACCATCTGATGATTCTACAACAGCATATATCTAGGAAAAAACACGACATATTATCAAAGAAACATATGTTAAAACATACTGTAAAATATTACTGAATAAACTCACATAACCAAGATGTAGAATAAAAAAAAACAGGAGATGGTTATATTCAACCTAACCATACTGTTATTACATTTATTATTATAACATTCTTATTTGCACAGGCTTTCGAATAGACAATACATTTTACTTACTTTATGAAATGTATCTTAATAAATCTCTTACCTTATTTATTCATCCAACTTTTTATGCCGTTTTTAAAACCTATGGCGTATTTATTTTATTTACATATTTCTTATGTCTTTGTAAAGCTTTTCTGTATGTCCATAATTCCCTTCATTTCTTTGTGAAGCACTGTGAATTGCCCTGTTAGAATGGTGCCCTATAAATAAATTTGCCTTGCCTTGGCTTACAGGAGCGGCACTGTGGTGCAGTGATGAGCTTTCTCACCTCACAGCAGGATTATTCAGGTTTGAGTCTGGACCTGAGCTTGCATCGTCTCCTTTGAGGATCAATAGAGTAGAATAGAACTATATTCACATCGCACTTTTCACAGATGTGTGTCACAAGGTGCGAAATAGCAATAAAAACAGAAAAAAAGAGTGATATGATAAATATATATATGATAATGAGTTTATCAAAAGTATCGAAGCAAGAAAAAGTAGTTATACAAAAAAGAAAAATTGGGCAGCTATAGGTTAAAGGCAGGCAGGCCGCCTGAACCAAAATGTGTTTAACTGCTTTATAACTATACCACAGGAGTCAACACATCTCAGCTGAAGTGGAAGAGCTTCAAATGTACAATCACCCCGGGTTCGGAGCTCGGTGTGTGGGACTGCAAGCAGCATTTGTTGGCCAGACCTGAGCGCTCTATTTGGGGCGTACGGGTGAAGGAGGTTGGAATTATAAAACGGTGTTTGGCCGTGCAACGCTTTAAAAGGTCAGCGCTAGTATTTTAAAACGAAACAGGGAAAGTGGTCGGGAGCCAGCGGAGGGAGGAGAGGACGGAGTGATGCGGGCTCTCCGGGTTAGTTCCTAGTTAAAAGACGAGCAGCTGCATTTTGGACGGTTTGACGGCGGCGTAGAGATGAACTGATTTCAAACTGGTAAAAAGGGCGTGGCAGTAGTCCAAACGCAAAGAGGTAAAAGAGATAAAAGTATGTAAAAATCATCTCCAAAAATCATCTTGGATACCAGTCCTTTTAGTTTGGCGATGTTACGCAGGTGGAAAAAGCAGGACGGTGTCAACAGGCTGTTAAACAGCTCAATTCTACTCAGCTCTTACTTGCATGAAGCAGGCGTAAAAAAAAAAATCAATGTGTCGATGGATATGTTTTATTTTAATCTGTCTCTCCACTTAACCTTGGAATTTTCCTATAAAACATCTGTGTGTGTGTGTGTGTGTGTGTGTGTGTGTGTGTGCTGACAGTTACAACCACACATCCAGCACTGCACTGGAAACCTGCTCACTCAGCTGAAACGGACCAGAAAAAAAAAAAAAAAAAAAGGAGCCACAGACGTACTTTTCCAACCAGAATTCAGCCTCACGTTCAAACGGCAGCGTGCGATTACCGACCGGAGCCGGCCGGGTCGACGGCCCTCAGCCAACACCGGGCTGCCGAGAGGCTTTCATGCGCCGCTGTGCAATTTCCCAATGTCTGTGTTTTAGTTTTGGTTATTTTATTTATGAGTGCTGTGTTTTTTTTTTCTTTCTAGGATTTATCTGCAGTGGACCAGAAATAAACAAGGAAAAAAATAAATATATATATCAGGGTTGTTTGCACTTGAGATGTGATTCGCCTGCAAAAAATTGATAATAAAGTAAATAGTGGGGTTTATTCATGAAAGTATTGACATTTTTAAAGATAAAAAAAACATTCTTTTTTTTGGGCTTTTTTGTTGCACTTTGAAATTTATGTTTTTGTTTTTCCAACATGTGTAAAAAAAAAAAGAGAAAAGGTTGTTTATTTAAAGTAAATATTAGTTAAAGATTTTTGTACAAATATCTTTAGACTCATCAACACTTCGATAAAATAATAAATTCCAGCTCTCATTCAGGATTAGTTACCTGGTAAATTGAGCCCAGTGGGAACCACACGATAAAAAATGCATTGAAATAATGAATTTGTTAATGGTTTTAAAAAGAGAAGGATTGTGTTGCGCTGGTAAGTAAACTGTAGGAAATACTTTGGGTTATTTATTTTTGATTTAATGCCGTCTAATCTCGCCATCTTGCATAATATTGCTTTTGTTTTGATATTACCTTAATACAATAAGTGTCTTCATTGAAAATAGGCGAAACGTTTATAGAAATTTGACCGAAGCATCCAGAAAGAAGAGTGATTGAAACAATATTTTTTCTCCGCAGAGCTCCAGACTGATCCTCAAGCACAGAATGCAAAGTTCTGAACACAAACTTTCACCAGGTTTCCTGCTTTGCTTTTCATTGCGTCATTCGGTGGAGCACATTGTGACTGCGTCTGAAAAAGCACTTCATGTGAAGTTGAGGACCAGCCGGTGACTCTGAGTCACTCTGCTGATGATGATGATGATGATGATGATGAACACAACGCCATGAAGGATTTTCATCGGAATAATGACAAGTTTAAGAACACAATGGACTTTTATTTCTCAATAACAAGGCACATTTATTCGACAAAAACTTTTCAGTTGCAGTTTTCTGAATAAGTTGGATCAATTTATAATTAAACTTTGCGAAATGTACTTTTTTTTTTAATTATCAAGAACATATATATGAAGAGAACTGTTTTTTTTCTTTGATTGAATGAAATTAGTTGATTTTTAATGTATATTCATGCATTTTATCCTAAACTTTTTGGGGAATTTTATTGTTATATTACTAAGATACAATTTTGCAAATAAACGGTTGAGCTTATTCTTGTAGATCTATATGTTGTTTTTCTTTTCTTCTGAATTAACAAGATAAAATCGTAAGGTTTTTATGAACAAAAAAAAAGTTATTCTGAATTATGACAATCCAGCTCAAAAAAATTCACCAAAACTTGAATACTTTTTCTAGTGTGTAAAAAAAAGACAATATATTGTAATTGTAAAGACAATGACACAAGATTGATCAGAAGTTTCAATGCTTGTCTCACTAATGTTGATAAACATTGATTCAAAGATGTTTTGGGGCTCCGTCTAGTTAGTGATAATATTGAGATTTTAGTAGAATACTGCAAGTATTACAGTATTAACTGCAAACAAAAAGGGCATCTCATATAGTGAAAACTACAGATTATCTCATATAAATTGAAATAATATGAGATGGCAATGGAAAACAATAATAGGATCCAATATTGTGATTAGAATCTTGAGAGTGAGGCTTCAAGTTTGTCGGACGGATTTCTGATGTGGAGGCGTGACGATGGTTCGCCCTCACATTTCGTTTGGCATCTTTAAGCCGTCCTCTGGCGGCAGCTGATGAAGGCGAGTCAAGCGAAGGTCTCAGATGCCGCACGTGGACTCAAGCCCATCAGCGCCACACAGATCAGGACAAAGAGTCATTGGGACGCACGAGGAGGGCAGAGGGGAGGCGTCGGGCCACCAAACACCTGTGTGTTTGTTTGTGCAGGTAATCTTCATGAACATTTTAACCTCAATTTACCAAAGTCACACCTGGCACAGTTCAAAGTCCCACAGAAAACGGCGGCGGCAAGTCGAGGTGTCAAACGTGTCAAGATTTCGGCTGCACGTGAACCCGATCTCGTCAAAACCACACCAATTATTACAAGTCCCACGCTCAGATGGTGACCAGGAGGCCTGGTGTTGCAAAGACATCCACTTCAAACTGGCCAAAAACAAGCTGAAAACACCCGTCAAGTGAAATCCTCCACATTTCTTGTCTTTTTTTTTTAATGTCATATGCATATCAGCTACAAAATCAACAACAGATGCATGGAAAACGACAACAAGCTTCAGGTTTCTCACGTCAATATGTGTGTAGAAATATGCCTTTTCATGAAACCCTGTCGATTTCACTGTGTCAACTATCACAACGAGTTTGTATTGACATTTACTCAACAAGTGGCATAACACCCATGTCTCACTCCCTTCAGCGCTGTGCAGCACATGCATGACATTCATGCAGCACAATAGCACCAACTTTAACTTAACATGCTCGAGTCAAATGCTGGAGTTGACTGGGAAAAAGAAAAATTGTTTACAAAATCTATTTTGCCAACAATCTGCTAAATCTGCACTTAAACAAGCAAGCTAAAACAAGCACACAAAAACCCCCAATATGACTATTTCTGTGAGGTTAATATCTGTTTTTCTTTTAACCCAATGCCCGTTCAAGGTGAAATTCCTGGTATTTTGAAGCATTTCCTTAAATCACAGATAAGCAGCTCAGGTACATTACAGGAACATAAACTGATGGGAAACTTGACATCACTCTGTGGGATTGCGTTCAGCTTGTGTCTTTATGCAAATCTGCTTTCAAGACCGTTACTGTATCAGCGTCAGGTCATTTAGTTTAATGCGCTTGTTTGGACCTTTTCAGTGTCACAGAGCTGCAAATCAAATGAATTAGAAACTACCGGCAATGACAATAAAATCGTCCTTTATTCAAATTTTCCATCATGTCACCTGGCAAATTCCTAGATTGTTCAATTTAGAATAATGATGCTTTCTTCACAAATGAGATCATTGCCCTTCGGGGGCTTTGCTGCGCATACGCAATATACATCCAGCACGTAAACAACAGTTTATAGCAGCAGGTCAACAAAGGCCTCATGAGGAAATCCATACATGGACATTACATAACTAAATGAATCACTCCTTATGTTACCGACGCGATGGAAAAACAGCTTTCCTGCCGATGCTCGAAACAACAAAAAAAAAACATTCAGGAGCAGTACGTGCGTCGTCTGTTAGACCTCAAACACAATCTGGCAGGTTGATCTGCCGCCGCTTTCACCGTCATTCAGGTTCCTCAAACTGGAGCTCACTGGAGAGAAATGTGGATTTCTCTGAAATCCACGTTTTAGACGATTTTGTGAGAAAGAAACAATAGTTTTCTTACCTGCATGCAAGTTTGAAGTCCCCAAGCTGGTTAGTCCATTCGGCACACTGATCAGCTTGAGGAGGATTGGCTTTAGGTGGATAATTTTAACTCGGTGAGAGTGTGTGTGTGTCTCAGTAGCTCCCTCTCTCTAGTGCATACACAAACAAGCCCGTCTTAGCGTTAGTCATACAACATGATCAGTTTAGCAGCACTGCCGCACGCCGGTAAAATATCCTTTACACAAAACGTGTGAGAGAATTGTGACTGCAATGATCTATGAGCACAATTCAATTCATACATAAATACAACAAAACTAAGTTGTCGTCACATGTGCTTAAGTGACAGATCTTGAAAGACAACATCTTCATGAAATGATGCTATAAAGCTTGCACTTTCTATGATTTATGAACTCTTCTGTAACACGAATCAAAAGTTCACAGAGCCGGGTCACACGGTGGTTGAATTAAATCCAGCCACTTGAGTATCTGGTGTCTTTATTTTAATTGAAGATTAGGCCGAGATAAGAGGCCCGATCCAGCCCAGACAAATCAAACCAACGCCTGCCAGATTACAATACACCCGGCGTGTCACGGGATTCACAGAGAAGGAAGTTTCCGTCCGGAAGAGACCCACATACCTGATTGGGAGACTGACAGACCTACTAAAGGTGGCATTAAATCACACAAAAACAATGTTTATAACTGAGCTGCTCCGACCAAACGATGACATCAATAGACATAAGGCCCTGTATTGTGGCTCGACAAGCTAGAGAGCCTCACTTTGCTTTTATTTTCAATATTGTCTTACAGATTCACTGTCAACTGAAGTTTGCAAGAGTTTACCGACAGTGACCTCGATGTTTGAAGTCGTAATGATATGTCCTCATAAGTCTCTTTGCAAGGAGACGTCAACACTAGAGTGAAAGAACAAGAACAAGAACACACACACATGGTCTTTTTGTGCTTTCAGGGATTTTACATTCACTTCTATTCATTTCCAGGAAACTAACTATAAAACCAACCTTGATGTCTTTCCTAACAGAAGTAAAACCAATATTCATCTAGAAATGTTTGATTTCAACACACTCATGTGTTTTCATGCCTTATGAGGCCTGTTACACTCTGAACTCAGCTTTAACTTGTATTATCTCAAACTTAAAGTGGACCTATGTAAACCCATGCCTCGGTAGGTTGATATGGTTGCTTTAACATCTAATTTTCACTGAACGCAGGCTGCAGAAGATGTTAAGATTATTTATCACCTTTCTGTTGTTTCTTTCTGTTGGCGTGATGCTTGACATGTTAAAATCCCAGCTATCTAAAGGCGCAATTACAGCAATTTACATAGGTAATAAAACCAGTAAGTCATAAAAGCACACATAACAAAATCCCACACGCTTGACAAAATTACGGAAAAACAAGTCACTTGTGGTTGAATACAGATGGAACGGAAGAGAAACCCACATTCTGATATTTATCATTGATAAATTAAGGTTTTTGTACCACCTTTCTGTCACAAATTACAGAAAGATGGTACAAGACAAAGTGTACTCGCATGCTCTGCAAAGAAAAAAAAAACCACCGGATCATATTGTCCAGCCGCAGCGAGAGCTCGCGGTCTGCTGCTACTCTGTGCACATACACATGTAGGTGGAGAGTGGTAGTGGTAGTAAGAACAAAAGCGGGAGAGTAAAGAGAGTCTAGAAAACAAAAGGTGAGAATAAACTAAAACGGGCCATGTGTCTGCATCGAATTCTGTTCTATTTTCTGACGCCGCATGTGGGCGTTGAAGCAGCTCAGCGTGCTTCCTCTCCTGCGAAGGATTTCGACGCTGGTGTAAAATAAACTGCAGCTTTCACAAACAGAAAATAATCTGCATTCAGTTCGTGTCGCCGGCAAGCTGCAATGACGTCAAACGCAAAGTGAAAATGCGGAATTATGAACAGCAAAAAGAGTTTAGTACAGTTTACGTAACATTAGAAGTCAATGCTAATGTTTATTTCACTGTGGATGCTGGTCGCGTTTCCTGCTTGAGAATTATCTTTCGTATTGCTTTAAGTAAGACCAAGGAGATCCTCCTCATATAATCAGGAGTTTAGAGCGATAGTGACCATTAGGACAAAATGTTTCTCAAACATCGTGATTCACAATAAAGTTCTGACCGCAAAGAAACATCAGTAACCGTTAACGTGTTAAAAGCATTACGAGGATGTTTTCGCCAAATCGAAGGCGGTCACACTAATATGTTACTTTAGAAGTAAGCCTCTATTTACAATGTTTCTCATAAAATGCAGAATTTTTGTGGTTTTGTTTCAGAAACGTTTTGCGTTTATCCTGCAACGTTTTGAAAATGGCGGCAGTTTTCACGGAAACGCTGAAAAAGCTGCGGCTTTCAAGTAGTGAGTGGTGTTTGTTGTTTTTGTAATGAAACTACACACACATTTTCAAAAAGTAGTGTCTTCCACTGTTTCTACAGATACGGAGTCGGAGCGTTTTCCAAAAGTTCCCCTTTAAAAAAAAAAAAAAAAACTTGCATTGTTACCGGCTGTCATAAAAACAGACGCCCAAAACGCAACAAAAGTTTTTTTTGTTTTCACATGAAAACGTGTAAAAAAGGGCGCTTCCAGCCCATCGCAGGGTGAACACACACACACACACACACACACACACACACACACACACACACACACACACACACACACACACACACACACACACACACACACACACACACACACACACACACACACACACACACACACACACACACACACACACACACACACACACACACACACACACACACACACACACACACACACACCTCTAACCTTTTTGAACTGTGGAATTAAACGTCTCCCCGATGGCGTGAGAGTGAATATAGAGTAATATAGAGTAAATATCTATACAACTATGTGACCCCCAGGAGTGTAATTCATAATGTGAATAAACAAAAACGATTGAGTATCTGTGAGCAGAATGCCTTGTGCATTGTAATTTATCTGCGTCACATCATCGCATCTACTGTGTGAATTGATTTAAAAACACAAAGTTGTACGTCTTGAACTTAAGCACATTTCATAAGACCGTTTCAGGCTGACCTGCTGACGCTGAGGTGAGCTAAATCCAGGTCTTTTCCCTGCTCTGACCCCAGTTATTTTGGTTATGGCAGCACAGAGACAGACAGCCAAGCAGGCAGCTGCTTAAATGTTATTATTGTCACCTGCAGATTAGATCATCACACCGAAGCTCACTATGGTTTGTTCCACTTATAGAAATGCATGCTAAAAATGAAAGCGCGTAGTGTAAAAAGCTCCTCCTTACTGGCTATTTGTGGGTTCATTTGGGAGCTATCTTATGAATGCAAAAGACAGAGCACAGGAGGAGATGATTTGACAAGCTGACAAGGGGAAACAGATTATACTATTGACCCATTGATACTTGACAGACTAATTTCCCCGATTTAGAGACACTGAAATTATTCAGGGTAAGAACATAAGGTACTATGCCGTGGTGCAGACGTACATCAGCAGTGTTTCAGAAAAGTTGTGTTTTCAGTGGCTCCATGTAAACGGACACCCTCATGGCTGTATAGTAAGAAACGTGCTTTGAGTTTATTTGATCCAAATTTGATGAACCTAAACCTTCAGATTCTTGTTGCATCTACAAATATACAAAGTATCTATTTTTTAAAAAGTGTAGAAAAAATACTTTTTTTAGTGAGTTGTAGTTCTTTTTGATTTATTTGCATCTTCTTCTATAGATAAAAATAAATGTGGTTCCAGACACATTCATGAAGATGACGTTGCAGTTGGTTGCTCACCATTTCATTTCATTTCTTGCACAAAACCTTTAAAGATTTAATACTAATAAATTATTATTGTACTCAATTATTTCTCAGAATTTATGTTCCAGTAATAAAGTGAAATCACTTCAAATTGAAGGCTTGAATACACTTGTGGCAATTCCAGTGCTTTGTTCTTGAGTTAAACAGCTATGCCATGTGTGGAAGGTAATACGCTTATATCTGAGTAGACTATGTGTAAACACTTGTGAAAGCAAACTTTTCCCAGGCATAGAATTATGGCTAAAAGTTTATGAAAATGTATTCATGTCATTAGTTTTCATTGGAAAACATGTATTTTTTTTCTCCTCTCTATTGAACCTGAATGATCTTGCATTTCCTCGATTCAAACATGATTCTCCCGAACCACAACAAGCCCACTCGACATCAACAAAGCTGGCTTTACATGCTGCAAACCTTTTAAGTCGGGGTCCAGAAAGCTTCTTTGGAGTGATAATGCCCTTAACTGAGAAAGACAAAGTTGTGCCATTTTCTTTTTATAACCGTCTCAAAGGGATTGGATCAGGTGGGATGGCTCCAACTTAATGCCGACGTTACTGACGGAGAGACGTCTTCCATGCAGCTGCAACTTTGTCATTTCATATCAAAAAGCAGCGACTTGCACATTACTGGTGAAATGAGTGACGTATGAGTAACATGTCCTTGTTCTCAAGGCTGTAGATAACTAATGAAGAGGTCGAGGTTTGTAATGCAGTAAGAAAAGACACTAAGGTATTCAAATCAGGGACGTACTATAAGTTCAGTATGAGGTGTCACTTACATATACTGTATAAATACATAGGTTTCTATACTGAGGCGCCACCATGAAGTATTTCACAGCAGACAGTAGGTGTGTTAAGTGCCTGCCTCATTCGTGCTATTTTTAAACGCCGGCACCCCTTTTCTCTCCGTTATAGTGCTGTTGAATGATAGATGTCAGGAAATTATTTTATTCCCAAATGTATTCATGCCAGAATGAAACAAAGCTCTTCATGTGGTAAAAGCATTTCAGGGAGCGAGAGACTGACAGTCACATAATAGGTCTCACAACGAGATAAGCCCATATTAAAAGGCAACCACACAGGAATCAAAGTATGAATACATTTGAATATTTCGGGTCCAAACTGTGGGTTTGAGAACTTCATCGTCTGAAAACGGTAGAGTGACAGCTCAGGAGCCGCACCGCCAGCCTCATGTAGCCTCTGTGAGTTCGGCTTGCAGACGAGCGAGTGACGCCGTTTGTGTCTGAACAAGAAGCTTTTGGAATAAAAGTGTTCAGGCTTGTTCCGTGGAAAAACTTTCTTCAAAAACAAAGCGCTTTGGTTGCTTTTGAAAAGGATGACACGTCTGTGGCAACACTTTCTGTTATTTTTACAACCAAACAGATAAGGTTGGGTTTTTATTTTTTGCAGTGTTACAGAAAAGTTGTGTTTTCCCTCCCATTTCTACAGACAAGGCATTTTCATCAAGTTGTATTTTATGCTGTTTCCACAGAAACAAACAGGATAAAATGCAACTTGATGAAAATGCCTTGTGTCTGTAGGAATGGGAGGGAAAACACAACTTTTCTATAACACTGCAAAAAATAAAAACCCAACATAGTCTGAGCGTTTTCGAAAAGTTCCACCTCGGGAGCCGTTTTTCCCAAAATTTGCAATTTATAGTGACCCCCGCACCCGGTGTTGTGTAACACCCAGAATCTAACGCAGGTTTTCTATTTTCACCTGAAAACGCTGTCCAGCAGTCATTTTCATTGAACCAGCACATTTTTGTGAAACCTTTGGGGCCCTCACAATAATCAAAGCTGTCCATTTTCGTTATAGAGCATCTTCCTCCATGAGTGAATTGGACAAGTCATTACAACTCGCACTGGAGTACTTTTTTTTTTTTTTTTTAGTACTTTTTACAACTGAAACTCTTCTTGCCACAACTACAATTATTGCTGTTTATCATATAATAACTATTCAAAACTTTCTACTATTGCCACAAATGGGACGACATAACATTACAGGCTCATTGTCGGAGCTTTGAGCGGCTATAATTACGGTGACGCATCATGAAGGAAGTGGGATTGTATTTACAAATGATGAGATGGAGCGAGACGAGCAGGTCATCGCTGACGCAGACAGATGATTATGTCCAATTGTCATTTATGAGACAACGAGTGAAGATGGAGGGAAACAAATGAATAGTAAGGTCACAGAGTGAAAAGAGATTGAACAAAATGAGAACAGAAAAGTTTTTTGTACGTCTGTTTCATCAGTACATTATGACTCATGAATAAATTATTCAAAATAAGGTGAAAGAAAAGTAGTTGAGCTTGTTCGGAGAATAAATCAAAATGCAGGTGTATCCAAACTAACCGAAGTAACCAGTGAGCTCAATGTGTTTATAATTAGGTTAATTCATAAAAAAAATAAACAAATTCAAATACATCAAAAATACATTCTCTGTGGTGTAAAATAATAAAATTGAGAATTATATATTGAATTGTGGAAAGAATGATAACGTCATAAAGTGCTGGTAAATTCAATAAGTTAATTTGAAAGAATGTAGTTATTCGAAGACCAAATTGATAAAATACTGCTCACTGTCCTGTCTAGTTCTCGAGTTGAAATGAAAAATGAGACAATTTATGGGACCTCTTGGTGTTTTTGGAGAATAATTAAGGTTTCATGATGAGACCACTACTTCACATGACTTTAATATTTATCTCAAAGAAAAGAAAACAATGATTTATTGAGTATAGTAATCCCCTTATAGCGATCTTTGAACACACACACACACACACACACACACACACACACACACACACACACACACACACACACACACACACACACACACACACACACACACACACACACACACACACACACACACACACACACACACACACACACACACACACACACACCATCCAATTGGAACTCTCGTCAGTTTACCCTGAAAACAAAAGCGTCTCTGAGGTGCATTATTATCAAGACACTTTCAGACTGTAACCTTTAGGTCATATCAATGTCGATGGTAATTTCTCTCCTACAAAAGATTTGCAAATGTGACTTTTATCGAAAATGTTTAAACTTCCTTCATATTTGTGTACGACGGCTGTCATTATTATTCCGTTTGTTCTATTGTTGGAGCTCATAACTTTGGCAGATTGGTGAGAACTTTAGCTGGACTGTTCATTGCGCTTATGATTGTTTTGTTGGGAGTATTCACGGGATAGACTTTTTCATTCAGAAACTGCTCCGTAGTTGTTTAACTCCACGGGATACATGCAAATTGCTTTTCCTTGAATGGTTGGGGGAAACTTTTTAATGCACTGCCTTTAACTTTAATTGATTTTTGTCATTATGGCTCCACGTGCACCTCTCATAAATCTCTGTCTTATTTAAATTGCAGTTTGAAAGGTAGTAAACAAAAAATGGCCTCTCTCTCTGTCTCTCTCTCTCTCCGTCTCTCCTCGCCTAAATGACTACAACTTGCACAGGTCAGATGAAGTCACGGGCACAATGTGGCAGAACTGGCGGCGCTTCAGCCTGCCTGAACCTGGACGTGGACGTCCTTCACCGCAGGCCGTCCTAATCAATCCTCTTTCTTCTTTGTGTTGGTGTAATCTCATCAGACCTTTCTGCAACCCAAGAGTTCAGGGTTCAAGGCTCAAACTCTCCCTCCATGCCAAAAGGATCACGGCAGCTTTGCTTTTCACACCCTCATGCCTCCCCGCCTGCCTCTCTGCCGGGTGGTGCCCTCTTATGGCCGGGGCTCACCATTACAAACGCATTTAGAGGGAATTCTGACATTTCAGGGACAGTTGCAGGACTCGGGGGAGCAGAGTGACCATATGGAGACCCCACAAGACTCCCCTGTCATCTCTGGTTTACAGGACTCAGATATTGAGGGAAGTTGCTCTTGAAGTTGCTCAGAGGTTCTGATAGGACTACACTTGAAATAGATTATGTCCCACTTTCACTTTGACAATATTTCT
Organism: Blennius ocellaris; assembly: GCF_963422515.1. Taxonomy (NCBI): domain Eukaryota; kingdom Metazoa; phylum Chordata; class Actinopteri; order Blenniiformes; family Blenniidae; genus Blennius; species Blennius ocellaris. The sequence continues at coordinate 19,055,233 of NC_137669.1, forward strand.
GTATATTTCCTACTTTTGATAAATGAGAATGCTAAAATAGTATTGTTCTTCGTGTTCTTGTACCGCTTAAGCTACTCAATGTTTTGCTGAATTGCTCACTAAACTGCGCCGAAGAAGCAGATGTTGAAGAGAACAATGGACCCAAGGGGACGTGTCCAACTTTATATAATGCTTATAGTGGAAAATCACATGCAGCCAAGACAATGAGGAATTGAAGCTTGGCCAACAAAAGCGAGAAGAAGAAACAAAAACACAACCTGAAGAGTTAACAGAGTTTATTCAAATATAAAAGGGATGTCAGTGGCAGCCCCGAGTTCAGATGGCTTTTGGGCGACCAGTGCAGGTTTTACTCTTGGTACCCCCCCTGTGGTAACCCCTCCAAAAAAAGATCGGCCTCTGATGTCACTGCATACATCTTAGCATGTAAATTTAATGAAAACTAATATGGTGAGAAGAAGGGAGGAAGCCAGGAGGTTGTAGGCACATACGGAATAATTGGTTGGGTGAACAGGGAGTAGAAAATGAATAAGTAATACTCTCTGTTCCCTGAATGCTTCGCATCCAATTGTCCTTGTATAAAACCCCCAAACTTCTGGCAGAACTATGCAGTCTGATGTGAAGTCACCTTCTCTTGGTAAATCAATGGTAATATGGAGAGAAAATTGTCCTTCAAGGTTTTTATTACAGAGGAGGCATAGCTAAGTAGAAGGACATTTTTTGTTTTTATTGCAGCGACATCATAAATAATTTGCACTGATCAACCATGACGTCTATGATTGTGTCGGTCCCCACTTTACTGCAGACCCCTCAAGACGATCAATGATATCTTGCACCCAAAACTTAGCTGCAGTATTGGAAAAGTTCTTTAATCTATGAAGTGGAGTCAATAAATGATCAGGTATGGACTTGTCACCCTGAACAGAAAGCCCCGCCCACAGCCCTCGCTGATTTGCATTGTATTGCTTTTGTCTTTTCCAGACGGCTTGACTCGTCCAGTAAATGCGACGACAAAAAGCAAATAGAAAAGACAAAGACAAAACAGGAGAAGCGTTGCCAAAATGGAATAAGCACAGACAAGTTAGAAAAAGAATATGTCTACCTTTGTATATTTTTTGTATTATTGATTCTCTTTATATTTCCACATTTATTACCTTTTAATTTTGACACTCCTGTGATTCCATACCTGAGAGCCTGTTGTAGATGTATATGGAGCATTAATAATACACAAACAACTGGAGAATTGAAGCGAGGTTCATCTCATACATTTTCTATCTTCAGATATCAGACTTACTGAGCCACGTAATCATAAACAGCCAAGCTGCCGTGGTAAAGATGTGTTTCTTTAATGAACCATTACTACTGAATAAACACATAAATAGCGCGGTGCCAGTCGTGCGTAAAGCTGCAGTGTCGGGGGAACACGCTGACTGACTGTCTCCAGTCGCTGGGGACGTCAGTTCTGTTCCAGCTGCTTTTATTAGGATTTACAGCGATAATGTACAAATATACTAAACTGTATCAACATGGTAAGAACCAAAGTGAGTCTCTGGGAAAGTCTCATGTAAAAAAAGAACTGCAATTGAGATGATTTACCAATGTAAAATAAAGAGATTATAGATTTTATATCCCTTATTTTATTATACATACGCGATGCAGTTTAGTATATTTCTTCGTTATGACTGTAAATCCTGATAAAAGCTGGATTTAGCGTCAACTGCCGGCGATCAACAGGCTGATTGAGATGCAAAAATATGGACGACGCACTTTGCATTGACCATTCATGGTAGGAAGTGTGTGTGTTGAGAGCGGGAAATGAACTGTCAACCTTCCAGGTGGATTGTGATCTATAAAAGGAAAGTGCGTGCAGATGTCCGTACATACGGTTTTATTGATCCAAATTTTTTGGGGCGCATGCCATTTTCAGTTTTTGGGCACGCATTCATTTCTAGTAGTAAACTTACGCAAGGTTTTATCAATGAGACCCCTGGTGAGTAGAACAGAGAGAGACGACAGCATTGGGTGACACTAAACCAGGAGTTCACAGAACAGAGACAATTATTGGTTTAAACAAACAACTGTAATCATATCATAACCACGGTGCTGTGCAAGTTATTGTGAAGTAAGCGTCTCACATCATGCTTCAGCCAATCATTTGTCTTTCCAGTTCTCACTCTCCCTCACATCGGTCTTCTTCTCCCTCTGCCTCATGTTCTCCATAGTTTGTGTGTCTCCGTCCGTCTGACCTTCTTGCTAGCGAACACGCCGTTTATCACAATGCGAAGCACATCTGACTGCAGTGTTTTGTCTCCCTGTGTTTTTCCAGGCAGCAGCAGCACCAGGCACTTACTGACCCTGTGATTAGACGGCTGGAAAATGGATTCAGTAAATACTTTTAACAGCCTGCAAAGCCGGTGATTTAGAGGGTGACAAAGCATTAGTTTAAGGGGGCCGCTTGGTCATATGGAGGCTTTCTCACATATTAGTTTTTTTGTGTTTGTTCAATCTATGTTTATCGTGTCTATGGCCGTCGATGGGAAAGCGTCTGGGTTTGGCCTCTGAAAACAACACATAGGGTCAGGCCCTATGTGTTGGTCTACGAGGAGGCTTGTGTTTTAAAAGGGCACAGATTTTATGGCACGTAAACACTTGTGAAAGATGATCTAGTAGCGAGATACACTGAGGATGACATCGGACAGACGTACAATACACTTCCTCGGCAGGTTTGCCTTTGTAGATATAGAATATGGATATAGAATATTTTCCAGATCACACATAACACTGGAAGAAGTTTATGCTCAAAGATTAATGTACACCCTGCAATGTGATTTACAACGTCTGAAAGCCTTTGTGTTGTTGGTGATTAACTTTGGCCATCAAGAGAGAAACTGCTGTTGTTGTGGCAAGAGGCCTTTCATTTCCCCCAAATTATTTCCCCATTTGTGATTTTTTTTTTGTTTTTCTTTTTCCCGTGTTCAAATTTTCTGTGAGACTCCATGGTCTCGCATTTCATCACCCAGTCATGAACGCGAACCGGCTTCCAGCCGATTGTTCTTGTATGAAAATGCCGAATGCACTCAAAGCCATTATTTGAACAGTTTAATACTCATCAGGCCAAAATAATGCACACGCAATCTACCCGCACAAGCACACGACTGAGACCCCATATCCACGACGTTTCAAAAACGATGTCCATTGTCCAAAGAAAAACATTTCAGAAACACTGAAAAATTATGCGGTTTTCATGTTGGGCCACTAGTAGGTGCTGTTGGATGTTTTTCTGATGAAAGCACACACACACACACACACACACACACACACACACACACACACACACACACACACACACACACACACACACACACACACACACACACACACACACACACACACACACACACACACACACACACACACACACACACACGAATGTTTTCAAAAATGTCATGTTTTCCATCTCTCGACAAAAGATGAATTTACCAGCACCCTCGTATGAATTGATCTTCACCGTTTATAATCTTTCCTAGTGGTAAGGATGAATGACAAATCTAAATGGCTTATAAACTATCTTTGCCTGTGCCAACAGGCTGCAGGCTATCAAGTTCTCACTGTCTGGTGGAATTGATCTCATGGGTCCAACATCTGACCACATGTGCTCCCGGAGAGCCAACCGCCTGCGCCGCTCGTCTTCGAGGTGTTGAATCTACGATTCCTCCTCCAATCAGCCAGATCGTAGCGGCGGCCGCAGACAGGAGCCTCGCAGCCAGGGTGGAGCTGACACAAGCCCCCCGCTGCAGCTCTTCCCCCCCCCCCCCCCGGGGTCAGCTTTAATGTCATTAACAGGTGGGGGGCAAAAATAGATGGAGGAAGGCACATGCACGCGCACGAACGCGCACACGCACGCTCGGCGAAGAAGATAGGGGCAAGTGTACGCGTGGGAGCACATTTTCACACAACCGTGTTATAAAGCTGAGAAACTCATCCGGCACAACCTGCTATGTTAGTGTAAACAAACAGATTCCCTTACTGAAGCTAAACTGTCACTGCATCTCACACACACACCACACACCACACACACGATATGCATATGCACGCACACATATACCACATACACGCACACACACACACACATGTTTGGGCATTTAGCTGATGCTCCATTTCACCTCCAAGCACATGCATGTGCTTTAACCCCCCCCTATCTGCTCATGGATTCAACACTTGAGCCACTTTGACCTCCACCCCCCCACCCCCTCTCACCCCCCCCCCCCCCCCTCTCCCTCACCCGCTCACTTTCCCCTCCGTCGCTCCCTCTCCTAGCCTCACCTCGCCCTCCGTCACTCCGGGCAGAGCAACACACACAAAAACCAGGTCAGCAACTCGTTCGTGTCATTGTTGTGATGTTTGTGAAGTGGCGGCGAGCGCTGCGGAGCATGCGAGCAGCCCGTGTTAACGAGTGAGAAATAAAACGGAACGTGTCTAATTGTTGGCCGTTGGACTGGTTGGGGTTTGGGGGTGGGAGGTGGGAGTGTGGGGGGGGTTGGGGGTGCTGAACTTTTTCAAATGTTGCCTGTGCTTGTGTTTCTGGAATCAAGTTTGCCGTTCGTGTGATCCAACACAGGAACTCAGCGCTGATTCCATGTGGGCTTATTTTTGGAGGCAGCAGTCGGGATTTGTTGAGAGTGAACTTGTTAAATGGTCACTGGCCACAGCTGCAGTAATGAGTTTCTTCCTTCAGCTTCAGAGCTGCTTTTCTACCCTGTCCAACTGGATTCCTTATAAGGAGAGCCGAGGTCAGTGCAGATGAGTAAGAAATGACTATTTGTGTTTGCTAACAGACACTTTCCAGCTAATTATCCGTCTCTAGAGCCGTTTTAACAGGTGATAAAGCCATTTTCTGTGAGCTAATAAAAAACCATTTCGACAAATGCCTTTTTGAAAAGTGCACGTTACTTTTAACAAAGTAATGCTGGAGATAGTACCAACTGCAGTGTCAGCAACGGCATGCACTATGTAACAAACAGTAAACGGGTATGTTACTACTGTAGTTCAACTGTCAAAAGCTGCATATTTATCCTTCATTATATAATATATAAAATTGTAGAAGTGCCTTTTCAGCAAGAGATGTTTACAGCAGACTATTTTATGAAAAACTGAAATGACATAATTTGTCTATTACTATTATTATGTCAACTCTGAAAAAATGTTTCTGTGAAAGATTTGCCGAGATGAGGGCAAGTAACATTATTGACACTCCTGCACTATTTTACCTTATCAAATGATGCACACAACAGCAAAGTGACTTCTGAGGATGTAATTGGATTAGCTGACAAAAATAAAATCTACTGCTACTACTTCTACTATCACTACAACTGCATTATTACACCTTATCATATGACGCACACACAGACTAAACGGCAGTTGATTTTCTTTTTAAGATGAGTAAATTAGCCAATAATATAAACTATACTACAATAAATCTGACTATAATGTGCAAACACTACTGCAGCTATTCAAATCAGTGTTTTTGTTATACCGTATTACATTCTATGTTGCATCCCTGCTAAAGTGCTTTTAACAAAGATATGTTTGGGCTGCATTGGATCAAAATATATAATATTGTTGCGATACTAATTCATTCTTTGTGTGAAAATAATGCACATAATTGCAAATGTTTGGTTTAGTGGATTAACAGACAAATAGAAACTATATCTCGTGTAAATGGTACGAGGAGATGCAAGGTGATGGAACTCACATGGATTCAGTTTCTTAGCTTTGGACATTTCAATACATCGACAGGGTGAGATGCTTCTTCATTACTGTATTTTAACAACTGTCTCAAACAAAACTGACATTAGTTACTCGGGCTGGTAAATACATACAGAAAAAGCTGTTTTAAGGTAATCAGCATGTATAAACCGGCATGTGATCGCTCTTTACCTGATGCAACTTGGCACCAAAGAGGAAATTCATCTGTCAGATGGAATTTTTTTTCGTTCATTTAATCTTCACTCGACTCGAAAGATTACCGAGTAACTGCAAATGTTCAAAACCTGATATTTCTACAAAGTGAGAGAAAAAGTATTGAATTTAATTTAATGCTAATGTGAAAAACCTCAAAGATATCAATGACTCATGAAACAGAAAATATTTGTTATCCATTTCATTCTATTTGATATAAGCCAGGATCTTGAATTGTCCTGTTTCAATGGTATTTTAAGGCCTTGTGAAGCATCGGTTTGAAAAATGTATTTCAGTTAAAAGTGTCTTCGATGCCTAATGTCAGAGTTAAAACTGTAATGCATCATTTAAAAAATGCAGAAGTGTGATCATTAAAAATATGTGTAATGGAACAGTTAAGATGTATATTTAAGAGATATTACAGTTAGGTAGAAAGTATCACTTTAATAAAAGTGTGATATAATACATGATGTATTAATTTTCTGCCAACAAAGTGCATTAACTGTAAAAAAAAATAGATAAAACATAAAAGTGTGAGAAGAGTCCCTCAGTCAATAACTTTACAACAGTTACTCAGTCACTGTGGACATAGCCTTAACATTTCATACTTCATGTACGATTTGCTACCATATTGTTATTGTTATATTATTGCTACCACTATTAGTAGTACTATACACGAGTACTATACACTATTTCACACTGTTATTATCTGTATTATTGTTATTATATAATGCCTACTTCTAATGGCTCTGCCACTGCACCTTACGATCTATTTATTTTTCTTGCTTTTATCTCGTGCTTATTTCTAAGTGCCCATGTTCCGTTACTGTGCTTTACTTTATGTGTTATACCCAGATATTTTTATTTTTTACTTTTATTACTATTCTATTGTATTTTATAATATTCATATGTACCAGATTGCTGCAACAAAACAATTTCCCTTCGGGGATGAATAAAGTAATTATCTATCTATCTATCTATTTATTTTGTGTTGTTTCACGTCATCATCTCAAACTTGTCATGTTGTCATGATGGGAAAGTAAAGTTCTGTGTCGTCTAGAGGGGGGGAAGTGTTTCATTTTTCCTAACACGAGGTGGGATTGTCTGTGGTGTCACCGTGTGTAAAGGCGACGGGACAGCTGCTTCGCCCGGCCCTCAGACACAAAGGTCTCTGAGATCCGCTTCACGCCCATGTGTGCCACTCCTCCGTCACACTCTCTCTCTCAGAATAGATAATTGGTTCTGGCTTGAATACGACGGGTGTTGTGTTTTGTTTTGTTTCTCAAAGCGTCTCAGAATAGACGGCCGGTTATGATTTCACTATGCTGACTGTTTTCTGTATGTGCTTGCCGTCACATAACTTCTCAAAATAGATAATTGATTGTGATGCTGCTACGCTAAGCACTTTCAGATCCCTTGATGAAAGAGCAGAGCGCCGATAATTATTTATTTTGCGAAGTTCTCAGCAGTTTTTCTATTGATAAAAGCTGCAAACACATTAAATACAGTCCATCTTTGTTTGAACCACAGTTATAATAATGTTATCAGATTTCTAGAGATGGTTTGTCTACCGAGTTTCAGTGTTGAGTGGCGAGAATTTGAAAACATGTTTAATGTGTAAAAGCTACATATGAAACTGTTATTAAATGTGTATTAAATGACCATTTTTAGTTGTCCACATTAAATAACATGTTTAATGTGTAAAAGCTACAAAGGAAACTTTTTATTAAATGTGGACAACTAAAAATGGTCATTTAATACACATTTAATAAGAACATGTCATTTAATACACCCACAGATGTTAAGAACAACTCATGCCTGCTTAAATTTCTATTTGAAATAAACGTGTATTGATGAAAAGCATTGAAAAGATGAGCGACTCCTCTGAAGACAACTTCCATATATATAAAATGGAGGATAAGCCTCTTTTTCTCCAACATTATGACAGAATACTAATTCTGCTCTCTCGCTTCCTATGTTTTCTCTCTTCTCCAGAAGTTACTTCACTCACTCCTCGCCTCCACCTCTGCTCACGCTAAGTGGATACCCTTCTCTCTCCATCCTTCATATTGTCATTCTTTTTTCATGATGCCTCATTCAGCGGTTTGGCATCAGTCATCCAAGACGCCGTACTTTCACAAGCTCTTTCTCAAGAGAAGACTGATTCCCATCTTGTCCTGCTAAAGCTTTTCAAAGACTGTATTTTACTTTCTCTTCACAAAGAAGACTTTGGTGGGTTTACTATTTTCTTCTTTTGTTTTTAATCTTCTAACATGTTTGTTTGGTCTCATGTTGCGTTTCATTGTTCCCCATTCGGGCACAAACTGACAATACAAAACTGAATTTCCCTCTTTCTTTTTTTTATTGTTTCTGCTGAAATATAGTTGAACTCAAAACCAGTTTGACCACCGAGCCTTACCCCTTCTTGGCTGCCTTGGTTGTTTTTTTTCCCCCCTGTTCTGTACAAAATGTGGTCTACCTTTTTTGTGACTGATGAGGAGGGCCGCACGGTGGGCCCGGGGGCTCCAGGAATGAGCGCGGCAGCCGCACCGGGGGCGGGCCAGGGAGCGGGGGGCCTCTCCAACCTCATGACCGGGCGCAGCACGTTCGGCGGGAACAAGCGCCGCAGGACGACGTCGACGGGACACGTCATGAGTGAAGCCCAGGAAGGAAAGGTTCGTGTGTGCAGAATCCCTCCGAGGATATATCAATACGCAAGTTTCTGAATTTGTTTTACACCGATTACATTAATTAGTTACTTGTAAACGTTATTGAGAGTAATGGTGGCGTATATCAGCTGCTCCATTACGGGGCTGTGATCCAAATGTTTTGAGTTGGCGCAAGTTCAATGGGTGAGCAAGATGGAGACAAGAAATTAGGAAAAAAATGCCAAAACCGGTCCAAAACTTCGATTTTAAAACATTTAAGATTGTTCACAGGACTGCTATCAATGTAAAGTCAGCACCGATGGTGAGAAATATATTTGATTGAATAACGTATTCGTGTTTTTTTCCACCAGATTAAATTGGCGTTCTTTGTGGCCATAGTGGGCGTCGTCCTCACGGTGCTGGGAATTGGTACAGAGTTCTGGGTGGAGCTCGCGCCAGCTAAGAATTTCTACAACAATCAGGTAAAATAATAAAACAACTTCTATTTTTGACTCGAAGGACTTCCTATATAGTAATAAGAAGGCTTTGGGGAATCTCCACACTCACAACAGAATTGTTTATTTTTCTTACATGCGTTATGTAAGAAATAGGGCTGCCTGGGGTCAAACGTAAAGTGCTGCTCGTCAGCCACCAGGTTACGTCAGGGAGCGTATGAAACGTCCACATAAAAAAAAAGCCTGCAGACTCAAGCCAGGATTGTCTTTGTTGTCAGGTTTGAAATCTAAACAGTATTTTTTTAAATTTTATCTATTTATTTTTTCCCCCCGTAATCTTGATTTTGCAGACATGTCTGACGGCTCACTATGGTCTGTGGAAGGGCTGCACCAAGACGCTGTGGGTGTCCGACATTGACCCGGAGAGAGAGAGCTGCGGACCCGCTGAACTGCCCGGAGGTGACTCCGCGAGTTGCCGCCTGTCTGAGTGGATGTGTGTCGAACTATTCCGCGACGGCTGACTGGGTCTGTTTGAGCAGATGATAGACAGAACAACTGGCCGACTGGACATTTGTCAACCTGTCGAGCCCGTCGCACGGCTCAGCTTGAATTGACATAAAGTGAGTGATTGGACTACTTGACTTTTCTGGCCAGACAATTGATGCTTGGCTCACTGTGTTGCTGGCAGGAAAACAGCCTAGTTGACACGATGAGTCATTGTTCTTCAGTCGGAATGAAGTCATCTAGATTTTGTTTTTTGGGTCGAGTGAAGAGATGCATGGAGAACGTTACATGTGCATGGGATTCTCAGTGAAGTAGCGCCACATTAGCATAAAATCAAAACTATTGTTGAATATATTTGGGTTGCAATTTGAGTAGAATCTGCGTTCAGAATTTTAAAGATTAAATCTTTGTCCACATAGTTTTTTTTTCCTCAACGTTGCTGTGATGATAAGATGCAAACTGACACACTTCACGTATTCATAACCAGTTGACGATCATACCATTTCGCGCAGTATCGAAAAGTGGCATGCTGGTTGCAAGAGTTTTCTTTTGAACAAGATGAGGCATGTTTCCCTTGTCGGATTAAATAGTGCACATGTTCTGTGTTCAGCCAAAGGAAAGAGTCCAATCGTTGTGAGCCTGGCTGCCTCGCCGGCTGCAGAAGCCCCTTATTTGTTGAAGGGATTTGAATGTTGTCCATCGGGATTTTGAGGGCTGTGGTAACAGTTCACAGTAACACTGATCGCTGCTGTTGGGGAGATGGGGAAAAAAAAAACGGAAAAAAACCCGAGCAGAGCACTTTGAAGACGTAGCTTTGATCACACTAATTAAGACTGATGTGTGTACGTGTTTCGCTCACTTGTGCTCATAAGTGTGCGAGGAAACAGATTGAGGTGTCACAATCCGTTTGATGGCCAGACTCTAATTGGTGGAGCACACATCATCGGGACTGGAAAGTACAAATTGTGCAGGAAGCGTTGGATAGTCACCTTCAGCTTGTCATTGACAGTCACGGATGATTATGCTTGATGGAGAATAATTGAAACTAAGGCATACAGGGATGCATGGAAAGAGGGAAAGGGATGTGGCTTCTTGAATTTAAATAAGACGTCCGCAGCTCCCGCAAGACAACCTGTTTGTGAATATACGGAGGTCCTGACCTAACGATTCTAACACAGAAGGCATCGAGTTCATAGCATCTCACTGTGGAGCTCATTTTATAGACAAATGTCCAATTATAGGCTGCACAGCATAAGCAATTTGAAACACCCAGAACAATGAAAAGAGATTGTGAAAGGAGAAAGGCCGTTCATCCTCCTGCTGCTGTAATAATTGGCAGCAATAAATAACCATTGCTGTGCAAGCCAATGTACTGAAAACGTGTACTGAAAATGTGTACACAATTAAATGAACTTGGTAAAAAGTGGAGTCTTGAAAGAACTTCACAAATGAACGAATGACGAGAAGTTCAAGGCAGCTAATGCACCACATGTACTGTGATCAAAGACTGTTTGGAATATTTACTCGCAGCAATACATATTTCATGCTATCATGAGAGCTCAGTTGGTTCACAATGAATGAAGCTCTCTTCATTTAGTGAGAAAATAATCGTTACTTTGGCCAACACACTGACATTTCGCCCATCTCAGACAGCTACGACCCACAGCTACCCCCCAACCAGTCAAAATGCAGCAGAATTACAACCAACTGATCGACACAACACCGGTGCAACAAGGTTGACAGACTGTACTGCACATAGAAATGTGAGGTTAGATTACAAAAACGTTTGTTAGATTCCAACCAAGAGTGAAACCTTGTAAAGCTGTGGTCTTGTATATGAAATGCTGCTACTGCTCATGCGCACCGATACCATAGTAAATGTTTCTTCTGCACATGCTCAGTAGTAAGAAAATGGCTCCCAGTTCACATTCTCCTGAGACTTGGCAGTTGTATAGTTGAGAGTCACCATAATAATAATCCAACTTGATCGTCTGTCCATACGAATGTCCGTGTACTCACATTGTTAATGTTTATTGCGTGTTGTTCTCTGGACGCATGTGTGTGGTTTCACTTCTAAAACAAAACAGTGCCCACTAGTGGCCCAGCATGCTAACTACATTGTTTCTGCCATTCCTGTGTAAACAGACCTTGTCTGCAAATCGTCATGTAATTTCTGAATCTGAAACACAAAACCCATCGGATTTCAATTGAAAGGTGAAAACGGGGCCGAAATTTCACAACCATTTACCAGCTCTGCTCTCAAAAGTCGTGGTGTGCTATTTCCAGCACTGCCAACGACCGGCAAGACCAGTCCACCTGACGAGGGTGAAGCAATGGCAAATGGGGAAAAGGTTTAGTCGAGGGATTTACGAAACCTTCAGGGCTTTGTTGACCCGGGGGGTTAGCCCCAGTGCTTACCGACGCCGTTTCTCTTCTTGCAGAATCAAACTGCACCTCCTTCAAGTTTTTCACCACGGGAGAAAACGCTGTGATATTTCAGAAGACAACGCAGAAGAGTGAGTCACGCAGCTCTTTCGGCCTCACTCAGTTTATGTTCCACCTTCTCTGCCCACATCTCATCTCCCCATCTCCCCCCCCCCCCCGTGCCCTCTTTGCTCCTTCCACACGCTATCTTGTCGCCTCCTCTCCTGCGACTCACCCCTCCGTTTCTCCGTCCCTCCATTTCTCTCCCTGCCTTCACCTCCTCGCTGCACTCTTTCAGGTTGGCCATTGTCTGCACTGCGAGTGTTTGAAATGTATTCCGCCCACGCTGCGTTCAAGTGTCTCCGAGCTGCCGTCTAACCTCTCATTTCCCTGGCAGCTTCATAATGTATTAAGATCACACAGTGCCATACGCTGAATGAAGAAAGACAGACGTACATTAAAATCTTTGTTTGCTGATGCCACATCACTGTCACGCCTATAAGCCTCAATGTAGTGATTTAATAAGTATAGTCATGAGCGTATAAAATAACATGTTTAGAGGTACCGCTGAGCTTCTATGTCTCCACGGCGTTGGAATAAAACCACTTACCAGGACAAGTTAAAAGGCATCTGGTGTTCTTGTGTTCATAGATCATAAGCAAAAGGCTGAAAAATGCACAAAACAGCAGCTGTGTATTCATGACGAAGAGATTGTAGTTTTTTTTTTTTGTTTTTTTTAAGCTTCCCCCTGAAGGTAGCCTTAAACTCAACTGGACAATTCTATTGATTTCTCTTCAAAAAAAAACTTTTTAACCAACAAAAATATCCACGATATTGTTCATTCTGGAAGGACATTGGGAAAAAAAATGGTAAACGTATACGACATATTCACTTTTCTACATTAACTATGTCCTCTTCAAATTTCTTCTGACCAATCACGTCAAACACCACGTAGGAAAAAAAAGTCATTTCAATGATGTGTTGAGAAAAAGCTCCGAAAATAGACCCAGACCATATTTTTGTTGCAGCTTTGAGAGAAAGAACGAAATCCTAATTTTTTGCAGAACATGTATAGACTTCAAGTTGCCAGAAGGAAAAGTTGAACACCTCATGGCTAAAAGAAACTCTACCACAGAGTTGAACCTGAGCGACTCATCTCTTTCACAATAAGGGTTTTCCTTTGCGTTTGTTTGAACTCATAAATGTAGGAGACAGTTTGATTCAGATTAGTTTGCAGGAATACACAAAAAGGCTCAAGATGTGGTCCCTCTCTCATTTTAATCAAAAAGAATAAATTAATACAAATTTGGAGAAAAATACTGAATGTGTGTTAAACACACGTTTCATTTCAGGCTTAGAAAATCATTAATATAACCATGGAAATTGTGTAAAATCATGTAGAAAGTGCATCATTCCATATTTGCTTTGAGGTTTTACACGACAATGTTGTAGTGAGAAGGTAGAATAACAGGGAACATCTCACAAGAAGTTCCAATCAAGAAAATAGATTTTTTTAAATACATTTCTTAAGAGTAATGGACTCAAATGACCACTGAGACCTGAGCTGCGATAATGGTGATGCTGCCAGGGAAAACAGCTTACTAACATTAGCTTCAAATCCATGCAGTCAGGGTGAGTTTGTATAAACAGGAGTTTTTTTTGGGACATTTCACTGTATTTTGCATCAAAAAGATTAATTTAAATTGGCTTTATGTTGAGATAGCATTCATTTTCTATAGTAATTGCTTGGTTTTTGTGAAAAATATAACAATTTTCACCACATATAATCTGCACCACAACAACAAAACCTTTAGGTCGACTCCAGATTAAATTGTTAGCGGCTGCTGAACGAAAATGTGTTTGACACCTCTGATCGAGGCCTGCAAGAATAATGGAAAATAATGGAAAATAACAAATTTCACAGATTTGCACATTCAACATTCAAATAATTCTTTTAAAATGATCAAATCCACTTACCACATTCAAAGGTTCAGTTACTTCAGTAGTTACTCTAAATGCCTGAAACAACAGTAAAAGTAAAAAAAAAACGAGTTAGTGAGGAAAATATGGCAAAATATATAGAGCTGTTAGATGAAGAGACAGCAGCTCTGCAGATTTACAACCGTCTTCAGCTCCAGCAAAATGACAGTGAGCACAATGAAACCTCACCAATTCTAATGATTTCTTTTTTCTTATTTTTTTTTAAAATTCAGACATGTATTCAACCAAATTGCCCCACTTAGTTGAATTTGCATTTCCTCACAGAATCTCGTTCGCACCGACCCTCACAGTTCTGGCTCAGCTTTCAGTGAGACTTTTAAAAGGAATCTGAAGACCCCAAATTTGAAGACACATTCATATCTAGCAAGCCGCTGCCGACTCTCGAGCCCCGCATTTATTAAATGCTTCTCTTCAGCTCCTTTTGAATGTCACTAATGAAAACAAACAGTGTACAAAATGAAGCATCGCCGCTGTTTTACCTTATCGGCAATTTGTGACAAGATCATTTGTGAAACTGTGTTGCCGCCGAGTGCCGACAACAACAAACTTCCATAGGCATCACTTTGATCATAAATTACACAAGCCCGCGACAAGCTACCCCAGACTGACACTTTGCTGCAGCCACTCAAGCGGCTACAGTCAGACATGCCTGAGTGCAACAGAGAAAGTGTCGGCTTTTAAAGAGCAGCAGCTGCTCTGGCTTTCACGTCTGATGTCAGGTCTACTGGATAAAACAGCACTCGGTTCTGGCTGAAAAGTGGTGTTCCTAATGCGCAGATGTTTTCATTAATAGTGCCGTCCTCCTCCTTCTCCTCCTCCTCCTCCTCTGTGCAGATCTAAACGTAGCTGCAGCCATGTTGGCTCTTTTCAGCCTGTTCCTCATGGTGATGGGGGCCATTTGCATCACCATGTCTCTCAGCAAAGAGATTCTTTTCTTCCTGAAGCCGGCGTCCATCTGCTTCATCCTGTCAGGTGAGTGAACAAAGCAGCAGCAGCAAGATGATCTTCAGAGGTGCCTGATGAGCTTTAATCACCGCAATTTATGGTAAAAAGCTGCATTTCATAGTGTTTTTATAAGGAGCAGAAAAGGCCCCCATTCTGGCTCCCAGGTTTTCCTGCTGCCGAGTATAACCTAAACCTAAAGATCATCTCATACAGTGCAGCTGCTCACTTTGAGAACCACTGAGGTAGAGGGAGTAGACAAAACATTATGGCCACCTGCCTAATAGAGCCCGGGGCTTCAGACCACTGAAGGTGTGCCGTGGCAGCAGATTGTTTAAGTCCTGAAGGAAGTGACACCGAACCACGTGCATCAATGAGTCTCGGTCACCCATGACATTGCAGCTCGTTTAACGGTTCTCTTTTCCCTCTCTTTCTTATACCAATTTTAATAGACACTGGCTGTTGCAGATCACAACCCTAAGAACAGCAGTTGTGGACAAAGAGTGCCTCTCGCAGTGCTCATAATGTTTTGCCCGACTGGCGTTTCTCTCTCCGCCCCCTCAGGCTTCCTGGTGCTTCTCTCAGTCATGGTCTTCCACCAGTCCGTCCTGGCCTTCCTGGCCAGCGACCACACGGTCCCGCTCCACCACGAGCTGTCCTGGTCGGTGTCGTGCATCGGCTGTGCGGGAGCCGTCCTCATCATCGGCGGCATTCTCTTCCTGCTCCTGGCGCTGCCCTACAGCCCCTGGCAGCGGTGCCTCCCTCACAAGGACAGCAGCAGCTAGTGGCCCGAGGTGATGGCGCACTTTAACCGCCCCCCCTCCCGAGCGGACGGAGGCTGCAGGGGGGGGCGGACAGATTTCCCAGACACGTCTGAGCACAGGGGGGGGATGACTTTTTTCTGTTGACCGAGCGGAATTCCACGCATGCTAATGAGACACTGATGGAGGAATCTGTGGCATTTAATGTGCTTCATTTTCTGAATTAAGCAAAGACCACATACCACATACCAGACAGTTACTTTATTATCAGGGAGGTTGCCGCCACGAGAGCCATTTCCTTTTGACTGGTAATTAGTACATTTATGATCCTATAACTTGGAATCAGTATGTTGTGCTCTAAAGGCCAAATATCATATTAAGTTAAGCTGCACTAATATGATCCTGATGCTCAGACGTGTGTGGGAAACACTCCAGTATTGTCTTATTAATGATCCTGCAGGGTTTGGAGGCAATATGCTATTTGTTCACAGGGGGAAATAAACTATTCACTGAAGCAATTTGCAAAATGACAACTCACATACTGCCAAGTAGCTGAATGTTCAAAAGCTTTCATATAAGTGCCTGCTTTGAATGCTAGTTGGAAAGCTAACATGCTACTGTCAAAATGTTGGACGTGCAAAGGCTGGTCAGTGGCTTCATAACATTCGTATCAGAAGCCTGTGCGCCCTCTGTAGGACCAACAGGTCATCACACCTGAAAGTAACCGGCACATTTAGGCTCCGTTTATACGATTACACTTTCAAGTGAAAATGGAAAAGTTTGGTTGCAACTTTCTGAAAACACTCAGACTACTTCTTGGTAGTTTTATAGTTGAGGGTCACCTGTAATGTCACTACGGATGTCTGTGTACTCACCATTGTTCATGTTTACAGCTCTCTGTTCTCTGCACACATGTTGTTTTTCCAGGGTTTCATTTAAAAACAACCAACAGCGCCACCTCATGTCCCGTCATGCGAACTTCATTGTGTAGTGTTTCTGTCATTTCCATGTGAACAGGCAGTGTTTTCAAAACGTTGCATAAACGTGACTTTTCTGAAACAAAAATGCAAAAATTATGCGTTTTCACTTGTCGTGTAAACAGGGCCCGAGATTTTTCATCATGTGATTCATGCATTGTAGCTCACCAGCAGTAAACAGCAGTCCTGAGGCGACATGGTGCTATGTGATGCATATTTCAGATGACAAGCCATTTTTTTTTTTCATTTAAGTGTCACACTCGTCACGTCAAGCATCTAAATGAATCCCTTTGAAAAACGAGAGTTGTCTCGGAACCAAACTTGCATGAACTGCATCCAAACTAACTTTTCCTCCTTCTTAATCCACAAAACACAAAACACTGACCATTATCCCACAACAAAGCTTTCCAGACTCCTTCTTTTGTGTTTGAAACAGCCCTCCTTTTGCTCAGGTAAACAATACAAGCTCAATATGAACCGACAAAGCTTCCCCCTCTGAACAAATAATGCATGGACCTCTAATCTGAGAACCTCTTTTAAAAAGCTTGTTAATTCTCAGTGATGAAAGTGTGGGGGGGGAAAAAAGCCTTTTGTTTGTCCTCAACTTCAACTTGTGAAGAGTCGCCTTTGATTGTCTTTGCTGAATGTTTTGTTGATACTCAGTGTATGGCGAGATAGGCATTAATTAGAAATACATTAATTGCATTGTTTTACGCAACCCTGTCGCCTGGAAATGACATTTTGAGACAATTAATTTAATACACAATAACCACCCGGTTACATATTTTTTAATAACACAGTGTGGAAATGTCAACGCTATAGTCTATTAAATTAATATTGTACCCAGACAAGTAACGTCCAGCGGAATTAAAAGAAAAGACCACAGTAAATATAATAAAACTTGCTCCAACTAACAGTTACAAATGCTTTGAGCAGTTTAGAAAAAGTAGTATTGCAGAATAAATGTTATAATTGGAGGAATAGGTTGTTAAGTCACAAGGTTTTCCTACTGCATTGGTACAAATAGACAATCACTACATATTTCTTAGGCCATGTGCAGCAGTAGTTTTATCATCATCTTATGCAATGTAAAGTCAATTCATCATGAGACTACGCACTTAAAGTTTGAAATAAAGTGGAAGTTGGGAGCTGCACAACTATAAATTATTGTAAAGATTTCTTGTCAAGTAGAAGCTGCAAACAATTTAAAATCTGCTGAAGGAGTGAGGAGCTGCCGTAGTTTCACTCTCAGTGTTGTCTCGATGATGATTTATGTCCGAAGAAAGTGCTCCTCCCTGCCTGAATGGAACGAGAACCATCTCTACAAATCCTCTTTTTTTTTTTCTCCCTTTTTGAACTGAATCGATTGAGTATGAATGAGTTCATTTTATTATTAAACGTCATGAATATTTAATGTCGTCATCTCGCAGGTTTCATTTCTCTCCTGTGCTGCACTATCCACACGTCCTTGGATTAAACTCACTGCCTCTTCAGTAGCTGCTTTTATGAACTGTCCCACTTTACACCTTCAGGTGAAAATGACTGCGCTAACTTGAACCTGGCTAATGAATCCTCTTTTGAGTGTCAATTTATTGGGCTTTTCTATGTGGCAATGATTACGTCACTTCAATAGGCTGTTACAGTCATGCCTAACAATGGATTGTGACAGTTCAAAACCAGTGTATGAGACAAACATGTTTGCTGAAATGAAACCTCAAAAGTAAGTTTAAATGTAGAAACAGGTATGTTCCAAATGGCTACATTCACACTTTTTAAAGAGACGAGACTCATACTTGAGCTTAAGCATGTGAAACTTGCATGAACATGGCTACTGAAGTAGTTCAGTGCAGGTTAATGTCAGCAAACTAATGTACTGAATGTCCAAGCCTGCTGTATTCATGCTGCAGCTTGTTGAGAAGTCATTAAAAAGACTTCAGAGAAGGTGGCAGGGGCCACCCTGAATCAGCGCCTAATCACACAGGAAGTGGGTTTTAGCTCTTTTTAATCTAAAGTCACATAGTGAGAGGAAAGCATTTTCTCATTCTGAGTTAACAGGATAAGAAAAACTAGAAGACATTTATAAAAAAAAAAAAAAAAAAAGAAGCTTGGCAGACCATGTGACCAAGTCCAGCAGACCAGGAGTCAAACAAGGGTCCAGGCAGCAGGGAGCTTTTTTACCCCGGGTGGTATTTGCCCCTGCTATTTGACCACCAGATCGCCCGGAGAAATATTTGTCTAAAGATTAGCAATCATGAGTGATACAGTTGGGTCAAAGTGTTTTGTTTATGCATGTGTGTAATTCAATGCTGTTCACTCCGGAATTAAACCGAGAGGAAAGTATAAACAACATCCTCATGGTACAACGATCCAATTTTCACTCGTCATTATGAATCGCACATATACAGCAAAATAGTCTCCTGATTTGAATATGAAAATCGAATTAATCAATGAAAGAGCTAAAGATTTTGTCATTTTAATCCAATTTGCTTCCATACAACTTCTCAGCACTTGTGTGGGGCTCACCAGGTTCAGTGGGCAGGTAAGGTCCCTGCATAAGTATTTTTGGGAGTCCTCAGAGTACATGTGATTTAGTCAACCAAAGAAATGAAATAATGTGAGTTTGACCCCAACTTTCCGAAGCTTATCACATTTCTTCCAAGTCCAAGTGATATAAGAACTCACCCATACCCCACCTTTCCTCTCATGAAGTTCGTTTTCTTTGTCAGATTAGCAACATGTTCCTCTTTTCAGACTATTAACTAGGAGTAGCAGCAGGAAGTCAGAGGAGGGAAAGCAGCAATGACATACAACAAAGGTCTTCGGCTAAATTTGAACATGGGATGTTTCGGTAGCATGTTACATGCCGTCATACGATACTGTACATATTTAGACTGCTTAAATACCACCGTGGTTTTTTCCCCCTCTCCCTCGTCGTTGTAACAATCGCTCTCAAGTCATAATTATGATATATCCGAGTCATCCAAAAATCATCATGTGACACTGCCCCCCCCCCCCCCCCCCGGGTCAAATTCTTATCTGGTAGAAGAATCCGAGAGGTAAACACATAGAAGCTACAAATAGCAGGAGGGATGCGTTCAGGCATGTGTTTCCTGGCACAGTGTTTTGATTGATCCGACTTGTGGTTCCTGCACCTCCACTGCTGTTATCGCCGCTTGGCTTCTTGTTATCCTGCTCACTCCGCGTCACTATCTTGACC
The DNA here is from genome assembly GCF_963422515.1 of Blennius ocellaris. NCBI lineage: Eukaryota > Metazoa > Chordata > Actinopteri > Blenniiformes > Blenniidae > Blennius > Blennius ocellaris. The sequence continues at coordinate 19,075,117 of NC_137669.1, forward strand.
TCCTTCCAGACTCTGAACCGTCGCCCACGCCGTTTGGCTGCGACCTCCCGGCTAAATATAGAGCGTGGCCAATAGGACTGACGTAACAGGAGAAACACAAACCTGGAGACAAGCTGTGCATTTAGACGCACTCAGATCGACTTTTTCACACACACACACACACACACACACACACACACACACACACACACACACACACACACACACACACACACACACACACACACACACACACACACACACACACACACACACACACACACACACACACACACACACACACACACACACAGTGTGAGCACAACTCGACCCTGCTTCTAACTGACTCCACACATTCCCAAAGTCTTTCACTCCACAGCGCCATAGAGTCCAATCACCATCCTCGGTTTAGGAGATGTCAAAGTAAAAAAGTCTTATCTGTTGGCCTTAGTTTAGTTCTTAAGTTACTCCAAGTGACTGAAAATTACAGCTTGATTACAGTGGCTAATGACTTCATCATGTTTCTTTTAATCGTCTCTCAGAATTAAAATGTCTTAATGATGTGCACTTAGTGGTATTGCTGTAGCATTGCTGTGACACACAGAGGTGTCAAAAGCGTTCACATTCATTTCTCAAGTAGAAGTTGAGAAGTTTAAAAGGAGTGGCTTCAAAATGAGTAGTAAAAAAAAAAAAGGTGAAAAAAATCAAAAGAAAAATGCCATTAAAGACTAAACCAGTTTAGGTCACAGCTTAGACCCCAACTTCCAACAATACCAGCATTTTTCAAAATACCATAATGACTATAATGGTATATATTATTTTTTTAAACCATTAGCTGGAGGTACTCCATTGTGCAGAATTTGCAGCTCATTCAAAAGTTGTTTTTTAATCCAACCAGTGCCAGAAAAACCTTCAGGACAATCCCCATCTTCTGATTGTTGCGCAATATCAATCTAGACTTTCCCTATATGAAATAGGTCTATAATATTACATAATTTCATGAATGACAACACACATGTGCACACACTTAATTTATGAGAATAGAATTAATAAAGCACTGACATAGCTGCATTGACTAAAGTTGTGTGGACTTGTGTTGTTTTATAACAAGGAGAAGCAAAGTTGTACATAACAATGCAGACAACAATAATTGGCATCAATCTGGTGCAGGTACAAGAGCAATATATTGAATAAATGCCAGGTATATCCTATACCACAGTGCACTTGCAAATAAGCCTGCAGTATGACTGACCATGTGACGTTATTTAACCATGTATCTATAGCAAATACTATTAGACAATTACATCATTAAAAAAACATACCCATACACATTTGCAGAACTGTGCAAACAGGCCATCTCTCAAATTGAAAAAACAAACAAACCCTGCACCATTGCAGATGCTGACAGACAGACAGACAACCACGAGCCAAACATCACCACAGCTGTTTTCTCTCTCTCCATTTCTCTCTCTGTCACTCACCAACTTCATCTTGTCAAACTCCAAGTCTTCAAAAAGATCACAACAAACCACCAGGACTACTTAACCCTGCAGTCTGCGAAAGCAGGAAAAGACACAAGCACAGTCACACCCACACGCCTTATGCACAACAGTGAGTTCCATCATCACAATTCAGTTGCTACAAATATCGGGGGAGAAAAAGCCTCTTAACTTGCTGTTTTTGCAAGTGACACGTGCAAGCATCGTTAGCAGCTAATGTTAGCATTACCTCAGCACATGCAGCATCTTCAGGAGTGTCCGTTCCAGTGGCTCCATTGCGCGCGCTGCACCAGCATCTGCGCCTCATTTTTTGGTGTAAATCCAAAATGAATGAATTCTTATTTGCTCCCATTTTTAGCACGATTTCGGAACTTGTCTTCTGGGCCACATGGCTAATTTGCACAGGTGCACAGGATTGGCTGGTTCTACCATTGGTCATTCATGTTCAGGGGCCGTGGCTCGCTAACCAACCAATCCAGTGTTGGAATGATACACGTTTATACTTTTCACCCAATCATAGTACAATTTATTAGGATGTTGTTGTTTTTAATGACGAAAATAACAATACACATTTTTTTGAATGAAATGGAGCTGTAGTTATAGTATATAGTATAAATGGAAATAGTTAGAGGGATATGCTTTATCATTCTATGCAGTATGAAGGACACTGAAGAAAAAAAATGTGGAGGTGAAAAAAAACAACAACAAAAAAACACATGCACTTCAGAAAAAAAAAAGGCAAAAGTCCAAATTCGCGATTTTTTTCCAGAGGTTAAAAAAACCCCCAAAAAACTCATGCACAAAAGTTTGATTTTTTTTTTTTCTTTTTTATACACAAACTAGAAGCTTCAGTCTCCTCTGGTCCGTCCACATGCCAAGGCATGTCACTGCTTCCACAAAAAGCATTGCAGGCAGTTTAATGAACTGGTGAAACGATGCTTCAGAATAGACTTTAGCTCATAAACACAGTGCAGCTATCCTCAGAATTAGACTGTGAAGAGACAGTGCAGCCTGCGGCTCTCCATCGTTTCTCACTGACTTCTCACGGAGAACGAGGTACATAGGCACTGATCCCGGGGTGCTTGTAAAATGTATTATTATTAAACAAGGAAATCCTGTGTAAAATCAGATGTCCATAAGTAGTACCCGATGGCAGTAAATGTTACTCTACAACCAAATTAACAACTCCACTGGAACATCAGTAATTGTAACTGCACAGGTAATATTTTAATACTAATTACTTGTTACAGTCAGAGCATACAGTAACATAGTACTTTTTTTTTTTTTTTAGAAACTCCTGATTCACAACAGGGCCTTTCATTAATCTTAATGCAGCGGCCACCTTTGAAGGAAAAGTTTCACTGGATTTTTCACAAGACAGGTGGGGAATCCTGATAAACCAGTGAAAAATTCTTCATGGTGGGCCAAAGAAATGGAAAACGTCCACGAAGCTCCTTCCCACGCCATTTGCACTGACATTCAATAACATGTGACCCTTTGCTATGTGTGGACATTTGGAGTCGGATTTAATTCACAACCTCCTCGTCCCCCGACAGTCATTCATTCACACGGTCACCCAACCCATGAAAATACAGTCCTTTAAAAAACATGAGCACTACACAGCCAGTAAAGAGTACACTCAACGAAAAGGGATATTGAGCTCATTAAAATCTGCAGCTTTGTTGGATTGTATCCAGAGCATAAGGCTGTGGGGGAAAATTCCTCTCTGGTCTTTCAGCTACATGCAAACACATGCCCAGATGGACATTGACACTGTCCAGACTTCCAAAGCTACATGGAAAATGACTGAAATGTGAATTATGTGTATGTTACCGGATGATATGGCCACGAAGGAGCCACATCTTTAATGCTTAGAGGACTGTTTTCTCTCACGGTCTCTCCACAGACTAATACAGTACAGACTGATATTATAAAAGTTCCACACAGAGGAAGCAAAGGTAGCGGCTTGAAGTATAACAAGCAAAACATGCATACTTACGTGCATAACATGCATAACCTCTCTGGGCTCTGGTTTTCAAATTACTATAAAATCTTTCAAATAAGCCCACCCTAGCTAAAAAGCAAGAATGTTCAAAATGAAAGCATTGTTTTAATGGTTTTCTTTATCTGGTTCAAATCTAACATTCAGCACAGAACAAAGCCTTGTGCCTTCTATTCATCTCCGGCACCACCTCAAGGTGGGCTGGACCTCAGGTTGGAAACCCAATAATTCCACAATCCTGAAGCAGAAAAAGGTCAAACAAGTGAAGTTGATACAGCATTTCTGATTAGCAAGGTTTGTTTATCGAGGCACGACTAAACAAGCCAAAGAAGCAACTGTTAGTAGATTAGTGTTTCATCAGTATCCTGCTGGTTCTAAACAGCAGACCCCCCCCCCTTGCTGTGTCCTGAATTGTAAACCGCAGTATGAACCTGTTTCTGCGTTGCCTAAGCCACACCAGGTTGTCTCATCCTGGGATTTCCCTCACTCACTGGGAGCGAGCGAGGATTTGAGGACGAGAGGAAATGAGGAAGTAATCTTGAGTGACAGTTCTCCCTGCCGGCATATGGATGTCTGTCAGCAAGCCTGGAGGCGTTATCAGAGGCTGCAGGCGCGCTCTCTTCACCACCAAACGGCCCTGCACAGAGGAGAGACAGCCGGACACCCACTTTCTGGATGAATGAAGGGAGGAAATGAAAATGCAGAATGTCTTCACAGGTGGCACGCTCCTGTTGACTCATGGAAGCCGACACGGGATGGTCGTCATTATCGCTTCCTCGCTGTATGGAAGACAACACTGCTGTTTGCTGCGGTAACAACGATTATGACAATCAGTTACAACGGGATAGACGAGAGACGGAGGGGGGGGAAGAAATGAGCGGCAGACTTCACTAATTGCTGGATTAAGTCTCCTAAATGAGTCCTGGAAAGATTGTTGCATGCTGGTGGAGTGGGTAGAGACCATACCCCTGGTCCGGGAGGAGGCAATCTGTGTGGCCAATTTACAGTCAATAAAAACGGCTGTTGATCGTGTATCGTGCTGGCCAGAGAGACGCAATGTTGGTCCGGTTTAATTGAACAATGATTGTAAATTTTCTGTAAATCTGTGAAGTTAGATAATCAAATTCTATGAGAAAATACAGCAGCGAGCAGCTATAACTAACAACAGCACCTTGAAAAATTATACATTCACCTGGAACATTTCCACATAAATGAAAATGAATTTAATAGGGATTTTATGTGATCGACCAACACGTGTCATAATTGTGAAATGGAAGGAAAGTGATTTTTTTTTTTTACAAATAATTTTTTTTTTTAAAGTGTAGCCTCTTTTAACTGGAATCACAACTGCAAGTCTTAGACATAAGGTCACTACTTAAAACTTAAAAGCCTTTATCGCTCATTCCTCCCTGAGCGATGAATGTTCTTGACCAAAATCTGAAGCTCGCTCATGTCTTTGAGTATCGCCATTATGAATCCATCAATGCCATTTTGCTTATTATAGAAACAGATTGGCTGCACAGAGAGAGAGAGAGAAAATAGAGAAACACCACTTGTTCAACTAATGTTCTCTTTTGTAATGTTAAGTGAGCCACAAAAAAATCAAAAATAAATAGCAGGTCTGGCCTGTGCATAGTTTCAAAGACACTGTGAGAATGGAGGCCACCCTTCACACCGCCGACGTTCCCGGCACAGAGCCGCACAAAGACACGAGAACTACACAGCAGCATCATAATGATTCCAGACCGAGAGGCCAACTAATTAAAACTTTGACACCAAATCACATTCCTCGCTGCTTCAACCAAACACATCTCGGTCTCCAGTGTGCTCCGCCAGCAGATCTATTGTCAGCCGGGATGAAAAACTGTCACATTTCCCCTGGGCTGTCAGTCCCTCCCTGTGTTTTTCTCCAGAGAGGATGTCGTCTCAGCGTTATTAGGAGACTGCACAGTCTTAATTACTACCTGTCACAGTCTGCTCCGTTTCCCTTTTCGGAGAGATTTGCGAGATCATTCTCTTCCACAGCATTGCATCGAGAATGTCCATCTATTCAGCCGTTTAATCTCTTCTCTTAAAAGGCCACCTCAGGTTTAAGTCTTCTCGGCAAGTGACCTTTTGTATTTGTGTGAATGATGACTGTTACATCACTGCAAGAGACATCACACACCCAGCGCATTAGAGAGCGTTGCATCACTTCGCACTCACAACAAGCAACAGGAGGACAAATGATTCCTGCAGCACACGTGTGAAAATCCAGCTTGGGGCTTTCTCAAAAGCTGGCTGTTACTGCGACATTACCATCTCATCCGGTTTGTGTATGAAATTTGCATGTTTAAGTTGCGGCACCGGCGAGCACTCAGGCATTAGCATAGACAGAAGATGAATGTCTTGCTATTCTGGGTGACTACAACTATCAAGTCCAACCTCCTGCATATTTTCACATCCTGTAAACAAATCCTGGCCTGAACAATGATTTCCTGGTCCACTTCCACTCTAACCTGGTTTGGTTGTAGTTTGACCCAACCCATTACATAAACAGAGGATGATTTCAGAAGTGCCAAATCCAAAATGTACACAAAGGATTATTTTCTCAAGTTCTTAGCTCATGTCATCCCAATAATCCAACACGGATTTTCTTGCATTTTTGTCAAGAGCACTGCTTAACTTACATTCTTACAATGTTACCACAGTCCAAGGGAACGCAAAGCACAACTGAAATCAATGCAAACTTAACTTTTTGTTTATTTGGTCCAGACCACTAAACTACACAAGTGTGGCAAGACTGTTTCCTGGGGCTGGTTAAAAAAAAAAGAAGAAAAAAGGCTCTTTACCAGACTTCTACAAAGCGTAATTTCATTCATTTAAATAAAATGCCCTGAAGCAAGAGCAAGGGTGCAGAACTCTCCCAGAAACTAAAACAACCCCCACACCATCCATCTCTGAACAGAAAAAAACTCTTTGCACACCTGGAAAATTTTAAACAGGATCCCTCGCTGGGCGAGTCCGTCTCCTAGACGGGACTGAGGTCAGGCAGTTGTGTCATTAATCCTAATTGAACTGATGAGAAACAACCACTTTCCCGTCACAGTTTGATCACAAGTCTGAACCTGAGGAGACGATTCTTTTCTCTGACTCGTGTGGTCTTCATCTAAATTAATCGGATTTGTAGGCAACAAATAAAATAATAAAAGTAAGTCTGGGGTTTTGTTCATGGAGGTAAAAAGCTGCATCTCTGCATGAAGCTCGTAAACCAGATATGCGTTTGTTTAGATGAATTGATAACTAAGAAGCACAAGTTTAATAAAATACATTGAAATTCTTCATGAATCATGTTGTTCTGCACTTAAAAATGCACACGACGAAGCACATTTTTCATAGAGAACTTTATTGAATATATCTAGATATTTATATATGTATATATACCTTATATACTTTGTCTGGTCCAGTAAGGGTCTGTATATTATATTGCTTCCTCTGTCCCATATTGTCCCTCAGACATATCGGTCTGCAGAATATTAGACATACACCAGTTTTCCATTTGGAGTTTCAGGTTTGATGTGTGTCAGTAGCCTGAGTGTTGACTCGCGCTGGCTTCGATAATAATGGCTTTTCACTTCGAAAACGGAAGAACGAGGACGACTGTTTTCGACCATGTTTCCTAAAACACGTTCACGGAAAGAAAACACAAAAAAAAAAGAATGAAAAGCAAATCCAGGACAGTGTTCGTGATTTCCGTACTGAACGATTCCCACGTCACGAGTGTGTTGTGTTTGTACGTTAATGTATACGGAGTAAAAACCACTGACGGCACTGACACAGACCTCACTAATGCCAGCACAAAGGCTACTGACCACGTGTCGCACGCAGGCACCGAGCATCAATAGCCCAAAGTCACACAACTCCGAAACAAGAGAACATTGAGAATATCTATACATACCACCATCAAAATAAATAGATTAATATAAATTCTATCGCCTACAGAGATACACTAGTCAGAACATTAAAAAACACAGATTATTAGGCTACGTTGGTAATGTTCAGAAAAAGTAAATCATTAATACATTTCAAACGAGGAAATGGACACAAAAGTAGGATGAAAGAGTAAGAAGAGGAAATGTATAAAAATAAACTGCTGGAATTGAAATACAAACTGTGAAAAAAGGCAAAGTGAGTATAGTATATCTAAAACATTAAAAATTTTTAAAACTAAGACTAATTTACCAAAAAAACTAAACAGAAAAGAAATTCACATTAAAATTTAAAGTGACTGAGAAAAATAAAGACGATACAAAGTTTATCATCAGATTGGCTCGTGCAACCATGGAGGAAAGAAAAAACATCAATGTGCCCTTGAGCAAGGCACGTGATCCACCCTTATGTTACAGGAGAGCCACAGAGAAACCCACAGGAGTGTAAAGCATTCACAGGTGAAAGAAATGCATGTTTTTCTAACTTAAGGAGGTCCCCCCCCCCCCATTTATTCTTCACTCATTCATTTGGGAAAAAAAAAAAAAAAAATCACAAAAGATGTCATAAAATATAAACTGGTGCTTTTTTAAACTTTCATAATTTTACACCAATATATAATTGTAGCAATGACAATTTTAACATTCAAAATTTTGTTTTCTGGAAATGTATTTTGGTAAATGAGACACATTGTCGACCTGTAAAATTAAAATAATGAAGAATTTTTGAACCGCTTGAACTTTTTTGACAAAACTCGTCAAAACTTGATTTGGTACAAATCAACAAGCCAATACTTTTGACTTTTTACCTGAATTAACCCCTCATTGTAACTTATAAGATAGTGTAATAGTTCAGGTTGAACTGAATAAACTACACATAAAAAGTATATTTCATCTTTAATCGCTGACAAAAAAAAAACCCCAATAAACAACTTATATCGTTAATTCACAAAAAACAAGCATTTTGGTTCTCATGTAAATGCAATACACATCCTGAGCCAAACCAGCCAAATACTGAGGATCTCACTGTGGCAGTTTTCCAATTTCAGCATGTTGCTGCTAAAGAGCATGCGTGCTCAGTCGACCTCCAAAACAACAAAGTTGATATTAAAAATGAAATGCTTAAAATACAGATTATTTCCCTCTCACGTCTGTGCACATGCTTTCCACGTGACACCACTGAACTTAATGTACGTACGCAAAAAAAACTCAAAAGTAACTTTAAAAACCTACAAAAATGAACAGAGAACATTTCAAAATGTATAAATACCCTGCGATAACCATTACGATCATAGAAACACCAGCAACATGATAATACTCAAGGAGTTACAATCCTCGCGTAACCTACAAATGATAGTCAATCACTCGGAATGATAAAGACAACCCAAAGATTACCATTTACAGACATTATGTGCTTTTGTTGAAGTGAATGGGTCGATAATATACTCAATAATACATTTATTATTCTAGTTTCTGAAATAGTATATAGTTATAGCTCACAGCGAGATCGAGGGAAGAGGAACTGATGCTGGCGTTTGTGCTCTTTTCTCTTTCCCCCCCCACCTCTCACAATCCGTCGTCCCCGCCGAGGTCAGCTTGAATTTGACTTCCATCGCAGCCGATTCCGTTTGTGTTCAGTTTCAAACACGAGTCCAGTCATCAGATTCAGAGTCAGTAGTTTGTAGTACATATCGCAGAGATTTCCAACTGTTCTAACCTCTTCTTGAGGAACTATCAAGTGTGCTTTGTGTGTATTTTTAAGAATAATTGATGCACTCTATTCACTAAAATTGGTAATATTTGATATCTGAGCAACACGTGAATCAAATTTTCAGCCTCCAATTCAAACTAAAGCTCCGCCCCCTGAGTGTAAACTTGATCGAGCCCCAGCCTGTCGCTCTAGTTATCAGCCCTTTGTGGAAACACCCAACAGTTGCTGCCTTCAAGCCATTGGTATCGGAACATAAACATCAAAAGCAGTCATACAAACCCTGAAACTGAATGTTAGAAAGTCCCATCATCACAAATAGTTTCATTGGCTTTCAAATGGCATTAATGTTTTTGGGAAAACGTTCCGTCTGAAAGATGGAAAATTTTAATTTTCTGAAACAGTTACCACACAAGGTATCGCTTTCGAAACACAGCCGTGTAAATGTGAAACTTTTCTGAAATGAAAAGGCAAAAACGATGCGTTTTCTCTCTTGAAATGTTGTGGTATAAACGAGGTGGAAACTGTTGGAAGGTGATTATCTGAAACCTATTTTCTATTAAACTGGAGGAACGCTTGTGATTCTGTACGAAGAGAAACACGAAAGACGTCAACTTCAAAGTAAGATTAGCTTGAATCAGCACTACTGTGATTATAGTAATAACTTACACGAACACGCAAAACACTGCTCTGTATAGAATTGTTTTTGTAAATACTGTCAAAAATAACGCCTTTAAATAAAATGTAGAAGTTTTTCCATATTGCTCAAAAAGCCTCCTTATAGGCTCAAAACGCATTATTTTAATCATAATTAATGAATCCTTTCATACGATTCTATGAAGACTGCAGAAACTTCAGCCCTTGATGAAGTTAGTTGCTCAGACGGGCGTCACGCTGCAGTAAGAGCCGGGGAAGACTGGCGGTGGTAACGGAGGCGTTCAGGGTGGAACTCAGAGTCCGCGGCTGTCCCTTTCTCCAAGTCTGTGGCAAATGCCCATCTGTCACTGTAATTACCTTTGAAGACACAATGAAAAATAAATAGCTCAGTGTGGCAGCTTTCTCTGATGTGTGCGTGTGTGTGTGTGTGTGTGTGTGTCAGTAGGTTAGATACGGCTGAGGCCGAGTCTCTCGAGACCCGAGGTTAAGCAGATACTGTTGACCTGCATTTGGCAGGCAACTCGTCCCGTAGCAGATCATTACTTGGCAAAATATGACCGTCTGCCGCACTCTGTTCCTCTCAGAGCAGAAATGCAAGAGAGACTTGTGGTTTTATAACCATCTGGCCACTTTTTAACCAGCGTCATCTGTGAAGCGTCAAACTGTGAGACAATTTAGAAGAACACAAAGGAAAAAGTTTCAGTCGTCGCGCATGATGAAAAGAGGCTTTAAAGCTGAATTCTGATTAAAAAGAGCCGATTCTGAATGCAATATTATTCCATGAAGAAGAACAAAGCATTCTTCTGTGTGTTCTTGTGGCGATTACCTGTTAAATAAATAAATGAATGATAATGCCTCAACAGTGCTGCGGCCGGTTTGTGCCACTAAATGAACGCCAGTTGCACCACCGCTGTTAAAAGTGGTGAAAAGATTTTAAGGCAGCGGTCAAAAGGTTGGGGTATTTTATGGCTGTTTATGATGTTGGAAGCATTAATGGCAGCGAGATACCTCAGGCTCAAAGGCAGAAACTATGCCGTTGAAATGTCACCCACACCTTTCCAGCACTACTCTTTTCTTTTGTTTTAAGTTTACATTAATCCCTTTTTACCCATCTTCCCCTCCAGCTGGAGTTTTAAACTGGCGTCGTTTTCCTGTTGAGCGTGTCCGAGTTGCTGTCGCGGTCCCGTTTGGCTGTGAGTCGGTCCAGGGTTCCCACGTTGCCCCTGTCCCGCTCCATGGTGGCGGTGGAGATCGGGGGGGCCGCCTGGGCCGGCGCCGTGGCGGACGTCGAGGTATTCAGCGGCGCCGTGTTTTGGGCCACGGCCGCCGCCGCCGCCGCCAGGTTCGACTTGGAGTGAGACGGGAGCGTGCCGCTGCTGATGGGTGCGCCTCCGCCGCCGCCGCTGCCTCCTCCCCCACTCCCGCTGCCGCTGGAATCCTTGGGGAAGTAGTTGTGGAGCTGGTAGAGCGTTGCGCGGTCCACCGTGCCGTACAGCGGCGGGGCTCCTCCCCCCAGGCTGCCCAGCTTGGAGTCCCTCGACAGGGTGTACATGGAGATGTCGCCGCCCCCCCCGCTCCCGCTGCTGCTGGTGTGGTGCGGGTTGGGCAGCGTGGCCACGGAGAACGGCGGGGCGGACGGCGGCAGGCTGAAGGTCTTGGACGCCCCGATGGGCGAGGTCTCCTGCGAGCGCGGCGGGTCGGTGGAGCGGGAGCTGGAGCGGGAGCGCCGTCGGAATCGGTAGCTGGGCAGGCGCAGCATGGCGTGCGTGGTGCTCTTGAAGAGGTCGGTGCGCGAGCGGCAGCGCAGCTCCTTGTTCTTCTCGATGTAGATGTTGACGGCGAGGACGCCGACCATCTCGGCCAGGATGAAGGACAGGCCGCCGAAGTAGAAGGACCAGCCGTAGGAGTAGTGCCACTTCTTGTCCTCGTCCTTCTTGGGGGAGATGTCGCTCAGCGCCGCCGAGATGTACACGATCACGCCGATGATGTTGCTGAGGCCTGAGAAGAGAGACGCGAGACTCGTCAGTGCTCCTCTGAGACAAGTTCTCCTGCAGCTTCATTTAAACTGCGCCGCAGGCAGAGACGCTGCGCCCGTTTTCGTTCGATTATATGAAGAAGAAGCAGACGCAGCATGAATCCCCAGTTCATAAAACACACATTAAGACGTCCAATGATGATTGCTTTTGACTGATATCAGTGAAAATGCAACGACTTGTCATGTCGTTTGGTTTTCACATCCACCAGGTTTGAGATTGTAATTCTGCCTCTGCTTTGACCGTTCCGACTTAGACTTGTACTTCTCATCAGTGAACCACAACATTATAACCACCTGACTGATTTGGTGTCGATCCTCTATTTAAAATCAACATAACCCTGACGTTTTGAAGCAAATGTTTAAGAAATTGTGGAGAGGTGCTGGAGACCAACAAGCTGGAGTCAAGAACAGTAAATAGAGTTCAAATATACATCTTGGAGTCTAAACAACAGGACTCTATGCCATTGATAGCATGATAGAATGCAACTCTACAGCCAGTTTTAATGGCAACCTGCTCATTATGTCTATTGTACTGCTGATTACACGCCACCAAGGTCTGAATGTTAATTTTGTTGTCCGCACTCACAAGGGTCATCATATAAAAATAACCTGTCAGTGGTCATAACACAAATGCAGATTGTTGTTGTGTTTGAGTCCCGTTTGATTCACGACACCAGCCAGTTGGTGTGCCGATAAAAACCCGGTACAAAGTTTTTCTCTGAGCCGCGCACGTATCCGGGAGAAAGTTTTCTTCCACCCATCAAGCGAAGCACTGAAGTCTCTGCCAAAACAACGGCAAAGCTGTAGTCTCACCTGCGGCGACAAAGAGGATCCCTCCGCCGAGAATAATGTTCCTTTTGCTCTTGTAGAAGCTGCTGGAGGCAACGCACACTCCACCCAGGAGGAGCAGGATGGCGCTGAGGATGGGGAAGATGCTGGAGGCTCTCACCACACCTGCAGATGCCGGCGTCATGCAGAGTCGCAGTTATTTACATCCGATTTCACATAATGTACATTTTTACAATACTAGCACATTAAATATGTATTGGTTTCTGAGGCTCAACAACTATTAAAGGTGCGACGAGAAACAGCTTTGAGACACTTCTGGGAGAACAAGTGTTTCTTGGCTGAACAACAGCTGCGACTTTCCGTCAGAACGAGCCCGGTACAGCAAACAGCAAACAAATATATTTTCTTTTAACTCTGTTAATCCACAGCGAGGTCTTTTTGGAATTCATACAAACGGATTTTGACAGCGGCCTTCTACGAACAGGATTTCACACCGCAGACTGGTTTAAAATGCTCCGACACACTCGGCCGCTCCTCCAGCTTCCCGCAGTGCTTCTTAATGACACATTTGTCAGCTTTTCATCATTTCATACTTTACTCGTCCCTCGGGGAGGTTATTCTTCCACATCCCATTTCTAGGAGCAGGCTGCCATGGTGTGGCGCCCGGGGAGCTGCTGGAGGTCAAAGGGTCGTGAGCCTCAGTGAGCCGCAGCAGTGATCTGTCAGCTGTGGGATTTGAACCTGCAGATTTCAAGTCTTCTCTAACTTCTCGGCCTCCACTGACTGAATAATTCGTTCGAGAGTAGTCAGACATGTATGGTGTTTTAAAGAGGTGTGGGTGACTTGCATGACAGCAAACGTCAACAGAGAGCCGTCACTCTGATCGGAGGAACGTGGCTGCAAAAGAAAATAAAATCCTCTATTGTACATTCTTCTGCAGACACCTCAAACATATAAGCAGTGTAGATACGAAAAGGGGCATTGTACAAGATGAAAATGCTGAAAAGCTCCATCTCAGGCAGCGGCACAGGAGAACAGCAGAGCCTTCAAATTTTCAAGGTGACTTTTCAAGCTGCTGCCGTTTGCAGTGACGAGCACACATTTCCAGTCCGAGATGTTGCTGCACAGTATGCTCTGAATTAATTATAACTTTTTTTTTAAACCGAAAAAAAAAAGAGCAATGTCAGGGGTCCTTTGCCTCTTCAGCTCACAATATGGTTTATTTGATAAGCAGCTGATGGGAAAGACCGCTATGTGGAGTATAAATAGACAGTTTTGTAGTAATTTTCTGACCTCCGGGACGCTCGGATGAGAAACACTCGAGAGAATAATGAGTCATGAAATTAAGCAAGTACCACTTCCAGTGAAGTAGAATTTTTAGTCCTCTTTTGTTTGTTAAAAGTCGAGCTGAAACAATTAGTGTAATAACCATCTGACAGAAAAGGACAAAAATAGGGAAAGATGTGGCAGAATTTTGAGTTTTCCCTGTATCTGTCAAACTGAGAATTTACTTTAGGGAAAATAACGTTAATTAACATTTCAACATCGCCACATTTTGGGGATTGTTGTCGTTTTAGACAAAAAAATGTTGCATGTTAAAATTATTTTTTTTTTTTACCAAAACAGTATTTTATTTGAAATAGCAGCGTTCACTAGTGACTGAAACAAACCCTACTAGTTCTAAAGGAAAGTATCTATTGTGTTATAGTTACAATCTCACTCAGGCCTAGTTTACATGACAATACTTCTCAGTGAAAACGGATAACTTTCATTGTGTTTTGGGAATTCACAGGATGGAGGAAATAGTGTGCGTGTGGTTTCAACACCAGCACCCACAAGTTCCCCTACATGACAACTACACTTTTGTTTTGGGTGTTTCTGCTGTTTGTGTGTAAAGCAACATCGTTTTCAGGAAAAACGTATAAAAGACATTTCTTTATTTTTCTCCAATTTGAATCTGTGTTATAATGAGGATGTTGTCGTTTCTTGGAAGAAACAGATTAATGATCTAATGATGCAAAGAAGCAGCAAGTAAACAACAGAGATGAACAACCAACATGCAGACGGCTCCCGTAAGCCAACGATTACTAACGGCTGATAAAGTGCATAACAGCTATATTGTATACAGTTAATTAGCTCCTCCTCAAGTAAACAGGAGTTTGGGGAGATAGTAACAATTAAGACAACAGCTTCTCTCCCATAATTCAACACTAACCTTAGTGCAGTTGAACAATGTCCCTCACCTTCACTAATATTTTTAATAAAAGTCGTTAATCATTTTGCTGTAATTGCATGAAGTTGTGGCATTACTTTCCATATGCTTCATTCTGGATCTGCAGACAAAATGTCCTCTCTGCATTCAGGGGTTTACTGTCATTTTACATAAACAACAGAAGCCACCAGGATTAAGAAAACACTACGAGATTTCATTCAGGATTTCTCCAACTGTTTATGCAGGTGTCTGCACAGACCAAAGAAGTCCTTGTTGCACGGAAAATCAAGACACGCGATTTTTCAATGAGCATCTCATCTCGCTCCACAAAAAAAATGAACATATTTCTATGATGTATAGCCGTCTCCTGAACGCTGGAAAGCAAAAAGGTTGAGCGCTGCAGGAACTGAATCTGCAGCCACAATGGAGGCAGAATGTGAAACCTGAATCCTGAGCTGAAAATAATCCATTAGTGAAGGCTGTTCTTTCAATCCATCTGTGAGGAAAAACACTTTCTGTACACCCCCAGACTCCCAACCTCATGCACCTGGACACACACACACACACACAGACACACACACACCTTCAGAAACACTGTGCTTGAATCTGACATCCGTGCATTGATGTCCGCCCACCATCCCCTTCTGTCCTCTCTGTATCCGTGTGTGATTGAGACTGCAAATGTGTGTGTGTGTGTGTGTGTGTGTGTGTGTGTGTGTGTGTGTGTGTGTGTGTGTGTGTGTGTGTGTGTGTTTCGTATTATCTAATGTCTCTACAGCTACTGTGTGTTTGCTGTCACTCACGCAGCAGATATTCTGCAGCATCTTGATCGTAGTCGGCGTCGTCGGGGAAGTGGTTGATCTGGGAACACACGCCCCTCTTTAAGCCTGAGGAAGAGGGAGACGGAGGGAGATGAGGGAAGGCGAAGTTTGAGGGAGACGAAGAGCGTCGGGAGGAGTAGAAGTTATGAGGAAGAGAAAGCAGAAATGACACAGAAAGACGGAGACGTGCATGTGGGATGAGGCCGATGAACCCTCAGGCAGCGGAGACTAAAAGAAAGGGAATTTTTGAAAAATGGTGGAGAAAGTAGTTCCAGAGGAGGGACGACACATACGAACCAAGACAGTGAAAGACATGAAGGTGGTGTATAACAGATGCACTGATGATATACTTTGGCTCTTTGATACTCTCGTGCCTTTAGCCAGTTTATGCAGATATATATATATATATATATATATATATATATATATGCACACAGAGTCACTGTGAATGGATGAAATATATGGACGTGCGTCACAACGTCACACCTTAAATTTCCCACTTAAATGTCCCACCTGCAATAACAATATTGGAATTTTAATGACAGGTGGTTTGCATAGACAGACCAAAATAACATGTGATTTGTAACTAACATATGTAACCTGAGTGAATCAGTCAACAGACTGACCCACACAATTGACAGCTCACTAATGTGTCACTGCGAGACTGCAGTACTGCAGCATCGTCTGCATTATTAAGACAAGATACACTGAGACAGAAGGAACTTGAACAAGTTACCCATTACTTTTGAGGGGAAACATAATAAGAACAGGGATAATGGACTACTGCCAGCATAATGCAGATATACTGGATACTGAAAACCTTGAAAATCTGCCTGTGTACATACCCTGCTAACCTCTCAGAGTGGTGTTTGGAACAACTGGTGACTTGAGCCTCAGTGAATGCTACAGCTGATAGAAGAGGTAAAACTCCCCTCTGCAAACACAAGCTTCATACTATAATATTGAGAGCTTTCACAAAGAAATGAGGTATTAAATTGTTTCTTAACTCATATTTTATCGCTAGAAAGTAAAGAAATGTTCCTCCGTCTCATTTGAAGGCATTGCAAATGAGACAAAAATTTATGACCGTCACGCTCCGCTTTTAATCTGTATATTATAATGTGTTGATTTATGCAACTGACATTTTGATTCAATTTATCTCTTGTACAGGATGCTGACAAACACAAATTAATGCAGTTTGTGCACCAAAATCGGTGTAGCTAAGATCTCTATATACAGAAATCCTCCAGCTTGAAGTGTGCACCAACACGAAGGACAAATAAATATTGACCTGAAAAATCCCGCAAAAAGTAAGAAGCATTTAGCTTAAATGAACATGGAGAAAAAAAAGGTTTCTCCGCATTATGCAGTAAAAAAATCAGACGTATCATCAGATTAAACGCACGGTGCTTTCCTCCTGCACTGTGCATAGCACCTGATGTTCCAGATCTGTGTGGAGCCGAAGAATTTGACTCAGAGCTACGAGCTGCACCTGCTGCTCCACAGTCTTGTCATTTTGTATTTTCAGTGGGTGACAGCAGGGTGCACCGCGGCCTCGGGTTACATCAGGTCTCACTGCAGACTTCCAGCATATGCTGCAGGTCGCTGCTGTTCGCTCGATCCCGCCTCAAGAATATTCTTTCAATCACAACAGTTTACCTTGATTTTCTTTTCAACATTTCCGCACTTACAAAACAATAACAACACTCTTGTCTAAACTGGAACTCCATCTGTCAGGTCATCCATCCTCACAGGCTCCCTTAAAAAATGTGCAATTTCCCCAAAACCATGCTGAATTATGTGTGCAAGTTACAGTTAAAAATAAACTAAATCAGTATAGATGAGGAAGAAGCTTGACTAAAGTCATTAACAACAGCTGCACCGAACTCAATGTTTATTTAATAATTTCTGTGTTTGTCTTGTTTAGGAAAGGGTTAAGATACATTCAGCAAAGATAAAACCTTAGTTTAACCTTTATCATATCAATATTAGATTATTTTAAACGCTACCACTAAAATATCTACGAAGACTAAGTGGTTACTTGTGCAATTTGCAAAAAAGGGAAAGAAGAACAATGTTATGAGACCCTCATAAGTAGAAACTAAGAAATGTGTGCATTAAAAGCTCAATATGACACAAAGCCTCAAATAGAGCTAGAACTCTATACACTTTATGACATAAATCATGTATAAATCATGACAACTGCAAGAACAAAGAATGCACAACAGGTTTGTTTCAATAAAAGAAAAAAAAAAATCAGATTTCACATTAAATCATAGTTTGTACACAGATGTCATACAACCTTGTTGTAGAATTTCTCATTCACACTTTGGAGATGGCATGGATTATATTCTAGTTTCTCTCACAATGACCAGTTTACCATCCCTGGACTAGATATCCCACCTAAAATTTTATTTTTAAATCATTGTTTGTAAAGAGGAACTTTCCCCCCCGGACTGTCATATTGCAGCTGCAGCTGCTTGCACCTGACTGATCCCATTATGTCTTCCCCATAAATGACCTCATGAAGACCTCAGCAGGTTAAAGAGCACGTCAACAACGCGAAGCCGTATATATATCACGCTGGCAGTGTGTATGCGCACGTGACCGTGTTTATGAGTAAGCAGAACACCTATTTATGTCTGTTCCGGTTACGCCGACCCAAAGAAGAGCCTGCAGCGACAGACACATGAGAAAACGTGCAAACGCACAATGCATGCGAGGGTTTTTTTCCGCGCTCGCGTGAGCATCCATGACGTGTGTGCGTGCGCACCAGCCGCCGCGTACCTTCCAGGCAGCAGATCCTCCAGAGGCCCGAGTGCGTGAGCGCCCCGGGGTCTTTCTTGTCCTTGTTGTTGGAGTCGTCCTGGGAGGAGTTGGCCGTGCTGTTGCAGATGAAGGCGCGGGCGTACAGCCAGTAGTCGGTGCCGATGGCGACGGTCATCAGGGCGAAGGCCGCGAACGCTCCCATGGTGGTCAGCAGCACCTGGATGCCCCGCTCGCACCACACCATCGCCGGGCGGGGAAGGAAACTGATATCTGGAGACGACACGGACAACCACGTCAACAAGGAGAAACTGTTAGCTTTGATACATTCAGTGAAAACCTTCTCCACCTTCGCCACACCACCACCTTGATCAAGGTTACGCTTTAATATTCACAATAACACAATGTACTGAACTGTGAGTCCATATTTTGTTCTCGAGACTGTTGTGAAGCTTTGGAAAATGTTGATTTAATGGGGACAACGCAATTTTTGTCTGTCATTTAAGTTTCACGCAAGATGACCCGTTTCCTTTTTAATCTTGACACACCAACACATACTCTTTTTTCCCCCCCAATGTTTTAAAGCAGGATATTTGACTGTACTTGACCAATAAGCCTCCTGAGAAGTTAAAGTGTCATCAGGAACGTTTCCAGTGAATATGCATTGTTTTTTGCGTTTTCGTTACAGAAAAGTTTCACATTAAGATTTTCAAGAACTCCAAGTTACTGACATTTATAACAGGAGTAAAACCTCATTATAAAGCAATTTTAATAAATATCCATTCATTTGAATGTATCATTGTGACTCGTACTCATTTTATAAATCGATTTTCTCATAAATCCCAGAAGGCTCAACGATTTACATATGAGATTCCCAAAAAACCTGGGCATGTAATCGGTTCTGCATGTTCAATTTATGCATTGAACTGTCAAATATTTATGCATTGAGAGAAATGGTGTCCCTTACAGGCTGCTGTCGGTGACAGACAGGAGCTGCTGACGGGATCCAGCCTTCCTGCAGCATCCTGTGTGAGCTCACCGAGGCAACTGGTTTGATAAAAAAGCCTGTGTTCGCGCACACAGCCTCGAGCGGTGAAGAAATGTTGGCAGCCAAAGAACAAAATGCCTCGACCTCGCTGTATCAACACAAATATAAAACTTCAAATGCTGTAGCGAAACTGAACTCGGGAGGGTAGAGGTGGATCAAAATATATGGTGGAGGGGGAAAAAAAAAGAAGCTGCGTTTTGTGTCTTCACTCAGCAGCTGGTGGTCACATTCCCATCTGACCTTTTCCCAACGCAAATCAGAGACTTTCCCATGAAGAGATAATAAACGACAAAATGAGGAGAAATAGAAGGAAAGTGTCATCTGAGAGAAGCCATAAATGCCGTGGAGGACGACAAGAGTGAGACTTCGAGGTTTTTTTTTTTTTGCACGCGTAAGTTAAAATAAGAGGCGAGAGGACGAGGAGACACGAGTGCAGGGGAGTGGAAAGGAAAAGAGGAGAGAAGAGACATAAATCTGAGCGGAGAGGAGCGACAAGAGGAAAATTGAGATACAACACATCTGTTGTGCTTCAGGAAACATAAATGGAAGTGCAAGGACAAGGGGGGGGGGGTATGTCTCATATAACCATTTAGCTCCTCCATGAGATTTAACTCTTTATTGTCCTCAGCCACAGTCATAAGCTTCTAACCTTTTCTACCTTTGATGGTCTGTAAAAGGTAAAAGTCTGGAGGGATGCTTTTGAGCACCACCGATCTTCTATATAATTTAAATATTTGCCTTGAGTTCAGGTTTGAGCGCAAGTTTGAGAACCTGCTTTATTTATTTTCAAGTTAAATGCATCAATCAGGTGAAGCGTGTGGAAGGAAAACCAACAGTGGAAACATCCACCACAATGTTTAGCTGAACACTTTAAGAGACAAAGAAATGCAGAAAGTCACCAGGTAACGAGTAATAAGTGATGTACTGGATGTGAAAACATAATTTTGAAGACATCTAAAGAGTATTTTATGTTAGTTTTAAATGCATGTTGTGAAATGTATAAAGATTTGATTATCGAGAGTTGAAAGAGCCTCAACAAACGCAAGAGAGGGAAACGATCTAAGCATTTTTGACAATGAATGTAAAGAGGTTAAACCAAGCAATAAATCAGGGGACAAAAACATAAGCCAGGAACATTTTCAATTAATCAGTTAGCCAACGTCACTCGGCCCGGGGCATTAATTCTCAGTAGCCACAGTTAGAGGGGAGAAACCAGAAGCATGATAATAAGAATAATAATAATTAAAGTAACATAATAGAAAATGGGGAATTAAAAAAATAAATTTTAAATTAAAAATAGTGTTTTCAAATGTGGTTTGAAAGAGGACATACTGAGGATGATTATTGAAAGTTTTTCAATCAATTTGAAAGTGCTAATTAAAGACAGTATGCAACCAGTTGCTGCTGAATATTAATATCCACATCCTGCATTGTCAAACCTGAAAATCAGAGTTTGTTTCAGGGATTCAGAACAGAAAACTTCTCAGAAGGAGTTAAAACTCAAACTAATCCAGAGAGAGAACAAATAAACTTCAGAAGGCTCGAGCCCGAGGCAGGAACAAAAACAGCAGGTAACAAGGAAAGATGACCAAATGAACCGGTGGCTCATAAACCTGGAGACGACTTGTATTACACATGGGGAGAAACAAGGCACAGCCGACAACAATCTGGGAATTGAAATAGCTGGAAACCGAGTAAAGCCGCGTCATAATGCAAAGTAAAGACTGAGTATGAAACCAGGAAACACAGCAGGTGAACGTTCCTCAGCTTACAGTTTATTGTAAGAAAAAACTGTGAAAAGCAGCTCTGCATTGTGGGAGTTTCTTTCATCGTCAGACATTTTCGTGCAACGAACAGATTGGATCGGAATAGAATTCCTCAAAAAAAAAAAAAAAAATCAGGGTTTTAGTCTCTTCAGTAATTATGGGAAAGAGGAGGATTAAAGAACTGGAAGTAAGAGTAAATCCCAGAGGCGACGATGTGATAATGTTTCACGCTCTACCGTTAAAGATTGCGATTTAAAAAAATAAATAAATAAAAAAAGTGTTTCAGTTACTTTCTGTCACAGCCCAAAAGCATCTGTCCACAGTGTGGATTATGAAAAACCAAAGAATATTGATTTTGTTTTGGACTCCTAGTCCCTCGCTTTTTAAAATCGACAAAGGCAGGTTCAGAAACTCACTCAAAGCTGCAAACCTGCGTTAGCAGGAAGGTTAATGTAAACAAATCAATGGCTTGAAAAACATGAATCCCCCCCCACCGGCGAGGGCTTTTAAACTGTTTGGCAAATTTAGGCGTCCCGCAGGGCGTTTCAATGGCAACTGAAGTCCAAAAATAACACAAGACCACTCAGCTGGTTTGACCCTCACAGTGGCCCGTCTGGTGGAACACGCATCAGGCGGAGAGAGAGGGAGAAAAAAAACAAACCCATCAGTGATGGTGACGTCGTATCGGTCGGTGTTTTTTTTACCTCGCAGGGGAGACGACGTCGTCACATCTGGTGCTTGATCAGTAAAACTACATCAAATTAGATTCAAATCTGATTAATTGCATTTCCTTTCCTCGGTGGGCCACTCTGTGGTATTGTGGTTAGCACATTTGCCTCGCAGAGGGAAATCTCTGGTTCGAATCGGGCTTTGGAGGACTTTGCATGTTTTCCCTGATGATCTGTGGGCTTTCTTTTGAGTACTCTGGCTGTCCAGCTTGGATCAGCCTCAGTCCCCCTGGCAAGCTGAGTTTAACAGAGCTAAACAGAAAGATGGAGGGAGGATTCTCAGTGGTGGTTTACCTTTTTAAAAAGTGCCAGTCTGAGGATTTTTACTCATCGCAAAACTCTCACAACATCGCAAGGAGGCTGTTTTCACATCTGTTCCTGTCCTTGTGGGGTTTGCATGATCTCCCTGTGCTTGTTTTTTTTTTTGGGTACACGGGTACAGAAACATGCATTAAAGGTCACATAAGATGGGAGAACAGCTGACATGAAAGTGTGACATCAACTAAAATGTGGATCTGTGAGATCTCCGCTACGCCGAATAGCCGACAGTCAACCACAATTATCTTGTTTGTTTCATTCTGGTCTGCAGGTAAAGTAGCTTTAAGCACAAAACATGTGGGATTTTCTTTTTTTCATTCCACCTGAGATGAAAGTATTTCAGCAGAGAAGGTGACATGTGGAGCAGAGAGGAGGTCGACACCCTCATCCAAAAGGAATACCGACATGATATAATAGAAGATTTTTCATGAAACTCTTCTGACTTTTGAGCGTAAATATCTGGACTTACATTTTTAGTCAAGTCTTATTTAAATTCCAGACGGGCTACTTGAAAGTAATTTAGTCTCAGATGCAAATTGTTATTACAAGTTCATGGTCCGTACCGTTCCTATTGATGAATGATAATGATTTTGGTTAAAAAAGACATTTTTGACCACCCCCCTCATTTATTTCTATGTCTTGATATACTTAATGAGATTTTTAGACAGACTTCACTGAGCATCCAACCAAAAGAGCTCACTTCGCAAATTCACCATGAACTCAAGTGAAAAATACAACATAAAAAGCAGATTATCGATCGCATCAATGTGGCAGCAACAGGTTTTCTCTCCTCTCTTCAAACTGTTAGGAACATGCAACTTCTTCTTGACCAGTGAAATATAAAGTCTATAATCTGGTGGGTTTTAAAATTAAACTGAAGTCGATTTTCCCTATGGGGATGTCTAATTAATGCCTAGAAGTGACGCGTTATAAAAGGAAGGTCATTGTGCATTAAATTCTGTTGCATCCAGGGTGGACAACAAGCGGTGACACTGCCGTGAGTGTTTCCACTGTGCTTCATCCTGATTGGCCAGTTTCATCATTAAAAAAATAAATATTGTTCAGAACAGATTCCAGTCAGTGTAAAAAAAACAACAAAACAATTAAGACTGAATGACATGTCAAGTGTCAAGCAGATTATTTCCACACTGCAATGAGTGTTTCAATGATTTTTTTATTTTTTTTTAATTGCATTTTCATTGAATAAATGAAGCCCACTGAATTTTCAAGTGTGTACCGCCCGTATGTCAGCTGTCTCTGATCTGTACATGGACAAACATTCAGCTTGGTTACACTCATGCCAGCGCAGATTAATCAAAGTCGCTTCTGAATACAGACAGCTGCACACAGCTGGACCCGTGTGTGTGTGTGTGTGTGTGTGTGTGTGTGTGTGTTCAAGCTCACTTGATGTCTTGTGTTTGAATGTTCTGGTATATTTGTGTCATATGTGATTAACCATGCATACAGAAATCCACATGTGTGTTTCCAGTTCATGCACATCAGTCTGTGTTTGTGTGTGCGTAAGGTGGTTTTCAGTGTGTTCACATTCATGTGTGTTTGTTTATGGTTGGATGTCCATGTATATATGTGTCATATAAGTAAGTAAACATGCAAACAAGAATCCACATGTGTCTGGTTGTTTGTGAGAACATCAGCCCGTGTGTGTGTGTGTGTGTATTACCTGAGGGCATGTTTCTCCCTTTTGCCTCCATCTCCTCTGCCCCCTGCTGATGCTGATCTTCTTCTTCTTCTTCTCCTCCGTCAGTGAAGAGCGCTCCGTAGCCCCGGTCCGAGCCGCCTCCATCCACCGTTTATCCTTCGCTTTTCTCGATCCTTCCTCTTCTCTCCTTCGTTTCACTTCGTTTCTTTCTTTTCGTCCTTCTCCGACTCTTTTCTCCCCCTCAGATTCTTCTCTCTCTCCCTTTTTTTTTTTTTTTTACCTTGAGCACTCCTTCGCTCCTTTCTGGCAAGTAAACGGAGGGGTGTGAGGGGTGGGGGGTACTTCACTTGGCGTCCTCTCCTCTCATTGAATTGTCATGGCAGTCATCTTAGCTACAAAGAGAGGCAGGAGAGAGGTGGCAGTGAGGGCGGCGGTGGGGGGGTGGTGGTAAAGTGCAGACGAGAGCGAGCGAGAGAGAGAGAGAGAGAGAGGGGAAAAGACAGAAAGAGAGGGACAGAGGCAGAAGATGAGCGAGGGAAGCGTGAAAGAAGGAGATGAGAAGATGAGATGGGGTGGGCGGGGAATCGATTAACGAACGTGACGCGAGTCTTCAAACCTGAACAGGAAGCGTCTCTCAAACAGGCATGTTTTCCATAGGAGGATGACACCATGTCATGCAATGACAAACAAACTGAAACTGTATCAGTGGCAAAAATGGAGAGAGAGAGAGAGAGAGAGAGAAAGAGAGAAAGAGAAAGAGAGCGAGAGAGGTGGAGATATCAAGCAATACAGAAAAAGGCGATGCGAGAGAGCGTGCTCCATTTCATTGCCATGGCAACAGTGAATTCCAAAGTCTATGGTGAAGCTGGTGTGTGTGTGTGTATGTGTGTGTTGAGGGGAGTAGAGGGATGGATGTAACAGCTGAGAGGATTTTACTGATAAAAAAAAAAAAAGGGAATTACACTGCGAATATGGAGGCAAAAAGATTGTACGTGTAGAAAGCTGTATATGTTATCTAGATTTGTGCGTGTATAATTAGATATCTGCGTGTGTGTGTAGTGTATTTTGTGTATGCGTACTTAAATTTGTG
The DNA here is from genome assembly GCF_963422515.1 of Blennius ocellaris. NCBI lineage: Eukaryota > Metazoa > Chordata > Actinopteri > Blenniiformes > Blenniidae > Blennius > Blennius ocellaris. The sequence goes on from NC_137669.1 coordinate 19,100,160, forward strand.
CATCCACTGATCAGTGAGTACGTGATGACATTTGTGTCCTACTGTGGATTGTGTGTGCGGTGCATATGTTGATTTGTGTTTATGCAGTTTATACACGCGTACTTAGATTTATGCAAACACTGACGAGGCAGTACGTGAAATGTGTGTCTCGTCACTGAGATTTGCGAGTGTGAACTCAAGATTTGTAAAAATACTTAAGAGTCAAGTGTATGAACATTTGGATGTGTGTACCACAATTTGTACATTTAATCAGATTTGTGTGTGTGTGTAATTGTTGTTTGGTGATTTTTGTGCTAAATGTCTGACCTCTACCTTTTGTTTCTCAAGTTATTGCTGATTTCCTTTGGTTTATATTGCAGGCTTTGGTCTGTACGGCATCTTGTTAGTTATACAAGTGCTGCATTAGTTTTTTTTTTGCAACGTCAAAGTGTATAACGTAAATATCTCCCCCCCAAAAAAATAAACAACTGAATGAAATGGCAAAAATTGTCCCTTTAACATATTTTTAACAGCCCAAATTATTTCATACCTGCTGGCCACAGGGCAGAAATCAGAAGCACAAAAATCAAGAAAAATGCACCAAAATAACAATGATGAAAAAAAACCACTTGTATTGTAAAGTAGGGAAGGAACAAATCCCTCAGCGCACACTGGTTGGGTTTATTCCAGAATAAATAAGTCACTGCATATCGCATGTTGACCTGATATCGTGCAGCCTCACTAAACAACCTTCGTTATGACTAAGCGCCGCTGTTGTGCATGTCCGTTACACTTTAAGTCACCGAGGACCACCTGAAGCACACGCAACCTGGGGCAAAAATCTATTACACAAGCGCAAATCTTCTTACACACAAATCAAAAGACACATCACTAATCCTGCTGTGGCAATAAAGAAGTGTGTGTATTGTGCTCCTGCATCTGAAACGCAGAGACTTTTACGTCGTCCTGGTACATGGACACAAGTACTCGAGTACACGAGGAATGAACATTCACGGGGGAGATGACAGACTCGTGAGTCATCCGTGCCGCGGTCACAGTGTCTCTGCACGTTTCATCTGTCCAACTTTCTTCCTCGCGATGCGACGACTTAATCACAAGCACTTAACACAGTTTGCATGATCCGAAATGCACAATGTTGATTTATTTATTTTTTCGACGAAAAGCTCATTGGTGCTCGTGGGGAATTTGGTGCCTTGCTCAGAGGCATTCCAGCACTGCTTGAACCCACGTCCTACATTTCTACCAGCACAGTAAATCCCCATCAGCATTGACAAAGCGTCTAGTTTCGCCCGTTTTAAACCGTTTCCAAATCAAGGCACTGGAAAAAAAAAAACCCACACGAGAGGAATCTGCAGCAACACAGCAGGAGATCCCAAGTTGCTTCACATCAACGACACATCCTGAGGCAGTTCTGACCAAAAATATCTGTTTGGACACTCCCGGGAAAAAAAACAACAACAATATCTGTTAGAATGCCTGTTGTTTTACTTGCTTATTGTCAGTTTGGGAGAAAGACTAAACAAATATGAGGATTTTACTCGACCACACTGTTCAGAAAATATGTAATTTTTATTGTGTAGAATTATAACCATTGTGAAATCATCCAAAACTAGTCAGACTTCTGAATTAGTGGCAAAAATAAGAGAATAGAGGATATGATCCTCATTCTGAATTCTTTGCACCGCTCCACGGCAGAATAGACTTGATATCCTGCTGCTGGATTGAGAGTGGAAGCCTGGCTGGACTGAAGTCTTCACACATAATGGAACCATTTTCCCTGGGATCATCGTGACATGTGATAAGAGACTTCCGATAATTGAATGAATCAGTGGAGACACATACATGATATTCATATCATCAACCTGACGAAAGCTCCCTGCCTTGGACATGCAATCCTATGAGATGAGAATATAAAATATATTCACTGACACAAATCCTGATTTAGAAATACAGACGTTCAGTCTTGCAATGTTGTGACTTGATGGGAGGAAGCTGGAGGTTCTGGAAACAACCTCAGTTAAATGCAAGATCTCTGAAGATGTAATGTTAGGAATAGAAGTTAAACCACGAAACGTCACAGAAACAAGTGAACCTGAGGAATCCGGGCTGTACTGGGCATGCTCAGAGAGGATCGGGCGAAATCGAACTCGATCCGGCAACAGTCCTCGTCCCCTCTACGTGTCAGTGTTTCTTCTGTCCTCACAAATGGTAATTTTTAATTTCATTCAATTAAAATTGTAAATACATGTTGGAGAAAACATAATACAGTTAATCTCAGAACTGTTAAACTCCTAAATGAGGTCCGAATTTGAATATTTATTGTTAGAGAAGCAGGGAGGTTTTGTTGCTCTGAGGAAAGTCTGCAGACATTTTCTCTGCTGTGACTGACCTCCGGTATCTTTTATTATTGATTCATTGCAGCTTTGATAAGCGAGATTTACAATTCACCTGTTCATGAAAACAACCCGTCTGTGAAATTTTCATCATCTAAATCACAAGCGGGACAATTTGTTGCTCTCCCACAGGACAGCGCTGCAGTGGAGTCAAGCTAAACCTTCGGTAATAAATGAAAATGACTGGCAGGAATCAGCATCAAGAGGAGATTGTGAACACACACCGACGCTGGCTGGAACTCTTAACACCTCCACCCCCACGGCGGAGTGTGAGAAGCAGAAATTAGCGCTGCTTTTGCCGATTTTATTTGGGATTATGAAACTTCCCGGAAGTTTATCTGTGGATTTTTGGTCAAGATCAAGGATTTAAATTTCTGTCTTATCGTGGAGCCAACAAATCGAAGAATAAAGTACCTGTGTGGGTTTTGGGTTTTTTTAAACCATTAATTCACTACAGTAAGCTTGTCATTTTCGTTAATGGTTGTCAAAACTGTGGTCTTGACAGTTATTCTTCCACTAAACTCCTGTTTGCTGAAGAGATGTCAGCCCCTCTGGCAGTAACATTAAAGTTTCACTCCTTTGTCCACGGTAGCTGGGATTACACAGCTCGGTGAGCAAACATTCATAGAGTTTGGCTGCACATTAGTGGCTCGTTAAAGCTGATTTGGTGCTGCTTTTTATTGTCATTTGTTTATGAATCAGTGGTAATATTCTGATTCCTCCAGAAACAGGCATTTGGGGACTAACTGACAGGACTGGTTCAAACTAAGTAAATAAAACTGTATTGAAGAAGGATAGATGCATATTTACATGACCACTTGATTGAAATAGTCATGCTTAAAAAAAAAAAAAAAGATGCTTTCATATCTGATCAAATGCTAGCTTCCCCTTTACATATTTCTTTTCCCACATGATTCCAACAAAATGACACTGGAGCTACTTTCCGCAGGAACGAGTTACTTGATATTTTCTATAACTTTTAATACTTAAAACAAAAGTAATTCATAATTATAATGAAACACGCAATTTTCAGCAATTTGTGTATCGACACCAAAAAGGCAGACTGACTGCAAAAAACTGCAACTCCTTCCTCTTTTCCCATCGAACTCCCGGCTGGATTTTCTAACGATAAGTGCTTTCTATTGTTGCATGCACAGAAAGCATGAATATGGATGTTTCTGCCACAATCAGATGGAAGAATTTGAAATGCAACCCCTACCCTTTCAGTGAACTCGCACCAAAGTGTGAGGTGGTGAAAAGAAGACCCCCCCTAGTATATCTGCAGCAGTCCCTGATGATTCCCCCCCACATTTACACAACAGCTGAATATCTGTTCACAACATTGATGTGCAGATGCAGAAGGATTGAAGCCGAACGCTGATAGGTTGATGGCCTTCTTCCAAATCATACCAGAGAGGTTTAGGAGCTTTTTATGGCCACAGATTGTGCTGAACCTCCCGCCAGGCAGACCTAATGATAACTATATAAAAGCCTTTTAAATGTATAATGCTGCCATGTGCATGGTGATGCACCACAGTGTTGATGTTAGCCCCGAAGAATCAGGAAGGTTTTGATTACATTTCAGTGATTAATGCAGAAAAATCTAATTGGAGAAAAAAAGATATAATTTTGAGGAAAAACTAATAATTGTTTAAAAAGTATGTATATCTTTAGGCCTGTTCACCTTGAACAGGTGATTTCATTAAAAATGGCAGTTTGTTTTCATTGTGTGAGCAATAAGCCAAATCTTTATTTTAATTTAAGAGGAAGTCATTAATAAACTTTTCTAACATTGTAAATCTTTATTATTTTTAACCAGCTTTTCAATGTAATTTAAACTAATTAAAAAAGCAATGCAGTATGCAATTTTAACCTCCTGCTGCTTATACGAGGGGCACAGCACACCATCTTGTGGTGAAAACTGGCATTGCAAGAGATAACAGGCTGGATAACTAAATGACAAAATCATTGTGACATCGGGACTTTGGATTTGTCTCATTCAATTTTACATTTCAATATGCAACGTTTATCTTTGAAAACATTTAGAAAAAGCACCCATTTAGCTGGACCCTTGTTTCAGTCAGTCAATGTTTGTTGACAGTACAACTGCGAAATTTCACTTAAGATTTAGCCCAACGGATTCATTTTAATCAGACTTTCAGCTGCGTACTCACTGAATGCCCTACAGGACACCCCGGGGTGGCCTGCAACCAGCAACAGCAAACACAAACACAGGACATTGTTCATTTGTGCCCAGAGCTGAAAATAACCCTGTGTTTTTCTCGACGGACAGTGTGCATCACCAGGGAGGCTCCCACATGTTGGAAGGGCTTTTGCTGGAGGCAGAGAACAACACACCGATGACGAAAGTTCAAGGACAATCCGGCCACGCTCACGAATTCAGCGATGGTATGAAAAACTGCTGTGAATACAGAGCAGCGGCAGCAGGATGTGGACAAACCGTAGCAGCTTGTTGGGCATTAATATGACAGCGACGTCGCCAGAAGAAACCATCAAACACCAGGTAGAGATCGGAGGATGGACATGTCCTGCATCCTGGGTGAAAATTGATCGGGGCTCGCATCCAGTGGGATTTCATTTGATCACGTCACACAGTCGTCTCAAGCCTCTGAACAAAGAGGAACAGGAAAAACTAACAATTTATATGTAGAGGAGGGAATACACCCTGGAGGAGAAAGAAATCGCAATCTCAACCAACAAACATGAGCTGGGACTGAAGAATCACACTGCAGTACTGGAAGTACTCAACATTGTGTATATGTAGGGGGAAATGTTGAATATTCCTGAGTAGGACAAGAAAATAACAATTATGAGAGAGAAGTGAAGTGTTTTCATTTCTTTCAGCCAGGTTTCTACTCTTAAATACTATGTTTAAATGTGATTTTTAAAATAAATATAAAAGCTACAGTATACTCTTAGCCTGATATTAACAAAAATAGTTACAATGGTTTTATGTGACTAATTACAATTCTATAACTACACTTTCTTGTATGGCTGTCTTGAGTTAATGTTTTTTTTTGTCTGTCACTGAATCCACAGCCAACAAATGTTTTTATATTTTATGAAATATGGATTTATCTTCGTAGTTAAAGCACTGATGGGACAAACTAAAACAAAAGTGGGATCAGTCTGGTGAATCTGCAATATTCATCCATTCATTTCAGGTCGACACTGACTGATCATTTCATCACCCATCAAAAGTGCGTAATTTTGGGTTGAAGCCGGAGTAGCCATTGGAAATCGATGCATGCACGGAGAGAACATGCAAACTCTAGACACAAATCCTGACCTGAATTCAAACCAGGGATTAAATCTCACGTTCAGGCCAGAGTGCAAACCACCCCACCACTGTGCAGGTTCATTATATAGAAACTATAGGAAAGTGGATGCACGTCTTGGCTCCTCTATGACAGTCTGTTTTTAAAACCAAAGCACCGAAGCATAGGACTGAGGAAGATTAAATGCATTTGCTTTTCTCGTGATTATATTATATACATTATAGGATTAAAAAAACTAACAAAAAACATTGATCATAAGTTTCAGTTTCCGCGCATGCTTTTTATAATTCCTCCTTGTTCCTTATCATCCGTGCAGGCAACTGTTTTCCTTTCCCTCCAATTAACACAGCCTTACCTCGCTTCTTCTTCAAAACACAGATCTTCTTCTCATCGAGCAGCGACGAGACGCTTCAAATTAATTCTGGTCTGAATTAAACGCAGGCGGAGAGCGCGGCTCTCAGGTGGCTCTTCAGAGTACAGCGTGTCCATGCGGTGCGCTCCTCCGCCGCTCTGGGCATGCGCAAAGTGCGCAGCGCGTCGGAGCGCGCGCACTGCACACTGCACACTGCACAGGCCCGAAGCCTGTCATCAATAAACACTGATTGATTCACTCAAACAGTCTGAAGCAAAGTGCGTAAAACTCATTCACTCCTCAGGAACTGCGCATGTGTTGTTTTTATTATTCCACAATGATTTTTACGCACCAGACTACGTTTGATGACGTGTCTTCACTTGGTTTTAAAGTGTCTTGCAGCTGCATGAAATAGATGATTGAAGTGAATTGCAAATGCTGGAAAAGTTGCAAAAGTATGCATCTCATGGTTTTGACTCTCGAGAAGGTCAAATTGCTCATGTTAGTAGACGTTGTCTCCAGATCTTTACCAATGTAACTTCCTTACCTGAGCAAAATCTTCCCAATTAATTTAGTAATTTGGTGGTGGTGGGTGATATGTGCATGATGTACATGTTCGCCAGTGTGGATATGACAGCCTCACAACAGATCAGGTTTCAACAGGTCTTATAGTTTTCAGTCATTAACAGTGTCACATCTTTAAAGCACTGTATATTTTATTTGAAAGTCAAACAAGATGTTTTGGCTGTTAATATCAAGTGATTGATATTACATTTGTTAACTTTTGGGGCATCACAAACTGATTTGACATCTGTAGCAATAAGGGAGATAAATCATACAAAAGTAACTAAAATTGACTTTGAAATGACGACATCAAAATCAGACTCTAGTTTAAAGAGTCTTCAAAACCCATCAACCTGCTATTCAGCAGGCCAGTAGAACAAATGTAACATTTAGAAAGTACTACAATGTGAGTAAAGGTAAGAAATAATTACAGAGTAAAGTATTGATATGTATAAAAACAAGTTCTACTTAAATAGGTCATGTCAACAGTGTTTCACTGTTTAGATCCGAGTGTTATCCTATTTCTATTAACTTTGATGACATGATAAACAGCAATAGAAACGGTCTCTCACAAATCAGAGTGCAACTTTTCATCTGTCCCCATTTTGTTAACAACGGGAATTAATGAGGACAAGTGGCTGAGTTACAGTTCCCCTCAAGTCCTTTTGACAATCAAGGTTTGAATCAAGCACAGCGGAGGGGAAACCTAAAACATGGTGGAGTGTCTCTTCTTGGAAGTTTGAAATAAAGTTTTCTTTCAGTTGCAGACACCAGTCGGCAGTGATTCATGCGTCCGGAAGACTTCACAACAACGTATTCTAAAAGGCATGAAGAGCAGGTTAAATAAATAAATGAAAGGTTATCGTAGAAGTTTATTGTGTAACAACTGTTGGTTTGCAGCAAAGAGAAACAAGGGAAGAGGAAACAAGGAGAGAAAAAAAACCAGAAGGAAGAAGAATGAGTGTGGAAAGTGGAACAGACAGGTAGAAGGAGACCGCCCTCACAGGTTTAATAAGGAACAGAGAGGCAGCGAAACTGAGACGGATCGTCAATATGGATCACAGGTGTGTGTGTGTGTGTGTGTGTGTGTGTGTGTGTGTGTGTGTGTGTGTGTCAGAAGGGCAGCTACAGTAATAAAGATGGACGGAAGGGAAATCAATGCCCAGGCCAGAAAGACAAACACTTAGAAATGAAGTCCAGCTCTCATTTGAAGCGACAGTGAAGTCCAGTGGGCCTGAACTCCCTGTGACATTTACAGTCCAGTCGGTTCACTCAGGACTCAGGACACTACTGAAAAACCTTATAACTTATAGAAATCAGGATATGACACAAACTCACAATTACAAAATAAAATACGGACCGATTAATGCCATTAGAGAATAATTGACCAAAAGATGTCCATTACTTGTATTAATCTGAACATAAATATGATTATTATGTTATTGCAGGTTTTTTTTTCCATTGGTGCTCATGTCAGTCATCAACTTATTTTCCTGTCTGTTTCCATGTGTTCCTGTGAGGTCAGCCGGTTGATCAGTATCGGCTCATTCTGACTTTAATTCACCGCCTCCGTTTGGTTTCGTGGTTATTAAGCCTAAATTGAGATGGAGCAGCTGAAGTCATAAAACAAAACTTCAGATCTCAGAGTGTATTTGTGAATGAAAAGTGCAGCTGGTGCGCCACACGCCATTACGTCACTCTCACTTCTGAGCGAGTTTGAAGAGGGCCTTAAAAACTTTATAATGAGTGTCAGGCCAGTTATCTGAAATCTCCAGCAGGATAATAAGCTTGTCCAAAATGAAATTGGACCAAAAGAGTTTCAGCAACATCTGCGTTTGCCCTGAACGCCCCGAACACCCGCAGTGGCCTCCAGATTGGACGCTCTCTAAGTGTAAAGAAAAAAAAAAAACAACCAGCTTGAGTGACATTTCTTTACACCTCTCCTCAGATTCGCCTCCTCGGTGGACAAATGATTGTTCTGACCTCGGCTTATCTGCAGCGAAAAGCTGCACACTGGTTCAAACCAGAACCGAGATCTAATTAGCAAAAGGCTAAACACCACTTCTCTTAAAGGACCCACTGGGATTTCATTGTAAACACATTTTCCCCAAAGAAGCATTTTTTTTTTTCCTTCACCTTTTCAAACACACTGAATATTGAAATGAGACTTTTCGAGAGCAGAGCCTGATGATGTGTGGACAGCTGCTGTTATCGTGATATGAAGAGAAACACCATAGGAATCTCATTTATACAAATGCACAAACAGGAAGAGACGGTTTCTAACCTGGACAGGAGGACGGACAGCCAATTCCCAGCCGAGGACGTTGCGAGATGTCAGGAGATCTGAAATATAACGCGATGCACATAAAAAACTTATGAACGAGAGCTTAATTCTTTATAGGGCAGTTATGGAAATATTTCAACCTTTGGGCTTTATAAATAATAATAGATTTTTCTCCACTTTCGTGACTCCTTGAATTGAGTAAAAATGCAATTTCTTGCCACTTATGAATTAAATATGTTAAAATTTATTTTGAGATATTAAACTGACCTAGAAAATAATAAATCAGGAATTTCTTTCAGTAACAAATAACAGCAAAGAAGAAGAACACAGCCGTGTTAATAAGTAGTAAATCTCAACTCGACTGGTTTTAATAAAGTCAATGAAGGAAATAATGTAGTGAAAAGACACAATCTCAAATTTTCAATGGGAACGTTGCATGAGATCTAAACACAGACTTTAACATTTCTTTTTCCTTTAATAATGATCCTAGAAAACAAAGCTTGATATGATCAGAGTCCAGTCCTCCATCGCTGATGAGTCACGTGATTAAATACTGCAGGAATCCACACATTATGCAGCACAACATTAACATGTTCGTGTTACGCAAACAGATGTCATTCTCCAACAATGCCTTTGCAACTGTTACATAACAGCCGGTATCAACACATGCAGATGTTTTCTTGATAATCAATGTTTGTGGCATTCCAGAAACCGGTGACAGGATGAGCCAATGTCCTGACTGAAACTGATCTTGTCATATTAAGCAGTTTTTCATCAAATGTTTTGAGGTCCAACACACCTGATTCAAATCAAAGGTCAATCCTGATGAAGCTCTGCAGAAGCCTCCTCTTCCTCCTTCTTGTTAGTAAACTCTGCGTGCAATACTGCCCCCTTCTGACCTGGAGTGGAAGATCTTTAAATTCTAATTCTAATCACCTGCCACCCTTTTCCTTTTCTTTTCTGTTTTCTTTTCTTTTTTTTTTGCACACACATAATATTCAGCCCACTTTACCATTCATGTATAATCACATTATTTAACACGGCAGGTCTGGTTCTGATCCACACGTGACATAAACGCGCTGTTTGTTTGTGTAGAGAACTTCTCTGTGAAGAACAACACATCTGGAACAGCCTGTATCTTTCTCACTGCGTTGCCATGGTAACAAAGCAGGGATTTATTGTTTGCGGCTGCCACTGTGGAAAACGACTGTGATATGATACGTAACAGAACATGAGGCATTCTCTATGAGAATTGGCCTTTTTTAACAAAGACAAATGTACATAATGTGATGTCATATTGAGAATGTATAGATTTTTGATGAGAATGAGAATGATAACGAGCTGACCGAAGGTCCATGATTGTCTGTTTATCCATCCCTTCATCCCTCCATCCACAGAAGCAAACAAAGGCTGAATCCAGGCAAGCTTTATTGGTTTTAAACTTAACAAAACATTGCTGCAGATAAAAATCCTACATAATCAGAAATAGTCCAAATAAAACAAACATAAAATCAATAATTGAAAATAAATATATGAGAATAATTCAGATAATTGACAAGTCAGTCTTGAAGGATACTGACAGCAAATATAAATAGATATCTTTAAACCGTACTATTTATTCTACCTCATGTAAGCACGTCTTAGGTTGTCTGCGTACAGGATATACAGTGTGAATATTTACACCCCGATCACAGCTTGAACAATAGTGTTTCAAAAAATGATTCACTGCATCAGATCTCAGTTTCTCTCCTGCAATGTCATTAAAAAAAAAAGAAAAGAAAAAATGCTGTTGGTTCAGATTGATCTGTGTCAAGAAGTAAAATCTTCTGATGTCAGCTACATAAAGATGTGTGTGTGGTGTGTGCGTATGTGTGTGTGCGACAACGGCATGAATGTTCAGCTTTGGCAGTTCAAACGAAAACATCTCAAAACATCAGCAAAAAGCTTGATTAATCAGCGGCTAAATTATTTCCTATTTATGTTTTCATATCGCAAATATTCATTAAAATATGCTAATAACACCGCAAACAATTTGCTACAATGTCTTTATTTAACAGTACCACAGGTTGTAAGCGTAACTTCTTCTTCTTTTTTTTTTTTTTAAAGTCCTTCATGGGTCTAAAAAAATGGCTACAAACGATGCCCTATGCCAGGCATGATTGATAATATGCTACAAAAACAAGCAAATCTTTTCAAACACGGTGGAACATGAGAGCTCAGACAGAAGGCAAACTGTGTGTGTGTGTGTGTGTGTGTGTGTGTGTGCGTGTGTGTGTGTGTGTGTGTGTGTGTGTGTTGCACATAAGACATGAAGAAAGTTCACAAACATCGTGTGCCACATTAATCCTTTGCACTGAATTCACTCAAAAGTTTGGTTGTGGACAGTTTCAACACTCGGGTGTTATTGTCTCGACCGCTGAGGTCCTCAGGAAGAAGTTTATAAATGTTCCCCGAGCCAGAGGAAACGAGGTGAAGCAGCTTTTAGTTCCTACGCTCCTCACCTGTGGAACAAACTTCCGGCTAACGCATTTGCTTCTTTTAAATCAGGACTTAAAACAATATTTGTTCAGGTCTTCCATTAAATAATTGGTTTTTTTTTCTTATTTTATGACCTTTATCTTATAAAAAAGTTTTTGCTTTATGGTTTTCTTAAGCATTTTTTATATATCCTTCATAATCTTAATCACTTAAGATTTGTTTTGCTTTGTTTGAATGTATTTCCTTTATTTCTCTGTAAAGCAGTTTTCAGTAATAGACTCTGTTTTGTAACTATTATCAACTGATAATGGTTAATTAAAAAAACAACAACAAAAAAAAACAACCCTGTTGATTATTTCAGACCATAAATGATTAAAATCGGTTCACTTCAACAAATTGCTCATTGCAGGCAGGAAAACACTGGGGGGAAGACAAATACTGCTGCACACACAAACTCTCAACATGCTACAGAAGCAATAAACACTGTAGTTTGACAAATTCACTGAAACATACTGTAGAAATTCAATAATTTAAAGGACGACTCGTCTGGATGAAAAATCATCGCTTTCTAAATTCAGATAATGAATATAATAATAAAATATAGTTTTAGACTATCCAGCTTCAGCAAACTGGCTCTTACAGTTTCTTTAATGTAATATTGGAAACACTAATGTGGCAGTTTAATAAAAATATCTACAATTTAGCCATTAAATGGGAACGTTTTTCTGTATTTCCTCTAAAAAGAGACTACATGTGGTGCTGCTTCGACTTGCTGGGTATTATACAATCTGTGACTACTGAAGTACAGTGAATCAGTTGTGGCGAGACTTCATTCAAAGTGACAGTTTACTTCCTGTCTGAGCTCATGTTCCCCCGAGCGAGTATAACTCCTATCTATCCTTTATCTAAACCCTACTTTTCTCACATTAAACCAGGAAGAGTGACTTTCCATTTCAAACCTGTCGGTACAGGAAGCGTGCTACTATTCCACCACACAAAAGTTAATGTTTCTTGTGGGAACTGAGGGTCAATCATTCTGTGTTAAACCCCCCTACTGGATGGAAATCGGCATAAAATTATTCATCAGTGTGCTTGAAATGAAGATTTCTTCCATGATTACCGTCACATTTTACAGTATCTTGTGACACCCGGAAGAAATGTGTTACATGATGAGGTATATCTTATTAAATGCTTCATTTTGCATGAGACAGTTTAGCTCAGTGTGTTGGGAGGATTTGATCTGCCTTTTACCGTCATTGGGATCAGGTATTGGTGCGTTCATAGAGCTGGGAACTTGGGAAATTACCAGTTAAGTGAATAGATGTCACTTCAATACTTACAGAAGTGTAGTCAGAGGAGACCAATCAAGTTTCACTTTAACATAGATGATTTTGGTTAACATCACTGAGAAATCCCCCACTTGCTACTTGAACATTGTTTAAATGCATGTTTTCCTAATGGAGGATTAATTCTCCCAATTCCCAGTTATTCTTGAATGCACCACAGCAAAAGTCCTGCTACAGCTCTTTTATATGTCTGTGTGTGTGTGTTTCTTTTCTGAACGGAAGGTGATGTGAACCTGGAGTAAAGTCTTCTCCCTTATTCTGGCATTTATATCCATTATGTACACACCTTTGACATTTATAGTGCGTTGCAGTTGTCCGATGAACTCGGAATTCCCAGTTGTTGAGGAGCGGAAGTTGTAAAAACTCTGCCATCCTGAGATCAGAGAAATAGATTTGAACTTGTGCAGTTTCACACAGGTTCTTTGTTGGGGGTTTTTCCTCACAGCATTTCGACGACTTGTACACATACAGGTCTACCTTACCATTGAGCTGCTTTCTTATTTGACAAATATGATCAACTGGAACGTTCACTCCAAGTTAGGAATTCGGAATTCCGAGACAACTGGAGCGCAGCATTGCCTCCTAGTTTCATGTCAAAAATCTTGGAAGCAACCACACTGACTGATCTCTGCTGAAGGAGAAGGTTCCTCCCTGATTGGCGATTTTACAGAAACCCTGTGAAGCTCCAAACTGTGCTCGACACATTAAATAGTCTCTCGGTTTCATTCAACCGAATATTAAACATTCATTCCCGAAGCTTCCATCTTAAAATACAAACAACCTATAAAATTCTTTAGCTAAAATCTCTAAAACATACAGGATTAGATTTTTTTTTCTTCTTTGCTCCGTGATGAGGGCGGGCAGGAGGAATATCTGTACAGTATAAATCTGGACACATATGTACGTTACCTCTGGGTGTGTGGGTGAGAGGTGGAGGCCATGGTAGAGAGGCGAGAGGTGCCAGCAGGTTCGGCAGGTGCGGCATTCTGTGTGGTATCGTTTCTATTTCCTGTTCGTTTTCAAATGCAGTCGGTGAAATCTAATCTTGATTCATTAATCCAGTAAGGCTGTTTTGAAGGTTTAAAACAGTTTGATCGAATGCGGAAGATCAAATTCTTGACACAAACTGAATGTTTGTAGTGTAATTTATCAAGCTGGCTTTTTTTTTTTTTTCAAGTTGACTTTAGCAGTTTTATACCTGTTGCATTTGGGCGCAGCAGAAGGTTTTCCTTCACAGTAATAGCCATGTTCAGTCTTCAGTAGGTGAAAGGATAATTTACTGTGAAAGGTCGACTGCTTGTCTGTTAGTTTTTTTTTTGTGAATGGGCAGCCTTGGGAACATGAATTGGTTGGCTGTTTCCCGCGCTGCTCCTCACTGTTGCCTGTGTATCGCGGCCCCGATGATGAATGTACCCGTCAGAAACCCCCACAAGCGTCGTGTCGCTGCTAATCACGGCGTCCCTCACTCTTCGCACCCCCCCCACCCCACCCCCCACCCCCCCTCATGTTCCCGCCCACAGCCTGTTCAAAGTTTTGTAAAGTGTCTGTCTTCATGTCGGCATCGCCGGTGAGTCATCCCTCTGCCCGGCCGCCTCCTCCTCCCCTTTTATTTATTTATTTATTTATTTTTCCATTTGATTTCCTCAAACCTCCACCCTCCAGCTCCCTACTCCCACACACACCCAGGGTTCAAGGTTTGTTGTGTGTGTTTTGTCGCGTGATGTCTAACATGTGTAACAGACCCCCCCCCCCCCCCCCCCAACATCCCCCCCCCCCCCCCGTCACCCTCCCCAGTAGCGTTTGCCCTCCCGTTCTCCAGCAGCCTAGCATGGCGAGGCGCTCATTCGCATGTGTGTGTGGTAGCGGGGCGGAGGCACAGCAGCAGGGGGCCCCGCCATGGGCAGGGACTGGGGCGGGGGCCCGCTCGGGTGTGGGTGGGGGTGAGGGTGAGGGTGAGGGTGGGCGTGGGCGTGGGCGTGTGAGGCCCTGGGTAGGGTGGAGGTGGCACCTGGGTGAAGGGGGTGCGGGTAGGACGAGGAGGTGGAGGAGGAGGAGGCCGGCTGCAGCTGGTAGCTGGCGGCCGACGACGGCCCGGAGGAGGAGGGCGTGGCCTGGGAGCTGCTGCCCCCCTTCTGGGGCGCCTGCGGGGGCGGAGTCTGGTTGAGCTGGATGGAGATGTCGGAGGAGACGTCGGAGGGACTGCGGCCCCGCTGGGGAGGAGGCCAGGAGTCCGGATGGAGGAACTGCCCGCTGTAGTCGCTGCAGTCGGACATACGGGGGCGGTAGAGAGCAGGGTGGGGTCGGAAGAGCTCCTCCTCGGCGTAACGCTTCATGAAGAGGTAGACGGACATTACCCCCGCGCCCTGAAGGTGGAGACAAGTCAACATCAACAAACGCAAATCTGTAACCGCAGATTCTTTCATTCTTCCTTAACTTTTACTTACTGAAGATTCACAAAACATTTTCCAGACTTCAGATTGTTGTGGATTCCTTTATGTACTGGGTATTGGTTACAGAGTTCCACTGCTTCACCGCTGATATTCATCTCCTCATATCCACCCACTCAATAATGACAAACTGCATCACTGAAATAAAACCCTGACTTCAAACAAATTCCCCGAAGCTAAAGTGCGACAAATCCAACATGGCAATTATTGGACCAAGAACACTCATCAAACCATCCTTAAACATCACTCAGCGGGACATCAACGGCTCCACTTGCGAAATCTGGGCATCAACTGATCAAATCTTCTGTGTCCATATGCTTTTTTTTTATTCCTGTTCTCTGCTTTGCACCATAATGGGCCATTTCTTCAAGATAGCATTACCCCCCCCCCCCCAAGAAAATTGCAGTTATTGTATAATTTAGTGCTTGAAAGTGTGTCTGTGTGTCTAAAGTGTGTTTATTTATTAACTGTAAATCCCCTGTGATGGACTGGAGACCTGCTGGGATCGGCTGCAGCCCCAAGCAGACGGAAGGATGATAAACAATCTTTACGATGAAATAAATTCCATATTTTCATTTTATATCAGAGGTAAACATGCCTTCTCTTGATAGCTCCAAAGTCATTTATTCAGATTGAATCTTGAATTGAATTGATTGAATCCCCACCAGCTACCACTTCTTCTTAATTGGATATTTTGTAAACAGCTCTGGTGATGTAGTTTTGCATAAATAGACATGTAAGCCAAGTGTGTTTGAGAACACTGAAGAAGATCAAACAATACTGAGAATGTCTGCTGAACAGCAGAAGCTGAGATGGAGAGAGAAGGGGGGGCGCTGTCTGTTGCACAACATGTGCACGAAAGCACAACATCTGCATTGCCGCGGGGGAATCGGAAATGAGCATCGCGGAGTTTTTCAGCAGATTCAGGAATGCAAAACAGATTGACAAAACACCAGAATCAGCAACGTCCTTCTGCCTGAACTGCAACACACTGCAATGATGACGAGGGGGGGGGGGGGGGGAATTAAAATCAAACAAATCCATAATAATTTTCGCAAAGAGCTGACAAAAAGGCTCGGAGCTCTCCCGTGGAACGAGCCATTATCAGACACACATTCATGTTTCCACCCGGGCATCCGCTGAGCATTCGCAGCTCATTCACTATTCATCCACAGCATCATCACTACAGCAACCCTGAAAACCAACGCTGACGAGTGCGAGCGCGAGGAAAAGAGTTGGCCTGAATGCGATTCTCAACTCCAGTGCAGATTAGAGGAGGAGGAAGCGAGAGAGGAAGAGGAGAAGAGAAGGAAGAGAAGCAGGGAAGGAGGTAAAGAGAGGAATTAGATCGAGAGCTGAATGTAGGGCGGTGGACGATGAATGGGATGAAAAGAGCGCAGAATGAGACTGCAGTAATTGTGAATGAAGGGAAAGGAAATGTATAATTAGGATTACAAATGTACAATAAGTGGAAAACAAGCAAAGCAGGAAAAACTGAAATTAAAGTATTGTCATGATTTGTTTTTCTATATGAGGATAAAGATCCACAATGTCCACAATTTAAATGACGTTCACTGAGATTTTACTGCTGTATCATAATGTTAACTTTTCTTCAAGTATGAAAAGTGATTTGTGGTTTATTAAAAGTGCAACGTCCGCTGAGAGTTTCTTCAAAATACTGACATTATAGCCAGTGGGCTTTCTCACAGAGCTGTGATGTTTAAGGAGATTTTCCACAGAATCGTGATCTTTACTATGGTTTCTTGCAGGGCTATAAATATTGTGATTTGTCACAGTCATTTAAATTCCACTGAAATTGTCCACAGTCGTGTGATTTTTACAGTGTCGTAATGTTTATGGGGATTTCTCCTATTGTGGTGTAAAACTTGGTGTGACTTCCAATCAGAAAACAAGAATTTATTGAATCATGAATTTTATTATAGTCCTTTACAGTATTGTTAGGTTTTATTATTTTGATTTTCCACCAAAGTTTTATATACACAGTTTCTCTACAAAGTCATATATATGTAGTTGTAAACGTGGGGGGGAGACAGAAGGGGAGAAATTATGGAGGAGGAACAGCAGAGGATGAGTATGAGGAGGGACGAGGATAACAAAACCGAAAAGACAAGAGAGAGACCAAGAGGAGATTAAAAAAAACAAAAAAAACAAACGCACAGGGAGGCAAGAGGAGTGTGGAGGAGAGCAGGAGGAGATAAGGGAGGAAGAAGAAGGGGAAGGGACAACAGAGGATTAAAGAGGAGCAGATAAAAGACGGGAGAAGCGACAAGATAAAAGTAGAGGACACACAAAAAGATGAGTGAAACAGAAAGGAAGCGACATGAGGAGGGTACAGAGGAGAAAAGAGATGAAATGAGAGGGATGAAGGATGAAGGAGGAGCAGCCTCTTCCTCCTCCTCCTCCTCTTCCTCCTCCTCCTCCGAGCAAAGAATAATCGGATGCATACGAAGCTTTGCTGCGACAGAGCTGCTGCCCCCAAGTATTCAAGCTATTAACATTTATGAATATTGATGCAGGCAGGATGACGGCTCCTACGCAGGCACTTTTTAAATGTGTGTGTGTTCTGCTGAATAGGCCTGCGCGCGCGTGTGTGTGTGTGTGGTTGGTGGACATCCACTCTCCACATTTCCAACAATGTGTGTTTGTGTGTCTCAGCACATCAAGTCTTTCTAAATGTTAAACATCACTATGTGTTTGTATCACCGTGAGCTTCTGTGTGCTTGTGCACGTGTGCGTGTGTGTGTGTGTGTGTATGCTGCGCTTTGATCACCTCTTTGAGCAGGAAGGAGGAGGCGGCGAAGGCGAAGGACCAGCCATAGTGGTAGTGGAAGAACTGCTCGGCCTCTCTGGGTCGGTTCATCACCTCGTCGTTGATGCTGGAGATGTATAGAACCAGACCCACCACCAGGCTGAGACCTGCACACACACACACACGCACACGCACCCACACACACACCCACACCACATTTTAATCACATGCTTATTGCGACAAATTCTAGAGATCCTGCGGTGCTATGGTTTATCCTCATGGTGGGTTTTTTTTCTTCTCCTCCCATCTGCATAGTAAACATCCTCTTGCCGAAGCGAGTGGGAGCATTAAAAGGCTCATTCAAGGGGCTGTACCATGTACTTGTCTTTCTGCAAGCCCCGCAATGTGAATCCCTCTGGAATATAATCCTTTTCGCACTCTTGTTCGTGCCAGGTGAAAACGAGACGCCATCAAAAGTGGAAACAATACTGCTTGAAGCTCTTCCTCTCCTACTTGAATGAGGAACGGACTTATGCATCTCTACCGCTTGCAGGTGGGAGCAACTTGGGAAAATTGAGGGAATTGAACCATCACTGCAGACACAATCACAACGAATTTAGATCCAATTCCCTAAACAAGCACGTCTGGATTGTAGGACGCAGGGAAGGTACTTTGAGACTCTCCATCTGTACTTTATTGCTCTTTTCATTTTCAATCATTTGAGTTACTAAGAGAAAATCACATCTTTTGGAGAACAAAAGCAGAAGAACTGAGGAGCAGGTGGTATAATAGCAAGGCTCATTGAAATGAAGTGAAACGGACTTTCATACAAGTGCAGATTAAAACGAGACACAAAGGGAACAGTCGGGGGCGAGCATGAGGAACGAGCCGCAGTCCACAAACGGAATGGAAATGACAAGATATGAGACAACAACAAAGCACTTTGAATTATGGAGTGGAGTGGCAGCGAAGACTCAGAATACAAAGGAAACACTCAACTAAAGGTCGGGTAACTCCTGTTTTACACTCACAAGCAGGCTGGATATGTTTGCAGCTGTGACCAGACTAAAAGATTTATACTAAAGCCAGCCCAGATTATTTTTGTAGGTCACAATATTGAATGAAAAAAAACAAACCCCAAAACAAAACCTGACAGATGATCGAACATAGTTTGTTTTCTGTCCTTCATTAATGGATGAACTCTGAATAGGTATGCAGCTAATGTTACATTTCCCTTGTTACCTTGTAACACTAATCTCATATGAATAGGCTTTTAGTGTGTGTGTGTGTGTGTGTGTGTGTGTGTGTGTGTGTGTGTGTGTGTGTGTGTGTGTGTTATCTCTCCACCACATTACAGCCTGTTTTTGGGGATTTTCAGGACCAATTTTACAGTACAACCAGGAAATGTTATCATTATCTCTTCCAGCTATACACACACACACACGCGCGCACACACACACACACAGGAATTCGAATGTCAGCTCCTCCGCTGTAGATGGGCGAATTCGTGCAGCTGACCTGCAAAATCCTGCAGAATAAAAAAGTGACACACCAAACAATAGTTCCTCACAGATGCTTCACTTCTGTTCCTCACAATAACGGCGATAGAACATAAATATATAATAACTGTAAGCCGGCATCGCGTTTTAAACCAGAGTTCTGCGGAGGTCCTGCAGCTTTGCGCATCTGCTCACGATACAAAAAGTATATAAAAATAATGTTTTCTGACAATGTTGCCTTTTTTTTTTTTAATTTACTTTGTCAACTGGGGTCACATGTCTGAGAAACATGTATTTGTGTGATGAGTTGGACAAATACATGTTCCTTACAGGCGAAATAATCTACCAAACACAAACATCCTCCCTCACTCCCTCTGCTTTGTGACGCTTGACGCTGGCAATACAAACATGGGAAACACGTGAACTGTGAACGACAACACGTCTCTTTATGTAAACTGCTTCATGTCTGCGAAACCAGCAACGGCAGCCTCCAGCAGCATCAGCTACCATCGTATTTATCCATCATTAGGCGCACCGCTAATAGGAAAGACACTCATAGAAGACGACCATCTGGTTGTGATTGAAGATACCTGCTGGTTTTGTGCAGCAGCTGTTGGAACAAAGAGGCTCGGATGAAAGCAGGAGAGTCCTTAAAGAGATGATCAGGAGTTGGACAGAATCTGTAAAACATGCCTGAGTGGATGCTTTTAGGCTTGATCTAAATTTAAAAAATAAATAAATAAAAAAATAATAATGACCCATCTCTACCAAAAACAAAGACTTACTCAGTTGTATTTTTCTATTGCATTTCTGATCTAATATAGTCATATAATCAGGAACGCTTCTAAATTAAATTATTGCAACTATTTTATATTTAACGAATATTTATAATATTACTTCAGGATGCACTTTTTTATTTGAATAATCCACTTAGGCGCAGTCAAACAGAACAAGAAAACGTTGAGAACTTAACGTGAGTGTTTAAAGTGTCAAATGATGACGAGAGGCATGGAAATAAATAAAGTAGTATAAAACTGTATGAATGGATGATTTCACATGCAATGATGTGACATTAAAATACACTTTCAGTTTGCATATTTGATTGACAGACATATTTCCTTTGCAATCCATAAAGTTTCCTGTCTTGTGGTGTGTATCAGCTGAATTTTGCCAAACTGGACATTTTCAAAGGAAATCAAGGGGAGGGAAAAATTTGTTGTAATTTGCTTCTCTGGCCACCAGATGGCAGTGTTGCCTCTGCTGAATGCTCACCACAGCCTCAATGGCATGATGCATCGAGCTCACATGTGAGCGCGCAACACGTACGCACATGCACACGCACGCACATGCACACACACGGAAAAGGGTAGAAAAAGAGGCAGACCATAATGACAACACAATAATACACACATGCTGACGGAGACAAGTGCTGCACTTCACGCTACAAACAGTGACATTAATGACAAAACTGCACACATTTCTGGGATTTCTTTGGACTCTCTCGCTGTGTACGACAGATCCACCGCTGCCTTCAGAGAACAAACTGTTCTTTTGTGACAAATGGCAAGAAGAAATAGTGTAGAAAAGAAAAAAACCCCTATTGTCAGATTTGCCACTTTGCTTTTCAGAGGTGAAATTGGCAGCCGTGGAACACTGATTATTGACTTAAGACTTTATTTCTGAGGCAGAAGTCGCCGCTGGGAAGTGGTTTTATTGTTCTCAAGGGGTGGCAAACAATTACTATTTGCTGAAATGACTTGTTAAGGTAAAAAATCTCTCAAATACACTTTCACCAGCAGAGTTTCTTTTTCCATTTCCATTCACTGTTGTTCATTTTATAGCCCATCTTTTGTACCTGCTTTATCTGAAGAAAATGTGTCCAGAGGGGAGGGTCGGTTTGTTTTGTTGAATCACTGAAAGGCATCCTTTAGATATTTAAGAATGAGAAATAAGTTCTGCGCCTATTTACAGTCTAACTTTACACTATACACTATTTGAAATAAAGTGAGGCATTGTGAGATTAATACAACGCAAGCGTTTTTTTGGATTAGGCAGTGTTTTCTGGAGTTTGTAGTGTTTCGCACTTCCAGGCCACCGTACTGACGAGACGACAGTCTCTCTGATGCATTGAGTCACTTAAAGAGGCAGAAGGAGGAGAGTTAACAGGAAAGTGGCTGAATGCGTTGGACACAACAGCAGTTTCTTCATTTCGCCACTAAAACAAACAGAAACACCAGAGAGAACATTTGCTGAAGTGACTCAACACTGCCACCTAATGCCCGACAGAAGCATTGCTTCAGTCTTGTTTAGTGCTCCTTTAAGAAATATCATCAAAAAGAGAAAAATGTCTCTTCAACTTCTGAATCCACTTTATGAAAGTCAGAGGACAAAGAGGTTTTTATCTGAATAAGTACCTTCCACAACACTTTGAACACTCTATAAGATCAACATTATTCCAAACAATCCACAAAAACAAAAGACTGTTTTAACCTTTCGTTATTTTTATCTCACATTTTTGCAGGATTACAAACATTTCCATTTTACTCTGAATTTCATCCGCAGCATTTTCTTCTTTTCTTCTCATAATCCAGATTGGACTTTTGGAATTTACAGTGCATGTCTTTTTTTTCCTTATTGCATTTTCATGGGATTCAGTTGGATTAAATCGGTTATTATCAGTGATATTTGCAATATTTTCACGATTCTTGACATGCTAACTTTAGTTAACTGTATATTCTCTTTTTAAGACTATTCATTTTGACTTTATGAACAAAATGTGCAACAACTGAATTTCTTCCCTTTTCAAGGTTCAATTGTCTCCTTTAACTTTAGACACCATTAATATTTTGGGAGTTACGTTATGAGAAGTATGCATGTCACATCCTGTCTGTTGTGAAAAGTAAAAAGTAGTAAAACATTTAAAATAACCCTGATATGTCATTGTAAGATACATATACTGTATATATATATATATATATATTTGTTATTAAACAACGTCTTCTTTATTTCCTGAAATCTATGGATCATGGTTTGTAATTCTGTGTTTGATTCTTTATTTTTCACACTTTTGCCAGCACAGGCTTCCACGTCGCCGAGCTTCTGCATCAAAGAGGTGCAGATATGCATGACTGCGCTTGGCGTGATTCATTTTGATGACCGCACGCGTCCAGTCAGCAGTCCTCCATGCTAAGCTGGCATCTGTGAGGTGAAACTCCCCTCGCTGGAACAGGAAGATGACTTCATCCCGCGGGGGGGGAAAAAAAACAAAAAAAAAAACAACCCAAAAAATCGACTGCCTACAACAAACAGTCCGTCAGCTGATGGCGAGCCGGAGGTCACCTGCGGCCATGCGAGGAGGTGATCTCACCCTGTTGGCCGCCGACGCTCTTTATCTCAACAGGGACGCTCACACACACACAAACACTCAGAAACCGGTTTCACCGTTTTTGGCGTAACTCCAGGATCCGATCAGTTTGATGAGGCGATATAGAAGATGGATGGATGTTTTCAAGCGAAATGTTCGAGAGCACACGTCGACACCAAAGCAGTCGGTTCCAAACTGAAACACATGGTTCTGCTGCTATAAAAGCTCCCTCTCTTCTGGGAATGCTTCCCACATGGATTTGGATCTGGACCCCGGGGAATTGCTCCCATTTAGCGAAAAGACGATTGTAACGAGATTTGAATGCCCGTGTTTAATTCCTCCGCAGTGTCTACAGATAATGCCTCCTGCAGTACGAGGGGTTTGTCAGGTCTCCAGGTTTCTGTCCGGCTCGCAGAGCCGACGACGATTCACACTGGGAGAAAGAAAACCAAACCTCGTTACCGACTTTCCCATTAAACCATCAAACTACAACAAAGTCCCTTTCCAGGCTGTTTGCTTTTAACTTCAAAGTGTTGTTGTTTTTTTTTTCCCCACCCCAAAAAAAGCCTGAAGCGAAAACATCAAATCACCACTGCCCCGCAGCGTCCTCGGCAGAGAGCAATTATTTGGAATTAAATCCCGTTCACTGTTCAGCCAGCAGCGAGAACAAGGTACGGTCTGACAAGCTGTCAGCAGGGAAACACAGAAGAGGAGCCGCCGAGTGAATCTCCCATGTACTGAGCTGTCTTCCAACCATTAACCTGTGAGAGCGCTCGCTCCCGAGAAGCACTCGGCCTGCTATTTGGATGCTTAACGTCTCATTTAAGTTGGCAGGTTGAGGGAGGGGTTTAGTGTTCACGGCTCGGTAGATTTGGCGGTTTCTCGTCTGGATGGAGCCGAGGTCTTCACGGCCATGAGACAACAGAGGGAATCTCTGACTCCTGATCACAACACTGTTCGCGACATGGAGCCTAACCCTTACCCAAATGATAAATCATTTGAACGATTGGTATTTGCTATTGCTATTTCACTAAACTCCTCTTTAAACGGCATATGTCTTATTAGACCAGAACTAACAGTCCTGACAGCAGCATCCCACTTAACTAGTTAATAGTTTTGTTTTTCGTCGGATTTGAACAATATCTGCATCCTGGAAGCAAAAAGATATGATGTGTGGAATATATGTGTCGTGATTTGCAAGTTACTAAAAATGTATTGATCTCAGTTACAAATTTAATATAGTTACTTTAAGTATGTCGTGAAAATCAAAAGAAAATCAAAACTCAATCTCCATTGTTTAAGTATCTCCCTGACTGATATACTTGTTAGGTTCTGCGGAAATTACAGTGGTTTGTTGGAGGAAGATGCTCTAAAGTGCAATAATAGGTAGCAATCAAACCAGCAGAAAGTCAGGGAGATACTTAAATAATGGAGATTGAGTTTTGATTTTCTTTTGATTTTCATGACATACTTAAAGTAACTATATTGAATTTGTAACTGAGATCAATACATTTTTAGTAACTTGGAAATCACTACACATATATTCCACACATCATATCTTTTTGCTTCCAGGATGCAGATATTGTTCAAATCCGACGAAAAAAAAAAACCTATTAACTAGTTTGTGTTGCCACAGTATCTACCTAAAAGCAATCGAGATGGTGAGAATGTAATTAAAATCCTGCAGCTGCAGTCTCTCTGTACACGTCGATATTCCTTCTGAAGCCTTTTATAAGCGTGGATGAGCTTTAAATCTTCACCATCGGGCGCTGTAAAGTCTGCGCTTTAAAGAGAAGCTAAATGAGACCGACCCGAGGTCGCCGGTCTGGCCTTATCGTTTGATCACACACCTTTAAATATTTCTTGGAGGATGCGCGTTTCTCTCATTAGCTGGATGGAGAGTTCACCTTTCCTGGCGGCGTTGCATACTGAGCAGGCCGCGCTCTGCAGAGCCGCTAAATGTTGTTTACTCTCCGCGGACCCGCCGTCCACAGACTTTCTGACAGCTGTGCGCCGCCACGTTTGGCTCCCGGGCTGCCGCTCCGCGACGACGAGACCACGTCGCAGAGTAATTGGAAATTCGGGGAAACAAACCGTGACGAGAAAAAAAATCCCGGGGTGTGCGTGTGGCAGCGCCACACAAGTGTGTAAAATTAAGCGTTCTGTGAGGCTTTTGATGGTTTTGCATATGTTGCTTCTCTGCAACGGGACGAGCTCTGGAGCCTGATGAGGATGGCTGAAGAAGCTTCACACAGCAAACAGGCTTCTTATCCCACAAAGCTGTTTTTACCTGACAATATGAAGAATATCCCGGAAACGAAGGCGAGGATGGTGCGCTGCGGCCGGATGTGTCCGATGTTACTGATGACGAAGGCAGTGAAGACGAAGAGCAGGGAGACCATGGGGAACGGAGTGGCAGTTCGCACCATTTCTGGAGGGAGGAGGAGGAGGAGGAGGAGGAGGAGGAGGAGGAGATGAAGATGCTACAGTCAGACAAACGTGTGAAACCTTGATGAAAGTCCATCCTGAGCCATTCTTACTGCACTAATACACTTCAAAGCAAACAAAATTTAATTAACTTTACATGAAATCTGTCAGTTAGGTTGTTCAATTTGTTGTTCACCACAGCTTCCTTCATTATTAAGCATTTTGTTGTGCTGGAATGTGAGTTAATTCAGTGTTCGTAGTCGAACTAAAATTTTTAGTGTTAATTTCACAGATTCAATAATTTCAAAAATGTATTTCTCCTCAAGTTTTATACACTTTTCTTGGACTTAAAACGCATTTTTTCAAGGATGTTTCTTATGATCTGCCCAATCAAGTGCTCGTCGATTACCTTGAGTTTAAATAAAATAAAGATTTTCAAATATAATGTGTTTCTTCTTTTCAACAGGTAAGTTATGTTAATGGGTATTATTGTATCTTCCAGACTGTACTTGGACCTTAGTATAGCAGCTTTGATTTTAACGTTTCCTTTTTCTGCTGAATATTTTATCCCTTTATTTAAAATGTTGCACCTTTTCTTTTCACGAGCACTGTTGCCTGCCTTATCAGCGAGTTACGTTAGTAACTAAGTTTCTTTGGTAGAAGGTACTACAGTTCAACCGACACAACCCTACAGCTTAAAGAAGCCTCAACATTCATATCCGGCTGTTCTCTGTGCGCACGACTGTTTTACACATACACACAACACCAACTTTGTGGCCTGACATGGTAATGACAAAGTTTTCAGCATTTTCCACGATTGCGTTTCTTCGATGGGAAACGTTTGTGAAATAAAAGTCAAAATTGATGCCATTTCTCGTTGATCATTATTGTGTGAACATTTTTTTCACCGGCGCAATCAATGTTATCAAAATAATTTGTGCAATTATCCTTAAAAAAAAAAAAAAAGGTTAGGTGTGAAAATCTTGTTTTATTCAGCCGAATGCAATGAACTGACATTTTCCATTTGAAGTTCACATAAAAAGTGAGGAAAATGAACCGTAAGAGAAGGTATTTCCTCGTTTTGTTCAGACGGAAGTGAGACACGCTCAACGTGCAGCGGGAGGTCTGCTGCGGCTCGCTCAGCTCCAGTAAAGGCCATGATTTATTCAGGAGCCTCTCCCACCGACCCTCGGCAGTGTTATGACTTGTGCGCCTACCTGAGGACATTTATCTAGCATTAAATGGACCGCGCGGCTTCGCCCCCCCCCCCCCCCCCCCCCTCCGGCGTCTCCAACAACCCGTGTGTGGTTTACTTCAAACAGACAGAGCAAACTGTGGAGGGGAGAAGCACTCCGAGGCCAGTTCAGTGTCAACATTTTAAATCATTAAAACCGCCCGGAGACAAAATCGCCCCCGTCGGGGAACCGTGTTGATCTCAGAGAATTCATTTACCGGGCGCGCGAGAAAACACGTTCGCTTTGAAAACAAACACAGGTTTTCACAACGTTTCTTAACCAGACGGGGGAATTTAGATGCTGGATATTCAGTTCGTTTAGCGCACAGCAAACCTCGTGAAACAATGAGCTCTTAAAAAAACCCCCAAAAAAACAAAAACATAAGCAAGCTTCAACAGCTTGAGGACGAAGGCTGGACGAGACAATCAATGACAATTAAGACTTTTCTGCTGCTTGTTTTTCACTCGGTGAGACAGAAAGAGAGAACTGTGTTTTCTCCTGTGTTTGTTTTTTTTTTCCAGTTTGCTCATGCATTTGACATCAACAAATCTTCGGGAACAGTTTAATTAAAATATCCGGTGAGCAGTTTTGCTTCGACAAGCTGAAACATCTAAACTGAACCAAGAGTATGTTTGCTTCTAATATATATATATATATATATATACACCTTTGTTTTAGCATCTATTATATTAAATAAAAGAAAAAAAATTAATTACTTAAATAAATGAAATCTGATCCATGTTACAAAATAAAAATATGAATGTAATGCATTTATAAAAACAATCATGTTACTGTGTTTGGATGTTATAATCATTGCTGCGACTTCACTTTGCCAGTATTTTTGAAACTGCCCATTCATTTGCCTTTCCAGTGTCATTAACATGCTTCATCCAAGTATTTCGGAGCTGATTTAGTCACGACCTTCAGGACTGAATGTTCAAACTTTCTCTTTCATGATTTAAATTAAAAATGTTTCATAATACAAAAGGCTGGTAGAAACTGAAGAATTGGCTAAAAAGACTTCAAATGAATACATTTTTACACATTTTTCTAAAAACAGTGGATCTCAATGAACCCATGAAAAAGAGAAGAGATTGCAATGTTGATCAAAATGCAATAAAATAATCTTAATAAAAATAGATGATAAATGGTTCAGAGTTAAGGCCGACAAGCAGTAAATAATGGATTCAATTTGTGATAGAAATGTGTTAATCACAGAGTTATTGTGAACTTTTCTTACATACTTCAAATGCACAGTGTGGAAGCAATTGATCACAAGTGTAGTATTTTGCGATACGCACATTGTAAACGTTGGAATCGTGGTCGCAGTTAAATTTGAAATACCTTGTGCATCCAAACCGCCACGATTCCTCTTCCGCTTGTAGCACAGTGACGGTGAAAACTTCCACTAAACATGATATATTAGGATTATAATTATGCTGCAGGAGGCTGTGCAGCTCATGCTTGCACAGCTTGCGGATCTCAAAGTGGGCGCTGATCTCCAAGTCGCTCTGAACGTCTCCGTGTCGTTCACGATGTGTGAATGTGTCGACATGTTTAAAGCTGTGCAGCACTTTGGGAGATGACGAAGGTGTACGAAGGTGACTTACTGAGTATGTTGGCTGTGTTTTCAGTGGTAATCTCGATCTCTGGCTCGGTGAAATACTCGGATGCCACACATCTGCCCTTCTCGGGTCCTGGAGGAGAGAGGGAAACATACGGAATGAGAATGAAGAGAAGAAGTCAAGAGTGGGCGGGTGGTCGGGTCACGAGGAACACGGAAATTTTAGCATATGGAAATAAAACCGAGATAAACAAACACACAACAAAACCGAGGTCAAGAAAAGAGAGAAAGAGAAAGGCAGACAGCGAGACGCGTGGCCACGCCGGAGATAAACACGCAGATTTGGGGGAGGACCAATAAAGAGAAAGGTGAAGGAGACGTGAGAAACCTCGAAAGAGATAGCGGGATTCACAAAAAAAATAAAAAATAAAGTGAAATGCGGAGGCACAGTGTGGAAAGAAAAAGTGAATTAAAGGCAGAGACAGATGGAGGTCAGGAGGTTCAGGAGAACACGAGGTCTGAGCGGAGGGAGAGAGAGGAAACAGGCATGGTGATTAACTTCAAAGTGGAGAGAGAGAGAGAGAGAGAGAGAGAGAGAGAGAGAAGGCACAGAAACAATACGAATACTAAAATCTATCCATGCATGAAAATATGTCGCCAAAATGATGCATAAGTGCACAGATAAATGTGAAATTGTCCACTCTGTTCCTTTCACACACACACACACACACACACGCACACACGCACGCACGCACGCACGCACGCACGCACACACACACCCGGCTGCTCCAAATGCCACCAGCGTTTCCCTCCTCTGACCTTTTGTACCAGGCGTCAGACGACAGGGAAACACAAACATGGCCGCCTCCCCAGAGCAGCACCCTCCTGACCCCCAAACACAGAGACAGCCACTGCATTAAGGACAGTTATTTGTATCCACCCCGCTGTTGTTAGTGTGTGTGTGTGCGCGCGTGTGTGTGTGTAAACAGACACACTATCTTTTAACACAAACTGGCACCGCCCACCCAGCGGCAGTTTTGTCTTCCAGAGATTCACGTTTTTATCAATGGAATTTTCTTGCATGGCGTTCTCTGACCACAAGTTGGATTTGAATGTCTCGTTACCGTTTCACAGCCAGTCGTCACAACAGATCTGAATACATGTCATTTGTCTGGAGATTAAACCATTTGGTTCAGGGTTGGTAGCGCTCAGCACGGGTCTCACTGACTCTAAACTCACACACAAATACGTCACGTTTCTCAAATGAAGCTTCAGGTTTTTAGCTCTGTTTCACAATTCAACTGATGTGAACTTCAGATTCTTCTTCTCAGGAGCCTCGCGTTAAAAATCATGAGCTTGGAATGGTCGCCCACCTGCCACGAAGCAGACCCTCCACAGGCCGGAGTGCAGCGCCATCTTGACCTCGGTGGTCTGGTTCTGCTGCAGGACGATCCCCTCCTCCATCAGCAGCCAGTAGTCCGTGGACACGGCGACGCCCACCAACAGCAGGCCGCAGGCTCCGAACACCGACGAGAGCAACGTCAGGGCCCTCGTGCTGAACGAACTCATCTGCACGGAGAGAACCAGACGTCAGACGTCGTGTGACTTTGAAGTAAAGTTTACAGCTTGTTGATTAAAACGATCCGGAGAGGACGGGATTCAGAAATGCTGAAAAGAAGAGGTGACAGGAGGACAAAGCAAAATTGATTAAATTCATTGATTTCGACTTTTAAAAAAAAAAATGCATAAGCCGCGGCAGAGACGCCGAATCCCAGGCTGAGGAATCCTGATTCTGATCTTCCTTGACTTCCATCGACTCCGGCTGTTAAATATTTATGCATCTATGGACAGAAGATGAAAACAGCAGAGGAGGGGAGGCGGGGGCGGAGAGACCTTGGAAGGACTGAACTATCTTCATAAAGAAAATAGAAAAACACAACAAACCAGCTCTCAGTCAATCCTGTTTTTGTTTTTTAAAACTGCATGATTGGACTGCATGAACGCTTTGTGCAAATAGAAGTGATGGAGACGTGTTTCTGAACAAAACCGAGAGGAGGGTGATAAATGCTCCGAGGCGGGTCAGGAAATTCTGGAGAGATCTGACTGGTTTCTCCCATGATTGAGTTGGAGCAACTGATTTTTGTTTTCAGAGATGCAGTCAACAATCAGGAAGTAAATGAGACTCTGATCTTGCATCTCGAAAGTCTCCGGGCTTTAATTCATCCACTGATTTAATCTTCCGGCCGTCTGACCTGAGAGAAAGCCTTTATGAAAGCATTTTCATTATTCTGGAGGTCTCTTCTTCACCCATTACAGCGACAGCTTTTAACGTGGCAGTGGAGAGAGACAGGATTAGAAAAGAACAACAAATAAATGGCCAGGCAGTGGAGTAATATATTAGCACTCTCAACTTATATGGGTACTCAATAGCTTTTCAATGTGAACTTTGCATGTTCTCCCGGTGCATGAGTTCTCCAAATACATCAAACATACAAAACAAAATGTGCATTTAGAGGCTAATTAGTGATTCTGAAATAGCAAGTGGAGACACTCAGCTGGCTGAAGCAGTGTAAGAAGATCAATGGGACATTAGGAGGCATTTTGATTAGTTTTCTTTTCAGCATTTTGCCCGATTATCCATGCCTATATTCTTTTATTTGCTTTTTCTTGGACCCTAATTTGGTCTGATACAGCCCCGGGAACAATAACTTCACAGATGTTCCCATGAGGCAATATTGGACTGAGAAAGATGCATCCAGTGAAGAGGAGACAGAAAAAAAACCCCAGAGTTATTGAAGTATACACCAGTTTTAGGCAAATTAGCGTGATTTTTAATACGTTATTGACACTCTTGATGACCAAAATAGCACCGTTGGGCGTGATACTGATCATTCAATGAGCTGCTCCAGCAGGCAGGGCCGGCCTTTCAGACTTCCAGGCTTCCTGCAGTGCAGTTTCACACTCACTAGGTGGCAGAAACACAGCCTCTGCCATCCATCGCTTCAACTGTTGACACACTGAGAAACATCCTACTTTTTCTCTCTCTCTCACACACACAAACACACACACACACACACACACACATACATACAGTCAAAATGGAGGTCACTCTCACCACGCTGTCGAGGAAGCATCCTCATCGACACACGAAACTGAGCAAGGTGCAATAAACACCTGGCATCCTCCTAAAATAAACATTTCCATACATCATTGATAATCATTAAGTCAGAACATGTGAAGCATTTTTTTTTTTTCCTTACACAAACGACTTCACAGACGTGGCCTGCTCATTTCTGCTACACATTGACTCCCAGACCACCTGCAGTTCACATAACCTGCAGCAGCGCACAGCGCGAGCTGTTAATTAAGACTGGAGCTGCGCAGTGTTAATGCTGTTCAATAAAACATGCCAGGAGCTTTACATGCATTTATGAAACATGAAATTATTTGCACAGTAAATGGAACATGTTGGAAGACATTCTTAGGTGGGGCTCTTCATTATTAACCCCCCCCCACCACGAAATATTATAGTTCTTTTAAACAGCTAGTAAATAAAGAGCACTTATTGAGACTCGTTTGTTAACAAACAAATACAAGCAGGTGCTTCATTAGTCCCTTTTAGAATGCTTTGAAAGAAACCTAAAAAAAAAAAAATATATATATATATATATATATATACTGGAGAAAGTTGAGCGCCCCAAGTCTCGGACATGAAATGATGCTGATTAGTTTAATTTCATGTCAGTCACTCTGGTGTTAATCGGTAATTGGTGAGCCCGCTACTAAGCCCCGCCTCCTCGGGGATGCTCACACGCACAGACGACTAGAGAAAGAGCAATCAAGAAATCTTCTCTTTTTTTGAAGATTATCTGCAGAAAATGAAGCGACTACAGTTCAGGGCCCACTTTTATTTTGTTGGCATAAGCACATTTCGACAGTATTAGAGTTTCTTCATACGTTTTATATTCAAAAATCATCACAGCTTAAAACATAAGACTCTTAGCAGGCAATTAATTTTACATTTTAAATAACTTTGCAGCACACAGATAAAACTTGCTGATGTGAACTCGGTGTGAGAGGAGTCATAAGAAACTGCAGCAGCTTGAGTGCTTCCAGTCAAATTTGCATCAGGTACATTTAAAAAGAAAAGACAAGAAAAGAAAAGAAAAAGAAAAAGAAAAGAAAGAAGCTCCTCAAGCTGTACATGAATCCCCTCAGGATTTCTCCACTTTCACAGCAAGTTGCATTTTATACATAAAGCAACAGAAGCTGCTTCAAGAGGATGTAATATACTGTTAAACTGATTTTTTTTTTTTACATCTATTATCCCGAATAACAAGCAGCATTTACAGTGTTTATGGGTGGAGGCTGAGAAAGAGGCAAGGCGATAAGAAAGCGTCACTGAACAAAATGAACTCGGCAGACAAGATCAGAACCCAACAGATAAGAAGCAAAAAGAGAAATTTGCTGTCAAGCAGGAAGAGACTGAAGCGTGACCTCATCACTCAAGTGAGACGCCGCCAGCACATTCTGCAGTGTCAGGGAGGATCCACGCTCTCAAGACATGAGTCACCCCGATACCAATATTTGATGTATCGTAAATCAGAAATCCCCTGCAAGAGATGATGGCTGACGTGCAGGTATGCGAGAGTGCAAGTGAAGCTGTTCACTTACAGTTAACATTACAGTTAACCTTAAAAAGTAAAACTTCGATTGTGTGTCGAGCGTCCACTGAGACGGAACCACTCAGCGCCACCGAAGACGCAACTTTTTGAGGGTCCCACTCCGCCTCTGTGGATACGGATAATAAATTCTACTTAATGAAACCAAATGGATTACCATAGACTAGTTAATTAATTGCGTTATTTTCCAGACTTTAGCTCAGTTGAGGTGAAGTTCCATCAGCTTGTGGGAGGAAGAGACTCTATAATGTGAAACAAACCTGTTGGCCTGTTGTTGAAACAACAGCCGATATTAACGCTGAAGGTAAAAGCATGATACATTAATAAATCTTACAGTAGTTGTGGCATTCCAGTCATGCTTTACTTCTTAACGAAATTCATGAGAGCTGTAAACTCAAAAACTTTCTGAAAGTCATAAAAAATGCTTGAGCCTCTTGGCGAGACCTTGACTAAAACAAAGTCTCAAACACACCAGCTCTTGGATAAGTCATGCATTTTTAACACTTGGACGATGTGTGTGTGTGTTTGTCTTTGTATTTGTGGTTGCAAGTCCATGCAACTCGTGTTATTTTTCCAGGCAAAACATACATTTTGAAGCGGACCTCAAGACATTATCCACAAAATATCTCAAATGTGCAACCAAACACAGACCCTGGTCTTATAAATGTCCAAAAGTGCAGCAACAAGGAGAAACGAGACGTCAGCGAGAGACTCTGGGGGACATCAGGGCCCGGAGAAAGTGGCGTCCTCTGAAGAAGACAAAGGTGGATTTGAGCGTGGTGTGTGTAAATAAGAATCAGTGTTAGTGTTGGAAATGTCAGGCTCGACATGAGAGGCAGTCAGGCGCTCAGCGCTGCCGAGTCAAAACACACAGATCCATCGTCGTCTCTGAGCAGAGGAGACGGAGCGAGGATCTGCGCATCCGTCTCACCTCGCGGGCGCCCACACCGCTTCCCTTTGACACTTTAATTCTCCCTAACGTGCACGTCTGATACACGCCGAGTGTTTTTATTACCATTTATAATTACATGCCTTCAGAAATCTACAAATAATCAGTACAAAGGGGCTTGTATTTAACGTTATCACTCTTTTTGAAGGCATCACAGTCCTTTAGAGGCTCTTAGACTACTTAGAAATCTCTTTCTTACACACAAAAGAAAAAAAAAACATGTTTTCTGGTAGATTTCACCTTTAACTGTACATCACACAGATCTACATTCATCATTATTTCGACATCAGCGCTCCGTCACTTTATGCCACACACAAATATAGATACTCATTATAAACAGAAGCCTAAACCTTCAGCTCACCTGCACCATAATCAAACTTTAAAACGTGTTTTTCCCTAAAGAGATTCCCTTCTTTGGTGCTTCAACACCGTTTCCTATAAAGACGTCAAATGCACTTTATAATCCCCCCGATTTAAATATTCAAACCTCACATTTTAAGGAAGAATTTTTTTGGAAGATCATAGAAATGCTATTTAGTCTATAAAGATATAATAAAAACAGTTTAAATATGTACAACTGATCAAAATCTACAAATATTTTGTCTCATCTGTAAAAAAACAACCCAGTTATAACTCTACATGTATAAACTTTCTTTAGTATCACAGTGTACCTCAAATATTGTATCATATAACGGTCAAAAGCAATTTTTTTACATATTTTAGAGCAAATAAGGGAAATTCCTGTCAATGGAACATAAAAATGATCATAACCGATCAGAACTCCAAAGCCTTATGGATCTCACTGCACAGCACAACTATTCAATCTGGATTCAGTCATTGGTTTTAACTCAGTGTTGTACGTTCGTGAAGAAGTGAGGAAGTCACCAAACACAACAACAGCAACGGTGGGACGATTTCCACTGATACCCTAACTCTAACAACTCTTATCCTGACTGCACACTTCAAACATGGCGGGGCCACACGTTTGACACTCCTGCATTCATCCTTCTGGAACTAAAACTGTAAAACCTTGAACGCTGAAGCTCTGTGCACGATTCTGTGGCTTTAAAACTGGAAAGAGAAAGAACAAGCGCCCTGACAAGAACGGTTGTGACGTGTCACTTTCTGAATATTTGATGTTTCCCTCTGGTGGCACGGCGGGTGAAGCGTTGACCTTGAGTGTAAGGGATTCCGGTTTGAAATCCTGTGACGCGGGGACGAAGGGTGTTGAGATGGCAAAGGGCTGATAGCTGAATATACGTCCACTCATTTTGAACACGATGACTTCGAACAAAACGGCTCTGCTTACGGACGGTCCACCATCAGCCTATTAGCAGTTCAATCTCAAATCGAGTATTTTTCTCGCCCTTGAAAGCCGAGCAACACCCAACAAATTAACTGTGTGTGTATGTGTGTGTGAGACACCAGTGTGTCCCCACAACACGAGCAACACCAGCACACACCCCCACACAATGAGCCAGGCCTGTATTTGCTGAGATAGCAGACAACAAATGGGCTCAGATGAGGCTCACTTTGTAGTTTAAGCCTTGAGAATATAACCACAATTCCCAGGCTGCACTGGCTGCTAACTAACTGTGTGAGCAGGGACCAATGGTGGAGCAGTGGCGATGTAATGAATTACAGATGAATGTGCTTAGGAACAAAGTCTGAGGTAATGATGTGGCACAGGAAGAGTGGGGAGGGGGGGGGGGGGGGGTGAAGGATTTCCACAGTGTGGCTTTCAGGGGGAGAGGAGAACTGAAGAACGGTGAGGGTTAAAAGGTAGAGCGGGGAGAAAGAGCGATAAAAGGGAGCGGGATAAAAAAGAGAGTCGGGAGAATGGAAGGAGGATTAGTGGCAGAAGAAGCAGGATGAAGGCAAGAAAATGAAGAAAGAGAAGAATGCAGAGAGAAATGATTTGGTCATATCACTGATGCTTCACACCAAAAATGAAGCATTTTGGTCTAAATGTTAAAGTTATTTACAACATTGTCACATTAAAAGTGAAGTGTACACACTGATTTCACTTAATCAGCGTAAATGTTGAATCTCAGTTAAAATATCCGTTCTCATTACATCGTCATGTAATCTCATTATAGTAACTTTACATAAATGTGAGGTTTTGCTTTTATTATAAACATTACATACGAAGCACAGCAATGTTCTTCTTCACTTTGTAAGTCGTTCTCATGACTCTGGATATTATTACTCTGACTTTGTATTTCACCAATATCGCTTAAAAGATCATTATTTCCATGTTTTATCTTTTTGTATTATATGTCATAAGTTACACTTTGTAGTGCAAATGTTTATTTTGTATTTCATCATACAGAGTTTGTACATCTGTATTATAGCTTTACATTTTGTCGCTTCATTTTCACATGGTGTCAAGATATGTGTTAAAGTATTAACACATATCTGATTAATTAGGATACTTTCTTACTTTAAAGACTACTATTATAACTTTGTCTCCCATTTTCACCCGTGCATTGGGGTGGGAGGTTGAGGGAACCCCTTAAATCTATCGACAATTTTAGAGGAAATCAGGATGCCTGGAGGATGCACAGCCACAGGAAGAACATGCAAACTCACCAGAGTAAAAGCCTTACTGCTCAACCTGAAAGTGAATCTGAAATCCTCCCCGTGCTCACCACGCTACCACTGCTCCTCCTATTATTATGAGCCTTTATCGCATACCTTTGAGACTTTATCTCACATTAATGTTCCTGAATCTCATTTTTATGACTTTTAATCTTCGTTTCTCTCTTTGTGTCCAATTATATTCCCATTGCCTGTCATTATTTGAGTGATATTGATGATCATAGCCATTGCACTGTGATCAGTGTGCTGGGGAGCTGTCCACCACCGTGGTGCTGAAATCTTTATAACGCGTGGCCGTCCCTCTAATTCTGTTACAACAAAGTTCTACTATAATGTTTCACTCGGGTTTTGACCCAGTTTCTGTAGCATGTTGTCCTCAGAGATCTGTGTTCTCCTTCACATGAGGCGACCCTCCCGTGAATACCGAGAGAAGCAGGTCGAAACATGAGCGTTGTTTCTGCTCCGAGTGCAGAGTGTCCAAAGAAAACAGCAGTATGTTTTCTCTCCCACATGCCACAGTTTCCAATGCAAACTGATTTCCACTCAAGTATGAGGCTTCAGTACGACGCAAGGTCAAAGGTCAGGGTCAGCTCGATTTCAATGCAGAATTGGAAAAGACAATTTTCTCGTTCTGAAGTATCTGTGTAAAGGAAAATGGCGAACAGATTTTCTGCTTCAGTGATTTTGAAAAACAAATCTATAACCACAAACTTAAATCCAGTGAACTGTCTGCCTTCTTAATACTTAATTAAGGTAAAGTTTTGTAGTGTAGTGCTGTAGGTTTAATTAAATCTGCTGGTTTTCTGATTCATTACAGAGCAACAGGCTCCACACGGTGCACTTTTTTTTGGGAGGAGGGGGGGGGATATATTATTAATTTGATTTAATTTTATTGGAGGCTTAAAAGCATCCTCAATGAAGTCCAGCTTAATGAATGAGTATGCTTTACTAATTAAGACATTAAAGTGGGGGTTGACAGTGTAGGAGTGATAATAATTTCCCTTAATCAGGAGCTTTGTACATCTGAATTAATTTCTGGAAATAGGCCATTTACTTAATAAGAAGCCCATTGTACAGTGAAGTCTGGGAGATGTTTTTTTTTTTATCTTCTATCAAAAACCCTCTTCACTGGTAATTATAGTGGTGTGTTGAGGTGGTAATTGTGCTTCTTAATTAATGAATGAGTTTATGATTGTTGTGAGGTTTGAAGCTCACAGACAAGCTGAACGGAGCTCAATGTGATCTGATAAAAAAAAAATGGAAGTGATAACAATGGATTAATATGGGATATAAAGATTTATACAAATTCAACTGTGATAACCATGATTCTCTTTGTGAACACCAAACTCTTCTGAATGAAAATACACCTTGACACCAGTAGCTAATAGCTAATAAATAATTTGATTTCAGCTCCGGGTCGATTATCATTCCATCATGTAAACACTTTTATCTGATTAGGTGAGTCTTATCTGAAAGAAGGTGGTGCAAAAGCCTAACAAAGTATAAGTAGTTGATGCAGGGGATAAATCTTCTCTTAAACAAATTAAAAGACTATAAAAGAGCAGAAAAAGCAGACATAAAGCTGGCAATAGTGATTCTGAAGTCTTGGTGCGTATAAAGCAGCTGATCACTTCAGTCAGTGCTGAAGTAACCGACAGTCTGGACTCTCACAAAGAGTTCAGAAGTTTCCGATGATGATGTCTGACCTTCACGAAATGCCTGCGGTCCGGATGTTTCAACAGATAGGTACAAATCTGGATTGGGAAACATTTGAATCACAGTCTGACAACATCTGCCTGATCAGTGTTGATTACATCTGGTTGTGAAGCCTGAGCGGTTTGGTGTCCAGCTCGGCTTTAAGAGCCCCTTGAAATGAGAATGCTCACCGATGTTTCATCTTTGTCATGACCTTTGGGACATTTGAAAAGCCAGTATCCCGAGAGCACAAAGCACAAGTAGGCACATAATGGTTTAAAAGATCAACCGCGGAGATATTAAAACCGCTGACCTAAGTTTATTCATTCAGCCTCTGTCCTTCTATTCTTTTTTTTACATACTTGATTTATTCAGAGCACCAGATCACCCGAGACCAGGAACTGTGCATACTCATGGATTTTAAGCTTCTACAAAGCCGCATGGTCAAGTAGTGCTTTGCCAATTTCACGTCATAGTAAGAAAGTCATGGGTTCCACTCTGATCTAGGAGTTTGCATGTTCTCCCAGTGTGTTTGTGTCCTGGTGCTCTGGTTTCCACCAAAAGTCCCAAAACAGGGATTTTAGGTGTAAATATGACCACTTGTGACTCTGCCTTGTGAATAGATAAGAATTTATACAAGGAATTATAGCAGTGGAATTCAACAATCTTCCCATCATAATTTCATACTGGGTGATTCTATAGAAATGTAGTTACAGTACAGTAAAAACTAGTGTTTCAGCTTGCTTTGGTTAACTTGCTTTATGACAAATGACGCCTGTGAAAGCGAAGGGATGAGGCGTTGCGCTGCTCATTTCTATGTGACGTTAATGGGTTTGGTCTGTTTTAATGAGTGCGATGTGTTATTCACACAAGCATATATGATAGAAACTACAAAGCAAGAGTGTTTAAAGCTGAAGGAATTTAAATAAGTTTTGAATTTTGTTACACCAGAAGGAGAAAGTGAGGAGAAAACTATAAGTAGATCATAGTCTTAAGCGGTGTTTAAATGGACTTAAAAAAAATTCAAACCTCAACTTGTTAAGTGTGCGCAAAGAAACAAATGGAGCGTCATTGATACGAACCACAGTGTCAATGTCACTTGCAGGGACTTCTGAGAAACTCCCGGAGAGGATTGCAATGTTGGCTCTCAGCGTTAAGAAGTGGCAGAGAACTAAAACGGGAATCAGATTAAAGGAAGATGAAAGACTCTGCAGTGGCCACGGGGTCAGCGCGGAGAGGAGGGCGAAGCAACTGCTGAGCACCGCGAAAACTACACGTCCCATGGTGCCGGGCGGGGCTCCACAGATGGCGCTCCCCGGTTAGTCTGTTAGTGGTGGGGGCGGGCGGGTTGGGGTGTTTTCTGTTGAGAAGGCAATATGTCCCCTCTGTCAGCAGCGAGAGGCGCGAGCCAACTGGCAGCAGAAGAGATGGATATTTAAAGATGTTAAAAAAAAATAAAAAATGGAGGACAACATGAAGGGGGGGGGGGGGGCGTCACAGAAGGGGGGGACGTCACAGAACCGGGTGACGGAGGGAAGGAGGAGTTAAAAAAAAAAGAAGAAAAAAATTACATGAAACATGTTTGCATGAAAAAGCTCCAAATTAATGTGAAAAGGGGAATAAAGACAGAGACTGTGAATCCGGTGAGACGGAGACAAAAAGGATTACTGAGGGGAGAAAAAAGAAAGAATATTTAAATCAGGGAGCTTTGGGGAGAGAAAAGGACAAGCAGAGGAGAGGGGAGAGGAGAGGAGAGGCATGCTGGGATGTTTTGGGAAAAAAAAAGATAAACTCAAAATGTTTTTTGGAAGGGCGCAATGATAATCTACTGTTAACTTTTCTTGTAATATCAAAGGTCTGCAGCCCGCAACTTTCTGAAGCGTTCATCAAATGGCATGTAAATAAAGAATTATAGTCGATTTCTCAACGCGCTTTCATAGGAAGTCTTATCTCACAGTTTGAGAAGTGACACAAAGTGTGAACAGTAACAGGAAGTACAAACCGGCATGGCAGCCCATTTTCCTTTTCCCAGCTGAATCGACCTCGTCTTTTTCTTATTGTTCCAAAATACTATCATAACGTAATTTTTTTTAAAAAGACTTTTCTTGGACTTGGCGGAAGATGAGACACATTCAGTTTCTCCGAGTCACAATAAGACTCTCGTTTCTCCAAGCAGCACTTCACAAACATGAAAGCTCCGGGGAAACAAACCCTCATCGTGCCGAGTGAAGAACGACTGCTGGACGGGAAGATAATTAGCATATGCGGCGGGTAAAACACACACACACGAGAAAATAAGAGGTGGCTTTGTTAATGTGCCGATGGGTGGTAGATAAAGAGGAAGAGACAGACCTTGGCCCCCCCCAATTTTTTTTTGTGGAAAATCCTGGACACACACATGCACGAACCACGGCTGGCGGGCAGGCGGCGTTACGTGTGACACATCCGTCTGGACCAGCACATTCACAAAAAAAAAAAAACGCCCTCCACCATTCAGCCTTCATTCACCTTCACTCACTTTCATTGTTGTGTAATGTGTGTTGGAGGTCACACTCGGTGGCCCGAAGGGGACTCAACCTCAAACTGAGCAGGATTCAAACACTAATAATGCATCACTGCTGATGGGTTTGGGGGTTAAAGGCTGATCATCACCACCACTTCCTTTAACAAAGGGTTAAATACGCTGACACACACTGGACTGTGGCGATCCAACCCAACGCTGTGTGACTTTGCCTCACGTCTTTAAAGCACTGGGAATGTAACATTGGACCAGCTGTGACTTTCCGAAAAGCGCTCAATGACCAAATGTGGAGAGAAAGAGAATAGGATGTGATTTTTATTTTTATTTTTTTTCCCTGAAGCTGTCCTCTGTCACTTTGTCACTGTCTGCACAATAAGATGCAGGAAAGACTGCAATAGAAGTGTCTTTTACATCTCCTTCGGTGGAAGTACTCAGCAGAAGATGTCAGCTGTCTTCTTTTTACCCTGCTGCCCTTTAAAACAAGCAAACAGACGTTTTGTTATTAGAAGATATAATGAGCACTTGATTCTTAAATCCGGTCATTTTCTCTCCTGAGAACTTGAATGTTGTCTGATCCAAAAGTAGGTGGAAATTCAAAGGAGATATAACTGCATTTCCAAAAATGTAAGAAAACATTCTTAAACATTCACTTTACACAACATGCTCCCCCCCCTTCGTCTGCTTCATGATGGTTTGGTCCATTTTCTGTCAAATTGGTTGAAACTGACTTTTCTTGTATGTTGATTTATTTAGTCTATTCATTTATTAGTCATCTTAATAGATGCAACAATGTGATGTAATGTCAACCCAACCTTGTTTCAAGCTTTTAAAGTTTTCTCTTTATTATCCTGAAGGACCAACAATTAATAAGTATAATAAGAATAAATCAAGCCTTTTGATAGGAAATGCTGTAAAAACAACCAAAAACAAATATCTATGAATTAATTCAAACAATCTGCAAAAAGAATTTTAGACGCGTTCGTCTTTAATTTAATGCATTTCTAAGTTCTTGTAAAGCACTTTCAATTATTTTGTTCCCAAATGCTGCTACATGAATAAACTTGCTTTGAAGTGTGAAGCATTGCTCCCTAGTATATATCTGGATCGGCGATTCTTTTTTTCACTGCTGGAGGAATAAATCAAAAACATTATTCCCTTAAACTTCACATTTCTCTTTCTCTCATAATCGTTTGTGTTACTGTAAGAAAAGCACAAGCTGTGAGTTAGATCCCGCCCCCAATCAGATTATACCGTGTTCCTCAAACCTCAAATGACACCAAATGACTGAATCTGACACATTTTAATTGGTTTCATCTTGACGAGACGCTCCCGTGCCCTCTTTTAAGATGTAGATCTATTCTCAGTTCGAGCTGACCGTGCAGCTGGAGTCCCTTGTAAAACATGGACGCCGGGAGTCAGGAGGTCTCGCAGTGACAGCGGCCGTGATGATGCGTCGTTAGAAACTCCCGTCTCTCCCGCTGTTGGACAAATTCCGAAAACACTCGACGGCACCTTGAGTGAGCCTCCGGTGGGAAATGAAGCACCGACCCTGCCATCGTGACGGACTCACGCCATCAATCAGCCGTTTAAACAACTGAGGCTGCCTCGTGATTCATTTCCTGTCGCCCGGTCGACGACGACGCGTCGGACGCAGTCACTTCACGGAGCAAGAGTACAACCCGCCGCCTCCGTCTCACCTTCCCTCCGGCCCTGAACTCACTTTAAAGAGCGAGTGGTTATCTCATTGGAAACGCAAAACTGGTCCCTCGCTTGATTTTGTTTTTAAAATGGCATCAGTAACAAGAACCGTTTCATCCTGTGTGTCTTCTGTAGATCCTTTTCCAGGTGTGACTAAATGTCTGACCTGCTTTTCATTTCAGTTTGATTTATATGACGCCAGTCTCAACGCCGTCCTCTAACAGAACGTTAGATTAAAAGAGTCCAACGTTCACACAAGCGACAGGAGAGAGGAAAAACTCCTTCACGGGGTAGAAATCTCTCGTCGAGACAGATTCAATGGAGAACAATGAAGGTTTTTGTGGTCGTTCCCATTTCATTACCTGGAGATTACCTCCAAGGAAACTCTCGCCTGACTTTTCATTTGACAAAACGTGTAAAACCGAAGTGAAAAACCGCAGAGCAGATCCAGGGAACACGTCACAGAGGTCCTTTTTAGTGTTTAACAGTTATTTCACTGGGCAACAAAGACTAGACGAGTTTGACTGGAGCAGATGTTCTACCTGCTACAACTGGAATTGAACCGGGGTCCCCCACACCCAAGGTCAAGGGTCAACCTCCACAGTGACTATGGTTGAAAACACAGACAATGAGTCATCTCGTTCCAAGTAACAAGGTTTGAATTAGTGTCAACAAACTCAAATAAAGAAAAATATCCTGATCATGGATATTTTAAGCTGAACTCCATATCTATTTGATCGTCACTCATCTTAAGAATAAAGTCAATGGAAAGGTCAAATGAAAACACGATTGGTTGTTAAAGAAACTAAAAGAGAAAATAAAAAGTCCTCTTTGCAGCCTCAAACCAATATGTCTCCCAATGAAGAGTGATGGAGAAGATGAGGAAATGTGGCATCCATCCACTGAACCTGAAGAGCTTCTCCTCCCACTCTTTGGTCTGGATGACATCCTCTTGTTTTCCACCATATTCAACCCATAGCTCTGTGTTCTTGATGCAATTTAAAATGAAACAACACAAAATACAGAACCACAATTTCTCTCTCTGCGTCCCCTCTAAAGGGATAAACAGTTTAAGACCTGATATATCAAGAAATCTGTGTTAAATGTTAATAATGTCACGTGTACCAGAAGGTATGGTTGACTAATTACATACACAAAGACCATTTTTAGTCAAATTTGATATTCATTCATTCGTTTTTCATGTGTAGTCCTCCCTGCCTCCTGCATGCATGAATGAAAAGTGATTCTTTTGTTTTGGATTGGGAGAAGATAAGAGGCTAAAATATTACAACATCGTGCATGAATGTGTGGATTTCCAGCGTTTAATCAAGAGCTACATTAAAGAACAGGGAGAATCATTTTCATATGTATTTTTTTCTCTTACAATGCACACACACTTTATGCACATGTGTGGAGAGAGAGAGAGAGAGAGAGAGAGAGAGAGAGAGAGAGAGAGAGAGAGAGACCCAATAAGAAGTGCTGCAGTCTGCTGGAACAGTATCACAGGATGGGTTCCCCAAGAAGGAGCCAGGAGTTT
Organism: Blennius ocellaris; assembly: GCF_963422515.1. NCBI lineage: Eukaryota > Metazoa > Chordata > Actinopteri > Blenniiformes > Blenniidae > Blennius > Blennius ocellaris. Next base: position 19,143,865 of record NC_137669.1, read on the forward strand.
TTTAGAGCACTCACACACACATAGACGCACACGCCTGGTAACACCCCCACCCCCCCTCCCCTCCCTCCTCCTCCCTCCTCCCTCCTCCCCCTGCACAAGCCGCTGGGAGCGGAGCGGCTTCACCGCGCTGCTGTTCCCCAGTCTGGACGCAGCCTCCATCCTGAGCACCTTCCACACGCGGCGGCGCGTTTCTCCAATGACAGCCGCACGCACACACATGCGCGCGCGCGCACACACACACACACACACACACACACACACACACACACACACACACACACACACACACACACACACACACACACACACACACACACACACACACACACACACACACACACACACACACACACACACACACACACACACCACCAGCAGCTGTCAACGCCACCACCACCCCCCTTTCACCCCGAGGTGAGCACGCGCCCCCGATGCCAGCACACGACCACACGCACGTGCAGCCTCCCTCACGTCTCCCAGCAGCTGAAAGTCCAGCCGGAAAAAAAAAAACACAACCCCACAACAAAACCCTCCAAAGAAAGCCCTGAAAGAGTGAGAGCATCTTCAAAACAGATGCAATGAAAAGAGAGAGAGGGGAAGGAGAGAGAAAGAAGGGGGGAGCGGTCAGGCTTGAGGTGCAACGACGAGATGGAGAAAGAGACGCAGTTTCAGGGAGAAATCGCGCTACTCACCCTGCAGAGCGGAGAGCTGGTCGGACGGTGCAGCCGAGCTCAGTGCGCACTGGGAAGCCTGGACACCAAATCCTCTCTCTCTCTCTCTCTCTCTCTCTCTCTCTGACTCTGACTCTCTCTCTCTCTCGTGTTTCCCGGAGTCTCCCCCTCTTCTCCTTCACTCCTCCTCTTCCTCCTCCTTCTGTACTTCACTCCGCTCTTTCAGCACTGCGGAGAATCGCTTGAATTGGCTTCACTGTAGTTTGGAGGTGGGACTGGTGTGTGCGTGCGTGTGTGCGTGTGTGTGTGTGCGTGTGTGTTGTTGATGCTGGTACCCGGGGTTACACTGATGCGAGTGTGAAAAAAAGGAGGCTCACTGGCGCGCGCGCGCACGCAGCATGGCACATGCGCGCGCCGGCTGGAATTTATTGAGGACACATCACGCACACTGACAGCGTGACTGATCCAAACATACAGCGACGATTAGCGTGGAATCAGTCATTAATGAACAAAAAACAGGCAGACTCGTCGTAGATCCGCTGTTGTGAGCGCGTCTTTTCTCCAGGACTCAGGGAGGGAAAATGATTGACAACAATGAGTAAATCTCCAGAGGGAATTAACTCATACGGTTTGATCGGGCCTGTATATGACAGGAGCGATCCAATATATGACATAAAAGTGCGTAAAAAAAACAATGCGTGCAGCTTTCAAAAACAACTGGATCAGAATTCTTCTGTGGGAAAAAAATAAATAAATCATTGAAATACCAATTGGTCCAGAATACCAATTATAATCAAATTGCCTTGTCTGTCAAACCAGAGTTTCTTAACTAAGGTCTCCATGCCTGGTCAGAGCTGCAGACTCCATGGGGATGGCGGCATTGATCTTTCAAACACATCTATGTTAAACAAACCAGGAATGGTATGTAGAGCTGTTTCCACGATTAATTGTTAAAGGGAAATCATCTGCTAGTTTGTCTTGCTGTACCATGCAAGTATGGAAGAATCAGGTTTACATTAACATGCAGTTAAAAAAACAAATCACATGTATATGCAGGCACAACTGGTTTATGTGGCACTTATTGAACTTTAAACTAGATTAAAAATGCTTGATCGTAGTTATAAAGTTTTCTTTCCTCTTGGAGATGTCACAAAAACAGTTTGACAAACTGCCTGCTGAGCTGTGGAGGGAGCAGAAAATGAGCGATGATAGGAAAAGGCGGGGAGGGAGTGGTACCAAGCTGGATTAATTACAAGCGCACTAATTGCAAATTTGTCTCGCAATACAATGTGCAAAGTGAGAGTGTAAAAAGAATATTAAGAGGACCTTTAAAGTCTCATCAGTATTCATTTATCAGAATTTATCTCTCCATTCACATTGAGCTGATGGAGGTGAACAGAGAAAGGTCCCAGACCACACAAACCTGGCTGACCACAGGAAGAGGAAGATAACTTCCAAATAAAGTGCCAGGAATTGATTGAACAGCCATAAAAACTCATACAATACGAATATTTAATGAAAGATGTGGTGGTAAAAAAAAACAGAATATAACAATTCAGAATTATGACACCTGACACGTATAAACCTCTTGGTTCAGGTCCAGCACATGTGGTCGTGTTGGTCATTGAAAGAAAATTCTGCCTTTTTAAAGCAGAGAAAGAAGCAGGAAAGGAGGGAAGATGTCACATATTTGCTTGTGAGAAAAGAAATCGTGTGCATGTGTCTCCCCGCGGTTTTGCATGTGAGTGTGTGTGTGTGTGTGTGTGTGTGTGTGTACTTCTTATGCCTCCATACCCTCTTTCATGGTTGAGTGGCCCCATCAGCCCCCGGCGACCAACAGACTGATACAGTAGGCTGCGTTGCCCTGTGACTCATGACTCACTGCATTTGTGTGTGTGTGTGTGTGTGTGTGTGTGTGTGTGTGTGTGTGTGTGTGTGTGTGTGTGTGTGTGTGTGTGTGTGTGTGTGTGTGTGTGTGTGTGTGTGTGTGTGTGTGTGTGTGTGTGTGTGTGTGTGTGTGTGTGTATCAATGTAGGCAGCAATGGGAGTTTATCCCACCTGCTCCCTCTAAACACACACCAACATCATAAACATAAACCAACGACCTGGGCCAAAACTGAGATTGAGCATTTGTACAACAACAATAATAATAAACCAAAAACAGTCATTCAGATAACAGTGGCAGTCAGGCAGAAACCCCCCCCCCCCCCCACTATAATTGATTCCATACCAGTGGGGGGGGGGGGGGGGGGGGGATCTGCTTGGTCAAAGAAGAAGGAGAAGAAGAGAAAAGTCACACAAAAGTTTGTGTTCATCTACACTAGTTGGCCAATGGCGGAATCTTGGAGTTCAGTGTCTTACCCCAAGGGCATCTTGCCACACTGACAGGCGGAAATGGAAATCAATCTCGGGAAGATGACCCGTCCTACCAACTGAGTCAAATCTGTCCCTTAAGGCTTCATGGTTTACTAAATCTCAGCTGTTAATAAGACAGGCATTACTAAAATGATTAATTGTGAATTTAGACCAGGGTTCATGCATGGCAGAGTGATAATAGTCATTCTAAATGAAATTCAGATGAATTTGGTGTCAGTATACCACTTTGACAATGGATGTACACTTTTTTTGCAACGAATGTAAATCCCATCATGACACAAGTATACAAGAACATAAAAGACTGCCAAATGCAACAGAAATGTAAGTATTTCCTGCTCGGCTACACAACTGATGTTCAAACCTCAAGGAGAACATTTCAAGCAATGACTCCTGTGATGAAAGCAAGATGAAGCCAAACGCCGAGCGGTCAGATCTATACATCATCATCCTTTCAAGAGCGACGAGACACTGATGAGACGTGACAAGGGCCGTGTGGTCTCTACAGGGTCCGGAGTCAATGGTAATCACATCCTTCACCACATGTTAGCTCTTCGCAGCCACTGCCCTACATTCCCAACACGTTTCAAGAGGATCTGCCCTCAGAACGGATAAAAAAAGACGAGTTCAGGCCCGAAATGGGTCGTTTCCACTTCAGGTGGGCTCTCATCTGTCAGTTGTGCAGAATGAGTAATCTGTTCTCCCAAACGTCCACCACTGTGTAAACTTGTCACCCGGGGATGAAAATGGATGTAAGTTGGAGGGAAAATTGTGATATCGCCTGCATCTAAACCCAATACTTTCCATGTAAGTCTCTAAAAGGCTTCATAATGATCTTCTGGTAGATTCAAATGGTGTCTTCCCGAGCTATTGTTATTTTTCTGCACTGTGCTGCAGCATTTCATTAAAAGGTCATTGTAATGACACTGTGATTTACTCAAATCTGTCCTTGCCGGATTCACTTTGGCAAAGTTAATTACTGGTTGTCCTCAGATGGAGAAAAAATCCCCCTAAAATCATTACATTCTGAGCACAACTGCTTTTAAGAACGTCCTTTACTGTCTTACTGTGACGTGATGGACTGCTCCTGCACACATTTGGCTTCCCAATTTCGGTTTTAAAACAATATAAGTTGGTCTTGAGTTCAGACGTGAGTAACTGGTGACTCTTTATCAAACTCATAATCATTTCAATTACATTTGAATCTGGTATCATTTGAAATAGAAGCAAATGACTGAATTTTTCAATGTTAAAAATGTCCAATACATGTTGATGCATGTTTGAAACAGCTTTACGTTTGTTGATTCCTTATAATTTTGATTTTTTTGTTGTTGTGAGGATGACATTTTTCATTGTGGAAATGATCAAAGTTGAACTTCCCTGTCAAACGAGAAGAAAAGACAAACACCAGGCAGATAAAGGAAGAATATGCAAACTCCAGATAGGAATTCCTGGCTTTAAGGAATCGACGCTCCACTCACCTGCTCCAGAGTCAAAGCCATAGTTTGACACAAATTATTCTTAAAAATCCTGTCTTCAAATCTCTGACAATCCACAATCTCATGAATAAAAAGTCCCTGTCACAATGACCATGAACCAAGATATTGTTTATCATAAGTTCTATGTACGGTAATCATCCATCTTTTGAGCCTTTGAGGTTTATTTTGAGATTCAGAAACAGTACAATGGTAGAAAACCAAACAAAAACAAGGAGAACATGGACACTGCACTATTCCACCTCAGTGAATCATACTTGAATAATAGATAATCGTCTGTGAAGTTTGCAAGTGAATCTCGGCACGCCAATGAAACTCTTCTAAAAAGCTCCAGAACAGCAGCGTGAAGGAACGTCGTGCCATTTCTGGAGTTACTACTCGACTCATAATCACAAACATAGTAACAGCGAGGGAGCACATGGCCTAGTTCACTGGTTATTCCCGAGTCAGGCCAAATGGTCCGGAGTCAAAATGCCTTCTGTTGCCGAGAGATCCGGGACAAAGTAACCACAACTGCAGCCCTCAGACTTTGCTTGACTTTTACAGTTTCTTCCAGTATCTGTGTGAAGAAACATCTATGATAAAGCAGTGTTTTTCTATAGTATGCAATCGTTTACTTATTGTCCATCACTTTACAATCGTCAACACATTATGTCGACGAGAAATGTTGCAAAATTGATGAGATTGATCAATCTCAGTGACAATATTCCTCTTTGTGTAGTTTGCTGGAACGGCACGGATAAAGATCGCTGGAAATGAAATTGACTTGCTCGTTGACGGGATGTAAAATTACCCTTCAGGCTTTCTGTAGTAAAATGAAGAAAAGGCGTTCGGCTGAGAATTACATTAAACATCACTGGATCAATACTGTTGTCACTTCAGTGAAACGTGACTTCATTATTAAAGACAGAGCAAAACTCAGTAATTACACAAAGCTTAAAAATGGCAATTTAAAATCAATACGGTCATTAATCTGATCCTAATAAAACCAGCAAAGTGACAAAACATGTTAAAGATCAAGTGAAGTGAAGGAAACAAAATGATGGATGAATGTACAACAAGTTGTTTTGTTTTTATTTGTGCAAAACAAGTGCATCAATTCAACTTCAAACATCAGTTGAATTGATATTTAGTCAAGTAGTATCCCATGACCATGTTTTATATTAAAAGCTATACATGTACTAAACTGCTAATGTTTGTGTAAAGGCTATTGAGTCGATTTGTTGGTGAAATGTGCCACACAAATAACGATAGCCTGTGTTTTAGTAGCTAGTGTCACGTGGACGGCACTGATGCCGGTTGACAATCAAGGAATCCGGGCAACTCCAAGTTCAATGAAGTGGAATCGGAGATGGCTTGACTGACGCCGCTCCTCATTCTTAACCAGAATCACGCTCTCTCCCACTTGACTCCGTCTGCTCGCCTCATTCTCGCTGTTTTGTAGCTTGCAGGTAATTAGCAGGTGTGTTAATCTTGAAAGTGCAAGCACCTGGCCCGCTGCTCATCAGCCTCCCACCAGCCACCTTGGGCCCCGACAAGCTGTTATCCTGCGTTTCTTTATTTCCCCCCCTCTCCCTTTTTCACAACATCAACATGCCACCCATCTTGAAATGTTTCCTAACATAAAGCCCTGAACATTTTCACTCCATTCTTTTTATTATAGAGTTTTGTGGGCCAGTGATGACAGCTGATATATAAAAACGACCAAGTTCAAGTGTCGCCACAAATCCCCGGACCCTCACACACACACACACGCACACACACACACACACTCTTACACTTTGATTTATGTCACCTCTGCTATTATAGGTCACGTTTGCCTGCAAGGCATGCCTGGACAGTGTGACGCTCCAGTGTCCCTCACTGACCTGCAAGAGCTTAGTGAGAAATTACAAATACCATCAAATCTGGTCTACATGACGTTTACAAGGAATTTTTCCTGTTCTGCGTTGGTACAGCAGATCATCTTCCACCCCCCCCACCCTCCTCCTTCACACCAGTCCTCCATCACTGCATCCAGGAGCCTCCTCACTGACCTCCTTCCTCTCCGCCCCCTCTCTCACTCTCCCAACACACAGTCTGACATGATGAAAACCTCAACCTCCATTTTACACTTTTCTACCCAGTAGTTATGTTTATTCACCTTTGCAAATGAATTAAAACTTGCTCTGTCAATGAGCTTTGCAGAAAACCAAAACCGAATCAGAATGAAACGTCGCTCCAGCGACTCCCTGATAATCAGATTGGTTGCTGGCCGCCACCTTTAGATTCTCTGTGCTTCAGCAGCAGCAGCAGCAGCAGCGGCTCGATCAGCATTGAGGACAATCTTCTGCTTAACACAGCTCCTAGAAAAAAAAAAAAAAAACATCCCAGTGGACACGGGAACCTACTACTTGCGCCTGGGGCATCCTTTAGGAGCTTCACTGTGGAGTAACTGAAGTAAAACTCCCTTGGCACCGAGATGCTGAAGGAAGAAGTGGGCACTGATCCACAAATGCATCCCCCCCCCCCAACTGAATTGTTCAACAGCAGTGAAGTGCAACACTGTCATTTATCTCCATCAAAACAGATGTAGAGATAAAAACACAAAAAACAAAACTGAATTCTACTATTTCTTCACCTAATGAATTAATTGAGAACACAAAGTGAACAGTACAACTTCACAGGTCAAGAGGAGGTAAAATAGAAGCTGCATACAGTTTGCGGAGTCCATATAGATCCTCTTTCTCCTCCTCCTTTCATCCTACACTGTTTGTCTTATTCCTCTGGGGTTCCTCTCGCCCCCTCTCTCTCTCGCCCCTCACTCTATTTTTAGCTCCCTGCCAGGGAAATCCAATACTCGAGCAGAGCTATATATAGCCAACTGTGCATTGATCTCCGCCCATGAGTGATAGCATTGAAATGAGGGGTTTCTACATCAATGGACTGCAGGCACCAGCACTGTGGTAATGAGGGAGAGCGAGCTCCTCCGTCTGCATGTAGCTGCCGTGGCGGCGAGGGCTGCATGATTTTTCAGGGGTTTCCATCTATTAAAAGAACCTCTCCTACTGTTTATATGAGTTGATCCAGCAGTGGTGCAGCGGTTAGCAACAGCTCAACATATTTTCATTTTCTTTTTGTGAAGCGAAAATATGTACATTACGAAGATATCTACATTATATATCACAAAGCTATTTTAAATAATATTAACACGAAGACATGTCTCAGCATGGCTCTTTGGATGAATGTGTGACATATGATGTTTTTTTCATTTATTTACAATTTCATCCAGAAGTTCTCCAATAGGCACGAATCTGTGCTTTAAGGGGTTCCATCTTTCAAATCTGCAAACAGATCACAAACGCTCCCTCCATCCCTTCAATGCGCATAATTTCTGCAGCCTTCAGCAGGCACATTTTCAGAAATCACAGAATGACTGAGGCTCACAGTACGTTGTGATCAATAAGGCATCCGTCACTTCTTATTTTCCAGGGCGTCAGTGTTTGGTTACATTATCTGTGACGTCAACTGAATAAATCAGCAGCTCCTGACTTTTTGACACAAATTGGAGGTAAAATCTTTGTCTTCTTGCTGGATTGGACTCACTGGCGGCCATGTTTTGGCCTGTGGGACAGATGTTCGACAAACCCGTCTTCACAAGAAACTCAAGAGTTGTCCATGTGATTGATGGTCTCTCTATTCCGGCCCTTTTATAGATTATTGACCGGGGTGTATCCTGCCTGCTGGCTGGAAAGTGGCTCCTGCCCCCCTGAGAGCACACTCCGAATGGATGGAACTAATCGAGTTTTCTTACTTCAAGATTCTTGATTTTTTTTTTTTTTTTAACACAAATCAAATATTTAATAGGGAGAAAAATATAGTCTGTTCATATAAAATACTGCATTTTTTTTTAATGATATTGCATCTATCTTGCAACATGAGCCGCAATGTTACCAGCAGTGAAAACAAAACAGAACAAAACAGAGACACACTCCTGTTGGCATTCATGGGAATTGTGAATATTCAGGCAATTTTTTACTTCATTTCCTCATATTTAGATCCTTATGTGGCACAACCTAAATGAAGATATGACAGGAACAGCATTACATTAGCACATTTGCACAGGCTATGCAAATGTCAAATGACTTGAGTGTGTGTGTGTGTGTGTCTTTGCATGTGTCCATGCATGTGCCTAATGAGCCCGAGTACACACTGATCTTCATGTAGCAAGTATTTACATTTGTGCACGCTCTCATATTCATATTTGAGTGTGCATATGTTTGCCTGCCTGCACGTGACATTGCCATCCACTCTGACTGTACTCAAGTGGAACCAAAGGAACTGTTAGGGGTCATTTGAATGGATTCTGTATATTTCTAACAAGTCTTTGACAAACAGAAAAGAAGATTTCAATCTGTTTTAAGATGTAGATGTTGCAGTGTGCTGGAGATAGATTATTTATTTATGTATTTACAAACGTTTCTTTATTGGAGAAGCAAAAAAAGTCAAACCTACTAATGATAAACTGCATTATTGTAGGGCCATGAGAGCTACCATAGCTTACAATTGTTTAAAAAATCCATTCAACTGCTTTCCTTTATCACTAACTATGATGTCAATTTTAATTCAAAACTGCTACATAAAATTTGTCTCATAAATCTACTCTTGTTTTAACTCCAGGTTAATGTAAAATGTGCATCCACTTGGAAAATAATGAATTCAGTGCAGATTTATTGATGTATTACGGCCAAATGATCTTAATAAAGGTGAGAAGTTGAAGAATAAAATTTAAAGAAGACAAACAGCGATTCGCACTCGATGTGTGGGAGGGGAAACTCTGTCTTTCACAGGAAGAAACGTTCCAGAGGAGCAGACTCACAGGTGGGCGGCCATCTGCCAGGAGCGGTCAGGGTTAGGGGACAAAACAAAGGGTAAACAACAACAACAACACAATCGGTGAGATCCAGGCCACGGAGCAGACCTCTGGGACCGAAGGGGCTCAGATGCGGGAGGAATCTTTTTTTAAATGATTGTACATACCAAAACCAAACGTGGGATTGCAGATGGTCTCAAGGTGCAATAATACCTCAGAAGTGACCCACATACCACTGAGTATACCTTCCTATGCTTGACAGCACAATGGCATGTTGGGCAGTGTCATGCAATGTACTCTTTGAAAACACTCATTGTTGACGTAGTTTTTTGTTCCCGTATGGTATAGCAAGTCATTTTGACTATGATATACAGTATATCACAGTTTTGTGACTGTGCTGTACACTGTTCATTAGTATTGTTACAGTATCACACAGCATGGCCTATATAGCATGGTACATGAGTCTACCACAGTATTTCATTGACAGTATATCATATTCTATTTTGACTTTACCATGACATTTTTGAAGCTATACCATGTTTTTGTCAGGACTATACAACATACCATGTTTTTTCCCCCCAGTCATAAACTGTTTAACATAATTTGTTTGATGGAAATATGCAATACACCATGCTTTTATCACCATACTACACAGCATACATGGCATTTTATTCACAGTATCATACGATATTTTCCATTTTCTGACAGTATTTTATATTATCCAATAGTATTTCTGACAATATTAGCAAGTACACTATGGTACAAACATCTTGAAGATATGACGCTCCTAAAACACAGAAACTGTAAAGAAAGCCCTTTTTCTAAACATGAGCTCTCTGCTGTCTGACCTAATCAGATCACACCATTCAATTATGAATGAAGTCCTTCCTTTTAGAGGCTTTAACCCTCTTGTGAAGCTGCACGGAGGTGAGGCGGAGGTTAGAAATGCCACCACAGAAACACTTTCCCGTTTATTTACAGATTTGTTATCTTATGCTTCATGTAAAGTCTGCGTGGGAGGAAACAAAGGCTGCAGAGCTCTCGTAAACACGGCTGCACCTTTTGATTCTGCCGAATACTTTCAGAGTCATTATGTGGTTGCTGTGGGTATTTTTTAGAAAAGAATTTCAGTAGGAAAATAACATGAGGTGGAAGAGGTGCAGGGGCAGAGAGCGGAGGGGGCATTTAAATGAGAGGAGAGGTCTGACAGTGAGCGAGGGAGGTGGCGCTGTGATTAGGAGAGAAAATGAAGAGAATAATGATGTTTGGAGGAAGAGAGGAGCACAAGAAGAAGACGGCAGGAGGAGGAGGAGAAAGCAGAAGCAAAGTGGTGGAAAGGAAAAACAAGGCAAAGGAAAGAGTTAATATGAGAATGTGAGCAGATGAAGGGAAGAAGAGGAGACAATATGAAAACAAACACGAACTAAGGGAAGGAAAATGAAGGAATAAATTAATAAACGATGGAGGAAACATGATAAAAAGAAGATTACCATGTGAAAGGGGGAACCTGGGGTGATGTGAGGACACGAGGAGCAGTTGGAGAGAAGAAAAGAGCAGCGGGGACAGAAAGAAAATGCATTCAACACAAACAGTGAGATGAAAACAGCAGTCGGCTGGAGCACGCACACTGACAAATTGATTAAGTTTATTAGTCGTGACTGGTCGTTTGACAGACGGAGACAAAGGCAAATAAGTCGAGGAGGCGGTCATAGAACAACAAATAGATCCGAAAGTGAATATGGGGATAAAAAAAATTATAGGACAAATAAACAAACGCATATACTGGTGAGTCAATAAACAGCTTCTGGCCGTCTTTATGCCAGCAGGTGAGCTCTGAGGGGAAATCTGCTGAAGTTGCTGTTCGCACCAAGGAGGAGGAGAGGTTTACGTCTTATCGAGGAAAATGAGGTGTCAGGCAGTGATTCCCCAGATCCTTTTCTACATGGCTGTTAGCTGACAAACTGATTATCCATTCATACTGTTATGTTACCGATAAATTGCGTACAAACTGACCGTTCTCATCGTGTTAAGGGGAAACTGCAGGTTTGGGGATTTTCAGTGAAGCAGTGGTCAGCATGGCAGAAAAACCCTGAGCAGGCAGAAAATATGTCTTCACACATATTGCACATGCTTGGGGATGTCGGGACGAAACACAAATATATCAAATCAATGAGTTTTAAGATTTAATACCATCTTCACTGTGAAAATGACCAGTTAGGATGGTTTCTGGAAGGGGGTCTGGACAGGTTTCACATTAACAACCAACCAAATCACAAAAGATGGCAAGTTGTAATGTTGTCACGTCACACATCTAACTTCCCACTAATCTCCTCTTCCTCTAAGATTAGCGGAAGTTCCCTCTTCGTGTCTTGTGATTTTACCATTTTTACCTCATTTTCAACCCAATGCAATTACTTCTCTAATGTGTTTTTAAAGACAAACAGTTGTGGGTGCATAATAATGTCATATTTACTATCCAGTTGACCTGGATTGATAAATACTGTGTCTGATGTTCATTCTGCTTCTGATCTGAGGTTGACATTGCGACATGGGGGATGGAGTCTGTAACCATGTGATTGAAAGATGATCCCCTCCATCAACTGAGTGACAGCCGCCAAGGTGAACACTGCCTTTGCTCATACTTAAGAAAAGCTGTAGTGTACGGTGGCTGTAAGTTAGATAATCAGTTATAGAAGATGGATGGATGGTACCAAATTATAATTTTTTCCATTTGAAAGGAAAATCTATGGTCAATTTCTGAAAACCCACAAGTTTGTTTTGCTATTATGAATTAACAGCGTGACAAAAGCCTAACACTAATTACAGTGTGAACTTTATTTTCTTTTTACCAGCCTTGGGGTAATAGCTATTGGGAAAACGTGTAAAGAAAGAAAATCAGCAGAATTAGTCCTTTTACTGCACACATAAACAAAGACCTGTACTAAAAAGATCACTGACACAGTCTGTGTTTGGTCTGTTTAGACATCCACACAGAGACTTGGACCACTTGTTTGGTCTATGTAGAGTTTCGGGGGCAAGTATACCTTACACCCCCAACAGTTAAGGTTTGCAGAAAGGAGGACTCAAGATGCCACCAATGGAAGAGGAGCTCATAAAAAACAAAAAACAAAAAAATCCCAAAGAAACAAAAAACTAGAGATCACAGAAACTAAGGCTTAGACACATGAACATAGACAAACCAACATCCAGACCACAGAGAAGACGCCCGGAATATATATGTACCACGGCCAGCAGGTGAAGACAATCACACACAGGTGAAACACATCAAGGCAGCAATCGGACACGAGGAAGGGAAACCAAGGATCCTGAAAAGTGCGACAGCATCAGAATTTCCAAATAAGATGGGGAAACAAAACATGTATCAGTTACATTAAACTGCTCACAGACTGCTGCTGATATAGCTGCCGTGACGGAAACTCATCCACCGGTAGTTGCGGCCTGATAAAGATCAATCTGAAAACTTTGCGATTGGAAAATGCTCTAGCTAATCATTTTTTGTATGTGTGGGAAAAAATGTGAAAACACACCCTTTAACCATCTTTCTTTATCAGTCTAACTTTGATTAAATTTAGAGCGGTCGCGTTCAGGCGTCATTTTTCATTCGTGTGTCAGTTGCAGCACGCTGGCTTTGACCGGCCTCAGTTTATTTATACTGACAGACACGAACAGAAAATGAACCAATATGCATAGATATGAGGGTGATCATTCTTTGTCAGAAAAGGATACAGAAAGCTGCTTGTTCATTTATACACTTGTCTCTCATGTGTTGTTTTTTCCTCCAGTCTGCACTCTAATGTATTCAGCAAAATTGACAATTTAATACACTCAAAGTCAATTGAAACACTGCACATGTGGCAGTTTGTAACCACAACAAAGGATTGTAAAGTTCATAAAACACACTGTTGAGCGAGACAAAAAAACAAAACAAAACAAACAAAACTCAGTGTGCTTCATTTAGCCATTTTGTTCAACGCAGGTAATTCAAAACACAATGTTTTTCACAATATAAAAGCAAACTGACTTAATTATTAAAGACAACATCTTGTCAGAATAACTCAGCATTTACATAAATCACACATACTTTTGGTGTTGCAATTTTGTTCTGAAGCCCTTCATTTTCATTTTCCAAACTGCTTTTGTTTTTTATAGTGGCATAGCAAAAATTCATAAGGCACAACATGAAGGCGAAAGCAATAAAGCAAATCCAAAAAACTCTAACCTGAATACACAAGCTGCAACACAAGCACAAAATCCACAACATGAAAACCAAACTACAAGACAAATAGAAAAGCCGCTTTGCAAAAGCAAAAGAATTTGAATTGTGTGCTTTTCTTCCTGTTTGAATAATCTCTTCTGTCCCGTCCACGCTGTTGATGGCAACATTTTCTTGTTCACCAAAACACCTTTAACATTTTGACTTTTTTTCATACAACCCAATTCATCCCCAGCATCAACCAGCACGAGTGCGTGCCGCAATTTTTTCGAAGAGCAAAACTAAACTGGCAATGAGCTAAATAAAGCCTTCACACCATCCTTCTCAAAAATGTGCTTTAGTCTTTGAGCTGGCAAACAAATCAAACGGGGCTGAGCTACAGGATGGAGACAGGATCAAGAGGGAAAAGGATGACAGAAGCAGATTGACGAAAGCAGAAAAAGAGGGATTTTGCTGATTCGACAGTCTCAAACAGGAAGGTCAGCATCTTCAGGGGATCGTCTGGAAAACAACAAAGTGGGAGAAGTGGGAGGAGGACGGAGAGAAGATGGTTGATAAGGAGAATGAGGGATTGATGTCATGGGTGGGATGTTTTCCCGGCCGTACGTGACCATGTAAACGTACACAGAAGAAAACGATTATTATATGGGAATATAAATGAAATGCACACTTTAGAATGTGATCAGAATATAGATCTATTAAAACATACAGTGTTGTGTTGATTGGAAAATGTTAGTTTCATGAAATTTCATCTCCCTATGCCATTTTCAGCTGTTTCTTGGTAGAGGGATGGCAAAAGTAAACCATGTTTATGTAACAAGGTTTGGGTTAAAACATTTAAAGTGGCTTCTGGAACTATGTGGAAGAGCACCACGGAGAACCACCAAGCGTGTCCATCAGTCTAAGTTTCTTTTGGCGAGACTCTGAACCAATCCCAGCTCCAGGTGTTCCTGTTGGTGTGTTGGGACATGACCGATAGTGTGAATTCACTACCTAAGAAAAGGATATCAAGGCTATTAAGGATTCCTGACTTTGTTTGCACTTTTCATAACTCCACATACAGACTACTCTGTACAGATGGGATGTATTTAATGGGGTTTTTTTTGTATATGGCAGTCTATTCTATTCTATTTCAACCCTGCACCACAACGACTGGTTAAAAAGCACAAAATAATCAAAATCCCAGTAGCAAGTCCTTTAAAATATGATAATGTAAGGACTGAATGACATTAGAGAAGCCAGTGAAGACCAGCTCTGAAGGGAAATTGAGTTTTTGGCCTTTGTTATGACCTTTATAAACCTCTCATGGCGAGAAGTTGATTTAAAAAAAAAAATTTTTAAAGTCAGAAGCTCTTGAATTTTTCTGGCATTTTATAGACAACGAGGAAACGCGCTTGCTCAGTCCTTCATAGTGAAAGTAAGCTATATGGACACAGTCATGCGCCGTATGTAGCATGTACATTGTGTGTGAAGCCACGCTGTCCTTGAAATATGCTTGTCAGCATGTGCATTGTTGCTGCTGTGGGATCTGTCAATACTGTGTTGTACGCCTCTATTCCAATTATGACTGTTGCTGCGGAGCGAAGGAGAGGACGGGAGAGGAGGGAGGATGAAGGAGAGGTGAGCGGGAGAATGTGGCAGAGGACGGAGGGAACAATAAGAACAAACGACACACAGGCTGCCAAGACAGAGAAATGAAGGCTAAAACCCTCCGAAAATCAGCTTTTTCACATTGGCAGACGTCGCTGCAGTCATTTATTAGCTCCGTCTGCATGTGCTATTTTTAGTGTGAATTATGGTAAGTTGCACACAGCTGTCTGATGGATGCAGCGCATTCTGCCTTTCGACAGAGAGAAAACATTTAGGTGATAATTGCATTAAACACGGCGGCATATGAAGACGTCTTCGGTGTCACTCCGATTCGGCAACAGTGTCGCTGAGCAGCGCGGCGTTTAGCATACAGCTAAAAAAACGAAGGAAATCAGCCAGCAAGATCAGCTTAGTCACAGGAACACAAACATCATATACACGATGTCAACATGATTTAGCATTAACATTAAGAGCAGCACAGTGAGACGCAAGGAGGCTGGAAGGCAAAGAGAGGGACCCGCCGTGGGAGAGAGAGAGAGAGAGGGAAGAAAAGAGGGAGGAAGACAGAGGGAGAGTGGATTTAAGTAAAGAGGAAAATTAGTCATCTGCAGGGGGCGTGGAGGATTTCAAAGAGGCATTATGTCTTGGCTCAGACATTTTTTTCTTCTCTCCTTTAATCCTTTCCAACTTCCATGCACTGAATCGCAGCGGCTGGAGAAACAAAACGGAGGATCATCTTAACTCACGCTCAACATGGCGTCCGAGCAACTTATCAAAACTTTTGAGCTGTATAGGATAACTTGCAATAAAATGATAGAACGACACGGGTTAATTCAAAGATGTAGCAGATGTGGCACGGTGACAGCTGTCAGAGCTATAAAGTGGAAGCAAATATCTGAACTTTAGGGGAATGCGTTTGTAGAAATGCAGCCAGAGGCGGTGGCGCCCGCCTCCGGCCGCCTCCATCCCAACACTTGTAAACACTTGAAGTGAAATATGGCAGCCATCGGCTGAAGGCTGAGATGAAGTGCACTGACATGGTTATAGTTACGCAAGATGTGACACTGGCCCCATGTCCCCAAGTCGTTTTAATGATTCAGGAGTATTAGCAGTAATAGTGATGGTTCAAATTCCAGTCTGATCCGGGGAAACAGGCACATTAAACCCTTTAATGTGCTGCTAAAACAGATCATTTTGCTTTTACAGTGTACATATTGACTCTTTTCTTCAGCTATAAGCATTCAGCAGTGCTCCTTCTGCCTTACTTTTTAAATGATTGAAGCAATTCAAATTAATTTATATTGCGCCATGAATAATAAGGTCGCCTTAAGGCACTTTCGCAGGATAAACCCAACTATTCTACATGGGCAAAGAGAGCATGGAAGGAGAAGCGCAGTCTCCCAGCGGTCTAAACCTATTGCGGCGTCACTACAAAACGGTCCTTACTGGTCTGAACCAGCCCTAACTATGAGCTTAACCCTTGGTTGCACAACCTACCAGTTCCTACACTCTTCCACACGTGGGGTCAAAAATGACCCCAATTCAAATCAATGCGTTTTGGCAACATACTGGGTTGTGATTCTTCAAAATCTTTTAAAAGCAAAGAGTTGCAATATTTTCATATTCCAGGTATTCCTCATAAAACATGTTTGTGACATGAGGCCATTTGTATTTTTATTTATTTTTTCATTAATTTTAAGAAATTGCGGTTTTTGTATCGTGACCCCATTCTTCCACAAGCAGTTACTATGGAATCTTCTCTGAAATGTTACTCCTTACCAACTCTGACAGTCCCACTTACACATCTGATGTCATCTCACACATCTGATGCAACTTTGACTGTCAATACTGTCCCACTTAAACATCCGATGTCAGCAGTCTCACCACCCTGGAGGTCATTTTTACCCCCTAACGCACGTGTAAGTGGGACAGTATTGACAGTCAAAGTTGCATTAGATGTGAGAGATGACATCACATGTGTAAGTGGGACTGTCAGAGTTGCTAAGAATTAAAGTTTCATAGAAGATTCCATCGGAACTGCTTGGGAGATAATGCAAACTCAAGAGCCAGACTAACAGTTATGGGTCAACCACAGTTAAAGCACAGTTAAAGCCCAACTCTATCATTCTCAATGAAAAGGCGTCATCCATAATACTGTTTTCCTGAGAAAACCGGAAGAATAGTCATCGATGTTGCACCACTATTCATTTTTCCCAATGTCAATAGTTTGTTTAAATAAGGTGGTGATGATGTGCAACAGCTGTCAATAAATTAATAAAAAAAAAAAAAAAAAAAGAAACGTTCCAGCCTTCTGTGTTGTTAGATGAAAGGTTTTGTGAGGATTTTCTTTTGTTTACAGATCATTAATGCATCGCTGCCATAGAACGAATCGATTTTCTCTCTCGAATGATACATTCTACCAAAGCGAGAAAAAAAACAACAAAACAAGAGAAGGATTTGTGGCGAGGTAAGGCAAGGCTGCACATGCTGTAAAATTAACATGCAAAATGCTGCGTTGAGTGACACGAGGCTCTCCGCATGAGACAAAGGTAAGTAATCAGCGCGCAGCGGTTAAACGCATGCTTGCTCGCATCAAATACAAAATTAAACAAACCGAGAGACATCGACTTTGAAACCGACGGTGAAATTATAGAAAATTGTTGGAGTTGATGACAGCCATTACTGCAACAGTATAAAGAAAACCGTATCTGTTAAAAGTGGAAATTATGTGTGGATTATTCAAATATGCCCATCGGAGTGATTGATCCTCCAAGCAGGGTTTGCAAATAACCAATAAAACGCCATTAAACTGTATGAAATGCAGGTTAAAGAGTTCAGTGAATCTCAACACCATGTGAAGGAAGCATGGCATTAAAGCAGAGCGAACAGACAGATGGTCTTGTTTTTTATTTACATTACTGAAAGTATTTGAATTTCCAAGAAAAAAAGAAATTGTGATAAGCCTTTTCTTTTTCTTTTTTTTTCTTCCTCCCAGCAAGAGAAAACGCCCCGAGCCATACTGGGATGGCAGACGCTGCCGAGGCCTGAAGGGACCTGGAGCGCTGAGCTGACTGCCTCCCTCCACACGACTGTAATCACATCTCCCGCAGAAACACCAACACACACACACACACACACACACACACAGACACTCATTTTCCAAAGGACATTCACAGAATGGAACATAATTGACTCACGTGTCTTGGCACACACTTTCATGCAAAAAGAAGGGATTGCTTGTTAATACTATTAGCCATAGTGAAACATTGCATAGCCAGCTCTCCATCTGTGCATCCAGAGAAACCCTTGAAAGGTGACCTATGAATTAAAATGTGTGTGTGTGTGAGATAGAGTGTGTTCAGGTCTGTGATGCCTCTGACCCAGTTCTGGCCTTCTGCTCAGCCAGATGAGGGCCTGAATGTCTGAGTGGCTGCATGTTTTTTAGCCCACAGCCACACGACTCGGGCACATCTGTGACAGACTGCCAGACTGGAGGCTTGACCTCAAGTGCATATGTGTGTGTATGTGTGTGTGGTACAGAGTTGAACTTGTGTGAACGCACAGAGATGACAATGTTGAATTTTTCCTATCAAAAGAATCCAAAAAGCAAAAAAGGTGAAAGGTGAAATGGAAACTGCCTCTCTTTGAAGCATTCAGCCACCTTGTTCAAAATTATTGGCATATCTATATTTCTTTATCAGCTTCGCATTAAAAAAATGAGCAAATAGGAAGAAGAAAAAATGGAAGAAGAGATGTAGTGGCAGAAAGTTGCCACAAGCTGGCAGCAAACCATCTTCCTTTTGATGTGCCCATCAGGTACAGTAGTCGTCGTTCAGTCTGTCGCCTACAGTATCAGAACATCATGAATCACTCGTTTAACTGATCTATGCATCCGACCTTTCTGCAGCAAAATCAAGCAATAAGATCTCAGACATCACCGATAGCATCACTTCATCACCAGGAAGAAAATGGAAACGATTCAATATGTAATGGATTTAAGCCAAACGACCCAAGATTGTTGGAAACAGACAAGTCGTCGTCATCAAAAGGAACAGCCTCTAAATCAAGCATTTGGTGAGATAATGGTTTCTATAGCTGGTGTGTACAGATGGGAGTCATTTATTTAAAGACACATATTAAGCAGTGTTAGTGCTCGGTATTACAGCCAGACCGAGTCTCACTGGTTCTGCTTGTCGATTGGGGGTTTGTATGTTTTTCCACGTGCTAGATAACCAGGGAGTTAATAATAATAGAGAGGTGGTCATAATGATATGGCTGATTGGTGGGGCTTTGTTTCTGTCCCCTGAGGATTTTCACATGTATGTATCTACATGTTAGTTAACTTTCTTGGCTTCAAAGCAAAAAAAAAAAAAAAAAAAAAAAAGTGAATAAATTAACGGGCGACACCTCTGCCTTAACAGCAACAGTCGATGTTCCTGTCTGTGACATCAAGGTTCAAACTCTTTCCCATTGTTTTAGTCGTCACTGCTATCCGACACCATCTGGTACCGCGGATGGATGGAGGTGATATCGATGTGTGACGCTGGCTCCACCATCGTATTCGTACCCGTCAACATCTGCCCACACGAGCAATTTCACACGTTAGACTTACTGAATTTGCTCCATTTCATCTCGTCATCGGATTTGTTAATTGCCCATTTTGAGGCGCATTCATTAATTAACATGTTGTAACGGCTGTGGTGATATATTGCAGCGTCACACAAACCCAAAGCGCAGACTTGCCCTTTTGAGATTATTAATGATCAGTGCAGCGTTCATTTATTAGTCCAGGGCAGTTTTTCTTCCTTCAACTGCAGCGAGCGGCTGAACACTGTCATCTTTTGTCTTCTTGGTCTTTCTTTTCGATGCACAATTTTCTCAGCAGAGTCTATCTTTTTTTTTTTTTATCCAGCTCTGCACTATTGGAGCTGAAATGATATTGATTAAATGCTGCTTTCACTTCTCAACACTTTTGAAATCTTTATCTTTCAATAAAAAAAAAAATCTGTGAGATGAAATCCTTTGTGTGAACATCCTCAAAAATGTTTTTTTTTTTTTTTTGGGTAAAAGACTACCAAGAGAGAGATATGTTTCTATTGTGTGTATTGTAGGATTATTATATCTGGCTGTGGAATTCATTTCCACTGGTTCTTCAATCAAGTTTGGTTTCTCTGCTTTGCTCCTTTCTTCCATTATTTCCTTTAAGAAACCAACTCAAGATCCAGCGCGAGTTAAATTCGAGGGAAAATTAAAAAAGCATGCACAGCGAACAGAGCGGCAGCCTTTAATCAAATCGTAATCTCTGTCCATTCATTAATCCGTCTCTTATGCCATATCATGCGATTTAGGGAAAATCAAAGTCACAATTTATGGGGTAATCCCACCTCGAATGCATGTTTTTTTGGTCAAATTAACTTAGCTGATATTACGTTCGTACCAGGCAGATGCAGGGTTACCCAGAGGACCTTTCTCTGTCGCGAGCGACTTCAACAAAGCCTGCCTCAGGACCTACTGAGACAAGAGCGCCTACAAAACCACCTGCCTCGCAAAACCTGGGGGATCATCGCTCACCGCTCCTCATCCCACTCGGGAGGAAATCATTTTCTTAAAGAAGTTCAAATCGTGCCGGCAGGGGCTTCAAACCAGCTTTAAACCAGGTGCCAAAACTCTGTACGGGGTTGTAAGAGAGGCAGAAAGACAGCCAAAGTAGCACACAGACAAGAAAACTACAAAGGCAGTCTTCCAATAGTAGTTAATGCCCTTGGTCGGTATGAGCAGGACTCAAACTCTTCGCGTTGAGTCACCAGGTGTGGCGAAGCTGAAAGCAGCAAAAGCCGCCGGAAATCAGCAGGGACCTGACAGGGTATCAGGTGAGATGCTGACCAACGGGCAGGCGTCTTAACCGCGATCTACAACACATCCCCGTGGTCCCATTGTGTCTGAAGGCTGCAAGCGTCATCCAAAGAAAACCGTCCAGAGACTTTCTGACTGAATGATTTCAGGTCGTGAAACCTGCCAGGATCTATTGCATCTCGGACTCTCAGCACCTCCTCCTGTACACGGGCCATACTGCACCCTCTGTCCACTGCCTTCATCACGTTTGCGGATGACTTCATCGTGTTCAGCCTGATCTTAGGGAATCTATACCATACCCCCCCCCCCACCTTTATGTGTCTCACTGGAGATTAGGTTTTCTCAGCTCAAATTTAGATGCGCAAACCAAATTATACCTGGTTGAGCATAGATTAAAACATTCCTCAATTTTGCACGTCATCACATCAACATGATTTCTAACAATACACTTGAAAAAACCCCATTGAATTAATATTGAATAGTTGTTTGCTGTATGCATTTAGAGCTTAAGTTAAAAACAAAAAGAATTACGTTTGGTCTTGCCAGAGCCTGATCAGAAATTGTTTCAATCTGTAGCTGCAAAGGGCAAATTTACTTTGACGTTTAATTTGTTTTCTTCTGAGAAGTCGCCACAGAGAATCCATCCAAACACGATGACGGACTCACACAGAGACAAGCCACACTTCATATTCCTTTTCTACATTCACGCTCAGGGAATCATGACTGACATTCAGAGCTACGTGTTCCCGTGTTCCCTGCCTCATACAGACATATGCACACACACACACACACGCACACGCACACGCACACACACACGCGCACACACACACACACACACACACACACACACACACACACACACACACACACACACACACACACACACACACACACACACACACACACACACACACACACACACACACACACACACACACACACACACACACACACACAGACCTACATTTTCACCCCCTCCATCGCCCTCATTGCCGCTCGTCTCCTCTTCTCTTTCTGATTGAGTCGGGCTCAGAGGGGTGTCGGATCTCCTGCTGGATGTCATCAGCCAAGGCATCACGTACAGACACACACACATGCACACACACGCATGCACACATGCAGGTATCTGTGCTGTGCTCATAGGTAGGTGAGTTTCAATCACTAAAGACGACATTACATCATTATATTTAGTTTTTTTTTGTTCTACAGACCATTTTCTGTCCACAGTATATGAGAAATAATATACCTACAGTATGTATATTGCATTTCATAGTTTCTAACTAGGCTAAACTAAGCTTATCACTCTCTCTCTCTCACACACACACACGCACACGCACTCGCACACACACACACTTCCCTCCTGCAGGTGCTGATATTGGACGGCCAGCTCAGACTTTATTACCACACCGTGCGATTAGATTAAAAGGAACTTTATTGTCCTTCACTTTTCAAGGTCTCCCATAGCCCTGATCTCAGTTAGGCTTTGCATATTTAAAGTGTCTCTCATGAAGTACAAAAGGGCAGTAACGAGGCTCGACACACTGTGTATGGTGCTTCTATTTTCACCAGGTAGAGTTGCTCCGTCCAATATGGCGAATACTTGGTCATGTCGCGACAACATTCTCTCATTGTGGCTCTTTTGCCTGTACTGTAGGTGTGAAAGGTATTTGTGTGAATAAGTATTTTTCTTTTCATTCTGTATGCTACACAACTGAAGCCTTTCCACACCGTGGCACTTTCATGTGTGTGTTATGTAACAGGTGAGATGCATCGCTGCAGGTGTGTGTTCTCCACACGCGCACACACAAATCTAATGCGATCTAATGGCTTTTGACAGCACTATTGAGCTGTCATCGTGGTTGCGGAGCTGCAGCGGCGCTGATGTGAATGGTGGGACTTCCCAGCTTGTTCCCCCCTTCATTATCCCTCACCTGAGTCCACTTCACTCTGCTCCATTGGGTTTCTGTTCATTCCACTCTGGTGACTCCATCCCTGAAGTTCATTCCATCCGTGGTTTCCCCCCCGAAAAAAGAAAAGAAAAGAAAGAAAAAGTGTTACAGCTGGCCAGTAATTACTGTACTGGCCATGGTAATGGGATTTATTAGGTCAGGTTTAAGTAGTGCGAGTCTCAGGCAGGTATTCAGAGTAGACACAAGGAAAGACTTTCTTTCTTTCTCTGTATCTGGCCCCCTCTAGTGGACAGATCGCTGAAATGAACCCAAAGCACACAGTCAACCTCCCTCAATTACCACCATTAATGAAGCTTTATCTTATCTCCTCTGACAACGTGTTTCATGGTAGCTCACAACTGATTTCACGGGGAGCCATGCCACAAAATCCATGAGACTTAGAAGTAAAAACAAAGGACAGACAGACTCAGCGGTGGATCGATGAGCCTCATGAAACCTTCAAAGTTTTCAGTTTCTCTGCAATGCAGTCATCTCTCCTGCAGTTGTCTTGCCGATAGCATGAAGGAAAATCAGCTTTAAAAGGGTGTTTTTATGTCACTGTCACTGACAGACACAAAACCATTGAAGCCGCCTCTCTTCTCTGTGTGAGGTACTTTGAAAGCTTCCACGCTGAGGCGAGACAGACCCCACACACACAAACAGACTCATGCAGCTCACACACTGACATAATGTGCATGAGCCCAAATCAATCTTTGCCTACTGGGCCATGCATTTTTCTTTTTGTCCCACAAAGTAAGTAAAACAAAGTCACACATATATATTTTGGGATATACCTTAGGATAGTGTATTAGGTGGAGATTCAGTGATGAATGCACTTTTTTTATGAATTAACTCATATTAAATAGGTAAAAATGCATGAGGGTGAGTGGCAATGCTGAAAGAATGATCTTGATTTAAAGACTCATTTGAAACCTTGCCCATCGATTTGTTCCCTGAAAACTGAATGAAAGAGAATCCTGTATTATCAGGGCATCACAATAGCTCTGTAAAATGTCATCAGTCAAACCAACAGCAGGTCTTCGGATCAGAGTGAGCAAGGTTTCATTTCATTGGTCAGAAGTAAAAATCTGAATTCACTTCCTATTGATGTTCAGCCTCTTACAACCAAGCACCAACCATCATCCATTAGGACAATGGCTTTGCTCTCACAATAATGCTTCAGGTTTAGTTTTTAGACTGGTTGTTAAGAGCTATGAGAGGATGTACCTATGACTTAGCAATCTTCTATTCAATTTGATATTATTTTTATTCATTATTTTACAATAAACCCATCTCAAATGGAACACAGGCTCAAGTAACAGATGAGTAAGCGCAGGCAACATTATGAAGGAAAACCCATCTTTTACAAGAAAGGTCTTGTGTAACCTTCAGAATCAAAAGAGTTGTTTTTAACCATTTTCCACCCAAAATGAAAAATTGCTCAGTTTTAAAAGATGGTCACACAGCTCTTGAGGTTGAAGCGTTCCATCTTATCCATCATTCATTTGCGTGCCTATCTGTGTTTTTGTATTGATTTTAAATAGTGTAAAGCACTTTTTCCTAAGTATTTTTTGTATGAAAGCTACTTTTCAAATAAAGATCGATTGATTTATGGGTTTTCACATATGAGTAGCATTGGGTATTTTTCATTAGACACTATTTACCGATATGTCCAAATCCTTTTAATAAAACCTTGTCGACAATCCCCGAGTGTCATGCACGGTAGGAAGGAGTTCAGGTTTGGATCCCGGCTCTGGCAGATTTCTGCTTGAATTGCTTGCAGCTGGAGAAGAGAAAATTAAACAAACGTGTTGAAAGCAATCTGCAAGCACCACAGAGACTCTTCAGGAATAACACAGATGACACCTGAGACATATAAAGTTAAAGATGTATGGGGAGGGAATCACATGATCTCAGTTAGAGTAGGAAATCTGGAGCCTGCAGAAGATTAATACTGTGCTTTTGTTTCGTTGCCTTCGCCTCCCTCCTGTGAATCGCCACACTGTCCCTCCTCACCTTGGTGGAATTAGAAACAGATTATTCACGGTGCGTTTACTGTACATCTGAGGCCATCATCAGCTGCGCCACATCCCAGTCTGTCTCACAGCATCTTCTGACTTCCACGGGAGCGAGAAGGGCTGCGGGTCAACCTCGGCCCGGCACTCTATGAGGTTTTCAATCACATTTGTGTGTGTGTGTGTGTGTGTGATGAAGATAAGTTGACGCATGAAAGGCTATTATTCACGTGAGGGTACACGTGGCGGTGCATCACGAGGGGATTTCAATTACAGCTACGTCAACGTCCGTAAGTGAATGTCACATGAGATTTCTGATCGCACGCTCTGGTAAGCAGTGATGAAAGTGTCACTCCATGCCCACTTTTGTTTTTGGGCCTTTGCCTGCAGCTGCACGCGGTCACCGGGAGGCCAGGGTGGCTCTGATGGGGAGCGTGAACTCTCGCCACGCTGCCCTCCTCTGGTCAGCAGGGGGACCATTATCTGCAGTCGCCAGTTAAAAGGGCAGTAAGTTAGATCTTTATTGCCCCCCCGTCTCTCGCAGTGTCCATAATATTGCATCTGCGGCAGCTTGATAGGTTTATCGTTCAATCCAAATGAATGAGAGTGCGCTGAGGCTTCTGGTCCTCCAACTGCCCTTTGTGCTTTATTGTTCGCAAAATGATGTCTGGACCTGAAGAAATATCTCCACTGGATTGATTACCAATACGTTGAACGTATGACTACAGTCCTTTCAAACGCTGAAGCTCAACTTGATTTGTGCAGAGGTAGGATTTAGGGTAAAAGATGGTAAAAGGCAAGGCAAAAAAAAACAAACAAACAAACAAACAAGGAAATCTGAAAGAGGAACAGGTCGGGAGGGAGAAGTAAAACCAGAACAAACAGCAGAGCCATGAAAGCACAGCAAACAATCTGGCAGAAGAAAGAGAGCTGAGCTGGAAGGATTGGGAGCGGGAGTGTCGAGTGGGATCAAACCAGGTGACTGGAAGTGAAGGAGCCAAACGGCATGTTGAGAAGAAAATATTAAACTCTCCCCCCCCCAATCAAACGCACTCTAAAATTAGATAAATAATTTGATTTGATCCCATAATTTGATTCATTTGGAAGTGAGGAAAAAGTCAATCGAGGTTTAAAATGACAACAAAGAAGCTGCATGGTGGTGCAGTGTTCAGCTCCGTCACCTCGCAGCAAGAAAGTTATCAGATTAAATCAGAGGTGTCAAACACGTTTTAGTTCGGGGGGGGGAAATACAGTCCTATTTCACCTCGAGTGGGCCGGACCAGTAAAATAGTGTCGTACTTACCTTTAAATTCAAACTTTAATGTTTATCTTTGATGTGATGCGGGGTATACACGATGAAAAATGTTGAATATTTTCACAAAAACCAAGCAATCACTACCCGAAATGACTACAATCTCAACATAGAGCCAATTTTAATGAAAGCTTCTGGTGCAAAATACAGTGAAATGTCCCAAAAATCCTTCCTTCTTTCCTTCCTCACGGTGGTTTGGCAGTGCATTTAGAAATCAGCAGGGTTTTTCTCTCTTTTTTCCGGCAGTATTTTATGATCGACTACAATCCTAAAAACAGTAAATGTTTTATTCAGCAAAACTTCTGCGGGCATGTGACTTTTTATATTTGTCATACATGAGAACAGTTGAAAAAGGTGTGGTCTTACCAGTTACCATTTCATAAAACTGTTTTTTGATAGAGGATTCATATTACCTCACTCAGGTTTTTATAGAGGTACCTATACGTATTCATCTTTGATTGAAAGCTTATAAAATCTGTCAGCCAAGACAAATACGAATGATATTTGGTAACATTAAATGGGGCCAGAAGCACACAAACACAAAAGGAAGTCATTACTTCTTCTGAGCCGAGTCGGTTTCAGTCTGTTACACTCTCAGACTGGCACCGACTGACAGTGAATCCAAGAAGCCGGTTTGATTAATTTATTCACCACAGCCTCCCCCTGTCCCAGGGTCTTAATAAGTTTCCAAATTAAATGAATTATCACCTTCACGGGATCTCCTGACACTCGAGGTTCGAGGAAGAGAATGTGCAGAAACTGATGGCGCCGACAACTTGGATTCAGAGACGTAAACCCTCCTCGCAACACAACATTTTTAACAGTTATGTACATTAATTACAAAGAAATAGTTTTTTTACTGAAATGTTTGTTCCAAGACTCCAAAACTTGATCGCTTATGTCCAATAAAAACATAAGAGGTTATTTAAACTTTCATTTAAAATGTTAACACAGTCACTTACATATAGTAAGACTGTGACGCAGTTTTATTCTGTTATTTTAGCTCCCGATGTCAAAGACTGACACTCAGCTTCAGGCTGCACGTGACATTTCTGTCACGTGGACACTGTGAAGTAACTTCTCTATATTATAGGACTCTAACTAATGGTTCCCAATTTGGAACTGTTGATTTTTACAAACACCGACCATGTCCTCCTCTGATATCTGTATTTAAATAAATGTCTGTAATTCTGGATTCCGTGTGTGAGTCTCTTGAAGGCTCATGGCGGCGGAGAGAGGATTGCACCCAATCTGGTTTCAATCACAATATCATTGGCTTGATTGTTTTTCAAATTCAACTTAATTTTCTGTAATAAATCATTTCAAATTGATGTTTGAACTCTGACTTATTACGGAGTTGTTCTTTCTCGCTGGCTCAAGCCAAAATTGCCTCAACAGTTACCACAAACATTCAAAGTCTGGCCACTTCGTTGAGTTACTTCAAATCATTTGTGAAAATCTCAATAATGCTATTCCACCAAGGTTGAATTTTGGAGAAATTTTGAATGTGGAAATGTGTCTGCTGCTGGATAAGCTCGCAAAAATCAGAAAAAAAAACGGAGCAATCACCATTGAGAGCGACTCGACTCAGTAGAAACACTTAACCTTGAGATACTCATACATTTTCATGTCTCTGGGATGTTGTGTGAGGAAAGACGATTGAAAAAGTCATGCTTCATTTTTGGCTTTCACTGGAAAGTCGACACACTTTAAAATGTAAAACAGTTAATGAGACAGTGGATCGACACTCGGAGTTACACTGACACCAGAATCAAACCGGCTGGATGATTTCTACATTTTTTATGTCAAATTTTTGTACAACCATCTTTTGTCTGGAAATGAATCTGAACCTGTTTTTAAGGAGAAATTTGAAACACACAATATGAACTGAAAAAAAACAAAACTCATCCATATTGAAAAACTTATATTTTATCGAATTGATTGGGTAAAATCAAAGACGTTCCAACCTTTTTAAATCTGAATTACATTTCTGTTTATAAATATACCAGAGACCAGGAAGAGAGATGAAATTTGATTAAAATCTTTTACTACGAGAGAAAACGCAGCCAGGTGTACAGGGACACCAGTTTTCTGGTTAAAAAGAGGTGTTAAAGGGTTTGCAATCATAAGGAGAGTATTTTTTATATATATATATATATATATATATAACGATTCCAGCTGTGTATTGAACAGACACACAACACTTCCTTCAATTTGACGAGGTCTTTATTTGACCATGAGCTTCCTCTGCTCGGGCGTTTGATTGATGATCTCCGCTTATCGCCAGCGTGCTGCCACAACGCGACTTCTTGTCAACGCATTGCCGAGTGCCACTGTGCATTGTGTTGTGACGGCATGAAAGCGATACGTCTACGCTCCGGCGTCGCTTTGCACCGCAGGCGCAGGTGAAGTCTGGCTGGTGCGTTTCGGGGCTCGGAGGCACTCGGCGGCGGCGCCACATCAAGGATTCTGAATCAGACGCGCCAAT
This sequence comes from Blennius ocellaris, assembly GCF_963422515.1. NCBI lineage: Eukaryota > Metazoa > Chordata > Actinopteri > Blenniiformes > Blenniidae > Blennius > Blennius ocellaris. The sequence goes on from NC_137669.1 coordinate 19,172,698, forward strand.
TCCTCTTATTTTTAACTCAATGCTTTCATAAGAAAACTATTTTCAGGTGGAGAAAAGATGCAGAAGGTGGCCAGGAAATTAATATTTAAATTGAATTCCTCTAAAGAATTGGAACATGTTGATGAATACATATTCAGAACCATTTCCCTTGAAATTAATGGACGAGCTTCTTCCATGCCAAAATGAGCAGCAAAACATAAAAACCAATTTATTCTACAGAGGATTTTTTTCTTTTTAGCTTGGAGGTCACTACCTAAGTTTTTATCAGTCGAAATGTTTAATGGAGAGGTACACAAACCAGATAAGCAACATTCCACTATGTGTCTTATATCCGACACGCCACATTATAGACCGCAGCGTAAAGAGGATGTAGATAAATTGGTGAAGTTGCTAAACATTTCGAATTGATTTCATGGCTGCAAAATCTATCGATTACACTTCTAAACCTGCTATATCCAAGTTATTGTGTTGGAGCATTTCATCCCAGCTGGCTGAGTCAGCAGGGTTCACCTTGCAAAGGCTCGAATACAGAAAATTGCACACACCCACACACAACCTCGCATCTGTTTGAGTTAAACCAAGAACCATAGAAATGATAAGTTATGGGACTTAAGGCTCTTATGAAGATATGTCCTCAGAGTACAGAATTACTCCGACATTAGGGACCGGTATTATTAATCCGAGTGCTTCAGTTTGAGGTTTTTGCACGTTGCTTTGAGAAATTGAGAGTTGGAAATAGGATGTGATGCTTTCTGTGCTGCTGTTTAATGTTCAGCTCAGGTCCTGCTAGAGAGAGTTACTATAGAGACTAATGAAGGGGAAAAAAAAAAAAAAAGAGATGAAAATCCAATGAGGCTGACACAGAGCATCTAACCAATCTCTTTCTCAGCCTCTCTCTCGGAGTCCTATATACCATATTGACTCTGCCTGTCATTTCTTCTTTTTATTTACTCGAGTAGACCTTCAGCGCTCCGTGACCCTCATGTGTCTCAGACTCTGCACCAGTAACGTCAAAACATCTTTGGATGTCGCTTTTGTTTGTGGAAAACAATTTAGAATAGCATTTCACTCTTCTGTTCCGAATGATGGCGTCCATTCTTCTCTGAAAAACATGCACTAAACATCATTCAACGTAGGTTTTTTCATATCGCCACAATTTAACATCTTGTTGTCACGTATATTGAAGAACCCTCTACATGAGCAAGCTTTAGAGAGTAAGAAGAAGTCATTCTTCCCATGAACAAACCTTCATCAGAAGCAGACTCAGGCTCCCTGAAGTGAAAACGCATCGTTTTTGTGGAAACGGTAGAAATGCCGTTACTGTCCATCTACTCTCGCACATGCAGAATTAAGTATCGACAACGGCGTTATCGCGCATGTGCAGTAAAAGCATTTTCTAGAAGTTGTTTTTTTGTCCGTCTACAAAGAGAAGGAGTTGGAGCGTTTTTATAATGTGTTGGAGGAAGATGGAACTGTAGCAATTAAGAAAACGTCCATCCTGGGAGCTATTTTCAAAAAGTTGCGTATTCAGTGGCTCTGAGCACCGTCGTCATATAAAGAGAGACGGAAAAAGCAAAAAAAAGATTTCCATGTTCATTTGATAATGTTGTCATATAAACCAGAGCAGGGGTGGACTGTCTCTGAGCTGGTGTCTCTGGTGGCTGGTCAACAGGTCCCCACCTGCAGGTGTGGATTAATGCATAGGCTGACACCGCTATGTATTCATAACATCTCCATTCAGGAGCAGCTGATTACCAGAGGAAACATCCAGGTGGATCTCGAGCAGTGATTCCCAACCAGGGGCCCTGATTTGATTTTAAAGCAGGGGTATCGCACATAAGACCGGTGGACCAAAACTTTGCATAAAGAGGCTCCAATCTGGCCAAACCACTGAGTAAATTGTAAAAATTTCAAAGGAAGTTTTTTTTTTTTTAAATATAGAACATGGCTTTATAGACACAATGAACAGAATTAGAGCTGAATTCATCTTCTGGAGCCAAAAACAGTCGAATTAATGTTTGAAACTTGAAGTTGAAGCGGCACAAAACACCCAGTAAATAGTGTAAACCAAAGAGTTCATCCTCAGAAAGAAATAACTCATTCCAGAAAATAACAGAAATTACAATGGTAAAAAAAAATTTGGTTGGAATCACTGATCTAGAAAAAGATTTTTGAAGATGCAATTGGACAGAGAAAAGAACAGTGTAAGGGCCCATGACTACCTCAATCCTCCCCCTGCCCACCCGCCCAAATCTGACCTCTTTGTCAGTTTTTGTCTCTGCCTTCAAAAATCAATGCTTGATTCAGTCAACCGATAACGTGGGCAGGGCTGATGTTTTGCCCCAGTCCACTCCTGTCTCAGAGGTTGTGCCATCTGCCAAAAGGGGATGGGATGAGAGCAAAGGCAAAAAAAAAAGAGGAGAGAAATAGGACAAAAAACCCCAACAAACTTTAGATTAGGATCTTGTATCTCCATAGACAGAGACCCCCTGCTCGAAGAGAAAGCGAGCCACAGGTGAGGGCATGAGTAGTTTTAAATAAAGACGCCCAGATATCTAAACCTAGAGCACCTTAATTAAGAAAACTGTGAAAATGGTCCAGGATGACCAGAGCCAACTGGAGCTGTAAGCTCGAGTGTTAGAGCCAGTAATTTAGTCCACAAGTACATTACAGGTTAAATGGTGATAATCATACACTCCTTCTTCTTTCTAGCGGTTTGCATCCATAAAGTTGCATTACCGCCATCTGCTGGATCCATCCATCTATACTCTTTCCCACTCATCCCTGATGACTGTTTCTCTTCCCCTTTCCAGCGAGTTCTCACCATTCCCACCACTCAAAAAAAAAAAAAAAAAAAAGTAACTCATACATACAAACTCCCTCATCAACTAACCTTTGTTTCTCTACATGCTGGTAAAATGATTTGGAATTAAAGCCACAGGACCCGGGTTGTGTGAAAGCCTTTCAGGTTTCCAGCTCTTTCATCATTACACGGATGCAGACGTTGGACACTTTCAAAGTCAAACTTCACATCTTATCACAGGCAAAGAATAAAGCAATAAAACACTGCAGGAAAAATAGACAAAGTCAAAGGAAGGATAGATAATGGCAAATACTTGAAGAGGGGCTTTAACTGGTGATGAGGAACCACGTCTTAATCCATCACTCTCTTTTCTGTTCTATTTACCTTCCATCTCACTTTGACTGCACCCATCTGTCTATCTGCCATTTCTCACAATCAGAAATATCTCTGCTCGCTTCCCTTTGAATTTCTTGATCCGTCCTTGTCTCTTCATTTCTGTTATTTGCTTTCCTGGCATCATTTTCCGTCAATCTCTCTCACTCAGTCTCTCTGGATGTCTCGATCATGGCCTGATTTTCACTACACTCTGCCTACCACAGACAGAAATGAAGAACGGCATGCTTTCCCTTTGAGTTTTCCATTCGACGCCACGGCACCAAAAACCGTAACCCTAGGAAAACATAAATATAGCATTGCCTGAAATACAGTCTCAAAACAGCATTCGTAATCTCACAGTCAAAAGACGGAGCACAGCACAGTACATATCATCTGTTTTTAGTGGCACATTTAGAGCCGCTGTGGCAGGAATCTGTCTTCTCTCAGAGAGTATGTGACAAAACTAACAATCAGCTTTTGCAATGGTTCACTAGGATAAATATAGTCGCTTCCACTACATGGCTTATGCTGGACAGAATTTCAGAGGAATAGGGTTTAAGTGTTAGTTGTACAAATGTATTTTAAAGAACTCGAGCTGAGCTTTATGGATAAAGAATTAGTTATTTTAATCTCAGCAGTGGAGCACATCAGACTTTTTCCTTGACGGATTAATTAATTGTACATATTATGCAATCATATGAAAGGAAGCTGATGCATTTTCTTTTCTTCTTTGCAGACCTGCAATCTGAACCTTTGAAGGTTTCAATTATTAGATTTTAAACAAGTTACCCAACTGGCCATTTCAAAGATCTGTAAGTCATGCAGTTGTTGACACATCTGAGAAATCAACAATCTAATAATTCAAATATTGAACATCAGATTATATCTCAGCATGCTAATGATGTCGACTCCACTTAAGCCTCATTTACACGACAACGTTTCAAGCGTTTTGAAAACAATGTCCATTTACAATGAAATGGCAGAAAAAAGATGAAGATGGTGTAGTTTACGCTATAAACATGAACAATGGGAGCACGTGGATATTCATAAGGAGAGACGACAAAGTTGGATGGTTATTATGGTGATGCTCAACTATTTGTGTTATAGTTGCTTTATTTTTTTTTTTCTTTCTCGGTTTTCTTATGTACTTGTATGTTCTTTTTTGTTTTTTATATATGGGCCTGTGTCTGCGATATAGAACTACTATGCTTATATCAAAATGTTAGTAAGCCACACAGATTACGTATGTTTGTATAGAGAACATCACCTCTTGTGGCCACAGAAAAAAGAAAAAGGGGGGAAAATCAATTTAATGTTCTCAGACTATAATGCTGCTGCTCCACTTGGGCTTTTAGTCTGGACTACATGAAGCAATGGACCCAAAATGTCCCTCCCCAGGCTGTAATCGAGGAAATCCAAATTGGCCGAGTGGCCCAGGTGTCATTGAGCATCTTGTCTTACATCCTGAATACACAGAGAAACAATCACACCTGCTTCCCAAAGGAACGGGTGTGATAAGACGTCCTGCCCAAAGACACAAACTGGAACAACTTGTGATTGTAGTCCGGCTCAATCCTGTGACTTAGCATTTCCCTTTCCACCAATTTCACCGAACCCCACAGAGATGTGTCAGAAAGGAGAAAGGCGGTAGAAACCCTTTTGGAGGAAGAGTGAGATAGATTGATGGATTTGATGCTGAACATTCACAGATATACGGTTTGAGTCCCTGAGAGGAAATTCATACAATGTCCTGGAGCCATCAAACTTTATACAGGATGAGATTGAGGTAGGATGTCTTGAAACCCTTTTTTTTTTTGTTTTTGTAGTTCGAGAGCTACCTTCACTGGACTAGCAACGTTCACAAAACCGACTCCATAAACCATCCACTCTCACCTTCTTGATCAACCGATGAGTTGAACACAACATTTTATCTGTGAGCACAACTGCATGCCATTTTCTCAGGTTTTTAACATCTGCCACCACTTGCAGCAACCACTCCACCATGATTGCATGACACAGTCATGATAAATCTGCCGCCATCACTTGTGACTTGCATGTTAAATGTGGAGAGCTGTCGGACACTGGCCGCTCGGTGCCTCAGCTCCGCTGATGGACAGACTTGAATGGCGTGGGGTCTTTCCACACTCCGCTATCAACCGGTTGATCAACATATTAGACGAACCTGCTGTAAACCTACTCATAACATCAGTAGTTAAGTTTCCCACTGAACACACCCACTGCCTTACCGTTTCTCCAGGATTTGCACCTTGAGCATAATGATATGTTGGTCCTGCAGCATACACTGAAGGCAAAGCATGTCACTTTGAGATTGAGGGGGAATCAATTTATTCCGACATTGCCGCATGAGGAGGCGAGGATGTTTGTTCGTTCCTGTGACTAGTTTATTTCCAGCCCTTCTCATCATGTATGGAATATGTGCATCCCAATGACAAACCTGAAGCAACACCTGCAGACTATCTCAATGCGTGCACACACACACACGATTAAAAAAAAAATCATGTTGTTGACGGCTTGAAATGAGGAAAATATGGAACACGATGGGTACAGACTGATTGCAGGGGCATTACTTTGCAATAAATAAAAACCTGGGTGGACATAATCTTATTTCTTTGTATGCAGAAAGTAAACATGTCATTTTCTGTGAAGAAGAGTGGAGCGAACCCGGGAAGACTCGGGGCGACGAGTGCTGTGCAAAGTGAAAGGAGCTCATAGTGAAGTGAACTCGTCCCGATCTATGCCGCCATGCTAAAAGCTGATAAAGTGGACCACGAAATAATGATTGCTCTCTTCACCAACATCCCCATTTTGTGCCAGTTCAGGCTCCTGCTCGGATTCATTCATAATTAAAATGAAAGTGCTAAAATAATCATAATAACCAAAAATAAAAAAGCAGGAGGAACAAAAAACAAACGATAATGGATTAGTACTATACAAGCTGTTAAATAACTCAACTGAGAAATATAAGCTTTACAGTACTTGCATGGATTTTGGAGTTTATTTGCATCTTTCTGCTGTTAGCTGGGAGAGTCTCCACATTTTGAGTCACGATGAAGCAAGAATGACTGTGTTCTGTACGGTTTCATATTTGGCCTTTTAATGACGAAAGAAAACAAAACAATAAAAGAGCATTTTCACTTCTGGACCAAGGACAAGATATGTTTGTAAAAATGAAACAAATGTCAATTGGTAGAGAATACCACAGCCTGAAGTCAAAGTTTAAATGCCCAGAATTATTATGAGCGTGGATCGTTCATTAGTCTCAATTTTTAATGAACTATAACTCATCCATTCATGATGTGAATTTTTACACCTTTGAATTTAATACCCGGATAAAAGCACCTGTGGATCTGTGCTGCCTCTTTCAGGTTTCATTACCTAATTGTGGTTTCACACAGAGTTATGGTTTTTAATAAAACTTTTACGGTTCGCTCCTCCAGTTTCACATTTATCACTTCATATCACGTTGAGTACATTTACAATTAAAGCCAAAGAGAAAGGAGAAAAGATGCGAAAGGGATCTATTTTGAATTTGCAACTAAGGTGAATTGCAGGTGACAAATAATCCCACTATAATTCAATAACAATTAACATTTATGTATCGCTTACGTGCAGCCGTTAATGAATCCAGTGTCCTCCAGCCCTCACTGACCACTTCACAGCAGAATCCGAAAGACATTTCAACAAAAACTTAATTCATTGCTGGACTGTGTAGTTCAGTAAATACCACCTGAGCACCCCACATAGCAACTCCTTCGTTCCAGGCAGCAGTGAGGACCATAAACCTTGCCTTTTTTGATGTCATTTTGTTCAGGACAACCTCATAAATGCAGCTCTGAAGTATTGGTTTCAGTTTGGCATACTTTATTAACACAATGGATCTAAAAACACCATAAAACTACAAATTCGGTTTGGGAAAAACATAGGTTTATTGATGATAACATTCACAGACATGCTCAACGAATCATTTAGTTTACTTATTAAGTAAATCTAGATTACAATTAACTAAAATGTATCAAAACAGGACTGAAAAAACAGTTATATACAGATATTTACAGTGAAATAGAAGTACTGCCTCAGGCGTTTTTGTAAAACTATTTACAAAAAGTCACACATATAATGTCAGGTGAAGAAAAAATATTTGTGCCACTCAAAAAAACAGATTCTGTCCAACACAACACAGAGGGGCACATCACAGGCATGGCATTTCCATGGAGTGTCTTTCCTTTCCTTGTGTTCCTGCAGGCAATGTTTACATTTTCACCTGCCTTTGGCTGTTGTGGTGGAGCCTGGAATGATGGGGATAGGAATGTGGTCAGCTCTCCTGGTCTGGGGAACACCTCTCTCCCCTCTAACAAAAATAAGCTGAGGTCTTCAATATTGTAATCGGAATCACTCTCAAACTCAATGTCAGACTTGATGTGCTCTTCTCCTTCAAAAAAAAAAAAAAAAAAAAGGAGTGCCTGATTGACGTTCATAAGGCGCCTCGTTGTTTTGATAGAAAAAAAAAAAAGAGTTCACTCAACTAAAAAACACTCCACTCTAACCTCACTCACTACACACTAACTACATGGTCAAATCATGAAAATAATCACTTTTTCACTTTTTTATTTAGGCTATCAACATCATTTTAAGATGATCTTGTAGTTTTATATTATATCACTTTCGACACGGATTGAAACACTGGACCAGATGACACTGTGCTGTGAAGCTACTGCCTTTTAAAACAGTCATGTGATGAGGTCGCACCGGTGCGTCCACTGGTCTCAGAGGTTTAACAAAGAAAAACATAATGTTGTGTATCTAACTAATTTTATGTATTATAAAATGAATTATATTATATGGGTGTATCACTGGGTGTGGCTTTGATCTAATGCACATGTAGATAATAGCCAATGAAGATCATAGCTTGCTGCCTTTGATCTAATGGCCTTGATGTTGGCCTTGATGTTGGCCTTGATGTTAAATGACAGCACAACTGCATTACGTGCCTTTTATGCGAGGTCACGACATCAGTACAGAGATCAACTGTAGACCTGCGAGGACGTATCACCTGTGAGCATAGTAGCCCCCGTGTTGGTAGTTCATTTCAAAACGATTTGAGAGTGATTTGAGAAATGGCTGACAAAAAAAGCCAGGAAGTCCAGAAAGGTGAGAACAGGAGTACGATGAAGCTCAGAGATCTAGAGAAGAGGCTCCAGCAGGTGGTGAAGGACAGAAACAGGCTGTTGCATGAGAACAAGACCCTCCAAGCTGAGAACCAGACCCTGCTGGCTGAGAAGGAGACCCTCCATGCCGAGAAAAACACCTTCCACACTGAGAACCTGCTGGCTGAGAACAAGGCCCTTAACGCTGACAACAAGATCCTCCATGGCAAGAACAATAGCCTGCTTGCTGAGAAGAGGACCCTCCAAATTGAGAAGGAGACGTTGGGAGCTGAGAACAAGACTCTCCGTGCTGAGAACAAGACCCTCCATGCTGAGAACAAGACCCTGCTGACTGAAATGGAGAATCTCTGCACAAACAACAAGAGCCTGCGGAGTGACATGCAGAATCTCTGCGTAAACAAGACCCTGCTGCCTAACAAGAAGACAGTCCATGCTGAGAACAAGACCCTCCACACTGAAAACAAGACTCTGCTCGCTAAGAACAAGACCCTCCATGGTGAGAACAACACCCTGCTGGCTGAGAACAAGTCCCTCCACACTGAGAACAAGACCCTGCTAGCGGAGAACAAGATCCTCCATGGCGAAAACAAAACCTTACTGGCTGAGAAGCAAACTCTCCACGTTAAGGACAAGACCCTCTACGCTGAGAACAAGACCCTCCACTGTGAGATGAAGACCCTGGTGGCTGAGAAGGAGTGTCTCCATGCTGAGAACAAGACCCTGGTGGCTGAGAAGGAGAGTCTCCACAAGGAGAACAAGACCCTGATGGCTGAGAATGAGAGTCTCCACACTGAGAAGATCAGTCAAGTGGAGGCCATCAAGATCTTAGAGGAAGAACTCCAGGCCAAGAAAAAGAAGAAAAGAGGCTTCTGGAGTCGACTCTTCAAAAGGCAGTGAACAATCTTTCATTTAGTGATACAAGCACCAGATTTGGCCCACAGGTGCTTTAGAATGTACTCTCTCAGAAAAGTACATTGTCCACTCAAAAAAATTGAATTGCTGTTGGGATCTCAACAAGACCACAGAAAAATTGGTTCATTTAAACTACTCATGAGGATCGGGGAAAGGCCAGATGGGAACAGGCCACAGGGAAAAAGGCCACAGGCAGGCAGGCCGGACTGGAACAGATCACAAGGATCCTTGGAGCAGTGGTGTGAGGTGGATCTGGGCGAGTCTGCTTGGTCCATGATTGGTCGGCTCGTTCTGTCAGGGATAGGAGGTGGTTTGCGGATGGACCCAAGCGCAGGAGGAGGAGGAGGAGGAGGAGGACCCTCTGTAGCGGAACTGAATTTACTGAACAAGAAGCAGCAGCAAGGAGGAGGCAAGAGAAACCATGTTCAGAAGGCTCGTCCTGTCAGGGATAGGAGGTGGTTTGCGGATGGACCCAAGCGCAGGAGGAGGACGACGACGACGACGACGACCCTGTTGCATCTCTGCTTCGGTAGGTGGACAATTTGCACATGACATTTTATATGACGATATAAACTTTAGAACAGGGGTTTCAAACTCGTGGCCCGCAGGACAATGTTTTGTGACTCCCGGGTAAATGCGCGGTCAGGCAGCAGTCACCTTTTATGAGCTCACCATCTTCTCTTTTTTCTAGGTAGAAGCATGACGTTGTTCTCCATGTGTCACCACTCACAGTGTTCACAAAGCACATTTCTGCCCTGTCAAGTAAACACATTTGCAGTAAGTAAGAAGAACTCAAGAAGTTGAACTTATCTTTTATGCCTACTGTAAGTGGCACAGGCTTAAATTTTGACATGCCTTCATTTTACCTCACCCTCTGTAGCGCAACCGAATTTACTGAACAAGAAGCAGCAGCAAGGAGGAGGCAAGAGAAACCCTGTTCAGAAGAACCCTTCATGATCTTCATTCAAGATTCCATACATGTCCAGGACACTTCATGTTCACAAAAAAAAAAAATCATTAAAACTGTTATGATGAATAATGATGTTTAAGGATTTTTTTGTACAACTTTTATTGTGGAATCCCTGATTCGGCCCAGCCTCACCCAGAGTCTGCCTCCATCGGCCATAATGCTACCTGCTGGACATGGGAAGTGTGTGTAAATAGCTGGCTAGCTGGAAACAGGAAGTGGGGTGTACAGGCTCCATTCTGGCTGAAATGTTACAAGATGCATGAGAGTCCATATCTGAGCACACAGTATTAACAGCCATAATAATCGAGTATATTGCCACCAACTGTAAACAGGAAGTGAGGTATACATGTTCCGTTCTCACTGAAACTTTATGCTTTGCATGAGAGTCTACATCTGAGCACTATGGTTGGCCAAGAGGTGCAAAACATTACAACATATCAAACACTTTTTCAAAATGTGACACAAATTTATGTTTTGGAAAACATTTTTACATATCATAAAACAGATGTCTTGAAGTTAGAAAAACCAAAATGTGCAATATTCACTACAGTAAAGCCTCAGAATAAGCTGAATAATCTTGTAATCACATTAAAACATACTGAAATTTCTAAATGGATGATAATGTTAGCGAAATCAATAACAGAGCAAATAAATAAATCAAAATGCAAAAACTAGAAAAATTACATGTCAGCTAAAGAAGACTAATAATAATTGTTAAAAAAATTAAAAATAAATAACAATAATAATAATGATAATAAATCCGAACGGAAAAAAATTATCAAGCTGTAATAGTCAAAACACATTTATTTGGTTGTATTTCTGTTTTTCATTCAGCTCAATAGAATTCATACGAAAGAAAGTTGGTTCGAGTCCGACCGGGCCTTCCGTGGGCCCAAGCTTGGGTGTCAGTTTCGGGCAGTATTTGGAGCGGAAATGCGACGAGCATTGTAAACAGAAGTGAATGTTTCGGAGCGCTGGGTGAAGTGCAGTTTTGTTTCTTTTTCTTCTTTGCACCACCTCTTGTACACTGCTATGCACGGTCCCACTTTTAATGAGAATAATAAGAGGAGGAGGAGGAGCAGCTGGGCGAAGGTGCAGTGGAGATGTCGTGGGAGGTCTTCAGTCGCCGTTGCGATGGTTCTAGGTTCCTGTGCGTGACGGAACGGGATGAATGTAAATCTATGATGAGTTCAAATCATATTTCCTTCTCTTCTCTTGTCTTCTCTTCTCTGGAGTTTGATACTTGCACTGTCTCACATCCTATCCAACTACATTCGTCGTCATCCGCAGCTACATTTGTGTTTTTAAAGGTAGGATCGCGGTAAATTTGTGACGCTCGATGAATTCTATACATATTAATTCCATTTTCACCATATGATTTCTCTGACATATCAATGTTATGACTTGTTTTAATTAAACTAATTCTGAAGTTTCAACTACGAAACACAGACATGAAACAGGCACACAAACACATTTATCTAAATGCATCTAATCGTGTAACTGGAACTGCATTCCCAATTTCATTAAAGTGATCGCCAATGTTTTTTCCAAAGGTAGTGGAGTTCCAGTATAGTTATTTTATGATGCATCACTGGCTTAATGTTCAGCTCCTCAGACGTGACAGAAACAAACGTCTAAACGCCGGCGGCTGCCGCCGTCGATTGCCTCGCTTTGTGATCCTTGCCTGGTTTATCCCTTCAATCACTCTCCATTCCCGTCCATGTTCACATCCAGTCAATAACCTCCTCCGTTCCCAAGAAGATTGAACTAATGAGCTACCAGAAGAAGATGGAGTTTCAATCCCTGAGACGAGTATGAAAGTCAGGAGGAAACAATTCAAATATTCTTTCTGTATCTGAGACACTGAAGTGGATTCCGTTTCAAAGGACGAGGAAATCTGTTGTGGTTTCATCAGTATTGGGACATACGATGATATTTTGGCTTCCTGCAGGTTTTAGTGAAGCAGGAACTTTGAATCATGACAGCCGCGTCGTTTCTGAAGTTGTGTGTTTACGCAAAAAGTTTAAGAACAAAATTGTCCGACCTCTGTGAACTACAGAATCCCCACACGCCATAAATATTTCCACCAACATCCCAAACAAACAGACTTGTTTTTTTTTAATACTTGGCAGACAGGAAGCCACACATATCGAATGAGTGAGTAAACACGGGGAACAATCCTCCGAACAATGACTGGACTGTCATTATAGCTGCGGCCGCGGTGTAATCCCAAACCCGCCGGAGCGCCGCGCCGAAACCCGATGAACTGCAGTGTTTTTTAACCGCAGTTTTGCATTTGTGTCCGAACCCCCCCCTCCCCGGCTGCTTAACATTGTCAACACCTCCCCTCAGACTGGAGGGACACGTCTCTGCATATTTCAACACCGCCTGAGTCCAACCGCTCATCAGAACGCCGGGCCACGAACTCTGCGTCTGCACCAGGTTTTAAATTATCACTCACAGACGAGAAAAGGTAGCCTCATTATGACTTATGGAAAACTCCCTCAGCTATATTTGAAAAATTCAAGCCTCTGAAAGCGCAGACGACCCTTCTCACAGTCACAAATTACTTTTTTTCTGAATACCGATGATGGTGGTTTCATTTTTATTTAAATTGAGTTTGACTCTGTGGATCATGGCGTCCTGATAATTTGAGAACAAGAATATGGACGCCGCACTCTGGAGGCCGACATTCTTTTCATTGTCCATCTACTCATGTATATGCAGAAGAACTATTTACTGTGGTCGTGGTGCACGTGCCCAGTAGCAACTCTTCAGAAAAGTTGCATTTTCTACCACTTGAGTTCAACTCTGGGGGGAAAAACAACTTTTAACCCTCTTATTCTGGGCTGAGAACCAATTAATATTCACAGTAATAATAAATTTTATTTACCACTGCTTTTCAAAACACCCAAGGTGCAATGCAAACAAGTAAAAAACAGTAACCACAAATGTTCCGACATTGGCAGCAGACTTACATTGATTAAAATTAATATGGTTGTTTGGATACATTTAAATCTCATCTCAAAACTTACCTTTTTAAACAACCATATTAATTGGTTTAGCATCTGAAGCATCTAATGCTTCAGATGCTCGATGTCCAATTGCTACCTTTACTTTTAGCAAACAAAGCAACACGTGACCGAACACAAAGTGAAAATTAAAAATAAGGATAGAGAAAATAGTTTCTCTCTATAACCAGACAGAAATTCAAATGGTTGCTCAATAAGTTTTTAATGTCTCAAAAGGTACAAATATAAAAAAAATCCAGTCTGTGGGAAACGTCCCTCTCACTTCAGCTGGATCAAACCAAACCGCTGCCCACCGGAGGCAAGAATCAGGCGATCATAAGTGTTTTGTTAATGCAGAAAATTCTAAACCATGTCATTACTGGATTGATTATGAAGCCACAATCATGTGTTAGCGTGTTCCAAGGATGTGCAGGTTCAAACCCGGACAAATCAGAGCGCCAGGTGATTTCACTGATTAACGCACCGCCAATCAGACGGAACAAACTAATCAGTGAAATCAGCCGCTGGAGCGAGGTGGCTGGAAGAGGAACGTGCACAAAAGTGTGCCCAGGTTCGTGTTCGCCGCTTCTTCCTATGATTTCATGCAAATCTGACAGACAAGTAAGCCACTTCATTAGGGTGTGTGATGCAATGTGTTCTCATAAATCCTGTTTTGGGGCTGTGGAGGCGTTTCGGAGGAGCGGCGGCGTCCTCCGAGCCATCACCACTTATCCTCCCGTTACCTGCGTTGCCCCTGGATACAGGAGCGATCGCCTTTCTTCTCCCTGCCATCAGGCCCTGCCTTGTATTCCAGACACGCATCTGTGTGTGTGTGTGTGTGTGTGTGTGTGTGTGTGTGTGTGTGTGCGTGTGTGTGTGTGTGTAGAGAGGACACACAGTCACACACATGATTAAGCACTTACACTGACACAAAGGGACAAACACCATAAGAGGACATGATTATGATCACACACACGCGTCAGGACTGTCAGGTCGTTGCATCAGGATGACACCCCCGCCTGCAACTTGCAGACCATGTAAGTAAACTACAAGCAGACGAAGGCAGTGACGGTGTGCGTTCGTGTTCTTCTTCACTCGTCGACCTGATCGCACACGGGCTTCAATGGAGAGTTATGTTCAAGGAGGACAAGATTTTAAAGTCCCCGTAAGGAAAATGCATGCAAATAGGATTTACGGCTTATTTTGTAGCAAATCTGCAGGAAATCAAGTCAAAATGTGCACAGAAGTGCAGTGGAAACTGCAACTGTTCACCATGTATGGAAACGACACTAGATGAATAGTAAATGGTAAATAGTCCTCACTTAAATAGCACTTTTCAACTGTGTTAGCAGCCCCAAAGCGCTTTACATCATTAAAGGTGTTGTGTGTGTGCGTGTGTGTGTGTGTGTGTATGTGTGTCTGATCCTGTGTTACTATACTTGTGGGCATGTCACCCTGATTGAACACTGCCCTGTGGGGACTACTGTTACCATGGAGACTCAACTTGAGGTTGCCATATGATTAATCAGCCAATATTTAGGTGACAATCCATTTCAACGTGACCCTTAGTGAGTTTGGAAAACAGTATGACCTCATGAATAAATGTGAATAAGTACCTTGGAAATGACATGTGCAGGTATGTAAATGTAAGTTATTGTAGGTAATTGAATGGCTTGCATACATAATTAAACATTTTATGTGAAAAGTAGGGTCGCATATCAACTCCAGCCAGCCAAGAACTACAGTGGCAAATAAAATCAACAGCGGACAGCACATCAGGACTTCATGGACGTTTCCTGAAGCCCCAGGGGTCATAAGAAGCTGCAGTGAACAATCAATCTGAGCTGTAAAAAATATTGCACGCAGGAAGTATAAATAGAAAGTACAGCCCCAGCAGAGTTATCAGAGGTTTAAAATGATTTTACTGCTGTGGAAAGTCATTCAGAAATGATCGATTCCTTCAAAACTGAGCCTTTTCAAATCATCACACACTGTTTTTTCTTTTCTTCTTTTTTTTTAGATGCCACCCGATGGTGGCTGTCTGGTACAAAGTTTTATTCAATTAATAACGGTACTTCTTTTTGCAAAGCTCTCCCAGTCATCTTACATCACACATGAAAAACAAGACAAGAACTTAGAAAAAGTGTTTGTGAGGCAGATAATCAGTCTGAACAGTCTGTAATTTAATGCTGAATAAGTTTATTCCTGTGGGAATGGATTCCAGTGTCAAAAACACCTCGGTTCCATTATAAAAGGTATTGTGCTCCTCCCCAATAATCAGTCAGAAATTGTGAGTCAACAGTTCCAATGCCTTTCACTTTTTTTAAAGAGAAGAGACATTTGAAAGAAAGCAGTCAAGAGTTTGACTATTTATCAATGAAGATATGATCACTCCTCGACATAAATTACACCAGTGTATAAATGTGTGGAGCTGTAGCTTACATACAAAACCGCAGTGCAAACAGCATAAAGGTGATAAAATAATTAAAGTAAAGTTTGGAGGCAAAACATCAAACGAGAGGAATGCGTTTCCAAACAGCCGGCGACTCAGTGACTGTATAGTGTAGCATATGTTGTGCCCGTCAAAAAATGATCAAAGCGTGTGTTTCTATTGTGATTGCACCTATTAAGAGAATTCAGCCGTTTATTAAGTCATTTGGGGACTTTAAGGGGTTTGCAGATGAATGGGAGGAGACGCATTAATCATCACTGCAATGATTATGGCACTAGTATGATGGAAGAGAACACAGAGTCACCATCATGGATGCAGGCGTTCTCCTGTGGCCTCCACACGGCATAATGTACACAAAAGTACAGCAGTGCTTCATTCGAAAAACAAAACCAAGAACAATAATGAGTCCCCCCGTGTCCTATAGTATATACACAATCGAATCCAATGTAAGGCCATTACTACTATGCATCAGTACTTAATCCACACTAACATAACTGATCAACAACCACAACACATCAAGATACCACTGTGCAGCATCACCATCAGATCATTTCCCACTGTTTCCAACAGGTTTGCACGAAAAGGGGGGGGGGGGGGGCTCGCGCACAACCGTCATGTATGCGTGCTTGTCTGTCTGTGTGCACGATTGTATGGGAAACATCCCTTTGCAAAAAGTTAAATAACAACAGCACCAAATGCCAACAGCAGCGCCAATCTAAACCAGAGAAAGTAAAAAAACAAAAAACTAGCACTCACCCGTCACATGTAGATTAAACCCATCCTGCTGTCAAATGCTGCGCAAAGCTTTCGTTGGTCTGAGTTGGCTCATCCACGTCTGGTATCAGTCTTCTTCTACTCACAATCAAAAAAGGTCCCAGAAGCAGGTCCGTATCATCCGATCTTGCTGTTAAATTAGCCGCCATCAGCCGGAGCAGATAATAACAGAGCGTCATCGCGCACCTGCCTGCGGCCCAATCAGTGAAGCTCATTTCAATGACGACGGCAAAGGCCAGCCCTCGAAACTTCGCTAGCCCTCAGGTGTTCCGTCAATAACGCATCAAAATCTGATTGGCTGTTGATCCTGTCACTCAACATTTTAACCCAATAGCAACAGCCAACTTCCATCAGAGGGTTGCAATGAAGTTACCGCTGGCCCCCAGCAGAGGAAAGGAGTTGTGAGGCGTTGAGAGGACATAGGAGATTTGAACCCCACAAAATATAACCAGTCGTCTTCTGGGTAAAGTTGCTAAAGTCACTAATTGATTCCAGACACAGATTTCAGAATCACTTTTTAATTATAAAAAAAAACAGCAATAATTTTTGATAAGGCGAGCAGTGCTTGCCCTGCTGCCTCTGACTGCACAACCACCGTTGTGTATGATTCCACTACAAAAACAACCAGCAGTACCTACTAGTGGTCATACATGAAAACTCCATTAGTTTCAGCATTTGCCATCGCAGTGTTAATGCAAAATGTTTCTGAAATGAAAAAATAACATTTCTAAACAAGGCCTTACTGTTAACATAAAGATTTTTTTTATTCCCAACATCTTTTCAGTAACTATGACTGTGACCATGTGTTTCAATCCTTCAATTTATAATGGGTGGACAAAATGAAATGAAATAGAATCTGTGGTGAATAGAATAAGTAGAGACAATTATTTTCACAGGACATTTGTTGTTATTTTGCTTGACAGCCAAGAAGCTCTGAACAAATACAATCTTGGTGTTTCTCATCCTCATTATCCCAACTACAAAACTATATATGCTTGACACTTTTTTTTCTTTTTACAGCGAGACACTGTAAACAGCGGACAGTTTATACTAAGCACAACAGAACTATAAAACAATATGTCATTTCTCCTCAGCAGCACTTGCATAACTACCCTTGTGATGGGACGATCATGGACATTCCAAGGCACCATTGGACTCAAAGATGGCTCAATTGAAGATAGAGAGAAAGAAATCAACGCAGAGAGTGTATTTATCTCCATTACCTGCCAGAGGTCATTCATTATAAATCCTCATCAATGTAAACCTTTACAAATGAAGCCTGGAAATCCATCTGTTTCAAAGATACGGCCTCAGTAATTTCCAGAAGCGACTAGTCTTAGAGGACTCGACATGAAGTCACCACACACGCACACACCACTAAATCAATATGACCTGGAGCTTTTTGCTCATAAATCAGACACGTGTACGCGTGCTAATGTATGATGCCTCGGGAGCCATTTCATGCATCAAGGTTGTGTGTCTGTGTGCAGGATGTACGCGAAGCCATTCCTCCCGAGTGGATGTTCTCCGCCATGCCCATCGGATCATTCTTCACTTTAACTGGCTCAGTAATAACCGGGCCTTCACTGGCAACTGATGAAAAAAAATCCCCCCCCAATTCTGTGTTTATGTGGAAAAAACATGAGTAATGCAAGGTCAATGCTGCGGTGTTGTATGTATAAAACACTTCTTTCTAAATAGAGTACAGCTCAGTGGTAAAAACTGATCTAAGTGGTTCTTTTGTACCAAAGCTTTTCCTGTAAAGGTTTTGTCGCTAATGTGATCGAGCAGCAGAAAGCTGGAGCCACAAAATTATGGTTTTAGGGCTTCGATGAATTTTCACCAGTGTTGCGAGAAATTAAGAAGAACCGATCAACCAGGCCTTTGAAAATTAGCCCAAAACAAATGATTGTCTCTACAAATTAAATACAATGAAAAATCAAATGCAAAAATATGAAAATAGAAATATTCATAAAGAATAATTCAAAAAAGAAAAAAATGATGTGGATTGCCAATTGTCTTCAAGCAACAAAACATTTAACATTTCCTGAACCGATTAAAACAGATATGAATATTTGTAAATCATTTTTTCACATTAGAAAAAAGCATTCAAACTTCATTATAGTTTTTCATTTTTTTTCTTTTCATCACATAACTTCAAACCAACACTCAACTTCTTTCATTTCCAATCTTTCAGCAAATGATTGTGGTTTTCACTGCAGGGTAATGACCAAAAGAGGGGGAAAAAAACTGAATAATTGAAAAAAACAAACAAAAACAACTAACTTCTATTCATATCGGTAGTAATCAAATTGTTGTTTTTAAGAATATTTACTTTCTCACAATTCTCTAAATCATCCAGTCATGATCATATCTTTTTTTTCTTCGTATTTGAAAGATTTAAATTGGAGGAACGTTTTACAAAGAAAGGTTGGAGCCACGGTGTGGATAAATCTTTATACGTTTCTGCTGGTTCAATATGAGAGAAGAAAGTATTATAAATTATTGTTTTGTTATGGAGCCTGTTTACCTTCACTTTTGAACAAGACATGTATTGTCAGTGACAAAACCCTGGAAAATAAAGAACATTTTGTTTTGTTCACTATAGATTTGACTCAGGTATAAAATGACTTTGATTGTTGGTTTTTACATTTCTGTCAATATCCCAGACCCGTTTTCAGATAATGTTTGTCAGGGTTGCCAAACAAACAGAAAATCTGTCTTTATATCTGAATCACAAAGAGTAAACAATTACTCTGACTCTGTAGTGGGCGAGTCACAGTCTTGATCCAATCTGATAAACATGTGTTTTTGTTTCTTTCGTTTCTCGGAAACAACATTATGTGATTGAGCGCTTTCCGGTGTCAGAACAGTTTTTGATCTTGCAACAGGAAGACACTTGGAGTCGCCTCCTGTTGCTGCCTTTATTGGAACCTGGGATAAATTAAAGGCCATTGAAACCTTGAAAACTGCGACATTTTGATGAAGTGACTGAGTTGGCACTTTTTAAAAAAAACCCTCAGCCTCGGTGGTCTGCAGCTTAAGTTAAATGCTCCATTCGGCCATTGGTGTCTCTTTCCGCTGCTGTGGACACATAAAGACCCCTGAGGTCTCTGCAATCCCCAACACCCATTAAAGGAATATAACATTTCATCCATCCATCTTCTATACCACTTAATCCTGTACAGGCAAGATCACATCTGGACAACACCCCCACTCATACACGGGGAGAACATGCAAACGGCACACAGACGGGCCTCAGCTGGTATTTGAACCCACAACCTTCTCGCCACTGTGTCGCTGAAATTTCAAATTAGATACATAATGACATATTTCAGCAAAATGTAAAACACACGCGCACGCACGCACGCACGCACGCACGCACGCATGCACACACGCACACACACACACACACACACACACACACACACAGCTGATTAAAGAGTCTGTGTGCCTGATTGCAGCAGGCAGGAGAAACTTCCTGCTGTGGTGGAATCAGTAAAACATTGTTTTTAAGAGATGCTCTATAAATAAAGTTGATGATGATAATTAATGATAAAAAACAACAAAAAAACAAGTACATTAGAAACAACATAAAAACACATTTTACACTCTAAAGTGACGTCCTGATAAAACGAAGATTTAATGTGTTATCCTCTCTGATATGTGGAATCAGGACATCACTTCATTCAAAGTGAATCTGTGATTTTTAACCTCTGATGTCATGCCACTATAAAAGCCAATAAAAGTACCCGTCAAAGAGCACTTTGGTCAAGAAAAAAACATTGAGTTGCACAAAGCCGCTACAAAAGGAAAGTGCAGTTATTGCCATGAAATCAAAGGAAAGGGTCCCACCCAAAACACAAATTCTTAGATTTCACTTGAAAATATTGTTGTATACTTGTTGTATAAGTGTTGCACAACTTAACAGAGAGAATAGGCAAACGCCACAATCTGAACTTTGAAACTTTTTCTCCATTTAGGTGAAACAGGGACCAAAAAGAAAAGCACCGCCTATTGATCTGCCCTTGTGAATTGGTGTTGTAGCATGAGGTCCATACAATGCCTGGCAGTGGGCTTTCATTGGAATTCTCTCTCTGATATTTGTGCTGAAAACATCATCCATTAGAAAATATAAGACATGTTTTGCTGGTGCGTTGAAGGTACATTCACATCATGTGCTCTTTGTGGAACATGTGCTTTTGTCAGCAGCTGATGCATTATCTCTATGTTATATTTACTTTACACACCGTCACGCCACATCCATTAAGGTTCAACAGACTCGGGTCGTCTTGTAAATATTGACACCGAGAGCGTTTGGCGAAAGAAGCTTGAACTCCATCAGCAGTCCCACAGTCCCCCTGACATTATACCATCTTTCACATTAGACTTTATCGAGTTGGCAGTTTTATGTCGCCACACATGTAAGCAGGTACACACCCCAGGAGAGTTGTTTGGAGGCGACATTAATCAAAGGAGTCAAACGGAGTGCATCGCCTCTCCTCCTGTCTTGCTTTGTGGTAAAAGCTCATTTTCAGTCAACAAAAGTGAACTCCTGAACCTGGCGTCTAATTATAGGGCTGCAAAATGACAAGCAGAGGGAGCACAAGGTAAATCCTGCTGTGTGGGATGGATACAATGCGTGTATGGCAGCAATACGTCTGAGTGAAGAGGAGCAAGACGGGACTATAAAAAGGGCATGTGTGTGAGATTTATCCATATCTCCGGAGCTCTATGGTGGCCTATTGTCAGAAATGACAACCGGCTCCGTCTTACCCTGCAGACATTCCCTTCTTTCCTCTCGTTATGTTTCTTTCTCTGCACTTTTTTTTTTTTTGCCAGTTTTGGGCTCTTTAACTGGCACTTGCCGTCTTCTCTTTGTCATTTTCTCTCTACTCTTCATCTTTCTTTCCACTGACTTTCCCCCACTTGTTCACATTCATTCCATGTAATTTGTTGCCCCTTTTCTTAACATTGGGAGTTCATCCAATTCCACCACTAAACTAAAATTGCCTCCAGACTGTGGATGATTTTCACATTTAAAGACAATAAGCCCGAGATTTCTTCAGCGTCTTGCAAATAAATATGCTTATCGTGCTTAACAGAATGGCTCTCATACTCTGGAAAAGCAATTCCTGAAATTCATTGTAAAAAGCCTCGTCATCCAATTATTTAGGATTGATCTATTCTTTCCAAGTGCCTGAAGGCGTTCTCTTCCAGATATAGTGACAATTGACCGGTTTTTAACGCTAATAAATCAATCAATTAACTGAACTATGCTCAGCATATATTGAGCAACCACAACCCAAATGTAGATATACATAATAGATGGATAGTTAATATCTTGTGATATATTGTGTGAGAGCTATTTTAGGTGCTGAGGTTCAGGATTCCTATTTTTTCTGCAGAATTTAGGAACTAATGCTCGACACAGCTTGACGAGCTGGATTGACAGTTGTATCTATGTTTGCAATATTTGACACAATGACTCAAACTGTACTGTAGAAAACATCTTGTTAAAAGTAGCTTCAAATCTGCCATTGGTGCCTAAAGAAGGGGGGGGGGGGAGAAATGGACAAACCTTTGACAAAGTTTTCACCGATTGTCCCCAGGTGCTTATTTGATTATGCATTTACAGATTTCTTTAGTAGTAATTCACATTCAGATGACGGTGTAGAAACAAAAAGCAATCTATAAAGTCCATAAACATCACAACATCCACGTGACAACATTAATTAGGCAAAAACAGGAATCCAAGTGATAAATGATATAAAGATTGGGTGACAGGAGGTAAACAGATGGACAACAAGGACACAACTACAGCGTTAAAGCTTGACGAGACACAGCTGGAATCAATCAGGGGTTAATCATCAAGCGAGACACTTGAAGGGCAAAGCAGCAACATCTTGGAAACAAGGAGAGAAACAGTGAAGCCAGAACATCAACTAAACAGACAAACATGACAATAACTCCACACTGACATTGAAATGCATCAACGGGACACGACCAGACAGAGAATTGAGAAACTGTCCTGAACATAAAGACCACATGAACAGTTCAACTCCTGATGACATCAAAGCCAATCTGACAAACAAACAAACGGCAACAACCCCCCCCCCCCCCCCCCCCCAAAAAAAAAGACATTTACAGTGCTCAACTCTTCATAGAACCATCCAAATAAAACTCAGACGAAAGACTTCTTTATTAAAATCATCTTTTTATTTTCGTCCCGCTTGCAGTACAGCACACTATTGTCAACGTCCCCACTGGTGGCAGAGGTGAAGCAGAGTGGTGGCAGCGTCCCGCCACGTCTGTGTGTGTGTGTGTGTGTGTGTGTGTGTGTGTGTGTGTGTGTGTGTGTGTGTGCGTGTGTGTGTGTGTGTGTGCGAGGCGCTGACAATAAAGTGCAGCACGACCAGCCATCATTCCATACAGTCAGTCAATACAGCAGGATTAATACAAGGCCTTTAGACATTGTTCAGAGGCGTACAGGCAAAAACTGTGGATGTGCTTCCACTGCAGGCTAAAACTGGGCTCACCAGGGCTTCCGACCAGTAAATGCTTCAAATGTCTTTAAAAGCAGCTGGAGAATTACCTTCCGCCATACTGACTTACTGTACAGTTAATGCATTGTAAGCATGTAAATGTAAGTTGGCTCAGAGAAAAAGGACCTCAGGCAGTGTTGTTTCCTGTGTTCTACCCATTGACATGGGATGTGCAATCACTGTTTTCCGGAAGAAAAAAAAAAAAAAAAAAAAGTGGAAATACGGACTGTTTTTCTTGCTTGAAAATCCAAGGAAAGCCCTGGTTCAGCCACTTTTGGCCTTAGTGGACGTCACACCAGCGAGCAGATTCAGCTCTGCCCGAACATGTGTCGTAGTAGCTTTACCAGTTTTGTAAAATTAGGAAACCATGTGTTTGTGGTGTATAGTACTTTTTTTTTTTCTTTTCTCTTTTACAGCACAGCAGCTTGGCAGATACAACACACTATGTATGGATATCAAAGTCCTTATACAGTGTATACCATAAAGGTTGGTTGGCAGGGGTAGCTGTGCATGTTTCGTATAATATTACAGCTACTAAAAAGGTGCAAAACAACCAAAAAAAAACAAAAAAAACAAAATAAGGAAAAAAGCCTGTGCTGCTCGCTACATTGTGTTTCAAAGAGGTCACCTCACTGTACAATAAGGTATAAACTCACGGGTCCGTTGAACCCAAAACCAGGTCGAGAATGTGACCCTCTACATAAGTGAGATATTGTGATAAAAGCTGCTGTATCCATAAAAGGTTTAATTAGTCATTTATCTGAAGCCCCAACCAAAAAGAAAGGCCCCTCTGGGTAGACAAACACACGCCACCACTGCTACAGTGACACGGTCATAAGACACTCGTGCACCCCTCCGCGTTGTCACTTTGTTGAACTCTTAGCGTTTAGCTATGGTCGATAGCTAATGGAGGCGGATGGTTGGTCTTAAGTGAGCAAAAACACAGTTACATACTGGTCTCTGTTTTCGCTGGGTGGTGGGGGAGCTGGGCGGTAGGTTTGAGACAAGGAGAGACAGAGAGACAAAAAAAAAGACATATTCATCAAGATAATATCATAATTTCAGTAGACAAACTTATAGAACATAGATCATAGAGTCTTGAAATATACTATCATATATATTTAGATATGCTATTTTCTTTTTTTTTTTTTGGATGAAATAAATATTTCCACAGATACTCTTCTTTGCTTCTTTTTTTTTCCCAAAAAAGAAACCGAAACCAAAAAATAAAAAACAGATCAGCTTTACAATTGCAAACACGCACCAACACAATGGATAGACGTGAGGAGAAAAGGCGAGGGGGGGGGGGTGCGGGGTGGGGTTAACAGGGAAGATTGGTGGCTTTTTTTTCTCTTTGTGTTTCACGCCGCTAGCAGCAGCTGTGCTGAACTCGTGTACGGTTACACTTCAGCGCCAGCTGACTGATGCTGTCGTGTTTCGGCAAAGGCTCCGACAAACTGTGAGCTGAACGGTCCTGTTTGTATTTGGGGGAACAAAGTTGAGTTGATTGTTACACGAATGCACAGGAACATGTCGCACTCAATGATTTTCCTGGTTTTATGAACCTCTTTGTAAGTGGCTGGTTGCTGATTGTGAAAAGCACAGCACTAAAATATCTTCATCTTTATTTAATACAGTCAATTTTTTTTTTTTTTAAAGAAAAATGTAAATCTATATTTTGAAGTAAATAATGTTCCTGTTGTCAGCGGATATAATGGCATATGCGTCTTTAACACGATTATACGTTCACAGTAATGGACTTGTAATGAGAAACAATATCCCCAAATATCAAGATGCTAAACAACATTTTTGTCTAATGCTACCCACGGCCACAAATATATATCTATATATATGATATATATATTTAGATACTTTTTTTTCCATAAAGAAATTCAGACAAACCCTACACAACAAATTCATGTTAAAAACTTAGGTGTTCTTTTGCCTTCTTCAGCTGAAGTAAATTATGGCTCAGATGCAGTTCCAGGCAAACAACATGAGCTGACCAGACTTGATGGCTCAGGCATTTCAACCAACTGAGAAACACACACTATTGTGTCTGTGGCTCCTGCCTCTTCACTAATACATCACTGATGTCCATTTTCCTGAAGCTAAATTCTAATGTTGATGGTTGTCACGGACTACTAAGTGCTTGACATCGGTGTGTAACTGCTGGTGTCAGCTTGGTCATGGATGGAAAAAGCTATAGCTCTTGGTTACACATTTACAAGGTGAGAAATACTTCTTGAAAATAAAATTGAAAAGAACAAACAAACAACGAAGCATCACTTGAAGTGCTACTCTGTCTTTCATACACCATCATTCAGAACAAATTCGTCTTCATCACCATCTCATCCGCTAGCATCCGACGCAGGCACAGTCTCTTTGACATCAAAACGGCACTTGCACAAAATCTTTGCACTGATCAAATCTCGGTCTGGTCACGTTGACTCTTCAGCACAAAGTTAACCCCAGATGTACTGATTAAAATACAGAACTGCATATTTTTCGAAAAATATATGGCAGGACCAATGAGCCGGGGGCTAAATGTATTTAATTTACCTGCACCTGGAATCCCAATGCGTGTGACACCCCCTCATATATCAGGTGTATGTCTTCTACTCGATTGCAAGCTAGTCTATGTTGATTGGTGCTAATTAAAACTCTTGCAGATAAAAAAACTTAAAGTCTTTTAAAAACCATCACCCATACCACCCCCCCACCCCCCCCCAACAACTCTTTTAGACTTGCCCTATAAAGTTAGCATACCATTGTTTACATCATGCTTTGTCAACAATAACTGAGGTCAACTATGTCACAAATGTTTTGATTGCACATGCTGACCATCAGAAATGCTACAAATTTCCATCTTCAAATGTCTCAATTGGTGTTGCAGCACACCGGTCGGTGGCCGACTTTACATTCAGTCAAATGCAGGGAGGGGACAGACATGGCCTCCATTGTCTCGGTTAGGTAGTTGAGAGAAACACTTTATGTGCACCCAAGTTTAAGTAGCATGGCACAGTGCTTACATTGTAATAAACTTCTTGATATACAGAACACCACTAATAACAACACCTACAACACAGAAGTAAAGTAAGGACTTCAACATATAAAGCTTCAAGATGAACAGAAGGTGACTAATGTATTGCTCAAGAAAAAACAAACAAACAAACAAACAAACAAACAGATGAAGTGACTTCTTCAGGTGCATGTCCTCTTGCATGTGCCTGTATGTGTGAATGTGTATATTAGTATGTGCACATGTTTTGCAGAAGATGGACGACAGCAAGATAAAAGGAAACAGCTGCTCACGTTGTACAAATTGATGTGGAGCTTGACTTAAGTTTGGCACTCAGCTTTTCATTAAGCCAGTAGAATATCAGTCACAGCTGACTTACCCTGTTGTCAAGAATACAAACACAGAAAAGCACGGACCCACAGAATAATCACATCAAGGAGAGGAGCCAAGAGGGCAGGACAGGAGATGACAAGAGAGATGAGAAGTAGATAGACATGAAGATGGGATAGTAGTAGAAAAATAGAAATAGAAACAAAGAATTTATAGGGTCAAAGAAGTGAAAAGGGGTAAAAGATATGGATAAAAGCAAAACAAAAAATGGAGATCAGAGAAGACAAGGTGGTTATCACCTTAATCTCCTACTAAACAAGGTATTGATCAGACACAACAAAGGTGCCTTGGGTGGGCGTCACAGTTCTGCGGGGGTGTAAACAGTTTGTTAAGGAAAACTTAAAATAGGCGTAAGCGAATTGTTAAGGGTGGGGGGAAAAAAGCACATTGTTCATGTTAAAGGCTTCCGAGAGCAGCAGGCATACAGTACTATAAAGTTCCTGAGCTCTCAGTAAGCATTAAGAATCTTCTGAATACAAACTACTGCTCTGCTTCAACATCCGAAGCCCTTTACTTTCTCTAGCAAAGGAGTTTCCTTTAGTTGTATGACTTTTGATGTCTGCTTTACTTCTATTGTATTGGTTAATTCAGTTCAGTATACCAAGTTGTCACTGTGGTTGTAGTCTTTCACCTACTAAGAGGAATAGAAGGAAACAACAGTAAACATAAGATTGCTCCTGTTTTCCTTTGACCGTCCCCACTGGGTTTGTTTGGCTTTCTGGTTTGTTTGTTTGTGCAGAACTTTAGGAAAGGGCTCAGTGCGTATATGGTACTGACTTGGCTGTGCAGCTATGCTTGCTGCCAGGGCAGATTCAGATCCTGACACCTGCTTGACACCGGCCTTGCAGGACTCCCTTATGACTTTGATACCTTGTTGAACTTCAGACCTCGCTCTCCACACTGGAGAAATGGGCCGAGCCCCTTCGTGAGCAAAGGCTCTTGGCTTTGAGTGGTAAATGAGGAGACTGAGGAAACCTCTGGGGTTGGGGTACAGAGCGCAACCTCTGGTACTGCAGTTTGGCACTTGCCGAAGCCATAGAGGACGCCTGGGGTGCCCCCGGTGCAGATGAGACCACGGAAGGAGAAGATACTGATGAGGACGAGGTAGGGGGAGGAGCATGGATAGAGTGTGATGAAGACGGTGGAGCCGGAAGGGCAGGGAGAGCAGGTGGCAAGTTTGGTATGAGGCCCGAAGGCGGGGATGGTTGTCTTCCTCGATCTCGATCCCTATCAGTTCTCTGTGTCCGCTGTTGGATGCTGAGGTTTGACTGGCTGCCAGATTTTGTTGGATTCTGTGATCGATCAGGCTTGGATGAGGATGAGGAGTCGTGTTTCGGCTTAAAGGGACCACCAAAACTCTGGCAGTGGTGGAACAGCTCTTCCTGACTGCGCGATGTAACACGGGCCCACTTGGACAAATGAGACTGTTGGTGGTGTCGTGGTGAATGACAGGAGGAACAAGCGGTGTGTGCTCTTCCTTTATCCTTTGATTTACGTTTACTCTTCTTCTCATCTTGTATGTGGAGCTTGTCCACTGACCAGTATCGGCGTGGAGGTGGTGGTGTGAGAGGAGGTGGGGGCCAGTGTGAACCTGATCCCCAACTTCTTTCGGCTCCATCCCCTCCTCCACCACCACCACCACCACCACCACCACCACCACCTGCACTGGACCCCCACCCACTTTCCGCTGTTCCCCACCTGTCTCCTCGCTCCAGAAAGAGGTCGTCTCTACTGTTGATGCTTCCTGCTTTATCCCTTGACGGGTAGGTACTGAAAAACCAACCTCCTCCTCCAATTCCACCCACTGCCCTGCCTTCATGGTCTTCCCAGTACCTCTCAAACTTCCCAAATTCTCCTGATGAGCCATCATCGTCTGAATAAATTCCGACCACCTTATCACGCTCTCGCTCCTCATCGGACATTGTCCTTCCTCCTCCACGCCTTTTCCTACGTTCTGATTTCCTCCTTTCCTGCTCAGAATCCTCTTCATCCTCTATTTCAGACTCCCACTCATGAAAGGACAACCCCTCCTTGGAATGCAACTCACTTCTCTCGTTCCGTCCCAATAATGGTCTCCTCTCTCCTTCCACTCCCACAGCGTCTCTGTCTGAACTTTTACTCTTCCTCCTTTTGGAGGATGCAGGCAACAAGGGCAGGAAGGCAGATGGAATAGCATCAGAGGATGGGTTACCCCCTCCCCAGAACTTGACAGATGTAGAAGGCTTACTGCTGGAGCTGTGGTAGTGCTTGCTGTTCCTCCTTCTGTGGAGTCTTTCTTTTCCTCTACTGTCTTCTGCATCATCTCTTTCTTTCTCATCTCTTTCCTTCCTTTCATCTTCACCCGGGATATTCCATCCATAGCTTCTGATTGAGCTCTCACTTTTTTTACGAAAGGACTCTCGCCTCAGTGGTGGATAAGACGGATAATCTGGTGTCGCCGTTTTAAGTTCTTCTCTTTTATCAGGCTCTGCCCCTTCCTGTTCTGACCTCTTCGGTTCTCTCTTCCTTATTTTCTCATCTTTTTTTCTTTTCTTTTTTACTTTGCGTCGCTTGCGTTCTCTTTCTCTCTCTCTCTCCTCCCTCTTTTTTTTCTTCCGACCCTTCTTTCTCCTCTTCCTCTCACGCTCCCTCTCTTTGTGGTGTCTCTTTTCTTCTCTACCCACAGCTCCGTCTCCTCGGCTTGGTGCGCCACTCCTCCCTCGCTCTCTGTCACCCCATGACGCCCACCACTCCTGCAATTGGGCCAGCTGGCTGCCGGTCCTCTCTCTGCCATATTCTCTCTGGGGACGAGGTTTCCGCGGGGGGATTGGTGGAGGTGGTGGGCTGCATGGCAGTGATCGCGATGACATTCGGCGTGAACGAATCTTCCGGCGTGACCCCAGGAGAAGGCTAGACTCCTCTGTAAGGAGATCTGAGTCATACTCGTCATCCACCGTAAAATCCCGATCACCTGCTCGATAACGAAAACTCAGGGAGGAGTTGTATGAGCTATCACTGGAGCAAGAGGAGGGGGAATTTGATCGAGAAAGTGACACAGAAGATGAAGAGGAAGATGAGGATGATGTGGAAGAGGAAGATGAAGATGAGGCACTGGAACAAGAGGAGTAGAAACGACATGGAGAGGATGGAGTTGTAGGGGTATGCGTTGGGGAAGAAAGGGGTACAGGAAGAGGTGGAGGCGGAGGGGGCCGACGCCCTCTCCTTCCACCTCCATCACCTGCACCATATCTCCCACCTCCTCGCCTCCCCAGAGGGAGTATATTCTCATACAACGGACCTCCTGAGCTCTTTCTTCTTGTCTGACCGAGGCTTCCTCGTCGCCAGAAGGGAGGCCTTCGCGGAGAGGATGGGAGTGGTGGAGGAGGCTTGGAGATTAAGTGTCCTTGGCCTTGAGGTGGGCCTTTTGGAGGCAGCCGTGGCATGCCTGAGGCTTTGGAGCTCCGGGGATTGACTTTGGGAGTTTGCTGTGGGACCCCTGCTTGTTGATCTGAGGTAGCTCCAAGCCCCTCCGGATCTATAGGACCATAGTAGCGTTTATATTCATCGAGTCCCGTGTCTCCTACAACCCCTGCTCCACCTGCAACTCCTCCCTGCAGGCTCCAGTGCTGTCCAAGATTCTGCTGATACTGCTGCTGGGCTTGTAAATCAGTAATTCCTCCCGCTATACCCCCAACACCTACTCCACCACTGCCTGTGGTCAGGACTTTCTCTGGCTTTGGTCTGTTCCAACGATCAACCACTGCCAGTCTGCGGTCGTGGCGGGGCAAGAACGTGGAACATGGCATGGGGCCTTCCAACAGAGGGCTATTTGAGGGACCCAAAGCCATCGCTGAGTGTCCTGTAGTTGGTGGTGATCCTGGTAGCATTGTCGTGTAAGTCTGCCCCTGTTGCTGTTGATGGTGCTTCTGCTGCGGTTGCTGTTGCACCATAGCAATGGCTGTCGTGTTGTTGACTGTTGCTGTAACAAGGTGCTGTTGGGCAACTGTAGGCATGGTGGTCACGGTGTGGTACTGGGGTAAAGAGGACCCTCCCGTCTCATCTTCGAACTGGCAGCAACTGTACATCCCCTGGGTGAAGAGATAGCAGAGAGATTGCAATTAGACCAGCAGGCTGCTAGGTATGATAAGGGGGAAGTGTGTGAGTGTGCAGGCATGCAGACGTGCGTGTTTGGGTGCGAGCATGTATCAGTGTGAGATAGAGTGAAAGTGTATAGAGCAGTTGTTGATAAGTATCTCTACAAACACATGAAATTCATGTTTAAAAAACTGAGATATATAAGCAGAGACAGATTATTATGTCACTCTGTGACAATTCAAAATACAATCCAAATGTTTGCTTTCAACAGATTTTATCATAACATACCCAGGATTTGTAACAATTCAGACAAAATGAACAGTGATCACCTGAAATAGCAGGCAATAGAAGGAATGAAAATATAGTGTCTGATTTCAACCTCCTCATTCTGAAACAGGGCCCAAACTGTCTACACTGCATGTTATTTAGTACCTGTAAAGATGCAACATAATAAGATTAATTTTGTCACGCCGTTTTCGAAGACAGTCTGCTAAGAACCTGCTATAAATATCTAAGACTGTCCTGTAACACTGTGGCAGGTTGCTGTGTCAAAAAGACTTTGCATTGGTCTGAGCTACAACCTTTTACAGCTTCATAATCCTTTATCGTTACTCAGCACATTGCATAAACAGACTGTGTAGCTTCATTAGCTCCACAAATTTCACATTGTGATTGAAGAAATCTTTTTCTCCTGAGACGCTGGGAATTCACTGGAGGTTGTGTTGTCCTACTTAAGGTTTTCTGTGTCACCACGTGTGTGTATTTGAGTAAAAATAAACAAAAAACAAAAAAACAAAAAACTTCAGCCTGAGTATACAAGGCTTATCAAAAAACCCAACATGCAGCATCGGTTACCATTGGTAACCGATGCTGCATGTCAAGACAGCTGGATTTTCTATCATTTACCAAATTACCTATTTCTGAACCAAACTAGAAAGGAGCCGAGTATATCCACAATGTTTTTTTTTTCATTTTCAGTGCACAAATTAATTTGTGCAATTTTTATAGTCTTTAACATGAACTAATGTGGATTTAACACAATAAAGAAACAGGAAACTGCAGTGCTTTCATCGTGCTTTAAAATGGTTCAGGAATCAGAAATTAACTTGTCTGACAGAACTTCTTTCTCAAATTGGCAAAATGTTTATCTTTAGCGAGATACATTTTGATAAGTTAGCCTACGAAGTGAAATTAGAACGCTGACAGTTTAATTGTCAATAATAAAATATTACAGAATAAGTGGACACAACAGTTTAGACAAACAGTTTGGTTTGCTCGATAGCTGGAACTTCAATCCATTCAAATTATCCTTAAGGTATAATATTGCATACTATGGTGGAAAAGTAAATACATTTTCAAGTGTTCATCTTGCTGACATTAATCGGCTGGATAGTTTTACTTTACCAGCGACACTCTGGCTTAAAATGTATAAGCAAGTATTTGAATGGTATATTTTTTTTATTAAGGAAGTAAGTAGATTACGTTAACCATCACATATGGTCATGGTAAATACACATTAGAAATAAAAGATTATCTGATGTAACGGCTATTTCATCAAGACTGAATGTAGTTGACCATGACGATGGCACGTTCAGTTCGAAGCTGCTTGTTTTCTTGCATGTAGCTGCTGTTATTTTTTGCCACTTGAATCTAAATAGGCCTGTTCTCACTCTGTTTTTAATGAACTCCTCAAAAAAATGGCAAGAGCACTTTAAATCACCAGTCTGGCTTTTTTTTTCTTCTCCATCTCGGCAGCCACAGCGTTCAACAAAGCTTTGATATGAATAAAACATGAAATAAAAAAAAGTCAGCGATATGTATAAATTACTAGCGCCTCATGACATATTTTAAATTTTAAGCTCTCTCTGTCTCTCTCTCTCGCTCTCTCTCACCTCTGTGTATTTACCTCTCTATAGATCGATGGGACTCAATTAGCAATACTGGGATGGGCCATGTATATCACAAAACCTATTATTCCACACGTGGAAATGATTCATACAATCCTCCGCTATCTATCACATCTTAATGACAAAATGTGTGGGTCGTCTTGTAAATCTCTGTTCCCCACCGAGACACAGATCTGATGGAGGGACTGTAATAATGGCCCTTCCGGACACATGAATCAGCAGTCCCAGTGGTAGAAGTGCTATCACAGTCCCCAGAGCACGGGCAGCGCAGCACAGTGTGAAATTGAAACTTGGGCAAGTCACTGATTGGGTTAAAGTGAGTCACCGGGACCAGATGCAGGGACTTTAAAGCAAGCACAGCATATAGCGGGGCAGATAGACACTAACTGGCTATGTGTGTGTGTGTGTGTGTGTGTGTGTGTGTGAGAGAGGGGGTGGAGGCGGGGTTCTTTTGCATTCAATTTATGTTTTTAATCTCAGCAGGATGAATTCCACAGCTAACATTTTCCCAAAAAATATTCAAGATTTCATAGGGTTTATGCATAAAGGGGTCTATGTAGATATCGGAGGGCTGCACAGGATAGAACAGATTTTCACCTAGATGTCCAGTATAAATAATGAGAGTGCGAGGTAAATAGACACCTCATCAATCTTGGATCAGCACAGACACAAGAGCCAAAGATCTCCAACTGGACTGGTTGAATGTCACAACCCTGACACGTTTCAAAAATGAATTAAAGGCCTTTCAAAACAACCCAAAAAAGTGATACATGTATGAAAAGGACTGCAAGGTGGATTGCATTTCTCTCATCATCAACATACTGAGAGTTGGAGTGTAAATAGATTTGTGCTTGTAGACGAGACGGGTTATACGCTCACCTGTCACTCCAGTAGTTACATGTTTTAAAACACTACATTGATGAGCAAAACTGACGTTGAGAAATGGGCAGGAAAGGAATTTCTCATCCAGCCCACGTGGGCTGGATGAGTATTAAACGAACTGCTGACCTTCTGGGATTTTCACACACAACCATCAGTGGAGTGTACAGAGAAGATGGTGAGAGATTGATTCAAAATGATAGGAAAGAATCGTAACTCAAAATACCAAAGTATCTGTCGCTGTCGTCAACTGAAACAGCAAACTGAGGCTGGAGTTGCTGATCATGCCCGATCAGGACCACAGTGTGCTATCTTCTGACGACGACTTCCAGCAGGATAACACACCGTGTCACAAAGCTCACATGATCTCAAGCTGATTTCTTAATTATGAAGATGAATTATTTCACTGTATCCCAATGGATTATACAGTCACATAGATATTTTTACATTGTACACTCACGACTGTGTATCTTCCTCTGACTCTAACTTGATAATCAAATATGCTGATGACACCACCATCATCGGTCTCATCAGTGATAATGATGATTCCTCTTATAGAGCAGATATCCAAAATGTGGTTCAGTGGAGTAAAGCTAACAACCTCCAGCTGAACGCATCAAAAACATGTGAACTGGTCTTTGACTTTAGCCGGAACAGTTCTCACACACCTGTAATTATTGATAACTCCCAGGTGCAGATTGTAGAGTGCACGTTTCTCGGTTTAACTCTCTCTAAAGACCTGAAATGGGTCAAAAACACTAACCGGGTTGTTAAAAAAGCTCGTCAGCGTCTCTACTTTCTACGTAGACTTAGAGAATTTACCACTAACTCTAAGATTCTGCTTAATTTTTATCACTGCACCATTGAAAGTTTATTTGTTGGCTCTGTGACTGTGTGGTTTGGTAACACCACAGACAAAGAGAGGAGAGCTCTAAACAAGGTGCTCCGCTCTGCAAAGAGGACTGTGGGCTGTGAGCTTCCTGTTCTGGAAGTTCTTTATAAATCCAGACTTTTAAACCGAGCACTTGGAATCGTCAATGACTCTTCTGGCCACCCTGGAAAAGCCTTGTTCCAGCTTCTTCCTTCTGGCAGAAGATATCGTTCGCTGAGATGCAGGACATCTCGATATGCCAGCAGCTTCTTTCGACAAGCTCTTATCAGCCTAAACAGAGCACTTTAATGTATGATCTTGCACTTTATTGAATCTGTTTCAGTCGATCGAGTTCACTGTGTCAATTGTTCACTGTTCTCTTTGTTTTATTTCTGTACTTTTATCCTGTTTTATTTATGTACTTTTTAATTCATGTTATTTTATGGCTGTACCTGTCTTGTGCACACTGGGGACTTTTACAAATTTATTCCAATGTGGTTTTACTGCAATTGGCAAATAAATGAATCTGAATCTGAATCTGAATCTGAATCTGAATCTGAATCTGGTGAAACAGACGATTCACATCGTGGATGTTCAGCTCACAAATCCGCAGCAATTGCACGATTTTAATCTTGTCGGGAAAAAAAAAAAGTGAGAAATGTTTCAAGAACTTTGTTGAATCTGTGCCACCAAAAACACGGAAGGAATTCTGCCATGCCATTAGCAAGATGCATTGTACTTTAAAAGCTGTCAATATATGGTTTTTCCATTAAAAGTGGTTTTTACATAAAAATAATTTTCTTATATATATAAATTACCATTCAAAAGTTTAAATGTATTATGAGGCTATGGTCATAATGTACAATTTTAAAATCCTGTCTTTAATATACAGCGAGAGAAAAACCGTCGGGCTTAAGAGAAACATGAATCAGTCATAAGGAAAAAGATTGTGCCAACGGCATTCTACAGAATATAATTTCATAGAACAATGGAAAAAATGTGAGCTGAATTCATCTTATGTGGTGGAAAACTGGCAAATAAATGTTTGGAACTGTGCAAGTTGAGGCAGCACCAGTCGACCAAACGGAGTGTAAACACAAAGACTTTATCCTCTGAGAAAAGGAAGTCTTTGTTAAGGAATACAACAAAGAACCCCCTCCAACTTTAACTTTTGAGCGGCACGCAACCGCAGGACCTCCTGTCTTTGACGCTGTGTCCTGTTTCTGTATGTGAAGCAACATTTTCAGAGTAAAAGCAATTTATAAGTCTCTTCTCATTCTAATTCTGCAGCACGACAGTGCTCATGTACAAACTTGCTGTGTTTTATCACATTGGTTTATTGCTTCCATGTTTGTCTCATTAACCAGTGCCGGATGAGGAACGAGTTCCTGTGCAAAAGGAATGAGTCTGTAGCTTTGTGAATTGAAAACCTTGATTTAGTTTGACTTGCCAATATGTTGGAGGTCTAATCTCAGAAATTCCACCTCTTAATGTCCCTGGCTCTTTATGATGCAATTAAAACACTCTTACACTCTGAATAAATGATTAATTTTCTCAGCATTGTACTGCAAGACGTGGAAATATATCACCAATTCTTTGTCGTTGGCCCAATGTGGCGGCATTGCCTTCACAATGATTGCAAACATGGCGTCGCCCTCCAGAATCTCTCTGCAGTGTTCCGTGAAGCCTGCTTCTCACTCCAGCAGCCTCTGCCCCTCCACCTCACCCCTCTCCTCTGTCCCTTCTGATTTCTTTCCCTCCTTCACCTCCCCTTGGCCGCCCCCAAAGACCTGCCATACTCCAGGTACCGCTGCCATCCAAACCTGCAAGTGTCTCCTCCGTCAACTCTGCTCCCTTATTATCTGAGAAGCCCCCACCTGACTTCACCTCCTCAGTCCTCCTCACCATCCCTCCCCAATCACTTCATCATTCTCTCTTGCTGCCACAGGTGAAGCACCCGCCTTTCTGACTTCCCATCTCATCTTTCTAGCCGTCGTAAACAGTTTTTTTCTACCTTTTTTTCCCCTTCCCATTTCTCTTGTTTCCTCCACCCCTCCTGTTTTTCCACTGCATTTGCATTAAATGTTTCACGACCTCACGGTGAACTTACTGGAACTGCTTTGGCACAAGTGGAAAATAGCTGCACAGCAGCCAAGTCATCACTCTGGCCTAAACGCTTTGTGTTTTCATCCTTGAACGAAGCCAAAAGCCTTCATCCCACTGATGCTCCTCCGTGTGGCTTCCACTGCTCATCCCCACTGAGGGCCACCACGAGCCACACTGAAGAAACAGCAGCTCCGTTCTACCCAATCCGTCTCCTGATCATATCTGTCAAGTGTTCATTAACCTTCCTTCTACCGAAAGCTCGGCTGACCTGAACATGACCGCGGTGGTGCAATCAGTTGAGTGACGTTAATCTTTTTTTCATGAATAGAGTCCATACAAGTAACATGAGGTCTCAAGGTTTCTTGCACCTTTTCACAGTATCACAACATCTGGTCCTGCATAAATCATTTATCAGCACTCCTGAAGCACTGTATTAAGAATCAGTGGCCGATTTCGCTGATTGGTTCCCCTCTTCTTAGACTGAGGTTGTGTGAATCAGTGTGATCTGCTATTTCCGACTGAAATAAGAGGCAAAAAAACCAAAACATTTATTCGGAAGATTTTAATGGCTTTGATTTTTTGAATCCCCGGTAGAACATTTCATAGCTGTGCAGTGGTTATCACTGTGGCAGGAAGGATCCCTGCCAGACTGTTTAGAGCCGTTAATTGTCCACCAGGTAACCCCAGAGGCAAATATTACATACAGTAACTATTGCTAGTATAACTATGGTCAAATGTGATGAAGGAAAAAAATAAAAATATTTGTAGCACACAAAAGCAAAATTTATTGAAATTCATAGTCTGGATTATTATTGATGTGGGTTTGGTAAACTTCTGAAGCGATATGGATTTTCAGGGATATTTTGGGGATTTGATGGGGACGCATCACATCTCCAACATTCAGAGTTCACCCTGATACAGAAAAAACTGATCACAGTGACTCTTCAGTATAGATCCATTGCAGCTCTGTCTGAAGTCTTGTTTACACTTTCAACACTTTCACCTAATTTACCACATGAAATTCAGTTTCCTCCGCATTGTGACACTGGCAGGAATCAGCCAGTCAAATATATCTCTAAGAACAAGTTCCTCGTGTCCCTAACTGAGACTCTAAGCTAAAGTATCTGCACAAAGCCCAACCACAGCCTCGTCTGAATTCCAGTTATTTATTTGGAATTGGGATAACAAGTCGTCTGTGTGGTTATAATATCAGATCAACTGTGAAAAAGATGCTGGCGCTCAAGGAAAAACAAAATGCAATGTGGACACAAGCCCTTGTAACACTTTACGATTGACAGCCACGTGAGTCATTACCCTGCTGAGAGCCAGGAGGAAGTCCATCCCGCCGGATCGCTTGACGCAGTGCCGTAGCTTCCAGTAGACCAGGTGTTCCCAGGCGAACACCAGCAGGCTGAGCCCCATGGCCACCAGCAGCATGTAGAAGACCCCCGCCATGTTGTCAATGTCCAGCTTACTGCTCATTACCTGCGGGAGCGCCAGATAAAGAGGCAACAAAGGAGAAAATGAATGGGAGCAGAAGGTAAAAAGAGGTAAAAGGAAACATAATAATAGGGACAGAGATTAGACAGGAGAGTGTATTTATTACTAATGAGGGGCAATTTGTCTCCCAGACAGCAGATAAAAAGTTAATTACAACCAACAGCACGAATGAGGCTCCCTTGCTGCCGTCACTGGATGTTGGAGCGCCCATCTGTGATTTTGTACAGCCAATGCACTCGAAAGAGCAACACAAAGAACCAAACCTGTCAGTCACTAAAAATAATTTTGTTAAATTTTTTTATTATGTCAAACAAAAAAGGTTTTCAGGCAGTTTGTTCATTTTCAAAATTCTCTCTCTCTGTCTCTTTGTCGTCTTGAGCCAGGGTGAATTCAGAGTGAATCAATAGTTATTAATGCTCCATATCAGAGGTTTGGGTTCCTGTGAAAGCATTCAATCCAGACTTATCTGGACTTTGTTTTCTTTTTAATTAATACATATTTCTACATCGTCGCAGAGCATCAAATTAACCAGATGGGTTCAAGCTCACAATGAGTTGGTGGGACCAAAACACACGTGTATACATACACGCAAACACACACACTGGAAAAAGTGGCTTCAACAATCAATATGAACTCTTTAACTGATTGACTACTTTGATTGTTCATAGCTGTACGTTTCTGTTGGCAATAAAAGCTGTTTGCAGTTTTGCGATACATTTTAAGGTTCTCTGGAGGTGGCTACTCATACAAACTACAAAGAATACATAGGGTGAGTTGTCTTTTCAATGCTCTGGTCCCCAACTTTCAACAGTTTATAGGGTCAACACCAGCCCCCAGAAGAGTCTTAAAGTCCCACAGACATCCTTAAAAATGTGATGAAGTGACATTGGTGGAGTTTGAGCTTCTTTACGAGGCAGTGGATATCTTCTCTCGTCTTTAATAAGGTTGTGGAAAGGGATGCACTGTAAATCTCTTATTTTCTCCACTGACATCGAGAACAAGAACGTCATTGCTTTGCATTTGGAATAAAATCCAAAGTTCATAGTTGTGATGTGAAATATTAATTGCTTCACGTTATTTGTTTGCCTGAAAGGCCAAAAGTACCTGATTTAACACTTCAATGACTGTGAAGAGAGAATGGTTTTTCTGGTTGACAGAGAACATGTGAGCTCATCGTACCTCAATCTTATCATTGTGGCAGATTCCCGACAGCCAGAGACGCTCCAACATGTCGATTTCATCTGGAAGAGAAAATGTGAAATAAAAAGGTTATGGAAAGACACATTCTACAAAATCAGAAAAAGAACAACTTGATTAGACACAATTTAAAGGAAATGGTGAAGCAAGATCCAAAGTTGAGCCGTGGCAGATATCACCAATACGATACTGATACCGTGGACGTGGTCTAATGTGTAAAAGTAGCCATCAATGCAATTTCTTTTAACATCATCACAATACAAAACCTGTCAATTAACATTTTAGTATTGATCTGCAAATAATTGGAAAGAACTATACCAAGAAAGTCATGAGAGAAGCCATGGAAGCATAAAAAGAAAGTTTCAGTGTCTTTATTTTGTTACACATCTAGAAAATAAAAGTGAGATGATGCGTATTGTAAGTAACCACCGAACGGAGCCACAGTTTTACCATTTTTCAGAGGTTACAAGCTGTGAGCACAGAATGTACTTCTTATGAATTAGAGCATGAGGCTGGAGAAACGGAAGGAAATTATATCTGCAGCAGGAGTTATGGGATAGCAAAGAGAATCAGGGAATTGGAGATGGTAACGGGAGCAGGGAGCAGCTCTTTGAAATGGCCGGGTGTCTGCGGCGGGCAGAGCTGTGCGTTATCACATGGGAGATGAAAGTGTGGGGGGGGGGGGGGGATGCACAGAATGCACACAAACATTACAGCTGTCACATGTGATGCACACTCGGAGCTCCCGCGTAATGGGTCTCTCAGCGTCGGCCATTAATGCATTAATCAAAAAGAATGTGGCAGTGGGAAGGAAACCAGGCTTTTCCTTGGGTAGGCAAAAAGGGACTCATGCAGACAGATGTGTACGACCGGGTTGCAGAGGACCTTTTAAACGAGAACACACACACACCCTCGGAGTCCGCCACCGCACACACTCTGACGATATCTCAGTCAAAGGAAGTTTCCAATTCCCAGTGCTCACAAGTTACAATATTAATCGACCTCCGGGTTAATTAACGCCGGCTGGAAACTCCTTTATGGAGCTTTGCCTTGTGGATTAGGCCACCGCGACTCGGACGTGTTGACTGAGACGTCAAATCTGCTCAAACAAAACACAAATCTCAGTCCAACGCGTGCGACTGTCGCGCCACGTTTCACTCTACCCCCCCCCCCCCCCCCCGAGTCACGTGGGAATTCATATGTCCCCTGACAGCCGAATTAAAGTGGGCTCAACTCCATCGACCCCTTTCCGCACACAGTCCCCGACAATAGGCGCTTAATACGCATGTTCACCCTGTGTGTGCGGCTCGCTCCCGCGATCTAATTCCAGTTTCAATGAGTGCTCGCTTGATTTCTCCCTCTCGCCGTCCGGCTCTCCGCCTCGCTCTCTCGCCTTTATCTCCCGGTAAATACGTTAATCATGGCAGTCGGCTGCACACAAATCGGCTCTTTGGGGAGAAATCTGCCCCACAAAGAGCTGACAGACAGGGCGAGTTTCATGCGTCTCCTCTCTCACCTGCTCCCAGCAGCAAAAAACGCCCCGAAGAAAAGAGACAGAATGAAAGGGAGAAGACATACAGACACATTTCCTCCCCTTGATTTCTTGACAGTTTCGTTGTGTTTTGGGAGCAATTCAATTCACTCACATTCACCTCTATTATGTCAGCGTGCCGGCATCCTCCATCGCACCGCAGTGAGAGCTTAGGGCCCTTCAAGCTCTAATCCTCATAGTGGCATGATAAATAAAATCTCCTTTATCCAATCTGTGCAGAAACAGCATTAAGGAGATGGTATTACCTGGGGTAGTTTTATGCTCTAGTATCAATTGCAAACCCCTGAAAAGCAGGTAAACAGCAGGCAACTGATCAAATAGAAACACATCGACTGGCTGTTTTCCAATAAGTAGCTTTTGTTCTCAGTCTGAATTTTTTTTTAACATTTCTCTTCTCTTTGATGCTCATGGCAAATACATACAGGAAAAATAACCAAATCTCAACACCCTCAATGTCTAAGTGATTCGTTATCTGATCCTCTCAGATATCTTTACCTCACTTGAGTATCTACTTGTCTCAGCATACCTGCAGGTAAAAATCTCTTTTTCGACGTTTGACGTTTCAATTAAACACGTATTGATTTTTGCATTTTCATTTCAGGAGGTTTCACATTCACAGATCACATGAACGTGATCTGACCTGACGTGTTTGGAAGACGGTGTGAAGTCACGCCGAGCCAGTTCCGTTTACGGAAGTAAATATGCATGGCACGCCGGTCAGCACCAGGGTTGCCAGATGTGATTCACTGTTTCCAGCTCAATTAATGCAAAACGCTAGGGCGGGCATAGATATATCATTCCCAACTCTGAGAGAGCCTGCCACCGCTGCTGACTTACAGTAATTGTAGCCTTCGTACAGCCACAAGAAAAGTCGGATGTGAGTCACTTGTGAGCAAAAAAAAATCTAAATTGGGTTTCATTTCCCTGCAGTGTGAACGTGCCCCAAGATGCTTTCTGGTCTATATGAGGATGTTATTGTAGTAAAGAAAACCTTCACAAACTTAGCTTTGAGCACAAATGGTATGTCACTTCCATCATAACAGACCAATGTACAGTGTTTTGGGTCTATCACGAAACACAATCATACAAATACTAGAAATGATTACATTTGAGATTTTGTTTTGATTTAAATTTCCCTTCTTTTATGCTTTGATTAAAAAACATGTAACAGCTTAGTAAACAACTAAATTGCTTTGCTCTATTCTATTCAATTTGGCCTTTAAATGAATTCTACACCGGTCATATTGAATTACACATTATCCGAGTGACAACCAGGGCAGAAGCAACATCCAGCTCATGAATAAAGAGTAAACCCGAGCACAGCGTTTAAAGTTACGAGAGGCTGTCTCGCTGTGAGTGACAGAGGTGAATGATGTGAGCTACCGCTGCTCCCATCAGCGTGTCGGTGCACAGTTCCTCCATCTCGGAGAGGAATCGCTTTGTCAGCCGGCCTGTGAGAGTACATGATGAAGGAAAAAGCGAACCAGAGAGACGGAGGGGGGTTTCCAGGGAGAAGTGCTGTGTGCAGGAGGAGGTTGAATCTAATTGATCTCCGAGGAGGAGGATCCCGAAATATTAATCTCCTCAAGAGGACTTAAGTAACGCACTTGGACTTGTGATTTCTTGTAGGAGCAACTTGATGTAATGCAGCGCTGTCATTTAATATAAGTTGGTGACTTGACCTGCAGGTTGCAACTCCAGGTCGAATAAATATGTTAAGAAGATGAATGGATGGGAAAAAAATCTCACATGCGCGCACATGCTCACACACCAGCATTGTAGACTTTACCTTAATTACAGCAATATATGTTCATTAATTATTACATATCAATAATAAATATGACTAATTCATTAAAAAACATTCGATCAGGCTATTATTTATATCATACAACTGTGATTATAGCTTTATTTCATTGCATCCTATTTCTTCTACTACCTCATATAAAAAGGACACATACTCAC
Source organism: Blennius ocellaris (assembly GCF_963422515.1). Classification (NCBI taxonomy): domain Eukaryota; kingdom Metazoa; phylum Chordata; class Actinopteri; order Blenniiformes; family Blenniidae; genus Blennius; species Blennius ocellaris. The sequence goes on from NC_137669.1 coordinate 19,215,186, forward strand.
ATTTAGTAGTATTATTTCATATTTTTATAGAATTGTCTTTACTTGTTTGAATGTATAAATTACTTTTTTCTTTTTCTGATGAACAAAAGAAACTCAAACTTTTATGATTGTCCTGTTTTTGTTGTATCTGATCGTCGTCGAACCTCCGACTTTCAGTCTTGATTAATAAAAAAAATTCTTGGCAAATGCTTTTGCTCTCAAAACGAATGTCCCCGGCCGCCCCTCCTAAATAACTAACAATATGAATCATGTTTTTAAGTAAATGGATTTCACTAATATGCAAACTTTCAACGAGTTTCACTAAAAGAAACAATTGGACGATGTTTATTTAAATTATCTGAATAGATTCAACGGGTAGTAAAATCTTTTACAATATCAGGGAGGTTTCTGTTATTGTAGTGCTTGGGAAGATATTTCATGTGGGATTGGAAGCGGATCTCAAGCAACGTGCAAAGCATTAAAGTCAAGTGTGTGTTCAGAAGGAGTTCTGTGGCTCTGTTCTCTGCCGACAAAATGAAAATCAACATCTGGGTCTCTGAAGTACTCAAAGCCACATGCACACACACATATATATATATATATATATATATACACACAAATATATATAGATAATTTTAAAGGCTGAGATAAAAACAGAAAGCCTTTTCTCCGGGGTGTAAATCGCTGCCTCAGTTTTTTAAGGTTCATATTCACATTTTCTTTTTTATCGTCCTTTGGCGTGCGAGGTGTTCGTCGTTGGCTTTGCTCAGTCAGCGCGAATCAGCGTGAGTGACACAAAGGGGAAGTGTAGCGGAGGCGAACTTTGGATGCACGCTGCTGTGGGATTTCAACTCAGGTGCAACATCAGCACTTATAACTGTACACATTCCTGCGTCTCTGGGTCCTTCGCAGCTTCACTCTGAAGGCACTTTGTTTGTCTTCAAAGTACAGGAGCCAAGTGGGACGTGACACACGGCTGCCTCCGCTTCAAAAGGTTTCCTCTTTCAGAGGTATCGCGAGGAAGCGCCTCTCTTTCCAGACCGTTTTCACAAGCGTGAGCATGAGGGTCGAGTGGCATGAGTGGCGACTCTGGAAACAAGTTGAAAACTGCAGTTTATTGGCGATTATAATAACTTGATTAATTAAGAAATACATGAGCATTGTCCAATTATAAGCATATGTTGAGGCCTATGGTGATTCCATCTTTTCTGATCTAATAAAATGATAGATGATGTCCAGAGTGGCAGACACCCTCCGACGGAGCCCTGCAAGGTGCTCAATTAATGTCCTGTGTCGTGCTCAAGGACACTTTGAGAGACGAGGGATCAAACCTGCAACCTTCTGACTGGAAGACAACCTGCCTGCTTTAACAACCGTGTGTGAGCAGCTATTCTTTTAATTTCCCACATCAACCGTTTTGTAACTGTGTTCAACGATCCAAGGAGCCCAACATGTCATTGTGTGGAGGCGCCGCTCAGCTCCAACAGTCAGTGTCCATCTGCAGTCGGCCTCTGGTGGTTTTTTTTTTTTTTTTCTTACCCTCCCAGGCATTGCTGTCACAGGAGGCACTGAGGCTTTTTTCTCTCTTTCCCACTTGCTAATTAAAAAACGGGCTAAATTGGTCCCCAGAGGAGCCAATTTGGTGACTGACCATTCGTGTGCTGAGAAAAGAAAACACAGCTCCAGCATCGAGATGTTTTGCGCAGTACCAATAGATATGCTAATATTACCATAACTATGTTTTTTTTCTTTCTTTTCTGTCATTTTATAGACTTGACCTTTGAATTATATTACATGCGTGACATACTTTAAATATGTAAAATCTGCCTCATACATTGGTGAGAAGAGTACTGTCTCCTCGGTCAACGGATAAATGCCGCCTCAGATGTGGGTATTTTAATTCCTTCATTCTCCACTGTTCCCATCATACTCACTACAGCCACTAGAGGGCAGCGTCGACATGAATAAAAAGTCAAACCATTCAACAATCAGCCACTTGTGTCAGGTTTGGCGTGCAGCATTGCAGCATTAGAGAGAGAAAATCAAGAGGAACATAAATAAAATTAATTCAGTGAAATGTGAGTAAAACTGGTTTGTACATAATCAAAGTGAGTTGATAGAGAATGTGTGTGTGTGTGTGTATGTGATCCGACCGCTTTACCAGGGATCACATCCTCCCCTTCCTTTTTCTTTTCCTTCTCTCTCCCTTCAAACATCTCTATTGATCTTTCTCTTCATGTTCTCATAACCTGCTTCCTCTCTTGCTTCTGTACTGACTGTCATCCACTGCATTGCACCTCACCCCATCCTCACCGGTCACCAGTGTCTTGACTACCTCCTCAAGTTCTTTGCTTGTTCAGTGTCTCTTCCTCTCGACAACTTTTGTGCAACTTTCTCGTCGTTCAGCTGAACCAGGGGCGATTTGCTCTGAGAAATACGTGGATAGACCCACCTGCTGACTAACACATCCGCTCTGTTTCATTACTTTCACTGCAGGGAGGGGGTGACACTGTTTGCCCATGACTTGTCAGCCTGTCTCTGTTGTTCTGCCGCAGTAACCCTGTTGGCCTCACACGGTGAGGCGCCTCTGCATACAGCAGAGGGTCATTTGAAGCGGTCCAGTGCTGATTCTTCCCAGTAGTCAGAGTAAGATGCCTTCAGAGATGCTTTCAAAGTGTCCAAGAGGTTTTTTTTTTCTTTTTTTTATCCTGACTGTCCTGGGAATTCTTCCCTTGCTGTAGCCATATAATGTCTTTTCTAGTAGCTGCTGGTCTGGCATGCAGGGAGCATGGTCACCCCAGCGTATCTAACTGCATTAACACAGTGTAGGCATTATGAGGGGACTGCTTATGCTTTTGCGATTGGCTGTTGCATCCCATGACAGTGGGCCGCCGAGTTAATTAACCATTAACGAGTATATTAGTATAAGTCAAAATCCATTCAAGATGTGGCAAACTGAATGAATCGCTGTGTATATACACCCCCCCCCTTCCCCTCGTTCTCTCACCATCTCCAACCAATTGCAGCAGAGCCAGGTCCAAAGGGCGTTTCCAGCGGGAGTTCTTGTTCAGGGCGATGCCGTAGCCCGTCGTGGCAAACACTTTGCCGGAGCCGATTGTCATTACCTTTTCAGAAACAAACACATGCACATCAGCCTCCGTATCGCCATTGAAACACACAAACACGTTAATCCACAGAGAGAATCAGACACACAGAAGCAGATGGCAATGAGCGAATGGAAATTACGTTTCATTTCAACTGTGTTTTTTTTCTTTCTTTTTTTTTGTCTGCTGTCGTATTAATGCATTTGGCTGAGCTCTAATATCGGCATCCCGGAAAAATCCCCCAGCTGAGGAGTGGGATATTGTTTCAGTGGAGGAATTAATATAGATCCACATCAGTTGTAATAATTACTGCAGCACTGGCTGTTGTGTGAGGCTGCTGGGAGCTCAGGGCCTCCCACAGACCTTATTACAAATGATCACTGGGCAGGATTTTCATTCTCGCTGCGGGAGCTGTATCAAATACAAAGTTATAAATAAATCAACACCAGCACTGTCCAAAAATGACAATATTAACTAGCTACCGGCCACGGGGGACATATAAATGCATTGGATGCGTTTGATATATTTAACACAGATGTTGCTCTTGTAGAAATGTTCATTTGGCATGCTTGTTGTGTTTCCGACAAGAAGAGAGTGAGTGCACACTCTTTTTGTTTTCGTGTACACAATAGCTGCAGGGCGAGGGGACTTTAGCAGTGGCTTCGGCTGTGTATGAGTGTGTCACTGGGAGAGCTGCGAAATGACAGAGATCTTTTTTCTTTTTACCTTGCAGCCCTCGTCCTTCCTGGCCATATAGTTCAGCACAGCCGCATCATAAATGAAGGCATCCAGCTTCCTGCAGGAGGAAAAAACAAAACAAAAAAACAATGAAAATGACAATGAGGGAAGGGAGATCACTGACCTGAAGCTAAATGACAGCAGAGGGAGTGAAACGATTCGACCAAACGACAAGAGTGATGGGCAAACCAGAGACAACAGCGTTCTGTACGCACAAGGCACAAAACAGAAGCTGTCCTTTCCCGGACCTCGTCAACACCTTTTCACACAGAGAGATCTTCACTACAATGCAAACAAAAATGTATTATGTCCTCCTACAATAGATTCACAAGACCTAAAAACAATGCAACAGTGGTTGGAAATCAATTGAAAGGTGACAATTTAATAGCTTCTAGTTTTTAAGTTTCTTGTGAAATAAACTCCCTGAACACCTGAGACTGTTGCACCGGGAATTTCCTTGTGTCTGGATGAGCTGCACAAATATATTTACCTGTCATATGGAAATATGTGATACGGTGTATTTAAAACTTTTTTTTTCTAATCTGAAAAAGATCTGGTTGAATAGACCGAAGAAAAAATTCACTGACACAATTGCCACGAGATACTCATAAACATATGTTTCTGAAGCAATACAGTAAGAATTGAATCTCAAACCAAGCAGTAATGTAAGTTTGATATTTGCAGGTCCACTGCTCATAATAAAATCTCAAACGTCCCTAAACCTAAGTTTTTATAAGATATAAATGTTTTATTACCTTGCACAGGATCACGAATGAATGAAAATCCACCTTTCGATTGTTACTATATTCTATATGCAGATTAATTAGTATCAATTTAGAGTGATATATTTTTGTATATCAACCAGCAAACCAACCAACCAACCAACCGGTTAAGCCTTTTGTTTTAAATTCTCATGGACTAATGAATTCTTTCAAAAAAGTGACTCTAATGTGCTGGGGTGCCGGAGCAGAGAAGACAGTCTGTGAAAAGCCAGTGTACATAAAACGAGAATTACGCCAGTTCATCACGAGGTAATGGACTAACTGTAACAGCTCAGCTCAGATTGATGATGTACATCTGAGGAACTCATGATAGATTTGCCACTACACCTGCTCTTTTGCCTCACATTAATTTATATTCTCACTGCGGGAGCGGCAGAATAAAACCAAAGTATTTCTGCCGAAGAGACGGAGCTCAGCAGAAGGATAGAAAGGAGAAAAGATCTGAGGGGGAGCGTACACTGGGCAGGAGGACTGGAGGAGAAAAATGAGATAAAAACTGCAGGGAGGAAGGAGGAAGAGCAAAGCAGAAGCTAAAGTTGATGAGCTGGGAGCAGGAGTTAATGAGGGGGGAGGTTAAGGCCAAATAGGAGACATAAGAAAGAATTACAAAGAAGCAGAGGAAGTCTGGAGAAGGAGCAGAAAAGCTGACTGGAGATGGAGAGGTGAAAATCTGTTGCTCTGATAGTGGAATCAAACACAAATCTTCACTTTGACGGCATAAACTAATGTTTCTCTGCAAAAACGTTATCACAACGAGAGGTGGAGAGAAGGATGTGGAAAGGAAGACAAACAACACATAATGAGAGATACGGGGGATTTATTAACGAGGCTGAGGAGAGGCAGCGACACAAAATAATGTTGGAAAAAAAAAGTGCAATAAAAAGAAATGCATCATCGGAGTTTTAATTCCACGCTACAATAAGTCTATCTGACTTGTGTATGTGTGTGCGTTTGAGCGCAAGGGTGTGTGTTTCCAGTTAATGAGGGAAAAATAAGTTTAGTTATGGGAATGTATTGGATTAGATTAAAAAAAGTACAAGTGGGGGCATGTGTATGTGGGTGGGTAGATTTATCTTTCTCACAAACTCTTCATCTACTCACATGGTCACCATTGATCGCAAAGACAAAAAAAAAAAAACATCGCCATAGGTAACTAAAGTTAGCTTCGGATTACAGTTTGGGTTAATCATAGTTGGGACTTCATTCATAGTCTTCAGAGAATGTCTTTATTTAAAAGTCAAATTTGTTTATCTTTTACTTTACACATTTTCAAGTGAAAACAGAAAACTCTAGTTGTGACAACTATGCTCGGCAAATTGCAAATGTTTTGCAAAGGCTCAGACTCTCATGCTTTATGTGTTAATGGGGAAAATGCAACTTTTTCAAAATGGTTGTCTCCGTGTCGGCGGCAGAAACACTGCACCTGCACATGTGCACCACGGCCGTAGTACATATAATAATTTTATGAAACCAAAAAGCAAAAGCAGGGCGAAAATGCTGGACTAAACCAAATGGCAGGATGTATTTAGAGTTACGATGCGGCTCCAGTTCAGGTCAGGGTGGGTGAGGTGGAGCAAGCCGTCAAAGGATCATGTCAGTGAAATGTGTTTCGTGTGCTTGCTCGGCCCATTAAACCTTCATCTGCATCGACTAACATCACTCCACTTTGCAACCCTCACACTTCAAATTTCATGGTGTGCAAGTGTATATTTTATAGTAAGTGCTCCCGGCATTTTGCACTCCCTAGGGCAGATAATCACCCTCCCACCCCCAAACGACGGACATAAGAGACGCTTAAGAGCCAAACCAAGGCTGGGATGGCACCATTCTCACACTGCACTGCGGCTGCTGTGAACATATATAATTTAGAAGTCTTCCCCGGCAGCCCCTCTCTCTCTCCTCCTGCTCCATTTAACAGCCATGATACTTAGGGGGCTGCACAGGTTACCGCAGTCAGCTGAGGCTCCCGAGGCAACGGGGATCAATGCGCTAACAGGTTGAGTCAGGCAAAGGGGTTCCAGTAATTGAACCGAGTGAAGACAATAGCACTGCCTTGAGTTGGACAAAAATATATATATATAAAGAGGAGAAAAGGTGTGATCCCTATACAGTGGGTGCCATTGTTAAAAAGGTACAGATTTAACGCATTTTAGTGTTTGGAAGGTTGTGCAGGGAGCTTTGCTTTTATTTCGGACAAAAGAGTGAGTCGATGTATTATACAGGCGCGGGCGCATTGAATCCAAACACTGCCTTTCCAGACTGACTATAACAGCAATACATACAAAACTTTGTTCTCCTTCAGCCAGTGAGGACAAAAGGAAAGTCTCCAGTCTTTTAAGGCCCATTCATGCTTGATGTTAGACATACAAGGTCTTCATTTCTGTGTTCATTTCGTCCATATTTACAGAAGCTTAAGTACACGGACCAACAAACAAGTGCCACCAGTAACTAAAGGGGCATTGTTGCGTTAAGAATACGAACTGGCTGAAGGTCTTGATGAGTGGTTTTATGAAACTTTGAGGTTTGAACAGTCTACGAATAGTGCGCCCGGTGGTGTGGCGGTCCCTGGAATAGCGGGTAAACTCTACATGTTCCATTTTTCTTAAAGCAGCCAAGAACCTGGTTTAGAAACAGTGGCATGTAAGATGACTCTATTTAGTGAAAATCCATCCACAGTATTTGTTCATTGTCACATCATGGTATAATTGATCATTCAGTAGTATTATAGCAGCCTCATAAAGACCGTCCTACTCTGCCTCCGATTGGCTCGTCAGCCCTCATGCTGCATGGCAAACATAGACATCAACTCTTGAAATCAATGAACGCAGCGAGTCCTAGACAATTAGAGGAAGAGTAGGGTGGTTCATGGCTTCTTCATCCTCGGTAAAGAAATAGGCAATCTGGCTCATAGATACTGCTGAGTCATGCATCAGGAGCTATTGAAAGGGGGTGTATATACACCAGACCTCCCATCGACGGTGAAGGGTAGTGATGTTTACAATGTTTGAAGCACATGTATTTGTTATCATATGCAAGTAGAGCCTAACTGTCCCTATATACATGTCCAATATTAACAATAATGACTTATGAATTAACTTGTCACTGTAGTATCACATTTTTGGGGGTGGAACAAATGAATATTATCAAATTAGTAACGATACTGCATTGACTGAATGTTTATTGGTTCACATCCAGAGCACACAAGTAACACAGACTTATTTGGGGATTTCAGTAACTCCACGACGTGACAAGACCACTAAAACAAGAATTCATCAAGAATGATCTTCCATGAGCTCGTACAATACTGATGATGTCACACACCATCATTAAGATGAATTTATTTGACGTCCTTAAAAAAAAATACACCAAATAATCAGAAAGAATATTGAATATTGGCAACCTTAAAATGATACTGTAGAATGGAAAATATTAGTTTAGTCATTTTAGGTGTCATTTACTGAACTGATGCACTTTTTTTCCGGAAATGTTCCCATTAGAGGCCTGAAAGAGACACAGTCATTCATATCATCATTTTTTTTTTAAATAATGATAGAAAAAAGATCCAATTGTTCCCAATAACAAATTTGGAATGAGACACAAAAGTACCCAAATCATGGCTTGTACATGGCGCCTGCATGGAGACATCTGCTCCGTCTCTCACTGTTCCCCTCACATTCATTCACTGAACAGACTCTATTATCAGATATCTGCTTCTACTTTGAGCGCAGCACAACAAAGTCTGATTGCCTGTTGCATTTCAGTGCCATCAGATCAGTAACAACTGTGGGCCTGACCGCGGCCCGTGACGCTAAAAGGACACCTGTTCCTGTGTTTAGAGTTTGGATTTGATTTAGATGAAATGGCTGAATGCCTCAGTGCAGCTGAAAAACTGCACCTGCTGGGATTTTTTTTATTTTTTTATTTTTTGGGGGGGGTGACATTGTGTTCCACTCTGAATCTCCTCGGCATTACAGCTCAGCACTTTGTCGCACCAATTTTCTTTTGTTTAACCTGATCTAATCTTTGAAATTGCTTCCCTTTTCATATAGATTCACTCCCATTTGTTGTGCATTCCTCTTCATAGTCAAAGACCCTGCAGACACACAGGTGCTTTGATTTTGCACCTATCCTCAAGCTCAGAGCAGGAAATGCTCATTAAAAGTACAAGTGGAGCCATTAACGTTGATGACGTCTGATTAAATAGGCTTCCTTGAATACAATTCTAATTTATAAACAACAGCAAAGACTTGAAATTGCTCATCGCCTGCCCCTTCTGTGCTTTAGTGTCGCCACTACATGTTGCAGGGAAAACAATTGAAAGGCACCTTGACTATATAGTTTTGTGTTTGCTCCTTTATTAGAATGTCATTGCTATAAACGCAAGAGATAACCAGCTTAACATAGAGCCATTATGGTGCATTATGGGCCAATGATATAGGATGACATTGAAGGTGGTTTATTTATTCTGTTGTTTTGCTTACTAATAGCTGAAAAAGTATCAATACAAGGGGAGAGACTGAACGAGAGTACAATGTGTAACTGAGACCCTGTTTACGTGACGATTTAAGCCAAACATTCGTTTTTTGTTTTTTTTTTCTTTTGGGGGGGGTTCTGTTTACATGACAACGGTGCTCTGAGCCACTGACAACGCTACTTTTTGAAAATGGCTCCCAAGGTGGAACTTTTTGAAAATGCGCTGACTCCATGGAAAGATGGGAAAATACAACTACAGTTGATTGAAACAAAGTGAAGGCAGCTGGAGGTGTGTCAGCGCATCACACCCCAATTGCATAAAGAAATACAAGAGGATTTTGCTTTTCAATCATGAACTGTATATTCTGAGATTTTTAAAGACTCATCTCCTTGAAATTGCATCTCAGTGCAAGAACAGATCACTATTTGTCTTTTTTTTTTTTTTTTAGTTCATCTTAAAAATGTGTCTTGAGTTGTTAATAACTTTTCTGTTTGTGTTCTAAGAATGAGAATATCCCTGGTTAAAGTCTTTTTTCTTCTGTGTAAAGTTTGCATCTACTGTGCACAGGTTTTTTTTCTAGATATGCAGGCTACAACATTCAATCTTGAGGTACCGTCTTTTAAAAGGAAGATGGAAGGTGATTAGTTCCCTAAGATATATATATATATATATATATATACATATATTTTCCATTCGTACAGAAAGTGTAGCACCCGACACTTTCAGTTTTCTTTACCCACCCCGTCTTGAGGTTGTCGATGGCCTCCTCCACACCCTTCTGGTTGTTGCGGATCATGTACTGGTGCATGTTGGGATAGTTGGCGCGGATGTTCTCCTCGGTGCTGCCATTTGGCACCGTGCCGAAGCGCAGCGGTGGGTACTGCTCGGTGGGCTGCTGAAACTGCGCGGGAACAGGTGGGCGGAGATTAAAGTGGTATGATGGGAGAGGGGAAGGCAAAGAGAGGCAGTTAAAGTGCAGGAGTGGAGCTGCAGGAAAAATGGCGAAAGAGACTAAAAAGCCCTTCTTTTTTTTTTTTTTTTTCAGCGAGGGGCCTTTGTGCTACAGTTACAAGGCAACAACGACAGGAAACGACATACTTCATTCCACTTTTGTTAACTCTTTATTGATACTTTATTGGGAATTTTTTTAATTTGTTGGAGTACCACTCGAATCTCTGCGCTGCCAGCGCACACAGTTCTCCACACTGTCATGACTTCACACATCCGTCCAGCACAGATCGTACCTTCTTATCTGAGAGCCCTGACACCGTGTCAATGTACTCCTCCTGGATCATGAAGGCAGCCAGGTTGGCAGTGTAGGAGGCCAGGAAGATTACAGCAAAGAAGGCCCAAACCAGCACCTGCAGGAGGAGAGCAGTGGAGTAACATCAATGCTGGGAGAGCCTGACAGGTGTGAAACGGGTTTTAGGATTCCAGTGACACCCATTTCACGTTTTGACGTTTCTGCGCTAACCAACCGCTGAAAACTGTCCTGCCTGGAGGCTGGAGTCATGTTTGTCAGCACAGCAATTTAAGCCGCTGAAAATACCATTTCATTTGTCTTTTCAGGACTTGTACTGGGTGTAAATAGTAAAAGGGAGACATTAACACACTAAAATATACATTTTCTCAATTACATCTGAGCAGACGGTTCAACCACTTCTATGTCGACTGTACTTCCATTTTATTACACATGATCCTGTCCAGAAATAGTATATTCTCATCTCTGAAACACACAAAAAACACCAAAACAAATTAATTAATTTATTTTATTTTTATTTATTTATTTATTTATTTATTTGAGCAGTACACATTCTGCTCAAAAGGAGTGGGCTGAAGCAACAAGCTTATGAGCAGTAAAGTTATAAACCTTCTATGATAATAACCTGCCTATACAGGCAATCCTACAGGCACCATCTAATAGCTTCATTGTGGGGAATAAGATCATGCGCTCCCGCTTGTATTTATTGCTATTCTACACTTTAAGGTGACTGGTTGGCATTTGATGACATTGCGCTCCAGAGACTATAAACAGGGATCACCCACTGTGTCTTAAAAGACAATATGTACTCTCAAAGCATTTAGCAGTAATAGCAGATGGCACGAATCACATGCCAAGTGGAGCTGATTGCCTTTTGCCCCACTGCTATCTGACTGGTTATTTGCCACATCCTCTTGTCAGAAATTAATATTTTCTCTAAATGGGGAAGAGCAGCTGTGCTCCGTTAACTGTGTCATCTTCCGCAGCAAACATTCGGAAAAAGGGATTTGATGGGAAAAGCATATACATCAGAGGATATAATGTGACACCGGAGAGCAAATTCCTGGCTCAACGTCGTTTTTTTTGTGGTTTTTTTAGAGATTCTTTGGAGAATATAAAAAACGTAGCAACATTATACACAATAAATGTAACAAGGATAGTTGAATACTTCCCCTGTCTTTGATTGTGGCTTTTTAATTTAATTTCAAGCAAACGTCAACAATAAATATTTTAATCTCTGAGAGGAAGAATCTCCTCATTGGGATTGTGTAAAATGATTGCAAACACAATTGCACAAATGTATTTCTACCTCATGACGGTTGAAAATTCAGAAGGCAGCGTTTTGAAACAATCACATTGGAAACCAGGAAAACACCAAGAGCTGAGGCTGCATTCTTGTAATCCAACATCCACAATTGCGTGCATGCAACAGTCCAATGCAAACATTTAAGCACCTTTAAACTGTCTTTCTCCAGTCAGACTATCTGAAAAATGCATGTATGCAGATGATAGTGTAATAAATGTACACTTGATTGAAGCTTGAACAATCTCTGTTATTGTTGATCTGCTTGCACATGTTTAGAAAAAAATATTTACTATGACTGTAGTGTGAATGCACTGCACACTTCAGCAAAGTTGAGTTTTCCCTGTTGACACAGAGATGGAGAGCGGTCCATTTTGAAAATATTGGGACAGGAACTAAATGTTAAGCATAAATACTAAATAATGTGTTCTGGGAAAAAGCAAAGAAATATGGAAGTTACAAAGTGTGTTAACTTGCTTTATAAATGAGTTATTCTCAGAGCAGGACATTTTTCTAGTGTTTGTTTTGTTGGATTACTTCATGAGTAGATCATCTGAATACAATTACCACCATTGAGTAACCACAAGATATAATTAATGACAGTTGCAAGGAGTCTAAAAAAAATCAATTTAAAGGTTGTTTGAGGGTTTAGCATTAAGACACTCATGTGTTGTTTACTTTGCTTGAAGATGCTGCTCTGCTGTTGACATTCAGCCATGCAGCGAGACCGAGGCGTGGATTAGTCTTAACATTAACTGTGCACTTGCAGCCGGTGATGAACGGGGCTATTTGCTTCCACGGCACTGTGTGCTTGTGCCAAATGTTAATTTGCATAATTCTCTTAATGACAACGATGAAGAATTTACAATATCAGCTCTGGCTACTGAGGACTATTGTGAAAAAAAAAAAAACTATCTGGCTCAAGGGGATGAAGCACAGACTTTTCTATTGCATTGGTTCCCTGGTGACTAAAGAGACCTTTGTACCTTTGTAAAACCTATTAAATCTTTGATATGTGATATCAATAAAACATTGTTCTCAATTACCCATCAAGTGCAGGCTGAGCGACTCTGAACAGGGTTCAGCAGATATTAAAAATGAACGAATGAATAGATGTCATTTCATGACTAAACCTCCAATAAAAACTGGACTCATCTTGTTATTGCTGCTTGTGATTAGCTGCGATTGTCTCCAAAGGTTTGTCAGCCGGCGAGCACTGCAAAACTGGATCAGATTAGAGGTAACGGTGCTTTAACAGGTGAAAACATTAAACACGCTGTTGCATGTTCGCTGGATTTTTGTTACACTGGAATTGGATTAAGTAAATCATCAATTATGCTTTGCATTATTCAGCAGCCGCTGAGTGACATGCAGCAAACTTCCACATTTACAGAGAGAGAAACTAAAAGTAATCCTCTCCTTCCCTCATCTGACCTTGTTTTTGTGAAGCTCATTGAGCAGCTAATGAGTGCTTGAGATGATTTGGGTTTTTGTGAAAAGCACAACTTGGGAAGACAGTCGACACCTTGAGTTCTTCACCTCGTGTGGCCCTTTTGCTCTCACTTAGGGGATATTTGGGGTTTTTCACAGATTGTTCCTATCATGCTGTGAGAAGTGAGGTTCTTGGGACATGATGGTTAAGCAATAAATAAACAAATCCATTTCAACGTATACATAACATCATCATGTTCCTTCTCAATCTTTCTTTGTGTTTGATCGAGGAATTTTTATCACGTCACACCAAAATACCCCTTTTGAAAGTCCTTGGAGAATCTGTGGAAGATTTCAAAGCTTGGAATTATTGTATATCCTCCTGAGTAATCTGCTGGTGGGAATAATTGTAGTAATAGATTGGCAGCAATGATAAGGAAAATCAGATTTGGTTTCCTGAACTATTTTCCTTGGAGGGGTGTCATTTTAATTGTGAAACAACTCAGTCCTCCTGACAGTCATATGAAAGATGAACCACTGTAAATGACGTCACCATGATCTTGCTGGTGGTTCCTCTTGGATTCTCCACAGGTACAGAGTTGTTGAAGACCAGCGCCCAAAGCAGCCAAACGGATTTGCCAATAGTGAACTTTGATCCTCCAGACTCTGAAAGAGAGACGCAGGGACCGACAAATGTGTTTAGAAGGACTTGAATGAAGCATGTGTAGAAGATGGATGGTTCAATGGACATTTCTGCCCTCTATCTAGCTAACTGCTTTGGTAAGAGTATTTTTGGTGATGATCCTTGTGTTTTGTTAATTTTTTTTAAAGATTTCTCACTTTATCTCCTCACGGTTCCTTGTGATCCTTGACAATCAAACTCATATCTACCAAAACAATGACTAGACATTAACAAAATAAATAAGATTTATTCTGAATGGGCCTCTAGAGTCCAAAACCTCAGAAAGACAGTAAACATATGGACTCAAAGGCAGGACTTTCAACTTGCACAATGATCTAAGAACTGAATGTGGTTAGATGTTCAAACCGAAGTGATTGAGAAAAGCCTCATCTGGAGTTATTAATGCTGGCAGCAGACTCTCGTTTTGAAGGAGCAGTCATTAAGCTGCGAGGTCTCTGAAGAGCGAGAAGGCCGGAGAACAGAAGAACAAAAGGGACAGATGGAGTAATGCGGCTGCTTGTTAAATGTGAAAGACGAGGGTACGTCCTTCACTACAGAGTGAGTCGTCTTGTGCAAAAAGGTACAGAACAAATGTGGTTGATGAAGAAAAGCCAGAGACGATATAAAAGCTGGGGACTCATGCACAATGTATTTAACATGTGAAAGATACGTTTTTTGTTTGCTCAACCTGAACACCTACCTGTTTTTGGCCAAAAATAATATAAATAATAAAAAATAACAATATAGAACCTTTCTTTGAGAACTTTGCATGTTCTCTCTGTGCACCCACCGGTTCGCTCAGAGCAAAGACGTGTCCTTCCAAAGACCAAACATGAGTCGCCTCATGTTTGTCCTTTGACATGAACATGAAGATCTGCACTGCCGTTCTTCTATTGTTAGCTGAGAGTGGCTCGGAGTATTTTGACCTTAAGCTGGATGAAAGAAGTGTAGAAGATGTACAGATGGATAAACATAGATGTATAGATGCACTCAGACTATATTCAACTCTATGAATGAATGTGGGTTTTAATAAAGTAAACATAAGCTTCGCTCCTCACTTATTGCTTTATTTTTGATTTGTTTGAAAAAAATCCTTCAGGCATAAGACCTGCTCCTGCCCAACTATCAGATATATTCACCTCCAAGGTTTCTTCATACATCACTTTGAAGTCTATTCAAAACTAGAAGATGAAATAGAAGATCTGAAAACATGCATGTAGGGGATGTTTCAGCTCAGACGAGGCAACGTAAGTGACAACCGGCGACGAACAAACGCCCGACTGTCACCCTGACTCGTTTTAATGTCACTTGTTGTCAGTTTATTAGAAGGTAATGAATAACATTCCCAGGTGATTATTGAAAATGAATGCGGCTGCACACACGAGCAGTGAGCCCATGTTTGGAATAAACGAGGAAGCGACGAGTACTGTAAAACCGTCAAAATCCAACACCACCGCATCGTCAGCGCCCGTGTCATGAAAAATAAATAAACCCGATTGTGGGTGTGGAGTGATTGTTTTGACTCATGTACAGATACAAAAAAAAAAAAGAGAGAGAGAAAAAAGAAAAAGAGGAATACTTTGCATAATTTGAGCAGAAGCAGCCTCCTCAAATCAGCCCCCCTCGGCTTACATAACTGACAAAGTGACAAGTTGGTGATAATGTTGTGAAATGAGCAGTGGCGGCGGGTTGATTGGCGTGCCGATGCTGGAGTGACTCCGTCTCTTACTCTTGGCACTCTGCAGGCTGCGGTTGTATCCCACGGGGCTGAAGAACTCGAAGATGAAGACGGTGACAGCCACCACCGACAGGCACATCACAAACATCATCACCCACACTGCTGGGCTATAGGGCTCTGCAACACACACACACACACATGGAAAGTTTCAGAAGTTTGCCTGTGAAGTAGCACATTACTAATCATAATAACTGGACTGTGAGCCTTGTGACCAAGTAAAGAATACATTAATGTCCAGAATTAGTAATAAAAGTGCAAACACTTTGATTGTGTGTAGTTCATGGGAAAGTGGAGTTGATCAGAGAGAAAAGAAACCTCCATGGTAAACAGACTCAGAGATGAGCAACGATTGGGAAGAGACTGAGAGAGAGCACAACAACTTTAAAATAGGGAACACAATGGAGGCTGATGGGACCTTGAAGTGTAGATAAGAAGCAGAGTTCACTGTTGGAGAGACCATAGAACCAATAATCGAAACCGCCAGCAGCTCAGGGTGACCCGAGTCAGTTGAACTCCTAATGTTAACAAAAAAAACAAAACAAAGTCTCAAACTCTGAAAACGAGACTGTTTTGTATCCTTAACTGGAAGCTGGTTCCTCAAAAGTTTGAAGTGTTCTGCCGGGACAATATGGTGCTGGCAGCTGTTTAGGATACAATGCAGCTTGGTTCTTAAAACAATGTTGTCAAATTCCATTTTAGATCCAGGAAGGCAAAACAAAGAGAGACCAATATGAGAGATAATGGTTAAAGAAACAGTTGTTGCTCATTCACACTTCAAACAGTAAAATCTTCATTCATATTGTAGGTGGTTTTCCAGCAATCCGTGTGAGCTCTATATCAAGTCTTATCTCCAAATTCCTGAGGGAAAAGAGGTCTTTAACAACAAAACGTGCTCCTCTAACTCAGCCTATCTCGAACCGTCTGCTGTTTGCAGCTGAGCAGGACGTGTTCTTCGTGTTTCCGGAGCTCTTTCTCTTGAAACAGCTGCTGTACAAGGCCGCAAGTGACTCACGAACCAGAACAGTACAGTGGTGGGCTGAAATGCCACACAATGAGATAAAAACTTTTGGTGAAGTTTTGAAAAGTAGGGGTCAGCTGCGGGTGGTGAGTCTCCGGAGGTTTGGTACAACAAATGAACAGTTTTGTATTCTCACATTACTTTTCTTCTTGGGGGGAAAAAAAAGCCGTTATCCAGCTTCAAAATCAACCTGGTTTTTAATTTTCACTGGATTTTTGAGAGGTAAAATGTGTTTTCCAGAAATTAAATAAACGTCACCATCGCAATCCTTTAAATACTTGGGATATCTGCATCATGATTGTTCAGTAGAGAGTATTTCAGCTCTAGAGCTCTGACATATTCGCAGATTTCACAAAGTCTAACATAAGATTGTTAAAATTATGACATATGAGAAGAAACCAGCGCCCAGAAAGAACATGCAATTACTGATTTATTTACTTATGATTACAGTAATTTAAAAACAGTTTTCCACTTTCATCAGTTTCCACCAATATAATACAATCACAAGCCATTTGAAAGTAATTCACAATTTTAGATCAACTTGTTCAGGTTTTTGACAATACATCTAAACAACCTAGAATTTAAAAATACTCTTTTGCACTAAAACACTAGTACACATTTAGTGTTATTTTGCATAAAATAAAAGGCCATTCCATAGCAACTAACAACAAATCTAATTTATTCCTCTTTTAAAAGCCAGATATTTAGCCAAAAATAAACCCCTCTCTTCTGAGCTCCCCTTCTGCCTCAAATAAACTGTAACCATATAATATTAGAAAATAAATCTCCGTTCCTCAGTCTGATCTGTGTTGTGCTGACCTCCGTCTCTACGGGAAACTATTAGAAAAATGTTGGCTGTGATGAACTCTGGCTTACTTTGTTGGCTAAAGTCTCAGAGGAGTGATTTAAGCAGCTTGGCAGACGAATAAACAAGTTGAATTTCATGCTGCAAAAAATGAGGATGAA
Source organism: Blennius ocellaris (assembly GCF_963422515.1). Lineage (NCBI taxonomy): Eukaryota > Metazoa > Chordata > Actinopteri > Blenniiformes > Blenniidae > Blennius > Blennius ocellaris. Next base: position 19,232,662 of record NC_137669.1, read on the forward strand.
CAAAGGAGAAGACAGAGACGGAGTGAGCCCCATGAAAACGGGTCCGATTCTCTCGGCTGTTCGTTCCGCCGCGTCCATGTCAGCTCAGACTCTGACACAAGCTGCCAAAATGAAAAACACTTCCTGTGTGAAGGAATAAGAGGTGAGACGTGCCTCCAACAAGCACATGCTACAAATACGGAGAAGCATTTTTTTTTTTTTTTTGAAGGCTTATATAAGCCACCCAAAAAAAATTATGAACATTCTGAGAGCTTCAACTACTTTCTATGAAATGCTTTACAATGTCTCTGCACACAAATGGGATGAAAATGTGAGAAATAGTGAATAGATCATCTTGAAATAACTGAAATTTCAATAATGACTTCATATCATATTCATATGGGTGGGAAGGCTGGCGAACGAATACTTTTGGCAATATAGCGTAGTCTATGTAGCGAAGGTTAACGGTGATAGGATTGATTAAATGCAAAGAAATGAACTCCTCAAGGGGATTAAAACAGAAAATGTGATTGAAATATGAATCAGCTGGTCTCAGTGTTTCCTCACAGCAAAAGGAGCCGTGTTTGATTCTCCTGCTTTCTGAAGACAAACCCGGGAAGTTAATTTTCTCTGAATTGGTCGCGTGTGTGGTAGTTTGTCTCTATGTTATCTCTATGATGTTATCCAGCCTCGCTGTTCTCACCATGAATAGTGTGGTTATGGAAGAAAAATATCCATCTATGTGATGGATTATCAGCTCTGTATCTATTTCAGGAAAAAATAAATATTAGTTAACTAAACAAAACCTCGCTTTTACATCACTTACATTCATCTTTAATTTGCTTTCAGGATTAAGTGTCATTTCTTGGCTGCATGACAAAGCATGGCAGCCGCCTATTACAGAAAGCCTCCAGGCACAGAAAGGAAGGAAATAGTTTCCCGTCATCTTGTCTGTCTGTGGGAACAAAAAAAAAAAAAAAATATGGGTGCCGGTGTAACTGCAGGAGTGAGCAGACACTTCAGAGATTTTCCAAATTAGTGAAGGATGTTGCTGCTGTGATTGACAGCTGCAGCGTTGGCAGCCGAACCCGGAGAGGTCGACTCCTCCACCCCTTCATCTCTCCGCCTCGCATCCAGGAACAGACACTAAATCAAACCTGTGCGGCGACGAGGAGAAGTTTACATGCGAGGCTTTTAGCTTTGGTTTTTCCAAGCAGAGACAAATGTTGATGAAACATGTGGAGAGAAGCTCAGGATTTATCCAGTAAACCCGCAACCAGACAGAGTTACTGGGCTTTTAAGGACGTACGAGCTGCCAAACATTCTCTGCCACCAGGACTTTAATTCCCACTGGATTTGGGGGGGGGGGCTATGTCATCGCTGCTGAAACAAGTGTCATTTTTTTTTTTCATGCATCATTTATTTCTACTCAGTCTTTAATGATCTAGCATTTTATTAAATTTGGCTTGACATGTATGATGTATAAACTCTTCCACACGCACTATATTCATAACTAAAGAGCTGAAATGTAAATGTTTGAGGAGGCGAGGACGACAATGAAGATGTCTCATGTTAATTGGATTTCTTCGAAACATGTAAGAACGGGAACATTTTGAAAGAGGGAATTAAATTTCAAGCATAGAGACATTTTTTTATAGCGATCAAGGTACCATGTTTACACAACCTCGTTTTGAAAACAATGTCCATTACACGCACTTTTCATTAACAATGGCAGATACATTCGTACGGACAGACGACCAAGTAGGATCGTGAGTCCAAATTGCCTGCAAGTCACGTGCACGTGTGTGACTTCTATTCATTTACGTGTCTCCAAAATAAAAGTCCAAAAGAAATGAAAATGCTGTGAGAATCAGTGCAACATGCGAAGAGATTAAATCACTCCGGATTGATGATCGACAGATACTTATTGAGAAATATTCAAAAAGTGTTCAACTTGTTCATTTATTTCTTAAATGAGATGAAAATGTAGGTTTTTGGTTTTAAATATCTCAATTCAGGCAACTTACAGTTTGGATATAATGTAAATATAAGTTTGCACAAATTACTCATTGGGACATTTAATGTTGGCTTCATTTGCTGTAGTAATTATAGCATAAGGAACATTTTTGGAGAATTAAAAAAAAGTAAAAACTCAATCAATGTGGGATTCAATATTTAAGTTTTAATGTTAAAAATGGGGAAAAGACCATTGCTGACAAGATGAAAAGTTGGAAATACACATTCAAAAAAGAAGGATTTATCATGTATCGGGTTTATCTCAAGTAATTCAACTTGTTCCACTGAAACTGAGGGAAAGTCAATCAGCATGTTGGACAAATAGATGACAATGTTTGCGTCCATTGACTGAAGAAAAGCTTTTCAGGACTGTTTCATCTGGCCCAGTACTGAATGCACCGGGAGCAACATGTTAAACCAAAGAATCGTGTGCAAACATGCATCTGCGTGAAGGAGATACGATTTTAATAATTCATGCTTTACTTCTGTTAACTGATGGCTGAAAGACTGAAGATTACAGCCAGTGCTTTTATTATATTCCATGATGTACCTCTAAGTGGCCGAGCGTGACTTGTAATGTTCTTTTGCGGAGCGTTTTTGTAAAACATTGAGATTTGAGTGTGACGCTGAGCTTGTTTGTTAAATAGTGTTTTAGTGGTAGCCCCGGGAAAAGCAATTTAAAAGTGATTTGAAGTATTTGATTACATTCTGTGGAACGGAGCTTTTATCAAATTATTGAGCAAGGCACAACTTCCAGGGTTGTGTCAGTGGGATACTGGTGAGTACTCTCCCCGAGTTTCTTTGTGGAGTTTGCATGTTCTCGCTGTGCATGTGTGGGTTTTTAAAGAAGTTCCTACTGCAATCCATGAGGTTAGTTCATGATTCAAAGGCCTGGAGGTGTTCGCATGAACCCTTATGTTTCTCTTACATTGCAGAAGCATGTAGTTAAGAGTAAATGAATGCATTACATGTCATGTAAAACATTACATACATATATTCATAGTATTTGTACATTTCCGATGAGGTTGGATTTTTCAGTCTAGGAACATCAACTGTGCATGAATCAGCTCAACATGTGGAGTGTATTGATGAGTTGGCCTTCCAGTGGAAATACTGCCTTTTTAGTTTAACGCAGCCACAAGGCCCCGTGCGCCTCTGGTTAAATCAAATTTACCTTTACAAAAGAAGAATGCCGGGACGTAATTACACGCCGCACGGCAAACACTGAAGGTTGCATTTGATTTATAGTCTTTCATTCGGGAAAGAAGTCTGAAGAAGCTTCTGGTTGTTTTCCAAAGTGCTGTCAGCCTTGAGTTAAGGTGCTTCTGTGTTTTATGTTGCATTTATGCACTCTCTCAGAGTTTGGTTCCAAGCATCTATATATTCCCTTTAGACCTGAGTCTGTCACATATGTATATAATCAAGGTTAATCATGTATTGACCACATTTTCCTCGTGTCTTCATGTCGTTTGCCAGTTTGAAACTTTAAGATTATTTGATGGAATTGTTGGAAATGAACACGGGTGCTTTTTTTTAGCCAAGTCGCTCTTTATACCACCTCATTTATGCTTTAACCTGGAAAAAAAAGCACACAAAAAATGTGAAAAATGAATGTTCCCAATTCGGATGTCGTCTATTGTAGCATGTCAGACTAATGACCAGAAAATGATGTTCATTTTAGAAATATGCAGAGGAAAGTCAAATGTAGGGCAACAGTTTGAATATTACACATTAAATTGAAGGACTTTATAAGATGTGACAAGAGGATTGTAGGAGCTCGAACAGAAAATGCATCTACAAATTGTGAGTTAATCTGATTTGATATTATAATGCAAACCTAGTGATTCATTGCTTCTTCTACTACTGTTCAGACATGTTTTATTAGATATATGTTATATTTGTGTATTTTGTGTATACTTAGATATAGATTAATATTTACAAGGGGATATATAAATATATATGATCAAATCTGAAAACTAAGTGTTGAAATATCAGTTTTGAAGTATATTATTTAGTGCTCTTGAGACATATGAGATGGAGAAGATCAATTTTAAAACCGTCTTCCTTCATATCATCACATGAACTTAAACGGCACATTTCCACAGCTTCAATAGTCTGAAATCTTTATGCCGCCACATTCACCCACATATCGAGCGCCGTGCGGTTAGGTTCTCGAATCTAAGTGTGAGACAGGGGATCCAACCGGCAACCTTGGCATTAAAACACAACTTGCTTTATCGCCTGAGCCACAGCTGCTCAGTCCAGCTCCAGTCAGGTGTCGGTGCCAGTGAACAATCCACGGCGGCGAGCAGGGTTAAGGTCGGGGTTAATGAGGCTGATGTGCCCTTCCTCAAGGGCATTTTTGGCTGCAGCGACTATCATTCCGTATTCGATCTGCTCGCCAGGATCCCTCCCAGAACATGTTTTAGTGATTCCAAAGTGGTGCCCTTCATTCCGTCGGTGAACAGAGGAGGATGTGAGCGAGGGCTCGCCACACTTTGAACCACAGCACAGAAAGAATAAAAGTGGCAAAGGACAAGCACACAGTTATGGATGACATGTCACCGGCTGAGTTCACATTAACATAATGGCGCCATTACAGCCTGTAATTAGAGTGAGGTATTCTTCAATTAAAACGTTGACATGAATGCTGTTAATATTCCATTTTCCATATGGAACATGTGGTACCGAAGATTATTCCTGCGGGGAGTCTTGCTGCCATGGTGTGCACCAAAGTGTTCACTATGCAGACATTATGTGACACAGAGCACACCTGAAACACAAGAGTGCCTAAGTTAGTGTTGTCTGTTAATGAAATTAATGGTTGCTGAAATTAAAATGTAACAAGTTTCTTTGGAGAGTAGTGTTTGGATTACCTCTGCTCAGTCAGTGTGTCACTGTGAGTGAGTGAGTCATTCTGATGACTGACTCATTCTGATGACTGACTCACTCACTCATGTTCAGCTCAAGTTATATCAGTTTGTTTGAGGAAGATGCTGGAAAATGCTCTAAATGCTTTCAAATAATACTGTCTGGCCAAGTAATGGCAACAGAAAGAAGACAAAAACAGCTGAAATGAAGACAACATGTTTTTTTGATAATGCATTAAAGCCACTATTTCTACAAGTTAATATTAATGCTAATGAAGTCAGCCTGCAGAACAACTAGAGCTCTTTTTTTTTTCATCGGATCTGGCAAGTTGTCTTTTAACAGGAAACTTATTTTTGCAGTCGAGGGAATGGGACGGTAACAAAACAAACAAAAAAAACCACATTGATGTTAAAAATACAATGAAAATGGTCAAAGCAGGTGCAACACAGGTTGAAGTGCTTCAGCAGTGTGTGAGTCAGTTCACACTCGGCAGGTTGAGTTCAATTAAAGCGACGCCCGGTGCGACTGCTCTGTTGGTGTGGTTCATTTGTGGAGGTGCGAGTGTCGCCACTTCCAGCCCCGGTGCATGTTTGTTTGGTTGAGAAACGCCCGGGAGGAGAAGATCGCAGTCAGATTCCAAACAGAAAATGGATGGATCGATGTTGTTGAAACCAAATAAAACATCTGACAAGAGTAAACAACATTTTTTTTGGGGTGGAGCCACAGAGATATTCCTCCATTTCTGACTCCACTATATTTTTCAAACTGCCAGTGTGAAAACCCAACAATAATACCCCGATCACATTTAGCTCTGCGTGCTACAATCATGATCGCGTGATCAAAACACAAGAAGAATATAACGGCAGGTCGGATATTCGAGGCCACACGACAACATTTTCAAGTGAAAACGTAAAAGTTGTGTTGCGTTTTGGGGGTCCGTTTACACAATGGCAGTGCTCAGAGACACTGACAACACAACTTTTTGAAAACAGAACCCGAAGTGGGCCTTTTTGAAAATGGGGTTATCGCCATCCAAACGGGGGGTAGCAACATAGGAATAAGACCCCCATTCAGATTCAGGATGGACCTCCTGTGTGGAGTTTGAGGTTGATACTTACTTCAAGGTAAATGTTCAGACTGGAAAAAAAAAAAATATATATATATCGTTCTGTTTGTAAAACTGGCTGTCATAGAGTTTGACACTAACAGATTACAGACCGCCATCCGTGAAGTGCTACTTCACCATGAAGCCAAACATTTCACTGGACTTATTACTTGTAAAAGCATGTATGTGTTTTTGTTTTTTTGTTTGTTTCATTCTTCTATTGGCTGCAACTAAATGCAGCAACTCTCGAGAGCTCTCAAGAAAGCAGTTGGTGGTTTGGTCTGAGAGGTCGGCTTTACTGTCGGTGTGTAAAAGCTTTTACGTTTGAATTGTCGATATGCGAGACAGCCTCGCTGCTGCAGTCAATCATTCAATTCCACATATACACACACACACAGCAGCACAGTGTGAGCTGCCTGTATGCTTATATAGGAAGAATTGAAGGTTAAAGTTAAGAGGAACTACTACTTTGTACAAAGAGCTCATTTATGGTGCAGTAAGTATATTTAGATTTAAATTTGAAGACTTATACCAACATGTACAGCAACCTATCAAGCAACCTTGACAGAGAAAGAAAATAGAAATTCATTTTATCTATTTATTTATTTATATTGAAAATCTTTTTTTTTATTTCACCACTGTGACAGCATGAAAGCAAGAGAGATGGATGGAAGTAAAACAATTAACAGAAATTTTGCACTAAAAGTAAAATCAAGCAAATGATGTGTATTAAAGAGAGTTTTTTTTCTAAATCACAATAAACTGAGTTTTCATAATCTCTCTCTACCTGCTCAGGTTTTCTTTAGGTCCAACGATACGCTTGTTAACTGAAATAGTATCTCTAAACTGGATTACATCAGACGTGCCCAAAGCCAAGATCAGATTTTACACAGTTCACTCCCTCTGTCCGAGATGAATTCCCATTTTTAGGAATGGTATCAACATCACTGTTTTGCATTCATGGGAATTATATTCTATGTCGACCATTACCAGCCATCTGTATCATTTATCATGAACCGTTTGCTTTGATTAAGTATTTTCTTGTACCATGATATAATAGACACCATGACACAAAACACACCAATGCATAAGTCATCACAGTGATCATGCAGATAGAGAGAGTCAAAACTATATTTACTGGTGACAGGTTTTTTAAGAATCTATCATCAACTATTTGCAATTTCATGGTCTGTGTGCATTGTCACTGTGCACAGACGCTCCACCACGCAAAGGCGCACCGTCACTGAATTATTTTATTCAACACAAATCCTCCTCAGAAAGAAAATATTCCCCAGCAGAGTCAATATTTTTCTGAGCACCTTAACTAAGTACTTCACAAACCGTGACGAAAAACCTCAGTGTTTCAGGTGTTATGTACTTTACTCTGCGTTTTAGCTGATTGTCGGGTTATGCCGCCGTCCCTCTCCACTCTCATTCTCCTGACGACACTCTCTGCTTCGCTGACACACAGGGCCAATTTCAAATGCCTTTTTTCCCCCAAAATAAATAAATAAATAGAATACAAACATGTCTACACTTGATGGCAAGATTGAAACCACATCTGTGTGCCATCTCCTGGTAGCAGAGAGGAACAAGTAACACATTAGGAGCTACTTGCTGGTTAATCAAACTATGGACTGATGGAAGTCAGGTCAAAAGAGCTGTAATGTATTGGAATATATCATCTGCATATAAACTTATTGGGTCCAAATAATAAAATTCAGTTTGAATGAGGAGGCTAAACTCTGATAGAATTGTCCCAACTTGTGATCAGAATAACGTCCAGTTATGTGTGCCCAGTAATAATAATCAGTGTTATTTGGAAATAGTAATTAGTTACTGAAAACTGTCATGAGAAAATAATCCAGTTATTTTATGGATAACTTATTTTCAAAAGTAATTAGTTATTTGACTTTAGTTACTTTTCAAAAACATGATGCATAGCCTGAACTCGCTATTATGCATTAGACATTACAGCTTCTTTTCTATTTGTTCTGCACATTCATATAAAACTGAATCAAATGAAGCACTTTTTTTTCTTATGAACCCGTTTTGTTCATTTAATCTTTTAACTTCATGCACTTCATTGCATCATGCAGAAGTTAAATTAAATGCAACAGTCTCTGACATTGAACATTTAAACCTATTTTCTGAACTTTACACCAGATTTTAATGAAATAAAGCAACTATTTATTCTGTTAACTTGTGTGTGGTTTTTCTTCTTTTTTTTTTTTTGCATATTCCAGCATATACAATTAAAAAAAATAATTTAAAAAGTAGGATATGTACTCCTATAACCCAAATAGATAAATGAATGTCCAGGGTTTTCTCACTGAGTTTCTCTTTCCGGTATCATCGGAATGTAATGTCGTCAGAATGCTGTAGACAGTAATCAGATTACAGCAACACATTACTTGTAACGTGTCGCTACCCATCATTAGTTCTAATAGATATCATGACCGACTTAGACGTTGTTTTGATTCAGTAAAGTACAACTGAAATGTGGCTCAGTTTCAGAGTTTTAGCTGCTGACTCCTGGCTTTACCACAACTCATCTCATTGTCCGCATACTTGCTTTGGCACAGGTATTTTTTCGCTGTTTGCCCTTCCTGATGCGACCTGAGCAGCCGTGGTTTCAGGACTCACAGCAGGGGTTTACGAGCCGTTACAGCTGGGGCATGCTACTTTTTCCACTGATAGAATATCATATTTTTAGTGTTAATTCTTTCCTTTTTCACTCTTTTCACGTCCTTTTTCTTCTTCTATGTCACTGGCTCTGTAAGGTTTCCCTGCAGGAGCTGTTATCAGTTTATAAAAACAAAAAAGTAAAAAAAAAAAAAAAAAAAAGTCCTGCAACTTCATTCGCAGCATTTTGTCTTTCTCACTCAATTGTTTCTTTCACCGGTGACCTTTGCTTGTGCAATTCTGTTTGCTATCATTTCGCCCTTCCATACCTTTGTTTCTGTTCCTTTTTTCATCCCGACATCTCATCCACTCTCACACATTCATTCTCAGCCTCGCTCCCACACAATCAGACTGGCTAAGCTGTAATATAGAGTGTGAGTCGGCCCCCATTGGCCCAGCAGACTTAAGATAAAACGGCCTTCAGAGCTCTGTACCTCCGTCCAACCATGACATGTTTCAGATTGTCTCCTAAATCTCCTCTGACAGATGGATAGATGTACTACTGCGGCTGTGTAACTATGAAATAGATCCCGTACGGAGTTGAGGGAGAAGACGGTGGAGCAGCTTTCAACTGAGGTTAAAATAAAGCGAGTTTTTATGGCAGAATTATCCTGCAGCACTGAACAGCTTCAATATGAAAGTCTCGCAAATAATAATGACAACATACATACACAAAGAGAATACAGGGAAGAGGGATTGCACATTGCTCATTGCCTGCATAAAAAGTGGAATTAGACTCTACAAAAAAGATTTAAAACCTTGTTTCAAGTGAAAACGGAGCCTTTTTGCGTTTTCTTTTCAGAAAAGTATCACATTTACTCGACATTTTGAAAACAATGTCCATTTAGATGGAAACAGCAGAAAGACTGAAAACAATGTCGTTTTCATATTGGGCCACGAGTACGTCCTGTTGGCTGCCTCATGAAATTAAACTACACACAAACATCCATGCAGAGAATAATACAATATAGTCATCAACAATGGGAGTACGCAGACATTTGAATGGACAGACAGTTGGATTATTATTATGGTGACTCTCAACTATAAAACGACCAAGCCCCAGGAAAGCATGGACTGGGAGTCATGACACTGGAGGCAAACTTTGCTATGTTCGCCAACGAAAGTTTGAGAGGTTACGTTTTTGCCAGTGTGTATTTATTTATTTATTGTTTTGTATGCATGTATTGTACCAACTTTTTGGAACCCGAATTGCATGAACGGTTCAGGGGTGATTTGTCATCATCCAGGATGGAACAGCTCCTGGGTTCCCATGGTGACAAATGTGACATTGACAAAGGTATGCACACTATCGTTTTTGTTGTTGTTGTCCATCTACTTGCACATTTATAGAAGAAGTGTTTACTAAGGCTGTGGAGTATATGCATAATGTCAAAAAGTTGTATTTTCCCCCATTTAGAGGAGGAGCCATTACTAAAAAGTAGCATTTTCAGTGGCTCCAAAGACCATTGTCATGTAGATATTAGTTTAACACTCAAAGAATCAGTTCATTATGATTCCTATTCAAAGATAACAATGGCTACCATGAAACCGTGCAGGGAAATGCTTCTACTAATCCCAATCAGGTCATTTAATTCGTTTTTGACTTCATGTTTATTTTATCACGCATTCACTTTTTTTCTCATATATTTGATTTCAGATTCTCACTGAGCTCAGGAGTGGATTGACTCGCCAGCTTTAATAAAACTACAAAAGGTTTTTACTGAAACTGACAAAACACAGATATGAATATCACAATTAAAACACATAATGAAATACTTGAAAGGTCAAAGGAAAGAACACTAGTCCTCATTCAGCATGCTCCGAGCACAACACTCTTGAATTGATTTTTAAAACAGACACCATTGTTCGTAGATTAATTTTTTTTTAATGCAAATGAGTCAATGTCCAACATGCAGAAGTAGCTTTTTTTTTGTACATCTGTTCAAACATTAAAAAGCAACCACTTGGAACTGCCGACTCCTCCATCTCCCCGACTTAATGCCGTGTTATGAACTACCTGACACGTCTTCCTGCGCCATCACTCAGCAAGACACCCGAGACAGATAATTATGCCCAACAGATGCAATTATTCTGATGGAAAGAATAGCTGGTGCAGATGTATTCAGTGTGTCTCCCTGCGGCGCGAGCAACAATCACTGCTGCAGGTTTGAAGCACAGATGGAGAGTTTAAACAGTTGCTGCCCACGAATCAGATTTGGGGACTTCCTTTTCTTGTCTCCTGTAAAGATATATATTCATATTTGAGCACCATTAAGTCCTCAGCCATGATATCTAGCTGCTCTCCACGGTCATCTTGGCACTCTCTCACTTGGTATCGCTGATGGCTCGCCTCCTCCTCCTCTCCACTATGTGTGTATTGAGATTCAAGTCTTCACAGCAGTCACACAATCTCACTCACTCACACACACACACCGATACACACAGATACACAGCAGCATGTCAACAAGCCGCTGCTCAGATTACAATATCTGACAACATCTGAAACGGCTCTATCGCTCCTTAAATCAAAAGCCACTGTGCCTCTTTTCTTCCTCTCACTCTTTTGTGGTTAGTTCACTGCATCGCTCTTTTTTCCCATTTCGCTCGTATTCGTTAATATACTTCCACTGTTTCTCTCATCTCTCCATCTCGTCATGCAAAGAAATGTCTTGAATTAGTCTAAGAAGATTTGTAAATTAAGAGGCGTTATCTTGGAAAAAAAAATAAGCCTTCATTGACTGAAATGGTCTTTTTTTTTCTTTTTCTTTTAAATGACTAGAAACAGACGCTCACCCTGCTTCACTGTGGAAACTCATTTGAATGGCGACAATATCAGATCTAAAGTCTGTGTCGGCTGCTTTGCTTTGAGATGCAAAGGCAGGAGTGTGAGCCTCCTCAAGCGGGAGACAAAAGCTCATCAGAAGCGAAGGCCTCTTACATAACCGAGGATCATTCGCAGTACCGTGTAGCTCTCAGCACTGTTGTCCTGTTCATTCCTCAGCAACCTCAGCAGCCTATTTTCAATATCTATTTGCATGGTGTCCAAGTGTGTGTGTGTGTGTGTGTGTTGATTATCTTCAGAGCTGGCCTCTTCTCAGTCTAAACACTTGCTTGTAGGTTCATTTGTGACTTTGCATGTGTGATGCTGTGTCTCTCTGCTGTCCACAGTGTACTCTGCTCCTTCATTAATTGATATCTCATGTTATTCAATATTTTTTCTTTGTTTATACTTTGCAAATAAGCTTGTGTGTGTGGCATACTTGTACAACAAGTTGTTGCCACTTGTATGGACGACTGTGTTAGTTTTACATCGGATGAACTTCCTTCTGCAACTGGGATTTAACTTAAAAAGGGAATTGAACAAACTTGATGATATATTTTGTTGTAATTGTTGTTGTACTTCAGCTATTTATTTCGTGCTTCTGAATCTTTTCTGTGATTGGCCGCTTGTACTGAGAGAAGTCCTGGGGGCCAAAGTAATGGCTCAACGCATAAAGGTGTAAAACGTTCTCTGTCATTAGGGCATTCGGACAAACCCACACATGCATAAGGAGAACAAGATGAGAGAACCAACCAGTATGCCACAACCACTTCATATTATGTGGCCCAAGATCATGTTCATACTAACATAATTACAGAGATCCATGCTGTTTTGGCAGCTTCACATGATGCCGTAATGAGCAAGGTGCAAGAGCAGCTATTTCACCCCCCCCCCCCCCCCCCCCAACAGACATATCCTTTAATCTTATTACCTCTTCTTAGCCTCCATTAGTCTGAGGCTAACAATCCGGGTGTGAAAAACGTGCATCATCAAATAACATTTAATAACGGTACATGAAACTCATTGATTTCCTCATTGTTATTTCTGTTTTCTGAAGAAAAAAGCATGTAAAAGCTAGCGCTCAGTTTCAAAGTAACCCATCAGCTTTGAAGCCTTTTTTTTCTCAAAACAATGCAAGACAATATGATTCTAATTCCTACCAAACCTTAAGGGACAACACTTACAGTAATTGTGCAACATAGGTTTAAGTATTTTAACTTTTCAATGTAGGCATTGAGAAAAAGGACATGGAATTCTTCTCTGTAAATGTTTTCTTTTCCCCTCCTGCCTGTTCTGCTCCCCCAAACCTTGGCTTGTTCAAAACACTCGGGCAATAAAGTGGATTTAGAAAGATTTTCCACACAGGCTGGAAAGTAATAGCAGACCAATACTTTCATTGCTACTTCTTCTACATTATCCATGTCTTACAGCAACATGGCTCTGTGGTGCTTCGCTGACGAGTGCAAGCTCTACTTTTGGCTTTTACGTTTTGGTAAAAGTGTTTGAACGGATTATTTCGGTTGGACTTGTTGGAGGTGCACTCTGAGTAAACAAACAGACAAAGTTGAACAGCAATACACAGAACTTATGTACGTTGTTTGGATGTTTGAATAATTACAATATGAATTATATATGGTATATATGTCTCTACTCTAATTGTAAAGATTTGATATACGTTGTTTGGAGACACCAGATGTCCTCTTTTCTTGACTTTTAACTAAGACACTACTTTTTTAGACGCAATAGTCTGTACCTCAGTACCACTGCTGGCTTAAATTATATTTTAAACCCTTTTTGCAGCCCCTGGTTCTGTAACATTTTGCAGTACTACATTTTCTTTGAGTGGTTTTGCTGCTTTAGTAGCAGTAAATGCAGCTTAAAGCTCCTTTTGTCTACAGCTGTGTAGTGCAGAAATAATGTAGGTTTCTTCTTCAAAACTCAATTACTCCAAATTGTAGGTTCCATCTGTTAGACTTGGGTCTGCTGTGAAATCTTCAAGATTTCTAAAGAAGCAGATTTATGAACTAATGACAATATGCAGTGGCAGCTCCAAAAAACAGCCGCTACGAACCACCAATATGGAAATACCAGAAATCAGCCCAAAGTAAATGCAGCTCATGTGACAGACTCACCAAGGAAGGCGGAGGGTGATACAGTGCCGTTGCTGCGGGAAACCATGACGCTAATACCCGTCTCCACGAATGGAACCGAGAACTCTACCACCTCCGAGCGTTCTTCGTTGATGGTGAGTGAACCGATGGCCATGTCCGCCCTGTTGTTAACCACCTGGAAGACAAACGATGTGCAGTCAGCTCACCAAAAAGGTTGAAATGCAAAAAGTTGCCGACTCGCGGCAGTTTGGATAGCATTAATAGTGCAACCAGACAGATGCGGATGGACTTTGTGTGAATAGCTTGAGTAACTTTTAAATGAGTTTTTTGTCTTGGAGTTTGCCATGTATTTTGTAGTCTGAGGCCCCGTTCACACGACAATGTTACAAATGAAAATGCATCACTTTTGGGTTTTCGTTTCATGTTTCTAAACAGATGTCCGATTACCCGGAAATGGCAGAAACACAATGTAGTTTTCCTGTAGGGATTTTATTTTTGCAGCCAAACGACACAAACGCACACCCACAACAATACGCTAAAATTATTAATGGCAAGTACACAGACATTCGTAAGGTCAGACGACAAAGTTAGATCGCTATTATGGGTTACTTTTCAGAAAAGTTTCTGTTGGAGCGTTGTTCTTAACTTCCACCTTGGGAGATCTTTTCTAAAAAGCGTTTTTACTGGCTCTGAGCACCATTGTCAAATAAACAACATTTTAATTGCTGGGAGCCGACCATTTCGAAACAATGCAGAGCATTGCCATCGTGTTCAATCACGCACAAACGGGTGTGAATGAGAAGAAAAAGTAAAGAGGGGATGGTCTGAGCGGAACATGTGGGACTGAGCCGGGCTCTTCAGAGATCCTCGGACGGCTGTAACTGAGACACAGGTGGTCAGAAGGTGAAGAAGTGAGGAGATACGCGGCTCGTGTATCACCTGGCAAGAAACACAGGTTACTTGACTGCAGCTTGGGGATTTTTGGAGGTTAAAAGGAGCTGGCTGCAGACCAGCGGTTCATTAATCAGACCTGGCCAGGCACCAAAAGTTGGGAAAAGACAAAAGACTCTGGAGTTATGCGTCACCACCACGGAGATGCATTTCACCGCCCTTAAAATGTTCTTCTTCTTTAATGGATTTGCATCGAACCTCCCAGTTTCCTCCTGTCTGTTGTCCTGATGGTTTGACATCTTTATGTTTGGATTCATCTGATCAAAGCGTTCTATGTTGTGCTGAAGTGAAAGCGAATCGTCTATGTCTGATTATGAAAGTGAGAAAAGCCTCATCTAAAACCACTCCAATGTACAAACACGTCCACGAACAATTAAAACAATAGTTGCATGGCTAATTGCTTGTGTCGGACTAAGAATAGATAATCAGCTGTTTTGTAAGCACTGATCAACAAACACAACGGCTATATCCACCACCTGGAAAAGCCTGGTAAACAATTATCTTCAAAAGCTGCTTTATATAAATGAGAGATGCAGAGTCTGAAGTCTATGGCAGGAAACAATAGGAAAAGGGCAGGGTGCATCCTGGAGAGGTAACTTATGCATGAGCAGTCTAACACAGGCAATTAGAGATGGAGCGGACAATTAGAGACAATTTACTGTGAATATGCAATTACACATAAAGTCAATATTCGTGGACAAAAGTGGACAGCAATATATTGTTTGCAAGAAATATGCCATCAAAATATGAAAGAAATCTGAAATTAATCATGATTAATTCAATTTTCTTTTTATTACTAGCTGATCAATTTTGCCAACCTGTCCAGGGTTAGCCCTGCACTCACCCACGGTCAGTTGTGATTGGTCCCAGAGCCAGAACTTCCTTTACTTTGAGACTTTTGTCCAGCTAAACAATATCTCATGGGTGTGTTCACATGTATCCGGTTTGGTCCAATTAAATGCAACCCTGGTGCCAATGCTGCCTGCCTGCAACCCTCCTATGCATCAGTGTTTCCAGTAGCTTCCAAACAAACTCCAGTACAGTTGAACTGAAAACAAGCACGGACCGAGGGGCTCAAAACAAACCAAACACAGGCTGTGACAAGATTCAGAGGCCTCATGTTCCAACAGCAGATCGTCTCTGTTATTTGGTATCGTGTAAAAGTTCCTGTTTTGGCTCTTTTTTATATTTTAAGAGCTGTTGGCGAGTTTGCTCCTGGTAAAATCACCACCACAATGATCCAACACAGCACTGTTGTGGAAAAAATTAAAGTTTTGTTGTCAGTTGAAACCTTGAGTATATTAAATGAAACTTTAAATATATTGAATGAAACTTTGAATATTGAAACTTGACTGACGTCAACAAGGTACTGTCGCCATCATCTTTTTTATGAGTTTCTGTCGTTTCCGTGTAAACAGACATCGTTGTCAAAATGTTGCCGTGTAAACATGTAATACATCTGAAGCAAAAAGGTAAAAATGATGCATGTTCACCTGAAACATTGTAAACAGGGCCAGAGCGTTCGGAAATGAGCCACCAACATGTGCCTGTGACATGTGAAAATGTCTCCTTTGTGCATTTCATCTTCGATTTGTTGGCCAAACATAAACAGCCAACAAAGCAAAACCTTGAGCTCCAGTGGTTGAGAAGAAGTGGAAAAAAGATCAATGTATTGTTATTTTTTCTTTTTTCTTTATTGGTCATACAATAAACTGCTCCACGGCGTTTGTCAACGAATGGGATGCAGACACGGGTCCGGTTCAATGCATAGTTCAGTGCTGAGAGAGAAAACACCGTAGAAACTACGTGTGTTCAGTCAAACCTTCAGTAGATGAGAGTAGGCGGGGGAAAAAAAAAAAAAAAACACTCTTGAACTTTTATAGTTTACTTTGAAAAATCCAGTTTGCTTTTGAAGCCTCCAGAGACACTTTAAAGTGGATTTCTACAAGCATTTGATTATGTTCAGGTTTTGCACTTTGATACTGTGTCATTAGTCTGTCAGGATCAATCAATTCAAGACGATTATTGCATTTAGTTTAACTGGGTCATTTAAGATATTTCAATACAGCTCGGGCTGAAAGCAGCACCTGTGGCACTTCTGCTCAGGAAATACTTCAGTGCTGTAACAGCAACACATTTCACTGGGATGATGATTCACAGCAGAGGCTGAGAAAACATTAAGGACGCAGGAAATTACTCCCCGAGCGGGAGGTGTTCATTGAAAAGGGACAAAAAGAGCAAGGCTGCCAGACATCACGAGAAATCGCAAAAAAAAGGTGATTGTTAAAAGTTTTTGCTGGGGGTTTTTTTTGCACCTGAAGGACGAGGACACAGAAGTCTGAAGGGTCAGGACTCATTGGTCTTTAGTGAAATTTCACTTTGTTCAGCAGTAATGGGAGATTAAAGTAAAATGGGCACAATGGCGGCACAGAAAGAGATGAAAGGACAAACAAACTACTTTTTTGAACAAAACGGCTGCCAGATAAAACCACCAAGGGCAGAGCATTATGCCTTTTCGTGCAGACCGTGCTTTCAAAAGTGTAGAGGCAGGAGGTGCACGGACGGATGGATGGGCCGACAGACAGTATGAGCAGACAAACAATAGCATCAATTAACTGACAATAAAGCATATCTAGATTGTAGCGTTAAGCTCGCAATAGGCGAGCGCAGCAAAGAAAGATTTGTCAAAACAATTCCAAATTGAAGCATATTTGAATAGGGTTCATGCAATTTTATCATCATTTACATCCGTGTTTCATGAGGAGAGCCAAGAGCGAAGAGAAATTATGAATGTCAAATCGAGGGGTATTAAAAGTGTCTATTTATTGTGTCCTGGACAAAGCTTAATGTCCCCATCCTGTTTTTGATGAAGTTTAAATGGTAAATTGACTTTTATTATAAATGGCTTTTCAACCGAATCAGCAATGTCAAAGCACTTTGCATTGGAGGTCACATTCACTCATTCCTCACGTGCACATAACTTCCAGGCTTTGGGCACAGATACACAAATCATTTGGTTCAAAAGAGCTGTGAACTCCTGAATATCAGCTGACTCAAGATATTAAACACAAACTATCACAGATTTGACATTTCTGAAAGGATATGTGGTAATCTAAAAGATCCAAGTTTCTCCCATTGATGTGCGAGTACCTGCACGAACGAGTAAATATGACTGAGACCCCATTTACATGATGTTTCCAGTATTGTTTTTGAGTATTTGTTTCAGGAAAATTACAAAAAATGAAAATGGTGTCCATTGACACAGAAACTCAAACAACCAATGTAGTTCTCATGTGGGGCCACTAGTAGGTGTTGTTGGTTGTTTTTGTGATGAAAAACAACCAACAACAAACATTAACAATGGGAGAAAACGGATATTCGTTTGGCCAGACGACCAAGTCGGATTGTTTTTACGGTGACTGTCAACTATAAAGCTGCCAAGTCCCAGTTATTATTGTCCAGTTTACTCCAGCTGTGGCAACACTTCCAAAAAGTTGTATTTCCCCCTGTTTCCATGGAAACAGAGTCAGAGCATTTTCAAAAAGTTTCACCTTGGGAGCAGTTTTCAGACAGTTGTGTTTTTAGCGGCTCCAAGCATCAGTGTTGTGTTAAAAAAAAAAAACACCCAAAAGGCAACAGCAGTTTTGTGTTTTCGTTCAATGGAGCTTGATTAATGCAGGGTAGTAAAAATGAGCTACAACATTTCTACCAATACTTAAAACAAAACTGAGAACAAAGGAGAATACTAGCTTCCAGCTCGGCACATAACCTTCAATCGACACCTGGAGGACTTCCAGTGTTTAAGAGGTGAGAATCCCAAAAGTGTCACTTCATCTACTACAATGGTTCTCACAAAGATAGCGGCACTGGATCACAGTCCTGAACACGCCGTGGTAATTTGCATCCAACTCCATGTTAAACCACCTTATTAATCTAGCCACCAGAGGGGGATTGGCAACATGGAAACGGCTAAGTATCTGCCAACACACACACACACACGCGCGCGTGCGCACACCCACACACATACACACACAGAGCGACGCTCTCTCTCAGCTTCTCCAGCACTAATCTTTTTGACAGCCCCCCCTCCATATTTCCTCTCTTCTCCTTCGATTCGGGTCCAACCCTCTCTCACTGGGTCACGTTTTAAAGGATTTGAAGCAGGATAAAAAGAATTTCACAGGAGCCCTCGAATCAAACCCGCTTTTTGTAAACACAACAAAAGGAAAGAGGGGGGGAAAAAAAGGGTAGCATAAAGGAAAATGCAAGTACCACTTTACAGGGAGAAATTGGGATTTAAAAACACAACAACAATATCTCACTGAGCCATATACAAAAAAGAGGTCATGGCGTGTTTGTGATCAGGGCCGCTGAATTTTAGAATAAATTCCTCAGAGGAAACGCACGCTGTGAGCTGTGCCTTCTTTCAAGTCTCAACTCAACACAGATTTCCATAAACTCATACTTTATCTCTCCCCGATGTTACTATTTGAATTCCGCTGGAGTGAGAAGTTTGATGGATCTGGGGCTGCACATCCTTCCTCTCTCCACAGTGATGGAGAAAAAGAAGAGAGCAAATCTTTGTCTGGTTTACTTTGCAGTCACGAAAAGTGGTTTTAAAGTTGGGAGTACAGCGTGCTTATTGCAACGGCTTACTGGAAGTTTTCATTAACGCATATTATGTCACATAACTTCCTCAATAATGAGTAAAGGCTCTCATGGGACTGTAAGAGACGATGATATTGTACACAACCAGAGCTCATAAAATACAATTACAACAGAAGCAGGAGTTTATGTTGCATCACGAGAAAGTTCATTAAAATGAAATAAGTCGTTCATCGATTGATTAATTGATTGAAAAAAGGGGCGGGGCTTACTCAGGAAAATGACAAAAATAGTGCAACATGTCTGCAGTTTTGGTATTGTTGCAATGTTAAGGTTTAGGGATGATGATTGTTGGTTCAGATTCTTAGAGTGAGTTGGCCTGTGATTGGCTGAGAGTGGAGAAGGGGGCGGGACAGGTGAGCGTGGAGGGGCTGCGTACGTGTGTGTGTGTGTGTGTGTGTGTGTGTGTGTGTGTGTGTGTGTGTGTGTGTGTGTGTGTGTGTGTGTGTGTGTGCCAGTTTAGAGGAGAATGAAGGAGCGATCTCGAGCGGCCTTCCATCAGAAAGAGCCATTTTGCTCTCTGAACCATAAACATTGCTGATGGCCAAGGTTTGTATCATTAAACTCAATTTATTCTACTGGACTAATTTCTGTCCAGAGGACGCCCACATGTCTGGTGACCATTTCCATTTGGTCGTTTACCATCAGTCCCTTGTCTCGCACAATTTATTGGAAGTAATTGAGTAATGGCAGGCCTCCATTTGGATCATTATAGGCTCAACATAGTGATTGCACCAGTTTGTTATATTGGTTGGTCCCAAACACACCAAGATTGAGCAAAGCTACTGAAAAAAAGACCTCCTATAAGAGACATGGGCAACAAGATCGTTTCCCAAATTGACAGTACAAGTGAGGAGGTCATGCGACACAATCTCAATATAAAATCAATTGCAATTATTTCACAAATCAAATCAATTCAACCACAATTGATATGATTGACTGACGAATTAATTTACAACCATTCAACTCAGTTCAATTAAATCGTATTTCTATGGCGGCGAATACAACAGTCATCTCAAGAAAAAACCCCAAAAGTCTACATAAGCAAGCAAGAAACCAGTTGTGTTGACTACACAATGAGATCACCTGTAGCAGTGTCCTTACCTCTCCCACCATGCCGTTCCACTCCCCATCAATGTTCTTTCCATGTCTGCCATTTGTCACCAGGTAAAGGTCGTAGGTGAAGCCAACAATCTTGGCCAGTCGCTTTAGGACGTCGATGCAGAATCCTTTGCAGCAGTGCTTCATGGGCCCGGAGTTGTCCACCCCCAAACTGAGAACATGAGGCCAGAAAAGACATTTAAGTGACATACTTGAACAGTTTCGTCTCCATTGTTTTTAATCAAGGATGATTTGACCGGGACAGACTGTTTGGCTGTTGATGAAACTGAAAAAGGAAGGAAAATGACTTTCTCTGGGGAACTGAAAACAAAGAGATGAACACCTCTGGCGAGAGGAAACATAATAGATGAAGAACAGTAGAGAGAGGAAGGTATGAATTATTGTTGGGGGACTGTGAAGGGATCGATACTGACAAGTTTGGGCTGTTTTTTGTGTTTGCAGAGGAAAGGCTCAACAGGCCAGATAGCTCAGGAGGGAAAAGCACCACATTATTAAAACCCAACCAAACTCCATTTGGTGCACTTTATGCTGTCTGACGACACAGAAAAACAGCAACCCTGCTCCGGCCACTCAATGCCTGTATGCCTGAATTCTGAGTGTCCATCTTGAGAGCACTTCAGTCACAGAGCATTGTGAGGAGGTTGCACACGTGTGAATCCAAGTGCATTTCGATGACTATCAGCGGTGTGGCTGCTGCGCCCTCCATCAGCTCTCCATGGCAAAGTGCCCATTTGATGCTCCCGCACTCACTCGGCTATAGAAACCTTGTGGCTCTGTTACCTAGAAACACAGCTTATGCATTTTGAAAACATTTTCTTTTCAACAACAAGCTGTGCCGAGATCAATTTTCTGAGACAGAGTTGCTCAAATTATTGTAAATGTCTTCACAACAAGTGGATTCTTCCAGAGACTAAAGCACTTACAGCACCATGCATCTTTCTTTCTTTATGCCTTTTGTTTGTTGCATGATTGTTAAAACCAGTTCAGGTCATATCACAAAGCCATGCATTACATCAAAAGAGCTTTTTTTTTTCCTCAGAAAACAGCAGAAAAAGAAATAAAAATCTGCAAATGTAGTGGAGAGAAGTAAAACTAGCACATAATTTGTTATCGGAAAAGTCTGAGGAAAGTAAAAAATGAATAATTTGGGGACAATTAGATAACATTGTGGCTTTCTAAGGCAAGTAAAAATATATACATAAATAACACCATCAGATGCCACTTATACAAGCTGTTGCAAGTGTAAAATGATAATCATTCCACTATTTATATCTTAATAATCTTTAACATTTCTGCACTGAACTTCTCAATAAGTTCTATAGAATATAATGTTTGCCACATCTTTTAAACTACTGGCTGAGTCCTACAACATAATTTGCCATTTGCATGAAGGTGCAGTAAACAGGACTTGCTCCACATTCTGTCACTGCGCTGGTTTGACGTGCACACAGGTGATAATCAAACATGTCAGCGTTTTTCCATTTATTGAAGACAAAAGCATAACGAAGATCTTGGTAGTAGTGGTAGTGTTGTCAGGTTGGGTTGGTTTCTACCCAACGAGAGCTTGTTTTTAGATGCATTTCACCTGCTGACCTGATTTTCACTCACTGTACTTAAGACTAAATGTTCTACATTATTCTGTTCCAGAGAAACCAATAAAACCAAAAGGTCATTTTATATGTACTGAAAGATTGATTTGTTTTGGATAAATGTTGACGAGGGCGGTTCGTTTAAAGAGAGGAGGAAAATGTGAGATGAGATTCGTGTGGCAGCTGTACTTTGAGAGGGAGAAGAATATAGAAATTGTACTTTACTCTTTCCTGTGTGATTTTTCCCACAACCCGATATATAATAAATTATGGGATTAATTGACTGCACTAAATTGTACTAAATTAATTAAGTGTGATTCGATCTTAGCTGATAAACTGAAACTGTTCAGCTGTGAGTGAGAGAAATATTCTTCAAATGCAAAGCCATAAGCTGAATTCAGTCGTACTTGATATGAGTGCACGTATCATTAAAAAGCAAGTATGCTGCAGAGTTATTATCTGTTCCGAGTCTGTATCGCTCACATTCTTGCATTTCTTTACTTGTCTTGTTTGACATTGTTTTATTGAAACTAACTAAACCGGATAAACAGCAATGAGACACCAACACGTATAAAAGAAGTACAATGGAAATAAAGCAGCCACCTTCAAATAAAAGCAAAGTGTTGTATTGTTTGTTTCATGTACAGTCAAAACGTTTGATTTAAGATTCCCCCCGTTGACGTTTTCATGGAATGTTTCAGAACAAAGCCCGGTGTGCTTCAGGAAGTTTATTTAATATGAGATTTTTCAAAAATGCCACTGTTCTTTAACAGAAATTACTCTGATCGTCAGCACTGAACTTCACAAAATGTGGAACTCACCATCAAGGTGGTCACTTGTCTAATCCAGTGCATTTGTTCAATCCTAAGCTCAGTGTCTTTATGCTTTTGTTGTAGCTCTCATAGAAAAAAAATGCTTTCATAAATGCTGTTTAGTTTTGGTGCTCGCTTCAGCCTGAGCAGTTTATATCGATGTTTGTTTTCAGTGCAAAATAACCAAATCATGACCTTGTTATGGTGACATGGGGAAAATAAAAGCTAAATATCTGAGGCGCCGCACTGCAGCAAGATCAGAGGAGCTGCAGCAGGTGAGAAAAAAAAGATAACAAACCAATTACGCAGTAGGAACTTAAAATATGTTATAAATAAGGGAGAAAACAGAGCGGCGAGTCAGGAGGAACCCTGCAGTCTGAGTAAATTCATTAACCGCAGAAAACCTCTCCCAACCAATAACATTGATGGAGGGTGAACTTGTTATCGTCCTATTGGCCCAGTCATACGCTGAAGGAAGCTTATCAGGGAGACGCCAGATGCAAACACGCGCACACAGTGTTTTGACTTGTATTTTAATGAAAGCGACTTCATATTCACACAAAACAGGATGATGTTGAATGTATTCACACAGCTGATCTTCTGAGGGTTGGAGCAAATTGTCTGATGTGAGAAATAAAAATACTGGCCGCTTGCTCCATTTCTTGCAGTATACTCTGAGGAGTTCTGCTAATAGATTAAGATACAATATGCAATGTGCTTTAATACATCTGAAAATATTTGTATTGTTGAGGATTGTGTGTTTTTACATTAAACTGAATCAGAGGTTCTGCAGTTTGTTTGTTTTTAAAAGGCATTTCCTCAGATGCTCTCCACAGCTTTTACTTGCAGACTTTTGATCATAAATACATATTTTCTGTGTCAAACCACTTTTTCGTGCTTGCAATTTTTGTGTTCGTCTATTTAAGCGCAACATACTTGCAGAAGGAGGTCATTTAGCTTTACACGGGATCTTTGAATCAACTGTAATGAATAAATAGCTAATATGTTTTAGTAATGTTAAATAATCCTGATCTGGTGCAATTTTATAATTGTAATACATTTTTATAGTCAGATTTTATCATCAAATGCTAATTTTCAGTGAGTTATTTGTCACCTCACAGTGAGAAGGTCTGTGTTTGAACACCGGGCTGTCAGAAAGCTCCCAGCAAATCTTTTCATGAAAATCCTTGAAGAAGCATTTTCACTCGTTTCAATGTTTTTGAAAACATATACGACATTTTAGAAACTACAATAACCACAAAACAAACTACGGTATATTGTAAAAGCTCTGACTTTTAATAACACTTAAGATCTTATAAGTCCAGAACGTTCACACTTCAAAGGCTGGTTGATGCAGTTGGGATTTCCTAATTCCACTCCCTGTTAATCACCTGGATTCATTAAATGATAAGAACTCTACTTCTTAGATTTTAATGTAGCGCTTTGACAGAATAGTGTTTGTTCTTGAATCTAAAGTACAACATACTTGGATGGATGGAAGGATACAAATTAAATCTCTGGGATGATTAATGTTGTTATTGTGAATGGAGTCCAGTGACAACAGACTGAGAATCCATCTTCAAGCTTTTCCACACCAACACCTGCAGATGGTGAAGATTTACTGTCCCGCTTGTGGACATGTGGCGAGACATTTCAATTTCACAAGGGATCAGTACATGGCACCTTCTGATATCAAGATGCTCTTTTCTTACTACTTTTTCAAACTTTACCAACTATTTTTTTTGTCTGATGGTATAGCTATGAATGGGGGGAAAAATAGAAGAAGGTGTTAAGGGCTTGTAATGTTCTGGTGACGGCGATAGTTTTCTCATTTACTTTGTTCATGGTCAAAGCGAGTCATCCTGCCCTTTCACTTTCTTTGACATGTCACAAAACCGACTTCAACTCCAGCTATACTTATTTCTGTCACTATTGTTTGGGCCATTCTGGACGATTTCCAACCTCTCATTATGCTGTTTTAATCAAACTCAAATTGAACAAGGAGATGATGGGTTGTTCACCACCGCTGTGCCGAGGAAAGAGTGAGAGCAGTGTTCTGCTCTAATGGCTACTTTAACCGTCAATTTTATGTCAAGAAAAGTTGAAAAGTTTCGCAGTGAAAGAAACCAAACCGAGCGTCTGAGAATGTTTAATAACAAAATCCATTATTAGCCATATAGAGCTTGTTTGAAAGGTCTGTGAGTTCACAAGTTTTCACCTGAGAAAAAAACACTCATTACTTTAATAAATGCACTAATTGTTCTAACAACTAAAAACTGTGTTTGGAAAGATGGAAACACAAGGTTGCCATTGTGGTGGTGGTGGTGGCACAATACCTGGAGTTGACAGGCATGCGGCAGGGCACCGAGTCCCGGATACAGGAGCTGGTACCCGGGTCAGCAGGCTCCACGATGACGAAGGGCCTCTCCTCCAGTGTGACCACTCGGAGGTGCTGGGCATCGTCCAGGGGCTTCAAGAAGGAACCGTACCGAGACAAAGAATGGTAACGAAGACGAAGATGTCCGTTCTCCCACCAGCCGACCTGGAGGAAACAAACAGATGGTGAAGTCCTTTAGTTCCTCTCTATGTTTTTAACAGATGCCTATAAGGCATAGAAGATTCAGTGTTTATGAAATAATATCGTCTGCACAAAAGCATTCGTATCCCAAAAAAACCCCCAAATAATTAGTGGCCCCAACATGCACACGCCAGCAATTTCAGCTGTTTCCATGTGGACATGAGATCTTTCAGAACCTTTTTGTTTCTGAAAACCTGTCTGAAATGAAAACAGAAAAATTATGCAGTTGATGGATGTCTGGTAAACAGGCCCTAAACAACAAGTCTCCCTGTACAGGCCCTGTGTAGGAAAAATCCATCATGGAGTCAGTTCTGATAGATAAAGTTTAGACTTTAAAATATTTGGTCAGACAGAGATAAGAAACCTTGTTTGGTTTGACAAGTTTAGTGGTTTCATAACTTACTTGAAATTTAAGGTTGATTTAATCTTCTTGTCCTGTGCATGTCTCACTCCCTTCAGTTGAAATAATGTGTGATCCATCTATTCAGGCCACTATCGCATACTTTTTATTTTGCTCTTTTTAAATGTATGCCTTTCGTTTCTCCTGTTGCAAGAGCTGGTTTAAGAGCTGTTGAGACATGAAATATCATCACATTTCAGTAAAATATTGACAAACCAAGTTGGTTGGGTGTTAATGTAATATTTTTGGTTTCCTACAATTGAATTTTGTTTTAGCAGGTCATTTGACTGGCAGTCAGCATAATAAAGTTGACAGCACAATTAAAGATGTCATGGAATCAAAAAATGTTCATGGCAACAACCCAATTAATTCAAAATGTTAAAGTTAAGTTATGGCCACGACCTGAAACATTTACCGATTAAACATTTATCCGAATTTAAGAGACTTCAATCATCTGATTAAGAGCTGGCTACTCCGTCGTGGAGAACCTCAGTCTTTGGCCTTTCAGGATCAGGAATGACACAAAATTAATCGAACTTCAAGGCCAGTGGAAATGAAATCGTAGCCTTCACAAAGCTGCAATCAGTTTGACTTTAAACGCTGCTACTGGATCTGGAAGGAAGAGGTTCATTCAGCTGTAGTGGATAAAAGTGTTGAAAATAATATCAAAAGAGGTGGTCCAGTACTTTGCCATAAGTCCATTAGAACTTGGGGCATGCTTGTGTCCCAGATATTTTAAGAACTGTGTACCGAGCTGCACAACTTTTCATTTCTCTTCTCATGCTTTCAGTATTGGCTGTATTAATGATGGAAAAAGCCCCCGAGATGAGTCTGTAGATGTTGTTCAAAATTATCTACTGCATTAAATTGCCGTGTGTCACTGGCAAACACAGAAGTACATAGGTACTCCGCCACTCTGACGCCGCCAGTGACTGATTATCCCCGAGTCTTTGCATTCAGTGATTGGTCCCTGTGTCTGGAGATCCTCAGAGCTGCACAGAAAGCCTCCGGGGGACAGCATTACAAATCACAGAACAACGGGAACCCGACAACTCTGATTGCAACTTGCTTAAAGTACGTTAGCGGATATGATGACCGCAGGTAGCCCGGTCCATCTGTCTGCTGGCTGGATTATATCCACTGAGGCAGCTGCAAAGGAGAATGTCTCCTTGAATACTGTGAGCCCGTACAATAAGCAGCCTGTTTACCGTGGCTGAGTTCATTGTCTTTGACTAGAAGACGATCGCTCGTGGAAACTACTGGCTCAGTAGTTTAGAGTGGCCCACATCCAAATGTGTTTACATCTGCTGAGCATTTTTCCTTGATGGATGTGCAACGACGATGTGTCAAACGTGCAACAAAATGCTAAATGGTGTCAAATATTCACATGATTACTTTCAGAGGATGCTCTGGTGCATCAGACCTGGCTGCTGGGATTTGTGGAGAAAAATAACATGCAAAGCCTCTTTAAACCCATGCATGCACGTGATTTTGTTGCTCATCAGGACTTTAGGATTACCTTCACCTTAATCGCTGCGTGGCTGGAATCAACCCTCACTTTAATTTTAATCGTATGACTGGATCTTTAACAAAAAGCAGATGATAAACTTTGTGAGGATTTGCTTTTGTTACTACGTGCGGCAGTAAATTATAATTCTCTTATCAACATCGCAGCTTGCATTTGTTGAGGTGACTGCTTTTTTTATGTGATATATTTTAGGGAATGTATTATCTATCCGTTTTCAAACGCTCATTTCCCCCATTCGACATCAATAATGATCATTAATGTGGCTCTGAATATTAAACCCACAGTATTTGTAGAATTGGTTAAAAAAAAAAAACATATCAAAACTGAGATTTCAACTTTGGACACAAAATTATTCTGTATTTGCTTTTTTGAAACTATGTTTGATGATATGCTGATGACATGTTCCTATAAACAGTAGAAGTTACATTATGTCCTTTTTCAAGTGTACATCCAATGCATCCAGAAAGTAAGATTTAGGCTTGTAAACAACGGCTGATTTAAGGAAGGATCATTCGGTTTCTACCAAAAGTTTTAATGTCTCAAGATAAGGTGGTATTTTAAATAACATTCCTTTCTCAAACAGTGTGGACAGTGCATTCTTTTTTCCTTTTTGTCTACAAATCTCAGTTAAGATGGCTATGATTTTTTTATTTATTGATAAAAATAAGAAGCAGTCCTTGAACTACAGTGTGATTACATGTATCCATCTTACTGTTATTTCACTAAATCAGAGTTCAAAGGTAGACACACACATAACTGGCACTACATATACATAAACCATGCCTAAATCACAGCGATTCTGAATTACATTAATCTATCAATGAACAAATCCTGATTGCAGAACCCCATATGCACGTTAAACATGTTAAAAGATCTGCTGTGGTGCAGGACAATAGAAGTCATGTATTATTCTCAGCTGGTGCAATTGAACTAGGCATTTGTCCCCAGGTGGGCGATCAGTTCAGTAACATTCTGTGGTAGACGGAAGCATAAAAGAGTATTTAACATTGTACAAACAGGAAAACAAAGACAGAGTAGCGACATGAATAAAACACACAACTATCACACAATCCTCTGATTCTCATTCTGGCCATTTTAACATATTAGCACGGGGAACTGTGATGCAAACGAGGGACCTCATTGCACTTCCTCCGACGCTCGCTCCGTCTCTCTCTGGTTTTGCACTTTCCTCCCCCTGCTGCATAAACAATAATAGCCACATCACATAATTTGTGATGTGCAATAAATTGCTCTCCTCTGCTCACTTGTCCTCCATTTCACCCATTCTAACATGTTTTGCATTAACGAATGTAAACGCCTTATCAACTGCTTAATAGACTCACTCACTCACACACACACACACACACACACACACACACACACACACACACACACACACACACACACACACACACACACACACACACACACACACGCACACACACACACGCACAGCCTGAATCCATGGATTGCCTGAGAGCAGAATACAGCGAGAGCAAATTGTTTGCTATTCTGTGGGTCACAGTTTCCATGGAGCTCGAACAAATATCCTCAGACATGGGATGTAATTTTCAAGCATCAGAGTGACAATCATTTTCAGTCCCTCCGTGTCCATCTTGGTTTTCCATTACAGTCCATTACAGTACTCTTACAGCACGTTTAGTGTCAGAGCTCGATAGTTTTTGGGTCCACGACTTGGATGAATCAATAATTCAATGTGCATTACGTCCAAAATCAACACTCCGGCATGCATTGAGTTGTCTTGAAGAATGACTTTAGCAGTCATTGTCACCAAAATGCTCTGCAGGATCGATAACCTGATCTGCTACCTTTCTCCTGTCAATGATTTGACTTTTTTTTAATAAGCGTTTTCTCCAGTACTTTTCTCCCCAGCAGCAGCAGCAGCAGCAGCAGCAGCAGCAGCAGCAGCAGCAGCAGCAGAGGTACAACTCATCACTATCAAAGCACCAGAGGACCTTTTCACACAAAGACCAAACACTCAGTGATGAGAATAACAATCGTACAAACTGTTCCAGGGTGAGTCACCATTACTCCGCTTGGCTTGGAGCTGGGGAAACGCATTCATTCAGAAATAAATGCTAGAAAGATACTGTATGAAACAAGGCTGGGCCGCTATGAACACATGATTACAGTACACACTTCAGATTTGCATGACACTAATTGTACATATTAATATACAGTAATGATAATGTGCTCTTTACTATAGCAGTTGTATACAGTTGAATGGTAGAAATGGTAATGAGTAAAGGTATTACAATTTTGGTTTGAAATATGAGACTTTTTGAGAGTATTAGTACAGATAGCTCACATCATAACAGCATTCGAGCAGAATGTCTTGCTTTGGCAATGTGATATAGGAAGGAGATAAGAAAATGTTTAATACATTTGTTAGATGTGATTCCTGCAGATTGTTTCGTGTGATCGTTAATCA
Organism: Blennius ocellaris; assembly: GCF_963422515.1. Lineage (NCBI taxonomy): Eukaryota > Metazoa > Chordata > Actinopteri > Blenniiformes > Blenniidae > Blennius > Blennius ocellaris. The sequence continues at coordinate 19,262,347 of NC_137669.1, forward strand.
TTGTAATCACATTCTCCAATCACTCTGTTAGTCGTGTCACCCTGCTCCACATGACACTGACTCTGACTAAAAGGTTAAAATATTCAAGCTCCAAACAAACATCTCAACGTTTTATTACACTAATGGGTTTCAATTATATCCTTTAAAGTCCCCCCTCCCCCTCCATGTGCCATGATGTCTCGTCCACGTCTTCATGCTTTTTGATGCCAGTACTTTTAAAATGTTTTTGACAGATTCCTCATTACCTTAATATGTTTATCCTGGTGTGGTTGTACTCAGTAATTGGAAATCTAACATTGTGCCCATGGAAATTCTATGATTAAAATCTTTTTTTTTTTTTTAAGTAAAGCAAATGTACGATTGTAGGAAAACAATCTACTTTGGTAATACCCTCAATAAAAAAGTGCTGGCAGAAGAATATTTGAATCCAGTGACTATGAACAGCTGCTATATAAAGTTCTAAATGTGCTTTTTGAAATGAACTCTAATCAGCCTGATCAACGGTTTGTAGTTTGAAAGTGCTCGATAGATAAATGCTACGCTTTCACTTCATATTCATATTGATTTTAAAATGATTTTTCTGTATGCGTTTCATGTTTCTGCAGTTGACTGAATGATCCTCAGCATGAGGTGAGATTTAAAACCTGCTCCCCTCTGGAGCCTCCTGTGAATCACTAAACTGGACGACGAGCTCCATCAGCTCCATCAACCCCGCAGATGGACTGTGATCACTCCAGGTTGTGAGGCCGTCAAACTTTGATTGCACCTTTAAATTAATCTGAAGTGGAATTAAAGTGTGTGCAGCTCCTCGGTCACACCGGTGAGAACGGCACTCCCCCTCGCTCGTCTCACTCCCTCAGTGATCCGCCGCATGCGGCCTATTTATGCTCGGAGTGCAAACAAATTTCAGGTGACTTGCTGTGTTGTTGCATCACGTAACTTCCAACATTCACAGGATACGGTGTTCATGAAAGAAGCCTCGACCGACAGCAAAAAAAATCCAACAAAAGAAGCCTTTCATTTGCAATGCATTCTGCAGCAGTGTGCACAAACATAAATAACTAAACAGCACAATCCTCTGAAGGGATACACTGCAAAAGACTCGATGCAACAATATTCAAGTGTTGCTGTAAAGCTGAGGAATAAGCACTGATATAAAGGAGAATCGGAATTGTCTAACGACGCATCTTTGTATAAGTTAAATGAGATTAATTCTGAGCAGCTCTGGATGTATAAAAGTGAAGATTGTTTGCCACTGGGGGCAATTTAACCACGGCTAAGAAAAGCGGCTTCTCTCTCATGGTTTGTGCTCTTCTTTCGCCTCCTGTTGAGCCGTTGCTCCATTTGAAACCTCAACTAGCAGACGATGAAGCCTTGATTCACTGAGAACACGGGCATCAAACTGAAGGCCCATGGGCCAAAACTGGCCTGCTAGAGTACCCAATATGGCCAACTCACCAAGAAACAGACATTTTAACACATTTTCTAAGAGTAGCAGGTGTGGCCGTTGAACTAAAATGTATTTGACATGCACTGAACTACATGATAAATTGACTTGTGCGATTATAAACTTCATGGTTTCACTTTTAGGCCCCGTTGACAAAATTTCATGTGACAACACCTAACCTGTAAAAAAAAAGTGGTGCATTTACACCGCAACAGCGAACAATGGTGTAGCTAGTATGACAGGCCACGGGAGGGCGCTGTGGCTTGTTTTTGTAATGAAATCACACAGACATGTGCAGACAACAATAAAACCTGAAGAAAATCGAGAACCGCTGATTTGATGAAAGAACAAGCAGCAAAAGCAAACGGAGGACAAAGGTCATGTGGAGTCAGAGGATCAAACACAACCGCAGTACTAAACTTTTCTTTGAGCGTTGATGCTCAGTTCTATTTATATTCACCAAAAAAAGTTGGATCTTCACTCTGGCCTGAATTAAGGGATTTGGATTTGTTTACCACCTCCTGGGCAACTCAGCAGGTTAGCACCGTTAGCGTTCGCTCATGTCCTGATAGAAACAGAAATGCTCCACACACAAAAAAAAAAAAAATCCGAAAATGTGTTTTTCTTTGCCCGAAGCGAGAGTAAATAAAAGTCTCTGTCAGTTCTCTCACTGTTGGATAAATATTGTCACAGATCTCTCAATGAGCTGTGAAGCCCCATGTTCATTCAGCCGACATGAGACCGCTGAGCTCCGCAAATAGGCGTCATGACTCAGTTCAGCAAAGGTTAATTCAGATAACATGAAGACGGAGGACTGCGATGTTTGGACACCTGACGTCGGAGTGAAGGACAGAGCAGTGAGGGTCAGTGAAGTCACACTGCATGAGATCCTTTAGGTCAAAGCACAAGACACTTACACTAATGACTTTCTACAATTAATCTATAGATCTATTCGTCAAAGCTACTTACTCACTCATTCATCCCATCATGGACATACAGTAAAGCCACAGTTCGCCAACCAACCCTGTCCTGAGCTTTGGCTTGCTCATCTCTCCCTTATATTGTCATCTCTGCCAAACAAGTTGCTTTGCAGGGGTTGGATCCTTCTGACTGGATGAGGGATTCGTAGGTGGCTTCTGGAGAGGGAACGGTGATAGAACAGGCTGATCCGGGGAGCTAATGAAGGAGTCCAGACTGGTAGTGCGGTATATCAAGGCTTTGCAAATGATGAGTTTTTGCTGGTGAGCAGTAGAGGAGACTGTTACAGTCGAGACAGGAAGCAATGAAAAGGAGGAGGAGGAGGAGAGAGAAGAGCAAACATGTGGAAGGAGGCTGTTCCACTTTGTGTCTGATGTGCTGGTAGAAGATGAGGAGGTTGAGACTGTCAATGTTCAGTTAAAAGAAAATGTATTTGAGCCAGGACTTTGTAATCTTGGTGAAGACGAGGAGCTGGATATCATCAAATAATCTGTATGATAATACAGATACTATGACGTGGTGGGGACTGAGAAGTGAATGTTGGGGGAGAGGAGCATGGAGGGATTGGCAGTTCATGATGGAGATGAACTGTAGCCTGTGGGATACACATTATTTGATCCAGTTAAGGTAGACATGAGGATTAGAGATGGAATGTTTGATAATGTCAAAAGCAGCACTGGAATCAAAGAGGATGAAGATGTTGAGGATGTGTTGGGGATTTTGAGAGGGGCCGTTTCACTACAATGGCTTGGTCGTGATCTGAACTGAAACATGTCATCAGCGTAGAGATGGTGTTTCAATCGGGAGGCCTCAGCATGTTCCACATTAATCTCCAACTTGCACTTCAAGCAGGTGGTATCTAAAAAGTACGACTGAGCAAACTGTCTTATGTCCCAGGCTCCATTGTGTTCACTCTTTGTGGGGTTTGTCCAGCGTCAGCAAGCCAATGCTGTACGGGATGAGCGGGGAAAAAAAAAAAAAAAAAGCTAAAACAGTGAATCGAGCTGAGGGAAACTTCAGAGCTGGGTAATAATTCCCCGTGGGTTTGTCACAAACAGCTTCTTTTATTGCCACACATAACCGTTTATCTACTGTTAATGCATTTATACACAGAGGACTTTTTTATTCCAGTAATTTCTTCGCTGTACAGTGTCGGAGTAATCAGCACACCGGGCCAGTGTGAAATTTACATGTTCTGTATTATCCTGCCACCACCGAAGGTTAAATAGGTTGATTGCCGACTATTATCATTGTCTGTAAGCGCCAGTGTGTGTCACTTTGTGTTTGGTGTTAGAAGACTGACTGCCTATACATACTTACGTAAAGTGTAGCTGCATGTGTATCTACTGTGAACGGTGAATGGACTGAAAGACTGAAATAAGAACCCAGAATAGGAAACATGTGGAGACTGGAGATGTGGTAAAGTCGTGGGAGGGTTTTTTTATTTGAACTTGGGCACCGTGCTGATTTGCTCTTCACCAAACCTGAACATCAGATATGAAGGAGCAGCACAGCAGACGCCTTTTCAGAACAGCAGTGTAACTTAAACTCTCATCTGTCGTCTTTCTATTTTGTCCTGCTTCCTGCAGTCAGTATCTTCCCCCAAACCCACCGAGGAGGAGAGAGTGACCTGTCTCCTCTTTCAGCTTTCATTCAGTAAAAACTCAACGCAGGAACCACGAGACGCCTCAGAAAAGGTGGAGACCAATGAAGCATCACTTCAGTTTGTTGTCTCTGTGCGCTGGACACATCTTATTGTCTCTAATCTCCTAAAGGCCAGACAAAAAGACAGACTTGATGCAACAAAAACAAAGGATCGAACAAAACACAAGAAACAAGCTGCAAATAGACGACACACTCCAAAAATAGATGCACCTTAAAGCGATGTCTCTGATTTTTTTTTTTTTTTTTTTTTTATAATCAGTGTGTCTCTGTTTGTCAGGTTTGATTCCATGTATTTCCCCTGACCTGAATGTTGCTCTGAAGCTTGTTATCGTCTGCAAAACCAGACCGATAACAACATGGATGAGTTATAAAACTCTTCAGTTCAATATTCTCCCACATTCAGGATTCATAATCCGTGTGTCACTGTCAAGATACTTTGTTGTATCATGAGTGGGACATCTGAGGACACAGCAGAGTACTTTTTAGTACTCTCGACTCAAAGCACAAATATACTCGACATATAGTTTGCATGTTGTTTCTGTGTATGTGTCAGTTGGCTCTGGGTACTCAGTTTTCCTTATGCAATCTGGATGGATGGATGGATGGATGGATGGATGGATGGATGGAGCGATTACCCAAAAGAGGAAGTCGAGTAACAACAAGTGGAAAGCTCTTGCATCTATTTTGTGTACTTTCAGAACCTTGGACTTTTTCAGTTGTTTGTTTGCTGGATTTTTTTTTTTTTGTAATGTTTCCTTGATAAAAACACAGCTCCACAATTAATGTGTAGAAGTTACAGAATTTAAAATGACTGATGATGAGGTTAAATGTCTGCCACTCATTTGATAATCATGGAGGTCGAAAAAGAAAAACTTGCACATTTTAATTTAAAATGCAGATGGTATTCACCTCCTTCCCGGTGAGTGGGACAGCTGAAAGCTCAGGAGACGGAGAGCTACTCAGTGTGAGAAAACCCCGAGGCCTTTCACCTTTTATTCACACACACTTAATAATGAATGCAGGACTAACACCACAAGACATTGACGGGCCAGAAGCAGGTAAAGTCACAAAATTCACATTAAGCTGTGAGTTTTGAGTGAGGGAAAAAAAAAAAAAAAGATGATACTGGTTGACTCATGGGCGCTGTAAACTGTTGCGAGTGTTCATGTGCCACCCACCACAACATGTTCACAATGCCTTCAAAAGGCATTGATTCTCAATAAAGTCACATTTAAATTTTGCTTGAGCACATTTCAGAAAGAAGAGCAGAGAATAAAAAAAAAAAAAAAAGCTTTGCTTCCTCCCACACCTTTTCAGACACGATTACTGTTTGTGTCTATGTGTGGTTTAAAAGGGGGTGTATACGCTGTAGCTGCGGGGGTACATTTACATATAAACCACGTACATAAAGTGGTGTGTAAATTGTTAACATGTACATGACCAGAATATATTATCATCCAGAGGTTGAATCGGTATTTTTTTCACATCCTTTTCTCCACTTTAATAAACAAAAGAAATACATTCGCCACCTCTGCAACAGGCTGAGGACGAAGAACAACCCACACTTTTAAAATGTACCCAGTCCTGTACAACTCAGTGAAGAAGCGCGCGGATCCAATATCCTGTCCGAGTCCTCAATGGGAAAACATTTTGTGACAAATAAAAAGAATGATGCGATATTTAATGTAACAGCATACCATGCAAGTAAAATGAATAATCATATTGTAAAATTAAAAAAAATAAAAATACGCTGCTGTGACTGTAAACATGCATCCATTCATAAAATGTACAGCAACTGTTCTGGGGTGGAAATGGAGACCTAAAACACAATGAACGTTTTCAGTTTTCACTCAAAAAATTGTGATTTAAATGGGGCCATAGTCCGTTTTCTGGACATTCTTCTTCCTTTTTTTTTTTCAAACAAGTCAGTTAATCTTGACAAATTAGTTGCCAGACACATTTTACACCCAACTGGAGGGAGAACAAAATGCATTAGTCATAATTAACAAAGGACACAGACGTCTGCTGTTGATCAATCGCACTGGTCACCATGATACATATTGATTTTGTGTTTCAGACAGAAGCTCTGTGGATTGAGAAAACTGCTCTTAAGTCTCAATATTCAATGGGGCTGAGCTGAAAACAACAAGGGTTAAATCAGCTGAAGATGATTCGACCGCTTTACTACTTAATGAAGACCATGTACAGTGTTTTCCACACTGTTTGTACTGATATGACGGGTGTGATAATTCTCTAAATTGAATTTACTTATTCCTGAAATCCTTCTAAACTAAATCCTGTATCATTTATATGGTTCTTTTCTGAAGACAAACTAAAAAAGATGTAATAGTACAAAGTATACCTGTGATAGGTTAGTGAAGAACTCGTACAGATTTGAGTAATTTCCCATTGTTACACTGATGTGTGTTTTCCCCTTTTTTCCCACTTGTTAAATGTTGATTTTACTTTTTTTTTGGTTATCTTCCTTGAAATGATGGGGCCCTGAGTCTGCTCTCGTCAGTAAACACACCGAGTCTTAAAAAGTCAAGAACAAATGGATCACAGCGGGGAAACACAAAAAGGTTTACTTGTTTTTCTCAGGTCGGAGGAAGTCTTGAGGAATTGAAATCACTCGCGGAGGGCAGACCTTGGATTTGGTGCTATTACTGTACAAATGCCATACACGGCCCCTGACGGCGAGGATATTGGGCTCTGGGTAAACACCGGCTAACAAGCCTGACAAACCGAGGCACGAGAGGCGGGGGGGGGAGAGGGGAGGGTGGATCTAATGAGATCTGGGAGAGGTAAGACGGGAGGGAGGGAGAATGCAGGAAGGTGAAAGTGAACAGTGATGAGTTAGCAGGTGCGATGGGCTGTGAAATTGCCGTTAGTCTATCTAGTTGCCGCGTTACGACAATTAGCGCCAATCGGGCCCAGCTGTGTACTGACCTCTTCCCAGCCCCTCCCATTGTCGTAGGAGATGACGTCCAGCAGAGGTTTGGACAGGTAGCCATCATTGTTGAAGGAATAGTCCCGCCCACCGATGGATATGTTTGTGAAGTACCTGAAACAAAAATTAGAGGTTAGAGCTTCTTATTACAGCGTAAAACACCCTCCTGTGTTTTCCAGCCTGTTAGTACTCCTCGGCTTCTCCGGGTTGTGTCTTTGAATAAAGACATGCTGCCACACTTGCTCCTTTATCGATGCATTTTTAAATGCGTATTGCTTTGACTAACGGCTTTAGCTTGATGAAATTGCAGAAACAAACGCCGTCAAAAGCCAACACGTTATCACAATAAAAGGACAATAAAAGGCAATGAGACGAGCGCTGAGTGATATCGACCGCCGTACGGCTCCGGTGTCTTCACAGTTGCAGGGGGGGGAAAAAAAGAGAGACATCAAATGCTGAAATAAAATGGACAGAAAAGAAAATAAGAAAACATTGCGTACTCTCTCTGCAAGACTCATCAGCCATAAATACAGGATGTGAAAACCTTCCAAACACTTCATCTTATCCATTGATTTCTTCACTACATGATATCAACTTCTACTTTCATTATAAATATCATGGTGATTATTGGTTATATGATTAATAAATCGATCACCATTTTTCGATATTGTTATGTTTCACATGAGGGCTGCCTGTTGTGGCAGTGATATTCATTTAGAACAAATTATTTAATTTTTGTGACTTTTGACATTGATATTGTTGTAGCATTACACACTGTTGGAAAGTTTCCTATAGCTCTATATGCTAACAAATTAAAAAAAAACCAAACAATACACTGAAAAAAAAATTGGGGGGTCAAACATAGGAGTTATTAATTGGAGGCATTGAGGATCATGATTGACACACAATATCGCACGCACACAATTAATTTAGCATGTTTGATCTAATGGATCTCAATCAACAGTTTAATTTTCCATAAAAAAAAAGAAAAGAAGCCATCAAGGAAATATCTGAAAGATTGTAATAAAAAAAGAAGAAAGGCAGAAGGGGAAGCTTGAAGGAAAAAAAACAGAATCAAATAACCAAAGCCATATGAGTGGAGCAGAAACTTTCACTGCAGGGAACAAACATCAGGGACTCTGAACTAAAGACAAAACACATTTGTGCTCATATGAGAGGAAATCACATTGTTGAAGTGTGGAGACCAGAAGGAGGCGAGAAAACAAAGGCCAGAGGAGGGGAGGCAGAGAGAATTCGCTAAAATCTTCTCCCCATCTTCAGGTGCAATCTTGTGACAGGAAAGCAGCGGGAGGCTCACAAAGGAGGAAAACTAAGAGGAGAGGAAGGCTGAAAGAGTAGGCACTGGCAGAACAAGCACTCCAGTGCACCTTTAATGTCGGGGAAGACAAAACCGAGGAGTGTTAGTCCGAAGCAGAGCGACAGCCGCCGAGGAAGAGAGCTTTACTTTTGATGTTTCCTAATGAAACATCTACCTTAAAAGCATCAAGAAAAAAAAAAAAAGAAAAGCACATCAAAAGCATCCTAATGAAACCATACTCTCAAACATAGCCGAGAGTCGGCTGAAAGAAAACCTCGACAACAACGCAAATGACACTTAATCAAATGCATTCAGGCCTGGAAACAGACCCGCAACTTCAAAAAGGAGAGCCGCACTGTTGTACAGTCAGAGGCAGACTTTGCAAACCTGACTGGAAATCTAAATCAGGATTTTCACGTTCGAATGATACAAGGAATCTTTATGGTCTCCATCCAACTTGTTTTTAAATTGTTTTTAAACTCCACCCAGCCGCTCCAGACTCAAACCAGTGAGATTCTGACTGTGAGGCAAGAAGCATGAACCACCACACAATGGCTCCACTGTGTGTTCTGGGAAGTTTCCAGATTTATTTGACTGAAAATCCGATTTATAATCTGGAATTATTAAATGGACAATGATTTCCTTGCTTGTGTACTTTCTTCTGCAGAATTTGCAAGTTCATGTTCATGTTCATTAAAACCAAACTACCCAAGTCAATAACTGCATAATTAAAAGAGATTTTATCGCATTTGCAAGAAGACTCAGAAAAGTGTGCCAGTGACTCTTAATTAAAAGTTCATTTGGTCGAAGACAGTTCATCAGCTCTCATTAAAGATCCACTTCATGACTTCTCTCTCGTTTCACAGAAATGACATTTGAGGAATATGGTAAATATTTGTGATGCCACTAGAAACTCAACCTTTGATGCTTTTTTTTTTCACTCCTCAAAGTAAAAGACTCATAATGAGCCAATTCTCAAAAGATGATTGAATAATTAAGTGTGGTTCAAACATCTTCAACCAGTTCAATTTGAAAAGTAAAAATACTTTAAAACATCAATATGGACGACAGAAATCAGGATATTATATGTGTATCACTGCTAATGTGCTTGACTTTTAAATGAAGTGAGCGAGAGCTTAATCCATCCCATTGTAAATTAAATAAGGCTCTCCATGTTAAATACATATTTTTTTTTAAACCGGCGGAATATATTTCCATTTTGGTTTTAAGAGGGAGCTATTCTTCACAAGGATTTACAGTCCAGGAGGGAAATGAGATTTTGCTCCTATAGGTGCGTCTGTAAGAAGAACAGCGGGCCGAGTGCTGCACGGTTGCTCCCTGCGAGACAAAAACGCTTCTTTAAAATTAAGACAAATGATCAACTATCTCATGAAAAATCTTATTATTAAACTGCTACTAAACCAATGACCCATGGCTGTAATGAACAAGCCAATATTCTTTTTTTTTTTTCCTATCAGAGTACTAATTTACATCATGATGCATGGTGCACTAGTGAACAGGATGGCGAGAGAGCAGCTTGGCAACCATTTTCTTGTTTGATAACAAAGGAAAGAGTCATTATTACCGTTTTCCCAATTTTATTTTACTCAATCATGAACAAATGTATGCAGTAATAAGTAATTAATGATTCGAATAACTACTTTATAACACTAAATGATCAACTAAACGATCAACCATAAAACTATTTCCATCAGAGAAACGCACTGGTGAAGAAAGCACATGTGCTCTATTTAAGTAAAAACGACTCCAGGCAACCACATTATGGAAATTCAACAGTCACTTTCTGGGATTTTATAAAAATACTTATATGCAATTGCAAAAGCAAGTTGCTCTTAGATGCTGCACAATTTGGAGATAATTTCCTAAAATGTGATCGTCACCACAGATGGGTCGAGTCACTGCGACTTTTTAAGAGGAATTAAAAAAGATCGTGCATTACTTGGATAGAACGTTTCATACTCTCTGCTATTTTCTTTGCAGAAGCTGTGTTCGTCCTTTAGGAACTCCCACTGAAATATGTGAAATACCCCGGAGAGTTGTTTAAGCATATTATAAGACTTTTTGTTTCTACTTTTGATACTTAAAACATAATTTTTAAATCCATTTGTTAATATAAAAGTTTGTCGAAAAGAGTAAAAATTATTTAAGTCAAATTTTTCCCTTTTACCTTTAAAAAGTCAATGTATTGCTCAGTAGGAAAGGCTGCCTACACAATACTGAGTCATACTATAGCACACTATATTGTGCTTTGTACAAAAGAGCTGAAATATGACATACTGAATGCTGACACAAACAAATATTGCCTCATAAAGACGCCTGAAGTGCACTGCTTCTCACTGAACATGCTGACGGTGGTAAAGGTGTGAAAAAAAAACAAAAAAACTCTGCTTCAATTTATTCTGTGAATCACAATCCGCCGGGCAGCGCACTCATCCCACTGCTCGTATGAGACAGATTTGGTAAAAATGCATGAAGTCGGATTTCAAGAGCAACAGGAACTCGTCATTACAAACAAACAATATGAGGAAGCTGAAATTTGGAGGCGGACGACTCGGCGAAGTGGCTGCGGAACGCATGCAAATGGCGGCGTCGCGGGAAAGTTCAAGGGACGTGTTCAGCTGCTTCCCCCGATTCACTCCGGAGGTTGTGCATTTCTACCTTCTAATCACAACATCCATCAAGTGATTGGTGGCTCGGCGGCGTAATGATAAACACCTCCACTGCCATTACGTCGCAGTAATATTGGGAGTATTGCTGCGCGTGTAATCATGTCTATCTGCAGCGGCTGAAATGAAAAAAGAAAAAAAGAAAAAATCCAGTTCCAAAACACATCAGCCACAGACGTAACCTCACACACACTTTGCAATCTCTGTGGGCACTTTGACAAAAAGCTACCTGCGTGGATTCATGTCCACCCAGGTTTTGACTGCAGAGGAGCTGCCGGCGGGCGTTTTGCACGGGGAGACTTCTGACCCGCCGGGCGCCTGCAAGCAGCTGATGTTGGCTGACATCTGGAAGGCCCATGAGGATTCCAATATTTCCGTCTCACCTGGTTTCACCCCAGAGAAAAAGCCTGCCTCCGGGCTCGGAGTGGAACGAGTCAGCAGCATCTCCATCTTCTCCGCCGAGTGCTGCCCGCCGGCCGGCCGGCGAGTGTGCCAAGGCTACAATTCTCCCTCAGTCCTTCATTCTTCACTTCTGTTGAATGCCACGTGGCTCCTTGCTACCAACACACATTTTCTTCTCTCTTTTTTTTTTTTTTTCTTTCTCCCCCGCAGAAGGTACAGTACAGAGAGGGAGGGAATCGGGGGTGACAGTCAGAGAGGTCCCAGAAAGAATGAAGGATTTGGGGAAAGAAAAATCCGATGATCACAGCAAAAAAAAAACCTTCACCAACATTGGAAGCACAGAAACTGCTGATCCAAACAGATGTAAAGCAAAAATCCAACAAACAAAGAAGTTTAACATTGTATTTTAAAAATGTTACCTGAAGATGTTTCCCCCACAAACCTTTTATCATCCTATTTGTTATTTTCTTTTTCAGACCAGAAACCACACAAAACCTGGAAGTAAATCGAGTAGCTTCAATTCTTCTGGTATTTGTTTTTTTTATAAAAATACATGAAATAGTGAAACAACATTAGGACTAAAATTTATAAGTGCTTCAATAGGATTTATGAGGGCTGAGGTGAGTCTCAAAGGCAATGTTGAGTTTGACTTATATTATTGTGACTTTTTTCACAAAGTTCCCAGTTTCGTTCGCTCACATTATTAGATTATGTTTATTGTAGTCAATTATTGGTTATGGGAGATATTTGCGATTATTTTGAGTCCCACTCTGAGTATATTTATATATACACGTGGTATCAATATAACCTCTTTATCATTACACAGTGTCTCTTGGTTGTGGTTTGCTTGGCTGCTCTTTACATGTACGGAACAACTACGAATCAATCAAGTAAAGTCATTTTCAAAAAGCCTTAATTGATTGACTGTTATTCCCTGTTGTAAGTCAGCGGTATTAAGATACAAAATGAAAGTTGCTGCAGGGATGCAGTCAATGGCTAATGGGACAAATAACATTGTAATTACTTCCTGTAATTAATTTCTCTGAAATAGAATGTAGATTTGAACTGGTGACCCATCAGGTAGAATCACATGAGGGTAGAGGAGAGGAGAAGAAGAGGGCGAACCGGAGTGTCTCAGTGGGACATAACGCAGCGCCCCATCGACACAATATTTACACCACAGCGGAACCATGCTGGAGACTGATTTAATCAATGAATTTATTACATGATAGCTGTGCATCAAGCAACGGGGAAAGACTCTACCTGTGGAATAAGTGCCCGCTTTATGAGTTTATCAGTTATATTACAGACATTGTGGACGAGAGCGCGAGAGGGAATAAAGGGACACCGTTGCCTTGAGAAGCCCTGAAGAGGAAGAAGACACAAAAGAAGAGGACTTGATAAATACATTTAGGTGACACACAAAAGAAGAATACCTGAAAAGGACAAAGAAAAAGAAGAATCTTGAAAATGCTTAAAGAAAAAAACTACAATACAAAAGACACAAAACAAGAAGACTTGCAATAAGAAAAGAAGACCTTAAGAAGAGCGTTTGAAAAAGACACAAAGTAATAAAACAAAGAAAACTTTGAGAAGACTTGAAGAGACATGAAGAAGACCTTAAGAAGATTACATAAAGACACGAGGAAGAAGACTCGAAGAGGACAAAAGTACTTGGAAAATACACAAAGAACATTTGAAGGAAAACACGGACGCAAGAGATGACCACTTGAAGAAGAAACCGAGAAGACATATAACGAGACACAAAAAAGATATACAAAACAAGTTGAAGAGAAAGACTTGGAAAGACCAAAAACATTAACACAATAGAAAATGTCAATAAAACACTCAATAGACACTTGAAAGAGGAATTAAATAAACCAAAAAGAGAAAGACAGATTTGAAGAAGACGACCTGAAAAACACAAATGAGGGGAAAAAAAACACAAAATAAGAAGCACTGAAGAAAGCAAAAAGAAGAAGGAACAAAGGAGAGGAAGGAAAGCCACAGAGAGATTAAGGACGGGAGGTGAGGGAAGGTTAAATGCACAATTCGGGGGTTGCTTTGGAGAGTGAAACTTTCTTCCATCTTTTCATCAGCGGGGACAGAAGTTCACCCTGACCTTTGCGTGCTCACACAGGCCTGCAGGAACAAACCGGTGGGCAGCTGAGCGCCGACTTCCTCAAGGTGACGATTCAGTCCAGCGACACGTCCAGCTGGTAATGGCACACCTGGCCAAGCGCCGAGAAGTTCATGCCCAGAAAAGTGTTTAAAATACCCGAGGAAGCAAGAGAGAAGAAGAAGAAAAAAAAAAAAAAACGCCAAACCAGAACAAACTGCAGCTTCACTGACAATATTCCAACTTAATGGGCGATTAAATCAAACGGGAAAACGCAACATTATCCGAGTTTTGACTAATTGCTGACAGGAGTGTGTGTTAATGGACACACTCCTGCGATCATGAACACAGGCGCTGGTATGCGTGTGTTTTACAGCAACACCACAACAAGCACATTACTCCGGGTGTTTTCACACCAGCCCCCTATTAAAACAACCTGGTTGGGTTTTGGGACCGAGTGCGGAGCGTTGGGTCGGTGAAGCATTGGTATTACTGTGCGGAAATAACCAAACACAACTGGAACGCCAGTAGGTGGTAACACTGAACGCTAGATTTGTCTTTGAATCCCCGAAAAATACAACAAAATACTTTTGGAACAGCTGGTGATGCTTCTTTTCACTCTTCATTTCAACATTGCTAAATCACTGTGAAAACCCCCCCCCAAAACAAAACAAAACCCAAAGTCTTATTCTGTTATTTGCAATAACTCGTCTGCCCACTCAGGTGTGGTATTTAGGAAAGCGAGGAGAGAAATCATTGACTGGAAAAGACAGGTGTGTGTGTTAATGGACACACTCCTGCGATCATGAACACAGACGCTGGTATGCGAGTGTGAATTTTCCATTCCAGACTCGGTCTCTTTGGCGGAAAGTGGTTTTGTAACCACTACTACATCTTCAAATGTGTAAGAAGAGGGAGAGATGGAGGGAGAGAGATGGAGGGAGGGAGAGAGAGAGCGAGAGAGAGCGAGAGAGATGAGTGAGTGAATGATCAAGCGTTGCTTCATGCTTCATATAATGAAAGTCTGGGATTTGTCAGCATTTACTCTCCAACTTGCTTCATCTTTCTCTCCTCGTATGTGTAGCTCACCATTTTATTTATTTATTTGCGAGAGGTTTGATGTTCCATATTATTGGATATATTTTTGGAATGGAAAGAAAAAATAGAATAAATAAATCATGGCGTGAAGGCAGCTTTGAGCAACCTTTAACACGCACACACACACACACACACAAAAAGAGCACAGCTCATGTCTTTCTACACTGCGAATCAAAGACGCATCATTCCAGAGAAATAAAAGCTTGTAGACTAAAAAAATCTTCTTGTTTCAGATATTATTTTTTCATATTTCAAACTTATTCAATGTTATTAAAAAGAGAAAGACCTTTGTGATCTTTACCGCAATTTCAAACAGGGAACGACTGCAATATGCCCTGAAATAACGAAATGGGGACACGTGTCAGTTGAAACTTTCTTCTCAGTCATGGAAATATTCTTACATCACTTTGAATATTAATTGCTTTTTTTGCAATTGAACTGTGGCGCGGTTGTGGGATGAATTACACGTTGGATATCAACACAAAGCACAATCAGATTGTTTATCTGTGAAATGTTTGCAGTAAAGTGAGATGAGATTTAGGAAGCGCTGGACTGTAACGTTGTGCTGGATCATGATGTGATGGCGGGAACTGGGTATGTAGCTGAACCTTTGATAGAGCATTCGTCATGTTTTAATAACTTTTATATGCCAGTAAATCCAAAATGATGGTATTTTCCAGTGACAGTGTTACCTACTAACTTCAAGAACCACCACTGTTCAGAAAAACGAGTTTACACTTAATTATTCCCCTAATCACAACGAGAAGAAAAAGTTACAATTTTGAAATGCTGCTAATGCAATTGTACACCACAGCCTTAGTATATAGTTCTTCTGCACATGCTCAGTAAATGAGTCCATTAATCCGAGTCCAGATTCTCCTGGGACTAGATGGTTTTATAATGGCGAGTCGCCTGTAATAATCCAACTTCATTATCTTTATCATTTGTTTATTGCGTATTAATCAGCATGGACGTGTGTTTCATCACAAAAACAACCAACAGCACTCACTCGTGGCCGAACTTGAAAATAGAATTTTCAGCTTTCCTTATGTGGAAACGTATATTTTTGCCAAAACATTGCTGTGTAAACACCAAAATCTTCTAATATGAAAACGCAAAAACGATGTATTTTCACTGGATTGGAAAATCTTCAAAAGGGTCTTTAAAAAAAACAACACAATTTTTTTCTTAATCAAATCAAAGCTGCAACATTACATTTCCAAACCTCTTTCTTTTTCTACCAAACTAACTAAAGCGCAGAGAGCGCAGTGGGATTAGTTGATTTTCTTCAATGAAATGAGACTCCGGCATTGTGAGGCGACGCCCATAAACAGCCTCGATAACGACGACCCTCCACATCTCATTCAGTTCTTAATGAATTACCTTCGACTGAATGCTCTGTGATTGTCTTGGAACCACGTAAAGATCAGCAGGACGATGCAATCAATGGTTTAGTGACCCAGCTTCTTACTGCCGCTACTATAGACTTTACTCCAATATCCACTCTCCCTCTCTCTCCATGTGTTCTGATGAAACTCAAGGAGAATAAAGAAAACAAACAAGTCGTGGGTTTCTCCGACACTTTTGCCACAAAATGTTGGACATTTTAAACAATATAACAAAAGACTTAGTGCCTCCATTTATCTCATATCTAAATTATAATGCTTGAAGGAAAGATGAATGAAACGATCTTCCTGTGAGATATTTCATCGGCTGAGGTTCTGTTTGATTTTGTTTGGTTCATTTCCAGAGCAAGGCTTTACTGGGATCAGTCCATCTGTGCTTTGTCAACAATGTACAGTCACAACATATCTTATAGTCAAGTTTGTTATTCAGCCTGCCGGCGATCACATGCAACATTATATAAGAGGTAAATGGACTCATACGAAGCATTTCACCGCCATTCACACACTTACACATTTATGCTGACAGCTGCCACTCAACGTGCTTTTGCATTTGTGGGATGAGACGGACTATTATATATGTCATTTAAACCCAAATGACAAACAAAGTTGATATTATATTCCTAATAGCTCGAAAAGATGTGGCGGGAGGGATTTATGTCACGTCTGACATTATATGACTGTAAAAGATTGTACATCAACATATTATACCCATGAAGTTGTTCCCGATTCAGCCGATTGAACTTCCATCTTTCTTTTCTATTCTGTCACCGACCCGGACGTTCTCCTCGTGTAAGGTGCATAAAAAGCATAGTGAATACTCCTGCGTTCTCAACAAGTGTCCTTCTCTTTTTCTTCCTCTCTCACACTTATAGTCTCCTATTGAATGAGACGACTCACAGTCCATCGCTCTCCGTGACGGGGTGGCTGAAGGCCTCGGCCGCGTCCTCGGGTGGCTGACTCACGTCGCACGCCGTGGAGAAAAATGCCTATATTTAATGCTTCTGTCCTTACCCACACAAACAGACGTATCACAGCCGATGAGAGACCGACAGGCCTTTGGCTGAATCACGCTGCACAAATGAAAGGCTCTTGGCCGTGAACACCGGTGGGGGGGTGGGGGGGGGGTGGGCTTGACAGAGATGTAAAGACAATCATGACTCCTGGGTGACTCATAGATTTTGTGGTGAAGGAGAGCGGAGAAGCAGCGGATCTGTTTTGTGTGATTTAACTGGGCTGCGTGTGGCTCTTTAATATTCATAAATCGTCAGAAGGTTGGGTGTGAGACATTTTAAGATGTCGTCAGGAGGACTGTGGAGTCTGGAGTAGCCCGAACCGCTGCATCTTAAACAGCCGACCACCGGGGAAGATTTGAAGGGAGCTGCTGAGAGGCAACCCGGGAAACACGCAGAAACAAATCTGTGATCAGTGGCTCGCTGGATGTAGTCGGTCTGATGAAAAGGGAAGAGCCAGACAGGTTAAGTCCTTCTCTGTATCAGCAGGTGAGTCACCGGCAAAAGAATAATAAATGATACACACTGTAACACACTTATCTGATATTTTACCGCTCAAAATCTCTGGAATTCTGTATTTTGGTTTGTGATATTCGTATTTTTTACATTGCCAAGAGACGTCTGAGAACTATTAGTCAATTTCAATGGACACATTTTAATTAAGTTTAATCTGTGAAATAACACATTAGTGGTCTGATGACAAGGCGAATAATGTGCTCTCAGAGATTGATATAAAACTATATAAATATGTTCTATCAAACTGATAGAGCAGACTCATATCAGACCTGATTTATTAAAGGGTTGCTCGTATAAAAACGGGTATAAACAGGATATTGTGCACACACTTGTTGAAGTTGATCACTAATTCATTGCACAGACGTTGCATCTCACAGACACACTTCATTCAGCGCATTCACAGACATTAATATTTGTTGTGTCTGTAATTTCTGTGAATTACCTGAAATCATTTATGATCCACAGTAGCTGAAAACCATTCCATTGTTTATCAATACATAATATTTTAAATGCATTTATAGCATTTCCTCATCTGCCTTCCCGTGACTTTTAGCTTCAGAGTTTATTAAAAGTTATTTTTTCATTGTGCCACTTTTGGAATCTATTTCTTTCCCATATTGCATTTTTCTTTTTCTTCAAATTTCAGATTTAATCACAGTGTAAAGTTTACAAGGTAATTAACACATTCAGTAAGTTGATCAAATCCATTTACAATATTTATGGCCATGTATATTTACCATATACATGTTAAAAGAGCAAATTAAGTTGGTTGAATTAATCTCCTGAGATTTCAGATATGTTCACCTCAGTTAAAGCCTTTCTCAATGTTCATTGGTTGGTCAAGACACATGCAAATGTCATTTGATGGCAGTAATCAGCAATCTGTTGGTGTGACCATATAAGCGAGCAAACCTCTACTTGTCCCAGACAAATGATAACGATAAATGAATTAACTATATTGTGTATTTTCACAGCTTCAACAGTCTTTACACTGTTCATCACACTCACCCACGCGTCAGTGGCGACAGGTAGCGTTCAAGGTTCCTCCGCCTCCACTGGGAGCAATTTGGGGTTGAATGTGACGCTCAATGACACTTCAGCACATGAATAGTCGGATGAAGGATGCATTTCTTACAATTAAAGTGTAAATAGCACAAATTGGGTACTCCAAAAATAATTGAAGCAATCAAAAGTACCCGCACTAGCATGAGAAAACTTCTATCCAACTTTGCTATTCATTGATTTCAAAAGCTAAATGATTGGCTTCATTGTGTTTTTTTTTTTTATTATTATTTATTATTTCATTGTTACCAGTGGTATCATTTAAAATTTAAAATTAACAGCTTACAGCAAAAATAAATTCAAGTTTATCACTCTTTAGTTGATAAATAGAATAGATGGAAAAAGTTTGTCGGGCCAGATATCACTTTTGTTTTTAAACTCTGTTTTTGCACGAAAAGTTGGGAAAATGACTTATTTTATCACAATGCCAAAAGTGACAGCACCATCGTCCGGCTCCTCAGTGAACCACAGGAAAATAGAAACCACCTCCTCTTTAACGTGCCATTATGTGCACAGTTTTGACATTAATAAAAAAGAAAAACTCCCACAGACACCTGCACTGGCGTGTGGAGGAGGCCCTCTCCAAAATGTGAAATGTGATTTCTCCACAGATAGAAGTTTGCAGAAGCAAACTTCACTAAATGGTAGTCCCTGCTCCAAAGAAGGCTGTTCTTCTTCACCTTCACATTGTCGAGCCGCAGAGAGGATGGTGAATATGCAGCTTCTCGGCTTCTCTGTACTCATAACTAAAGAAATGCTGAGAAAAAAACCCAACAATGAACCTTTTTACTTTCTAGCAACCAGTCACACACCAAAAAATGCTTTTGTGTTTGGCTTGGAGGAAAAAAACCCCACGACACAAAGTTAACAAGTGAGAAGAAGCAGATCCAACCTCAGGCCTCTTCGCTTTGAGGCACCATGTTAGCGACTGAGGAGTCTTGTTGATAATTTGAGTGTGAGAAGTATTACTCTGGCACAACTATTGATGAATCGATGACAGAGCTGCAAAATAAACTAAGGCCCTGCTTCCATGACATTTCCAAGTGAAAACACAGGACTTTTGTCGCATTTTGGTCCGTTTACGTGACGACGGTGCTCAGAATCACTGAAAATGCAACTTTTTGAAAATGACTTCCAAGGTGGAACTCTGACCGTCTCCATGTGGACGTTGTAAACAGTTCTTCTGCACACGCTCAGTAGATGTCTGCCACTAAATTTTTCTCTGTGTAAATGTGTGTGTGTGTGGTTTCATTTCAAAAACAAAACAACAGCACCCACTCATCGAAACATGAAAACATAATTTTCAGTGATTCTTGCCGTTTTCACGTAAACAGACGTTTTCAAAACTTTGCCGTGTAAATGCGAAACCTTTCTGAAAGGAAAATGCAAAAAACAATGCGATTTCACTTGAAACGTCATTTAAAATGGGGCCGAGCATGAGTTAAATCTAATGTCCTAAATGTGAGCACAATTTTGTAACTTTGAGCAGTCACATGATGACAAACCGAACATCTCTGTCGTGTGCGATACAAGACACAAACTCACGTCAAACAAGCTCAAAAGCATGTTTTTGGACTGTGGGAGGAAGCCGGAATGCACAAAGAACCACTAACCCCCCCCCCGATCCCAATTCATTTGACTTTACTTTTTGTTTAGACTGCAGAAAAAGTCAAATCATTATATTTCAAACTTGTTCAGGCTCGGGCCCGAATACCTGATTGAAAGTTTTCTATATCTCTCACTCATATCAATGCTGAGCATCGTCCATTCATAAAGACCGAGCCCGTGGACAGTATCGGGGTCACGTTAGTTCGGTGGGAATATAGAAGAAGGGAGTTGATTGATGATGAAAACCCAAGGCATCCAAGGCTCGGCAGTCCCGCGGGAGCCGACGCAGCACATCTGACGCACGACGCTCGTATTTGTGTAAATAACACATTTCTCCTGCACAAATGATGAATTGATGCTTTTCGCGATCCCGCGAGAGCCGGGCGCTGATGGCGCGTGACAACGGAACAAAATCAATACGATCTGAAGCGCGTGGCTCGGCCCTTGAGCCGTGGCCGCCTCGCAGAAGGGGAGAAGAACAGCGGGGTGGAAACGGCAAAGAGAAATGATGATAAAATATTGAAAACGGGGATGCCGTTTGATAGCGATATGCTCTTGGTCTCTGGTCCGGAACGGAATAATTACTTTATGCTTCGGACTCACGGGGAGATGGACGGTTAAAAACAAATCCTGCTGACAAATAAGAAATTATTCATGCAATCGGAGCTTTGATTTCGCTGCCCAGCAAAAGCAAAAAAAGTATTTGGCTTTCTTCAAGACGGGAGGAAAAAAGGCAGCGTATCGATGAAAACAATCCTGTCCGTCTTTTGTCCACATCGAGAGCTGTTCCATCGCTCACTGTTTCCTATTCTTTCTCTGTACATCCCTCATTTTCTGTAATTTCCCTCCTCGCTGTCATTCTCTTTGAATCTCTTGATTCTCTATTTCCTTTTGCTCCTTCCAAGTCCATCAATCTCCCTCTTCCTCCCCATCCTTCATTCTGTCTCGGTCTCGTCCCACAGGGGTTTTCATGGCGATGTGCACGGCTTGGCATTACATGCGTTTGGTTTTTCTGTTTTTTTTTTTTTTGTCTTACATGGCCGGGACCAAACTGGAACAAGGCATTGGAGGCAAACACAATTCTGTCGTCTCCAAGCAGAGCCTTGTACTCCAAAAAAACCGAAAAGAAAACATGGAGGACATCGAGACGAGAGGCTTGTGCGTTAACTAAAAAATTCATGACGATGAAAAATGTCCGCAAGTCGCGATCATGACGTAAAACCCTGGAGTGACAGTCAGAAATTACAGGCATCGAGATCCATTAGGGAGAGCCTTACAGTCACATAATGCGCATTACGAATGTTCCGCTCGCATTCTGCATTGACTGCTGAAGCTCATCGCCACCTGTGACCACCAGTTGATGAATAAAAGCCTTCACATTGCCAGCAAAGCTTTTTGGCGGCACGTCTTTGCAGCAGCCTATAATCACTCTTATTAAGCAGCTCTCCATAAACTCGGTGCTCCCGGTGCTCAGTACGGTCTCTCTGTCGTAACGCCACTTCTCAGAACATATGTTACACTGCCAGAAAGCCTGACCCTTGAAGTTCCACATGATCGGTAGAGAACATGATTCCAGATAGTACTGTCGTAGTACTACTTGGGAAGCTCTGGTCTCGGTCCACTGCACCGGAACCAACTAGTATCTCACTGTTCAGTGGATGGTGTTGACGATGATGTATTTGGGTGTAAGATGCAATTGTAGGACTAACAAACAAAGCTGAACAGGAGGGTTGTGAGTCCAGAAACATTTTTGCTTTATAACTTTGTCGATGCCAAACAGCTTTTCTCCGCTGTTGACTGTTGGCGTTTGGTGGATTTACGGATTACAGTCTGACGAGACTAGATTAATACAGTTTAGTCAACAAATTCAGCAAATTTCATTTTGATGGTGAGAAAATTTGCATTTGGATTCTATTTTCTTTGTTGTAAAAGTGCTATTTGGCAATGTATTTTACATCACTGTATTCTACTTCAATAGTTCATGCTTGGACTATTATACTAAGAATTGAACTCATTCATCAAGAGGTCTTTAATGAAATTTCTCCAAATTAAATCAGTTCATCCATTTATTGTTTTGTGTTTTGGTGGGGAGAGGGATTCCCTCTTGATTATTTTGAAACATGTCAGAAGCAAAATTGTGCACTGTTTCCAACCCATTGGGAGGAAATACACAAAAAGCAATTCTCCTTTTTTTCCTGATGGATAATAGAACATTGAGATGTCTTTTATCGTGGGATTTTCCACCAATGACCAATATATTAAATAACCTGCAAAACAAAACTAAGAAATGCAAATCCTCCAGAGAAAAAAAAGCCAGAGAAGAAAATCAAAAACTGCCAACTACGATACCCCAAAGGTCTCATCCCACATATTGAATCTTCCTCTAAGCTTGCATTGACATTATCCTTCGGCTGCTTTTTATTATTTGAGAGTTGCCATTATCCGCTGAGGTTCACAAACTGAAAACAATTCGGTCGATGTCCACTAGAATGTCTGCATACTCCCATTGTTAAAGTTTATAGCATATTGTTCATATTGTGTGTGTGTGTGGTTTCATTGTAAAAATCACCAACAGCACCCACTAGTGGCCCAACATGAAAACATTGTTTTCAGCGTTTCTGCCGTTTCCATGTAAATGGTCGTTGTTTTCAAAGCGTTGCCGTGTAAACATTTAACTTTTCTGAAACCAAAACGCGAAAACAATGTTTTTTCACTTGAAGCGTTGTGAAGTAAAAGTAAAAAGAGCCTTAATCAGCTGCTACCCTGATTTGGATAAAGAGGAATGGACAATGAAGAATAGATGGTCGTATATAGAAAGGCATAAAACATTTCATCAATATTCATGTTATGTAGCAGTTTGATGGGCACTGTTTTTCTATCATATAAATGTAAAGCTTTCAAAATAAAAAAAAAGGGAACATCTGAATACTTTACTGCTGAATTTGTTTTCCTGCGTTTAGTAGTTGTTCTGGGTGCACAGTTAAGCACCTTTAATGACTCCCATGTTTTCCTTCTTTCTTTTTTCACTGCTTTCTCCGAACATATTGCAACCAGTTTCTCCATTGTAAAACGAGAGACCAACATAGAACACAAGGCAAACAAATAATAACCTGCATAAAATGTTAATTTGAGCGTGAGGTAGGAGGTCAAAATATCTAATTAAACACCAACAAGGTGGAATGAAACCAGATTTTATAGAACAGGTTGTAAAGGCACGATAAGATGCCAGTAAATTAGATTTAGTTTGTTTAATTATGTAATAAAGTATTGAAATGGGACACTTTATTACATAAGACATTGAATAATAGTGTTGCACAGCAGGAGAGCACAAGACAGGAAGGGATAAGAGAGATGAGAGAAAGCGGAGTGGGAAAGGAGTAAAAAGGGGAGAGGGGGGGGTAACAAGGGGAGGAGGACATAACAGGCGGAAGGGGAAGGACAGGAGAAGCTGAGGGCAACGACGAGGAGGAGGAGACGGCCGAGGAGAGACGAGGGAGAAGATGAATCAGACGGAGGAAACAAGAGTGATCGAAAGAGGCAGGAAGACGCAGAGAGACAATTAAAGAGGTGGGAGGAGGAAGAGAGGGCAACGAGTGGAGGAAGGGAGGGACATCAGACATCATCGTGAGAAACTTAATGTTCCTTTCACAGCTTCCATTTGCATGTTTATAAGCAAGACTGGCAGCTCTTGTATCAGATGCATGCACACGCACAAAGAGCCGCGCGCACATTCATATTAGCACTTCTCCTCCATCATCCCGCTGACGTGACTGCCTTCATTAGCGCTGAGAGGACAGGTCGCGGCAAGGATAACCTGTGCGTGCGTGTGTGTGTGTGTGTGTCAGAGATTCAGAGAGCTGACAGCTTTCACACTGATGGCAGCGGAAGTCACAAAGCCAGAGGAGATCTGCGCGCTCTCACCGGCGACTTAGCATGCAGTGAATGTTGCGAGTCAACTACCACGTCGGGAGCACCGGATCGGCGAGCAGGTGAATGGGAGCGGGCTCGGCGATCCCTCCCTGATTAAATAATGCCTGGGGTAATGTGATTGTTCGGGTACTCCTTGTGGAGTCCCTGTGTTCTCCTTCCTCTGCGGGCAGGTCAGATCAGCTGCACACAGCGGGGGGGGGGAGGTGTGGAAGTGTGATGGAACATTAAAATAGAATTAATGTGCATTGAAAAAGACACCATGTGGGAAGAAAAATAATGTGGGAAAGTGATGTGGAGGCTCACAGCCGGCTACTGCCTGATCACCACCTTGAATGAGGCTCAATTTCCAGAAAACCCTTTAAAACCAATCAGCCGTAGCGCTGCAGTGACCATTTAGGTAATTAAGTCTGAATTACGTCCATGCAGACAACCTATTTTCAGCTGTAACTACTTCAAAGAACATATTTACACCCGTTTTAATACGATTCTCCCAGACGAGAAAAGGACGGATAGAACCGTTTAATCTCACGACGCTGATCGTGATTCAACTCGTATGGAAGTTTTGAGGCAGAATCTTCATTCGACTTTCATTCTGGAAATGGAAACAGGGAGTCTTGTTAATTAACAAATATTGATGCAACTCAATTAAATCAATCTAATTTTTGGTAACTTGCACTTGGGATTGGTGTTGCTCCTTTAATTCATCCTTCCTACGTTTCCCTCGCCGCACCAAATATGTGGCCAAGCTGTGCAGTGCATCTACCCAAACTTCATTAAGCTTCAGGTGCAACCTGTAGGGAGTTCCGTTATTTAAAGTGGATCTATGCAAAAAAATAATTATTTTATCAAACAAATTCAGTTAATTTAGGGTTCTTGATTTACTGTGGAGTTGGCTTCAACCACAAGAGATATTTACTGAACTCAATAGACTGCAGGAGTACATACTGTACGTACATAAATGGAGTTACTACTACAAGAGTGATCATCATAAATAGAGTCAATGCACACAATGCTGGGCTTGGTAAATCTGGAAAATCCCTGCAATGAAGGGTAATCTTCAATTTTGAGCCAAGTGGCTTCAAAATGTCCTGCTTACATAAGAGATTGAAGGATATTATGATATTTTTATATTATTTTGCAGTTCATCCCTCAATAGAAACCTGAAAACCTGCGTCAGAACTTTAGAAATACAGTGTTTACCTTTAAAGGTCATGTCGCAGGAACGTGAAAGTAAACGACATGACGTGGCATGATGCAGGAACCTTGCTTTGCAGACATGCGTGACGTTTCACCTATTTGTAATTCCCTGGGCTACATGCTTAATTGTGCATGGCTTTGCTGCTTTTGGAGAGCTTCCCCTGGTAGAGCGCGCCGCAGGCAGGCCAGCAGAAACTGATTAAGCCTCCTACGTTTCAAGGGCAAGTTTGCGACGCACCTACGTCTTTCTGTCAGCTGGTCGCGTGCGACTGCAGCCGCGTTTAAACTCGCTCCTTCATCTCCGCCTGTGAGTGGACGCATTGTAATGTGTGAATGTGCATACATTTCAGGTTTTCTACCGCGGACTCTTTGAGAACTTCCACCTCCTCGTGTGGCTCTTGTTCTCGACCCCACCTTCCTTATTTATTACCCCCCCATCCTTTCTTCCATCCCTTTCTCCCTGCCTGCCACAACATGCCTTATGCGGCCAAATCCAATTATCCAATTTACATGCAAAACGATGCATCGGATGCCTTTGTGACTGCCGTCCCTGGAGGATGGATGGATGGATGGATGGTTGGAAAAGCAAAGAGGAGGGCAAGAGGGGATGATTTAATAAAGGAGAAAGGAGCAATAAAGAACGAGAGAGAGCAAAGTGAAGGGGGCACAGAAAAGGAAAAAGGGGGAAATGCGTTTATGAATGAGAAAGATGGAAGAAGAGGAGGTAAAAGTGAGATTGATGGTGGATGATTGATTGAAACAAACTAAAAAGAAAACAATTTATCTCAATGAGCTAACAGATGATTGGGCAGATTAATTAATATTCTATCATTTAAAAAAATGGCATCAGAAGATCGAAAATGTGCAGTTGTTGTCAAATTTCCATGAATCTGCAAAATATTTTGCAAAATCATTCAAAACAATCAGAAAAAAAAAAAATCATGCATGTTTTAATGGTCCCTCAGGCGAGCGACATTAATTTGGAAAAAAAAAAAAAAAGATGATAAGGGCAAGATTATTATGCTGATTGTTGTTTTAGTAATCTGTGCTTACGGGCCTGTTGGTGCAGCTCTTTGATCCACTGTGGTGAAAATGTGGCACATAAGTAATTACCGAGAGTGTTGAAGGTTGAAAAAATGAATGAAAAAAAAAAAAAAAAGATCATTTGGATTGTTTGTGATATTAATTGCTTGGAATGTGTTTACTTTCTAGTGATGTCACCATATTTTTCAGGATGAGGGAACAATTTAAAAACCACAGAAAGTTTACACTGTTTCATTAATCTAATCACAATTTTCTCCTCATAGTATTTGATGTGTTGTATTTCGCATCTGAATGTTTCAGTTGGTGATGGATGGCTGATGACCTGTCCTGAGTGCATCTGCTCTTTGACCTTTTGTCAGCTGGGGTTGGCGGTCCACGGCCTTAACTTGGATTGGAAGCAGGATATTTTTTACAAACTGTACGAAGGAATGATTGGAAATCAAGAATCAGCTTGAGTGGTGCTTATTTTAACATCACGCAAATATTCTGCATAGCATCCAGGTGTTTTATCATTCAGAACTCAATGATTGTTGATTTGGTACTGGAAACTAATAACTAGTGCCATTTTTTTTTTTTGGCGGCTAGCCAAATCATTAACAAAACTCACAATTTCTGAATTTTGTGCACATTTTGATGTGCTTTTGTGTACATGCTCCCATGGCGAAATACAGGCAAAACAAAATATATAATTAATCAGATGCCTAAGATAGTAAACTTTGCACAGCGCCTCTTAAAGAGGCAGGCACACAGATTGAGATCGGACTTGCAAAAATAAAAAAAAGAACTCCTTTGAGAAAAAGCAGGATCGGCAGGAAACTATGAGATATGAAATGTTTTTGCCTGTGAATGCGTAGCTAGCATCTGTGCTTATTAAAGCAGTCTAAATGGTTCCTTCCCTGACAGAAGACTTTGCATGTGCTTGTTTCTCAATGGACATTCCAGAAGTGCAGACGAAGGAAGCTTCGGGAAAAGCAGTCGGTGTGAAGGCTTGTCACATAATTGGCGGAGGCGGATGAAGGAACATTACGGCGGCCATCACCTCCAGCACAACCATTAAGAAAGCCTTGGAATAATTACACTGCAAAGTCAACCCTCCTTTTTTAAACCCCCCCTAAGCACACTTTACTGAATCCAGTCACAGTTTGCCCTTCCACTGGTTTTCTGCGTCTCACTAAATTATTCCGACTGTGGAGGACTGGAGTCATGTAACTTTAACTCGTCTCTTAGGGACACGCTTCATGTATGTTTAAGAGGAAAGCCACAAGATGGAGAGTCGGTGCTGGCAGGCAGAGAAAGAGGGAGAGAGAGGGAGAGAGAGAGAGAGAGAGAGAGAGACAGAGACGGGCCGAGAGAGGAGGACAAGGCGGTGACAGATCATTATCTTGGCCAAAAGCGAATGCCATCCACAATTCATTAATGCAGAGGTGGTTTCCTGTTTGGTACCAGGCACTTTGTAAACAATTGTCCAGGTGAGACATCGAGGAAACATCACGAGGAAAAATCAAGAAAGACATCTGTTGCCCCAAAAGAGAAATAAGCTCTGCCAAACAGGTTGAAATGAGGTAAAGTCTAAAACAGTGGATATTCCTTCTCTTAAGGAACCGCAGCAGCACAACTAATGCTTCTCCAGTCTGCACGTGCTGGCAACAACAAACTTGAAAGAAAAAAAAAAAAAACATGGCAAAGCTGCTGTATATGTGCTGCTTTACATGAAGTTGAACAGAATTAATATACAAAATACAACTTCAAATCCTCAGGAAAAGCCTTGTTCTTTTAGTACTGTTACCTTGTTTTTCTTGAACCCAGTCCAGAAAGCCGCACAAATTCTACAGATCCAGTAAATGTATAAGGTTCTGAACCAAGCCCTCAATATCTTTGTTGTTTCCAGTCTTTCACTGTTACGGGTAAAAGATCAGCACACTGTTAACGTAGCACAATCTCAGTTTGCTCAGGTCAGGTACCACAACTACACGCTCCAGCATTCCGAATGAAGTCCATCATGAAATCCTTCAAATGGCTGCAGCAGCCTCCATCTGGGGCGTCTTTAGCTTAGAAAGATCGGATGACTGATGTTCACTTTGACAGAGCAGATTACTCCAGTGGGATATCCTGTATATACTCCACAAAAACAGAGCGATTTTTGTTTTGCCTGTTTAATCGAGCGAGAACAAAGTTAATCCTGACCAAGACAGTTTATACTTCTCAAGCGCAGAACTTCTGGGAGGAGACAGATGGAACAAACTGAACAAAAGTGTTATGTTTGCTTTTCCGCATTAATCACAGCCAGTTCAAATCACTGACATGTCACATCACAGTTGTCGGACCCGTCATGAGAATAAATGAAAAGATGGAATTGAAACCTGGAAGCGTCTGAGGCGGGACTGTGAACAGAGGATGTTTTCTTGAGGCGCGTCAACAAAGCGAGACGGTGAATCTTACATAGTCAAGAAAAATGTGACCGGTAAAAAACATGTAATATGATAAAACTAATAAACAACAAAACCAAGGATTATACTCTAAGATTTAGGCCCCGTTTATACAACATTTTTAAAGTGAAAACAGAAACATTTCCTTGCGTTCTGGGTGGAGGTTTACATGACAATGGTGCTTGGAGCCATTGACAATGCAACTTTTTGTAAACGGTTCTCTAGGTGGAACTTTTTCAAGATACTCAGACTCCGTCTCTGTGGAAACACAACATTTTGAAAAATGCTCCGTCCCGACGAGGCAAAATACAATGTACTTGAAATGCTGCTACTGTGCATGCACACCACATCCGTTGTAAATAGGACTTCTGCACATGCTCAGTCGAAGTTCAAATCGTTTTTTTAATAGTTGACATTCCCCATTTTCAAAATGTTTCCATGTGAACGTGAAGCTTTTCTGAAACAAAACAAAACATAAACTGGGCTTCACGTCATTCTAGAATATGTGTAAAAGGAGAAGTGGTGGCGTTGACATTAGAAAATGAAGCTCGTAACCAATTCACTGGTTTGAATGTTACTGTTAATGCGCCACAGCTTCAGGCCCATGAGCGACCCCAAAGTGTAGGTAAAGCTTTTCAAAATAAAGTGAAACCTCCAGTTTAATCAGAACCTGTTACCATCCAAATAAAGGCCAGAATATGAATTTGCATATCCAACAGTTTTGTGTTTCAGTGCTTTCAAACACCATGATGTATTGTCGGATAGCTGACCAAGGCCTGGAAGTGATGTTGGGATCAGTCCTGAATACATTTAGTTTTATTAGCAAACAGAAACGGTCTTGTTTTGGATGTGAGGCAGAGAGTGGGAAGAGCGATCAGCTCGAATATTATCACACGTCCGCCGCTGCTATTAACCGAGGGTGCAATGTGCTGCTGTCAGAGTCGGTTTCTTTTTTGTTTGGCTTGACTGCATCTGGATTGGGTCCAATTATCCTCAGCTCTATTCTGGGTCAGGTCTGACTGTCCTCCAATTCCCTTCACATTAAAGTCTGCCTTCACTTTCAGGGAGGTTTTCTGCAGGATTCAGACCGAACACTATAATCCTATTCACCATCAATTCTGACAACAATCACATACGCCACAGCGTCGGGGAGCGATCACTTTAGGACTTGTGATAAGAAGAAATTTAACAATGTTGAATTTTTTATGAGATGACAAATCAATTTATAAAGAAATTATGAAAAACATGAAAAGAAACAGACAGAAATCTGTCAAGCCCAGCAATAAAAGCAATAATCAGAGTGAGTATGAGCCAGAAGAAAGAGAGAGAGGCGGAGCCAAAGGGAGAGCAGGAAGCACAACAGATGGGAAGGTGACAAGCAAACATGTTGATGAGTAACGGGAGAAGGCGAGAAAAAGACAGAGAAGGAGAGAAAGAAGGAAGGAAAGAGAATGACAAGTGACAAAAAAGACTGCAAGGGATCCTCCAAATGAGTCGTTCATCTATGATATGATGGAAGATGAAGTTCAGCAATACAAGCCCGTCTCGCAGCTCCATTTCTCACATTAGTGGGATCTATTTACTTCTGTTCACACATCCTAATTATTACTTAATCCTTACATAAACATATAGTTTACTTCTGTCTCAGTAAACCGATGCACGGTGAAATCACTTCACCGTTAAAAGTTGCGTTGCGTGTCGAGGCAAATCTCCGATGCCTCCTGAGGGCAAATCTCAATAAAAAGACACAATGACACCGTTTCTGAGGCTGGAGGAAGCTGGAAGCAGAAGGGAAGCAGTGTTTGAATTTGGCTATTGAAGATCCCTACGGTGTGGTTATTAAGAAAGTGAGACAGAGAGCAGGCGGTGTGACACTCCTCCGCTCCAGATGAGCAGTCGGGCCCCCCCCCCCGAGGGTCCGAGGTGACGGGCTGAGCTCCAGTCTGACTCTTCATCCACTGTCTCTGCCTCTGAGCGTCATTCTCCTCTTACTCGTCTCTTTTCACTTCATCTTCTCTCTTATGGGTTTTTTTCTTTCTTTTAGCCCCTGATTCAACTTCCACTGTGTCTCCATTTGTCACCGAGCTGCCTGTTAACATCCGGAATGTTACTATTTCACTAATAACTCGGATTCATTGGGCTTGTTCTCCTCCAGGACTTCTGCAGTATGACCCCCGACAATCACAGCAAGCTTCTCCAGCGTGTTAAACATTTGTAACAGGAGCTTCTCCGAGGGGGCAGAAACAATGTCACTGCAAATTCTGCATCCATAAAATCACATATTATGTCTCGTCGAAAAAACACTGAATGGGAGCTTTCTGCCTCCGTCTGCATGTTTCTTGTTGATCTCAGCTGTTTTATTGCTGCGTCTTATCGTTAGCACAGAAATACTAACATCCATATTATCGTAGATTATCTTCTCCTAACTGATGTTATTTCAACTGACTCATTCAGACTGAGCCAAATGTAGGATGTGGTAAAGCGTGCCGAGTTGCACGCTCATGCAAATAAATGGAGCTCTGAGTTTTTTTGTAATTTCTGCAGCTCAAGAATAAAACCACGAGTGACATCACATGCAAACAGGAGGATTCAAATAGAGGTATTGCATGCAAGGGGTTTTTTGGGGAGGAAGTTATTAAACGTATCAAAGTACTCCAGAATTTAGCAAAAAAAAAAAAAAAAGACAATGTAGGATGTGATTATCAGCCGATTGACGTGTAATACTGAAAATATTACCTCATAAAGTTGACATACAAAAGTCATTAGGAGCCAGCTGAGGACATGACTCTCTGCTGGAGGCTGAACTGAATTGCACACATGAGGG
This sequence comes from Blennius ocellaris, assembly GCF_963422515.1. NCBI lineage: Eukaryota > Metazoa > Chordata > Actinopteri > Blenniiformes > Blenniidae > Blennius > Blennius ocellaris. The sequence goes on from NC_137669.1 coordinate 19,294,034, forward strand.
AAAAAAAAAAAAAAGCAATTAAAAGCAACACGTTTCCAGATGGAGTGAATCCATTAAAATATCAGCATGGCCAAACGCTCTTAAATCAATAATGTGTGTTGTGCGTGCAATATCACTTTTGTTTGGGTATTTTTTTTAGAGTTATCATTAAGACCAACAGAGAGAACAAAGAAAGTTATCTTCTCATCCTTCCTCAATCTGTTCTGCCTCACTACACTTTCACATCAGGCTTCATCACTGGAAAGCGAAACAATACGTATTATAATTTAAAGCCGTTATTAATAAGACTGCTCATTCTGCCATCTCCCCTGCACGTTTTGTCCTTTGTGTTGCAAAATTTCATTGAATGCTTCAATCTTTCAAGAATGACAACATTCATATTAAATGTAAATATAAAACAGAAAAGCACTCTTTAATTCTTGTTCTCAGAGAAACTATCAATCTTTCTTTCAGTCCCTCCTTTAGGTCTACAACTTATTCACTCCCTGTGCACGTGTTGTCTGACAGCATTAATCCGTTCTCAAGCTGCTCTCCCTTCATCCTCCGCCTGCCTGATGACCGAGGCGACTCTAATTGTTCAAATCCACAAGACTTTTACGTGGATTTACCAGGTGAACAGGCCGTCAGTGTTTTGTTGGGCACAATTTGCTTCACACTGAGTCGGATCGTTTGAGACATGAGTCAAGTCAAAGGGCTTCGCTGAAAAAGAAAAGTGTGAATCTAAATGTCAACGGACAATGAGGTATTTACATGGAATTAGCGGCTTGCGTTAAAAGGCAACATGGCGGCGTTCAACATGGCACCGTTCTCCAGTCAAAGAAAAGAACTCATTCCTGTCAAACAGAGACTTCCTGAACTGCAGCTCCTTCCTGTTATTATCTGATATGAGGTGAATAAAACATCACGGGTGTTACAAATCCTCCTCTGAATCAAAGGTGACGCCCATTGACTTGTGGTTACACCGACTCCGTCACACGTCTACACACAAGGACAATGGCGTTGGTCGTGTCATATTCATGGTGTCGTTGTCTGCATTTTGATTCAGTGCAGAGCAGCTGTTGGTGGCAGCTACTTGTCGTTGTGAGTAGTCATGAGATTGTCAGAAAGTCAGCCATCTGTAATGCCATCTCACTGCACCACACAAGACCACAGACTTTAAGCAACATCATTTGGAATTTTCTTCACGGTGTACCCGTCACCTGACCATAGAAAGTTCCTCTTCTACCTGCTTGTGTGTCACAGATGTGGCTGTTAAGGTAAATCGGAGGCTTCAAATTGTTGACTGGCAACCCGCCCAGGTTGTAACCTGCCTCATGCATTGTGTTGCATCCATCCATCCATCCATCCATCCATTCCAAGTCTTCCTCACACACACTCTGTGTTTCTTCCCTGCCTGAGCCTCCTGACACTTGAGCTGCCAGCGTCTGCGCACATGTGCAGCAAAGTGTTCAGAGGTGTTTGGGGGTGAAATGCTGCTCGTTTCATGTGTTTTTCTTGTTAAACACACGCGTCTGTCTCGGCTGTCAAAAAGAACACAAAGAACCCGCAAGACGGACTAATGGAGATTGCTTGAAAGCAAAATAGCACTAGAATGTTTATTGTCTCAGCTGACTGTTTCTTTGTGGATGTTGTTCTCAAAACGTCTCTCATTCCGTGAAAAGATTCCCGCGTTCGACCGTGCCCGCTTCTCTCCAATCATAAATGATTCATGCGCCAACATGTGGAGAAGGGCGTCATCGTCAAACTTCATCCTCGTGTTTTCATGTAGTACATAATTGCACGGGATGATTAATAATATGGAATATGATTTATTGTTCTTCAATGATTTATTCAGGAGAGCTTTGCTGATCATGCATCTGCTCTGTTCCCACTTATTCAGAAATTCTTGTTCAAGGAGAGGAGCAAATATTGGCAAGTGTGAGGATCCATTAATTACCAGTGGTTTCATGGTCTTCTTATGTGTGAGGGCCTTTGCTCAGTGAAGGCACAAGGAATAGATTACACAGAAATGTAAAACTTTTTTTTTTAATTAACAACAAGTCATATTTTGAGCCAAACATGCAAAATACTGGCGGTATTTATACACATGGATTAATGTGCAACTCACAATGTGATGTACGATGTCTGAAAATGTTTGCATTGTTTGAGATGACATACGAAATCAGTTCCGGTTTCAGACCGGAGTCTGCTGAAGCATTTCCTCGGCTGGCTGCCCACCACTTAGTCAAAAGATATTTTCTGTTTTTTCATTTGTTGGTCCAACATGTTTTATAACTTTTTCCACAGATGCATCGTACTCAATGTTTGTGCTTGTGGGGGTTCAGCTCTTCAGTCAATCAGTTCAAGAAGCAAACAAACACGGAAGAAACATTTCCAGCAGCTCGTTCTACTGTAAAATCGACAAAATTTTACAGTCCCCTTTGCAAGTGATCTTACAAATTGTATCCCTTTTTTTGTTTTTGTTTTAGATAACACACAAATTAAAAGCACAATATATTCACAGCACTGTGTTCTATCATCTGGATGTTGGTGCTGCAACAAAACAGCTAAGATTAAATGCCAACAGGCAACAGACGGTTCTTATGAATAAACAAACGCAAACAATGATATAAGGCTGTAATGCATCCCAGCTATCTTGGATAATGCTAATCCTTCTCTCCAGTAAACAGGACTGAGTGAAATAGCTACACAGCTGCACTATTGAAACAACAAGTTTAGATCATGAAAATGCAAAATAAAGAACTTGGGAGGCAAAAGAAGCTGCAGCAAGATTCTCAACAACTTTAATTTCTATATAGTCCTTAAAATAGTAGTGAGGTTACTCTACATTTTGCAGTAAGGGAAGTAATTATTGCTTTCCATGTGATTCCATCCATCAGTTGGACATGTCTTAATAATAGCTGTCCTCCTGGAGTGTTGTTGCCTCACATTCGCCGAGCTGTCAACGATGTCCATGTCAGTGTAATGAATTCAGCTTCAGTTATTTGGTGGAAGAGGCTCTATGAGCTGCATGTTCTTGAATGAGGCAGATTTAAGATGCCTGAGATGGCCCTCCAACAAGCCAATACATGGATAGTAGTTATCTAAAGCTGCTAATGCTAACGTTAGTTACAATAGACTTATATAGACAGTTAACAGTGAAAAAAAAATACAGGTTAACTTTCTTTTAGCGCCACCCTGACTTTGCTCTGACTGAGGAAAATATACTTCATCCAGACTAAAATCGGAGAATGTTTGCAAAGGTAAACAGCGGTGAAATTTAAAAAAAACCGACAAGACGGGAGATATTTTCAGATGGAGCCTCACAGTTGGTGTTAACATCAAGCATGCAGGACGTTTTATTCCCATAATGACAAGCTGTCAGCGAGCTCACAATCAAAACAGACTTGGAATGACAATGTGAACACAATATTCTGCCAACACCAGCACGTGTCGCTGAATATCTATTATTTGAGTATCAAACATGCTCATGTCAAAACATCCAGAGTGAGCCTCAAATGATTACGGCCTCCATCCACCTCCAAACTGTTGATTTGTTTCCAGCAATCATACAATGCCCATTAAAGAACTATTGATCTCAGAGCTGAGCTTTGGAGGAATTATGATCACAGAAAAAAAAAATTAAAAAAAGTTGTTCATTAAGCAATGTTGAGAAGGAGAGATTTTGCTTTGAATCTTTATAAACACATTGAAACCTTCAGATTTTAATCGCTGATGGTTGATTTCAGGTGCCATTCTCAGGTGAAAAATGCCCCCCCCCCAAAAAAAACCTTGTAGATTAGTGTGCATTCATTTGAAATCACCTCCTGTTGTTGTTGTTGTAGAAAAGCAGATGTGAAAAAAGGTGCGACTGCAGCCACGTTTTCACGCTGGCACGCTTTACTCCCCCCGTGTGTAACTACAATCTGGAAACCGAAGTGATACGGAAACGGATTTAGCACTTCGCGCTCAGGTTGGGAATAAAAAAAAACGTGGAAAACACCTCCAGCGATCTCTAACAGAAGGTGCAGCGAGCTGCTGTCGTTTCTATGTGATCGCTGATCAGTGCAAGCGGCGGCGGTGAGTAAGTGCTCCTGACAGTGAGTAAATCTTGTCTTACTGAGAGTCGAGCCAACCCACCTCTCCACCCGCACCGATAAATCCATGTACAGATAGAAGCTGGGGATGGGCTTGTTTTTAACAGCTCCTAATGACTTTCAGTGGAGACACATATTACTATTGCAGGAAAAAAAGGGCTATATTTTTATGGTTTTCATCTCACAGATGCTGCAAAAATGATTCAAAAAATAATAATTACACAACTTGTGAAAGAGCATTATATTTGTTTTGCTGTGACACATTACTGAGCTTTGTGGTTATTTGGAAGAAGATGCTCTTTGTTTTTGCCCAATATCTACATGGCTGTTAAATTGTTTAATGCAAGTCGGGGAACAAATGATGTCACGTCTTCTTAAACGAGACAACAACAAACAAAACAGCAGAGTTAAATAAAGCTGAGCTCTTTCGGAGGGGAGCTCGCATTTATTCAGGCTGCTAATTCGTCGCAGAGACTGTGGCTACACGCTAATGCTGATGTTACTCACACGACAGGAGGTAAACCGCTTTGCCAATGCCAATGCTGAAGCAACAGCCAGCTCAGTAAGCAGGACGCCGAGAGAGACAGCAGCTCTGGAGCAAATGATTGAATAAGAGGCAGAGATTTTTTTTTTTTTCCCCACAAGTGGTCAAATTACAGTAATCTTTATAATCTGTTGTTACCGAGATTCAAAGGGACCAAATGTTCTCACAATAAATACATTTCAGGATTGAATCGGGCCGAACGAATGGTAAAAACCGGTCGAGTTCTGTGTCTAAGCGTCACATTAGTCGCAGCCATTTTTAGAAAGGTGCTCGTCTCCCCGGAGAGCGAAAGCCTTCACGTGTTACAGGTGTCGTTCACGCTGCTGCGGCGGGGACCATCGCTGCCGCTCGCCGAGACTCCCATGAGCCCCGGCGCCCATCAGCGTGACAGACAGCCCCCGCCGCTGATTGAGAGCATACAAAAAGCCGGATTCTGAAGGGCATGAAATGTTTTGCCGAGTTTAAAATGAGCCTGCCGACTTCATTAAAGAGCTCAGGCGGCCAACCTGCACTAACCGTCCATCTGCACTCGCACTTGTTGTCTGAGCGAGGAAGATTTCTCTGACACCGTCATCAATCTGTCATATCGGCACCAATCTGTTATTTTCTAGCGTGAACAGTTGGAATTTAGCCTCCTCGTTGCACCATCGCTCTCTCTGAACCTGCTGCATCTGCATTTATTGCCACACAACACTCCTCCGGGAACATTACATATTACATTTTGTCAAGTTCTTACAGCAAAAAAAAAAAAAACGTTTTAAATTTGTTATTTTCATTTTGTTCTGCGATAGAAATTGAAGCTTTGTAGTTGAACACATCAAGCTGATGTTTTAACAGTTAGCATTGGGTCAAAGGTTCTCAACGTGTTGGAAGGTGACTATAAACCATGAAACTCATACACCCAGGCTGGTTTTAATTTACTGATATAATGAGATATTTATGGCTATTAAATCAAAGGAGGATCAAAAACCTTTGTGCTAGTTAAGGATTTTTAAATGAACAATATTTGTAAGTCTTCTATAACCTCTGCGACTCATTGTTTATGAAGAATATTTTATTATTTCAATGAATCTCTAGGAGGCCAAATGAGAATAACTGATAAAAATGATTGTTTCATCAAAATCATTCACAGCTTTACCATCAAATTGTTTATTTCTATGAAGATGTCTTCTCTAATTAAACCAAAACAGTAACTATATTTGTCATTTCTAATGTATATAATTTACACAATATGTAGTATAATGTGTTATCAGTGTGTATCAAACTCTTAATGTGTGTGATATTGACAGAAAAGTGTCCGCAGCCTGCTCTCCAGCATGTTTTCACTCAGCAAAGCATCAGCTCACGTTTCCCTCCTCATTACCGCACAAACCACCGCCGGCGCATGATGTTCCTCCCTCTCTTCGTCGGCACAACCATGTTAGTAAACGTCGGGACAAATCTCCAGAGCCGGTGTCGCAGCAGGTTACCAGACGGCTCCTGTGGACCTGACAGCTGAAAACCCAGCAAAACCCAACTTCTCCAAAAGGTTCTCACCGGGGACTGAGCCAAAGAGCAGCAGCAGTCAATCAAACCTGCTCTTGATACTTGGACCTGTGCTCGCCTGCTGCTTCACTCACTTTCCTCTGAAAAGTTCATGTCACTCTCAGTGTGACGGGCAAACGGTCTTGTGGCTTTTCTATTCTTATACGTCTGCAGGAAATCTGCATTCCTCACATTTTGCTTGAATTGTTGAATGTCTCTTGCTACGGCGGTGTTGATCAAAACAAAGTAGATTTGAGGAGCTTAACCTGGATCAGTATATTTTCTATTTGCATTACATTATTCATTTCTAGAAATTATATTAAAAGCCTTGATACCTTGCACTCACCGTTGGGAACAACTTGAGTCTTTAATGAGGCGCCCTTTCGACACAGAGACACGGTGAGTTGAAGGATTGATCCTCCAACATTGACCTGCATCACTAACTGCACCACGATTGCCAAAAAGACCCTGGACCCATCTGTTCCCATTGTGCTTTTTAGGGCAAGGCCATTTATTTAAAAACCTTGAGCAGTATTGGCTGAATTCAGCTGTGCATGCCTCAAGAGACGCTCAGTCAGGACAGAGAAAACACTGCATTGGCCCTGCTGATGTGATGCTGTGAATCCAATCTGTTCCTAATAAACACATGGAGGGGCTGTTTGACTACAATTAAACACGCGCACAATAGTTTCCCCAAAATATAACAATCATTCGTTAGTCAAAACCTTTCTGTTTCAGTTCTGTGGTTTGAGTATAACCATCAAGAAGACAATCTGCTGAATCAGTTTTATACGGGTACACCTGGGTTCGGCAGCGGGGATGGGTCAGCATCACTGAAGTGGGTTTAATCTCGTCACGTATGAACAGCAAACAGAGGCGCTGTCCTGCAGGCCCTGAATACGCCACAGTGTCTGTTTGGTATCTGGCTGGCTAATGTGACCCTGAGCAACGCTGCCGACTTGTGGAATCAATATGTTGTCAGTGTCAAGGCCTTTCATTACTGGATCTGCACAAAGCGCAGTGGTATTACATGTCGTAGAGCCAGAGTGAGCCATCCTTGTAATCACAATACAGTAAATACACACAGCCAATGTGCAACAGTCAAGACACACAGAGCCATAAAGTTCTGAATGTAGGTATTAATTCTTGCGGGGAGTGAACGCGAACAGCTGCTCTGAGTCCAGAATGACTCAGCTCTGTGGTTTTGCTGCCGGCCACTGTTTATCCCGTCACGCTGCTGCAGTATTTGCTCGTTCACTCTGCTGTTTGGGAATGACATCGACATTCAAAGTCACCCCCCCCTCCCCCTTCCCCCCCTCCCGCCTGCTCACCTGATCCTGTCTGGCACTCGGTGGGTCTGGTTCCCGTCGCTCTGGCAGTTCCCGGCGTACTGCGCCCTGCTGGAGGCCCCCTGGTCCCTCCGCAGAGCCATCGCCCCGTGGGTGAGCACAGAGACACCCTTGGCGATGCGCCTGCGGGATTTGTAAGAGGACGACGTGAGAGAGATGCACTGGGATGCTGATGAAAGTCTTTTGTAATATAGCTGAGCTGCAATGACGAGATGGCAACAAGAGAGTAAATACACCATTGGTTAGTAGTTGTTGTGGTTCAAATAGCACGAGAATCAACTCTCCAACAACTTAAAAACTGTGTGCGGTCATTCCACATGAGGCTTTGGTGGTGAGAAAATATAAGACTTCCTTCTTCAGTGTAGTTTTCAGTGATCTAAATAACCAATATTGTAATGAATCCAGCTAAATCCCAGATGCATCGGCGTGACCTGCCTTTACTATAAAGTGTTTTTATTTCTCCAACAAATCACTGCAGACACTATTGAGTTGTTTCACCAGCTCGTCCAGAGATACTGATATTTAGGTGATAAACCAGGTCACCATTTGTCCGGTAGTCAAATCCATGACACGACACTTTAAAAAGAGCTCAAAACTTGAACCTGCTTAGTTAAAGATAATGAACCATGAATTAAGTAGCACGACGGTGATGCATGAATACAATCATGACTTAAGTACAACGCGTAGCATCCAGTTGCCAAATTTATTTATGTGCCAAGTATCCCCAGCTCCAATAAATAAATATTAGAGTCTCTTCGCAGTCCGTCTCAGGACAATTTAATAATAGATCAGACTTTGATCTGTGTGAAGCGAGAGCCTCTTATAAAAGCTGCGCATTTTAATATGACTGTCAAGTCAAGTCTGATTTGTAAGTCAGCACTTATAAACAACAGCAAACACTCCTCACAGCTGATTAGACACGATTCCGTGATTCATTATGCAGAGTAAAACATTAAGGACCAACAGTTGGTCCTGCCCGTGACGAGGCGCTCGCCAGCCAGACAAAATTCAGGAAGCATTTGAATGGACTTTTGCCTCCATAATTCAGTGAATTACCACTTCAAACGCGACCAGCGAAGCAGGGCGAGAGAGAGGAGGCGACTGCTGGGGAGAGTTCAAAAGTGCATGTGAGGAATTGTGCATGAAATTTGGTTTTCTTCATCGACGCTCCCTCTCCAGGTGAGGAAGCACAATGATCACACTCTCATGCGTCTCGTTCACATTCTGTCAAATGAATAAAAACCTGCTGGCTTTACTGGTGGTAGAACAGAGATCATCCGACAATGTAATTGCATGCAGAATCAAAAAAAAAAAGAAAAAAGATAGAGGATAACGACGCATGGGAGAAAACTGTTATCTGTGCAGGAATGTGAAACTTCTGCAAGCAGCTTCTTTAACGCAAAACTACCGTACCAAATCATGGGACCATCTCTTTTTGGTTGAGAACAGCTCTCTGGAGGATTGAGCTGTCACAACAACACAAACAGCAGCTCAGGATGAGTTGCAGCTACATTTACACACAGCCACTGTCACAGTCATTTCTGTTGTTTAATTGCACAGACTTAAAGTGTGCATTAGGCATTTCCTTTGGAGCCCTGAGTATCCGATAATCCATCGCTCAATTGTTTAATGGTGTATTCAGATGCTTCACCTCAACTCATTAAGTCAGAGAATGTAACATGGGCAATTTGTTTGGGACTTTTTTTTTTTTTTTACCTTGGTTCAATTATCAACTTGAAACAAACAAATCACATCTGTGCTGTAGCATTTCAGAAAAGTTGTGGTTCTGCTTCCATGGAGACGGAGTCTGAGCGTTTAAAAACAAACAAACTGTGTTTTTAGTCGTCTAAACAGATCCCCAAAATGCAACAGAGGTTTTTAGGTTTTACTTGAAATCGCTGTGTAAGTGAAGACAGCTTAAACTGCTATAATGGCTAATATGTCATTGAATTTCATAAAAAACAAGATAAATTACAGCTTTTGGTAAATAAAGGTAGCTAAGCTGTGTAATCGTTATTTTGACAGTTAAAATTTTTCAGGAAAGTGCAAGAATGGCTTTCAGTTTTGATTTTTGGTCATAAAGATTGTAGACCAACCTATAAAAAAGTAAAGAACTAGTTGAATGATTGGAAAGAAAGTACAAATATTTCTAAAATAAACATTCAAGTAAAGTACAGATGCCTGATAAATCAAGTACAAATTCAGGATTAAGCATTTCACCCAATGTTAAGAGTGATTGTCTCCGGCTCCCTACAACCTAAACCCTGGTGGGTATAGATAATGGATGAAGGCATAATTTCAGGTTGTTTGTAAGAAGTCATCATCAGGGCTGAGCGGGGACGAGCTTCATCAAATATCTAGCGGAATCTGTGTCACGTTGCTTCAAGCTCGCAGCCTCGGCGTCGGGACACGGCGTCTGTGTTCCACAGAGGGATGTGCTGTCTGCTTCTGACAAGCGAGCTGCTCACATGGGCTTCGAGCGGCGACGATAAATTTCACAGGCGCTCGAAAATGAAGGCATGAAATGCGGCTTGGAGAGCGGGGAGAGCTCTCACACTCGGAGGGCTGAACATGGCCGGCCGACAGGCAGGATTCTAAAGTGCAGGAACATAAATCAATATGAAAGTTGTATCACATGGTTTTGTGGATATTTAAAGCCTGATTCACTGGAAGAAGGTTCAGTGTAAAAGGTGCTAAATTGTGCATTAGGTTTGTGTGATTGTTGCACGTGATCATCTGAGAATAAAGCCAGGATCGACGTTTATGTGCCAACAGTAGTATTTATACACTGTTTACACGAGAATGATCAGCTGGAAATATTATTTTCAGATTTGTTTGCCATGGAGTGCTTCAATGAACTGAGATTCAGAAAAACTGCGAGACTAGAGGAAAGGTACCATCAAGAAAATATCTCATAGAGTTCAGAAATAAAAGTTGTGGGGCGTCAGCTGAGGAACTGCCTCTCACCACAATAACAGCACTCAATGACATTTCCCTTTCCGAAGCATTTAAAACAGATGTAATAACGAACAATACAGAAATCACATTGTGCATTGCACAATAATCAATTCACATAAACTTATCCCAGTATTTTCCTAGATTGGGAACGCTCAACTTTAAATAAAGCAAATGAGCTAAATCGATATTCTGTCATTTTGCCCCCGTTTCTAGACAAGATACCGAACAAGGGATTCCATATTCTTGTAGCTTGCTGAAGGTTTTCCGTCTTATCAAGTATTACTATACATTCTTAAGAATGTTTTACGATGTCTCTGCACATTCTTAGTTGTCAAAGCAAATTAAATCAGGTCCATCTTTCTTTCTGTTCTAAAGAGGTTAACTCCATTTTGCTCTTCGAGTGACATTAAACTCACTTTTGCTGATCAAACATTCCACTTTGTTGCTGCGGAACAGTTGCTGGTTATTTAGTAACTGTGTTCCTCCTGCACCTCTCTCCCCGATAGTGTTGAAGATCAATGAATGATCGTATTCCCACCTGGATTCATTTGGTCAGTTTATTTAGATGAGATTTGATGAAAATTTAATGACCCCCGCAGTGGAATCAGGCCATCCCAACATCATAAACAGAGCATGTTACTGCATAAGGGGGAGAAAGAAAACACTTTCAGGGGTGAAGAAAAGAAAGTTTATTTGCTCACTGATCCTCATGAATTTTTTAAATCACAAGGTTGTCTCCCAGCAGCTCAAGATTCAGCATTGCAGAATTCACTTAATATGGGTAAAAATAAAACAAAACAAAACAGAACAAAAACAAAAACAAAACAAACCAAAAAACGTACAGAGAAATAAAGTTTCTACAACTGAAACAAACGCAACAAAATAAGTTGTGTTTGTATTTGAAAGCTATTTGCAGGTGATTATAATGTAAAATTTAAGTAATTTGAATGCACAATGTCCACTAATGTAATGTACTGCAGCACAAAATAGCAAGATATCATCTGCGTATGTCGCTGGTGCATTCAGGAAGCATGTAAAGTTGAAAGAATCAAGCTGTAGTTTTGGTATTAATCTGCACGACAAAAAAAAAGGTTTGGGATTAAACCTGAGAATGTGAACATGACCCAGCATTTGACCACATTGGGATTCTGCTAACTACTGATTTTGCTGCACTGCTGGCGTCCACTTCTCTGCCGAGTTTCCATTTGTTGTTGTTAGCGGGACGGACGCCAGTACACATCTAGCGATGTCAGAAAATAATCACGGGTTGTTTGTGATTGTGGTGATGACATCCAAAGACATTGGCGTGATTCGTCTGAGTTGCACAACGAGTACCCGCCTTAAGGAAACGGTTCTAAACTTTGGGTCCAGGCCCTTATGGTGTCGTGCCAGGTTTAGCCTGATCTGACGTCAATCAAATTTAGACTGAGAAACCACACGACACATTCCAGAGAGGGGTTCTAACAGCCAATAATGGCATAACTATGGCTGTTTTAAGGTAATAAGCAAATGATGACATACCTTAGAATATATGATAAATTATACTGTATATTATATTATTGTTCATCTACATTTTTGCCAAAAAAATGAGTAAAGTGAAGTTTAAAAAGCAGCCAATATTGTAAAAATCCATAAACAGGACTGCATTAACTATACATACGTATTTTTTTCCAGATTTCAAGTGGCATAGTCATTCAAAATGTTGAATTTTAATAATAATAACAGTTTAATAACAGTTTTCATTGGTTGAGATGGGAGCTGAGCGCTAAAACGCCCATTTCAGCGAACCAACCAGTGCCTGTGTTGTTGTGGAACACATTGTAGACATATTAATTTATGGAGGATATTATTATAGAATGAAGTACTCTCTCTCAATTATGTTAGTAAAGATATTCTATGACATTATTGGAAAGTAATGGCCTTTTATTACAACCAAATTGGCTAAAATCAATGTATTATTGGCCATTACTGCACTTGTTCCAGGGCTCCTCGGATTACTTTGAAATGTTTATCGTTTTGTGTTTGAAGTCAGCAGAGCTTCTTCAGGTATATCTTAATATAAAAAGCAACATTGTTGACAGTCTGAATATCTGCAGCATTTATACAAACAAGCACTGCTTGGAACCTTTTCCTGAACATCTTCGAGGAAGCTTAAACAGCTTTTATGAGAATCAGTCAGTCGATCTCCAGTCTGCCAACCAGAAACTGGGGAACTTCCAACCAATATGTCATTTTGTTGCCTTTGCCTGAGCTGCCTGGAATCGTTCATCGTGGTAATGCAACAATGAAAACACACTTCACACAGAGAATCACTGAGCACAACAGACGTTCACTTCCTGGTTTGAAAACAAAAGATTGTAAGATCTTCCTGTTCGGGTTTGCGTTATGGGACCTCGAGGTGTAAACTTCTAGAACAAATCATATAGCTGCTCCTAACTCGAACTTCATATCTGAATAGATTAACATGATAACGGCGTCAAATTCCATGCCTTTGAATCAACAACTGGTAATAAGAGGATGCACCTTCATTGCCTTAATCGCATGCAAATGAGGCACTAGCTGAAGACTAAAACTAATGTGATGCCTCTGGGAAGAAGCTGCTCCTGATGAGCACGGTTAAACGTGCACAAACAGGAAAAAGATGCTGCAGGTATATTACTTTGCATCTTGTTAAATGGATGATTTTGTTTTAGTTTTTTCAAACCCTGAAGTATAAAACCAATGTCAATGTAGTGGACAGGCTCTGTTTGATAGAGGATGACATCTCGCTGGTGTTCAACAACTTTTTAACAGCACATGTTAAACTGTACAATGAAACACAAACATCTGTTTTGATCTGTGATGCCTTTCAGGCATTCCCTTTGAAATTTTAAAAACAGGAATTGAAAGTGCATATAATTGATGTCTGATATGAAGGATTATCGTTTTAATCCTAAAACAGTTTTTTTTTAAAAGCCTGATGTAATTAGAGAGGGGAAATAAATTAAAAGAAAACAAGTTATTTATATTTATTCTGAGGAAAACTCAGTAAGATTCTTCTTATTCTGTCCTCACATGTCACAGCTGCCATCAGCTGTCTGATGTCGGAAATGAAAAGGTTGCACTCATGACTGCTGCCATATGGACATAATGTACATCCCAGCAGCTGATGGTGATTTCAACTGGAACCGTATGGAGCTTTATTGTCGCTGTGGTTTTAGATTATTGCAGCTCGTGGAAGAAACAAGGTGGCTCACATCAATTAGCCGGTTTTGTAAAAACTACTTTCACTTTTTTCTGTGATTAAAAGAACAAACATTGTTTGGTAAATATTAAAAGGCGTAAATATCAATCTTTTCATAAAAGAATCATTCATGAAATTCATATTTGCCGTCTGAAGGGAGCCGACTGACCATCTTAGACTTTACTATACTGTATTCCAGCATTGTGTAAAAACATTTATTATCCCCTCTTTTCTGCTCTAATGTCCCTCAAGTTTCAACCGTTGAATGAACCCATGAAATCTGTGAGACCGTTCGACGTCTTCGTACCTGCGTGGCTCGTCCCTCCAGCCCTGCGGCCGAATAGCGAACAGGGCCTTTGGCAGCCCCTCCAGACCCAGTCCGGACAGAGCCGGTCCCACTGCGAACCACATGTGACTGGGCCCGGCCTGACCCGCCGCCCAGGCCGCCCGGAAAACCAGCTCGGCCTCCTCCAGGGAGCAGTACAGCAGCCGGACCTGCGGGACGACGAGAGCAGTGGATTAATGCAGGAAGCGGTGTGAGGAAGAGGAGGAGGAGGAGGATTTAAGTGAATGTAAAGGAGGAAGGAGAAAGACAAACAGAGGAGGCATGAAGAAGTTTGAAGAACAGATGGATGTAGTCAGTTTTAAAGGAAACAAGGTATTGTCGATCTGAGTGGCAAGAAATGAGGAGGTTACAATTCTGTGGATTATAATAATTTACACACCGATATACTTGTTGCACTTATATGTTGGTGCCTCTCGATGTGTTTTTCCATCAGAGTGGGCTGCACTTGAAAAAGAACGCCTCTCGGTCTGCTTGCAATTCCTCCTCATACATTATTAAAGGCAGCGGATTTAATGGGAGGGTAGGGCGAGATTAAAAAGACAAAGTGAGAGTAAAAAAAAAAAAGTGGAGGAGTGCGGGGACTCGGCGTGCGTGCGAAGCCGAGGGTGCTTCAGCTGATTACTCAGAGGAAGCACTCGAGGAGAATTGGCGCCGTCGTTTTTTTTTTTGCGAGACAATCGACGAGTCTCTAAAAAACTGAATTCCGTCCGAGCGGAGACGCTTGGCTCAAGCGCAGCGATCGCAGCGGGCGTGTGGCGTGGGGGGGACACTGTCACATGCTGCACATGCACTGCTGCTATTCACGTCAGAGAGGACAGCAAGATGACGTCGGTCCCGCCCACTCAGCTGACAGCGGATGGGATGGGGGGCTCGCATGAGGTCCACACTGACTCCTCGGTCCCCGTCAATCACGTCCCCCGAGCAGTCAAGTGTATATTTAAACCTCTTTACATATGGCGCTCCTCGGGCTTGAAGTTTGTCACTCCACATGTCGGCGATGAAACGCTCCCCCCCCTCCTCCTCCTGATCCGTGGGAGACGGAGTTGAGTTCCACTTATTCCTGCCAGCCTTCAGAAAGACTCATAATTTGTTATAATTTTGTGCCATCAATCAGTTTGTGAGGGCCGGTGTCTCATTTTTCAAATTGTGGACACCTCATCTTCGGAAAAAAACATTTCATTTAGATCCCTGTGGGTCTTCATACGTTACCGTGGCAGAGTTTAACGGTTTAAACATTTTTCCAGAATATCCCCAAACACAAAACACAATTTACTTAAAAACTAGTCTCAGATTGAATGTTTCATTATATTTGAGAGGGAATGCTTCAGATTGAATCCTTGTTACATGCAACTAGCATCAGAAAGCATATTGGATCAATGTTTTCCATTTTTTTATGCAGCGCTTCTTTGAATAAAGCAATTAAAAACACTAACTCTCCACCTCAACTACACACTCCATGTCATGGTTGGACAAAAAGAAAACGTTCATAATGAGATGAGCCAAGGCACAAAAGAACAGCACTAATCAGCAGCCATCAATCCATCATCAATACCTGATTTATCTTAATGAGGTTTGTGATTAAAGAGTTTATTCATGTTAATGCTGGATGAAGGGGAAGGAGATGCTGTGTTCATGTCAACAGACACACACAATCACGCGCAGGTCTTTTAATGATATGTAAAGTCCGCACAGAAAGTAACAGGAAGAGTGCCGTGTCTCATTTATTCATCAGCTCCTTAATATCTTGTCCATCATCTCTTCAGACAAGTACCACAGCATATTTAAAGTCAACATTTAACCCATCAGGCATGCCTTCAGATTGTGAGCGGAAGCCGAAACCCACAATCTATCTTCTCGGATGTCAAACATAAGGCCACTGGGCCAAAACCGGCCCTGAATAGGCTGCGACTCTGTTTGTCAGCCCTGTGACTGACAGGCGATCTGAAAAAAGAGCACTCTGGTTTATGGCCAGCCTCGGTTTGGATCCTATCCAGCACACCCCAACATTAGTTTTGATCAAGTGGGTGGCGATTATGGACGGATGGATAGATGGATGGATGGATGGGTGGATGGATGACCACAAGCCTCGTGCCAACTGGCACACAGTTAGTATCCAGCTGGTGGACATAATGCGCAGTTCAAAAGAAGCTAATTTTGCCATCAGACTTCAGTTTAACGTGCTTATAGTCCCTAACTCTGTCATATTGACATTATACATCGTTTGCTGGAGGAATGAAAGGGGAAGCATTAACACACAGTCTCAGAAGATTGATGTTAGATTTTGTGATTAATCACATTTTTCTTCTTTAAGTGAAACTCCATGCTTCATATTGACTCAATAGGAAAAAATAACTTAACGTGGTCCAGAAGAAGCGCTAGGAAGAACAGAAATGCTGATATTTCAATGTTTTCCTCCAGTTTGCTTCTTGATCGGTAACCCAAGGCGAACTTTTAAAAGCACGTTTCGTATTGAACTTGATTCTGACAGAAATGTGTTTGAAGCGTTCAAATGTCTTTCAGTGCAAAAATATAGTATTGATTGTGTAGTCGAGCTCAAAATCCATTTAAATGTTCTTGATTTAAATTGAACTCGAGAAAACACCCTTTTCTATGCATGATTAAGTCAAACATGGTCAAAACTTAGTTGGCATTTCGCAGTGCTGCTGATGAAGGTCGTATAAACTGCACTGTAAATCACTGAAACGGCTGGTCAGACGCGGTCAGATTGAAATTATTACACTTGATTGGCAAATGACATTGTAATATGTGGGATTGCGCAGGTTCTTTGTCGGTGCACTGCTTGGTCTGTCATGCATTTGTTCTGCTGTGATGACAAACCGAAGCAATTCAAGCATGCGGAGGGAAAGCAGCACGCTCGCTGTCGTTCCTCCCAGTCACAACACACAGATACAAATCATCAGCTGCTGCCTGCCGTATGCTAATTGGCGAGGGCAGCCTTTGAAGCAAAATAAATGCCAAACGCAGAACTCCAGCTTCCCTGGTGCTTCAAAGATCATGCATTTAAAAAAAAACAAAAAAAAAAAAAACATGTAAGATTAATAATTTTGCATTAGCCATGGCACAGGCTTGTCAGGTCTGCAAGGAACATTGATGT
This sequence comes from Blennius ocellaris, assembly GCF_963422515.1. Taxonomy (NCBI): domain Eukaryota; kingdom Metazoa; phylum Chordata; class Actinopteri; order Blenniiformes; family Blenniidae; genus Blennius; species Blennius ocellaris. The sequence continues at coordinate 19,311,169 of NC_137669.1, forward strand.
TTTTGGAGGAGCACAGGAATTCTTTCGGGACGAAAGGCGCTAATTTCAATTCTATGGCTAAATAAAATACAGATTGTTCACATCCACATACACTGTCTATGAGACGGGCAGGGAGGTGAGTGAAGCAGAGGAATAAAACAGGATGCAGAAAAAGAAATTCCTTCTTTGTGAATTACCCCCATATCACAGAACAGATGAAGCCTGTTCAATCAATGACACAGAGTCTCTGTGTGTGTGTGTGTGTGTGTGCGCGCGCGCGCGCATGAAGAAAAGATATCAGCACATGCTCACAATGCAGAGCTTGTATCCACAAACAGTATTAAATACAAAACCTGCACTATAGCTCCAGTGTGGATGCATTAGGAAGCTGTAGCCTTTGGTTTTCCATCAAAGGATGTAGCAACATGGGGGATTATGCAAACGCTGGCATACAACCACCCTAACAGAATACAAAAAGGGTCCAGGTAAGAGATATGGAGCACAATAATGTAGAAAGCAGTGTGACGGGCACAATGAGGGGTTGAAGTATTTTTGGCAAAAAACAGTGAAAAACCCAATAAACGACTCTGGCTTTTCACTTCTTTACTTCACACATTGGTTGTGTTTTAAACGTCTATATAAAAGATGCAATAGATACCCTTTCTGTCAATTTCAAGTCCAATTATCTTATCATAGATGCAATCCCGTAGAAAGTATGATCCAAGCCAGATACCAATCCATTGCTGGAGTCGCATTCTAAATGGGGAAAAATGCAACTTATTGAAACATAATTTACATCGCAATTAAGGCCAAAACATTAAATCCATAAATCGCAGCAACTGGAAAAAGTGGTTTCGTTTTTTCCACTCAGTTTTGGCAAGCAAACCAAAAACAGTAATGTCCCATAATTCATCCTTCATGATCTGCTTTTACAACTACAATCACAGAAAGCTGGACTTCATCCCAATCAACAATGGTTGTGGTTAAATGGACAGTAAGCAATCAACCACATTACACAACAACCAAATAATCTGATTAAAATTGTGTCATGCAAACAGTACTATTTGATTACATTGACCTGAGCCAATTGAAACGATGCGATAGATCTTTAAAAGCATGTCCGTTACTGCTGCCAGCTTGCCTTGAAGGTGAACTTCAGGTACTTTCTAATTAAAACCACAACAATCCAGGTTATTGGCCCCTGTTTTGATATTTAAGAAAATAAATCAGCCTGCACATTGCCTGATCACTTAATTCGGAATAATTCATTCAGACTGACACATACATCTGGGAATAACTAGTCTTTGGATTTGTGGGAGGAATCTGGACTCTTTAGTTCAAACAAATAAACGTTTTTGCATCATGTGATCTGTACTGATAAAAGGCAGGCTGGAGCACATTCTGACTATCTTTATAATAATTGACACAAAAATACATGAAGAGTCGAAAAAGGTTGCGATGGAAAGTAATTCACATCACACATGCACACCAAATCCGCTTTGAAAGCATGCAAGCTCTCCAAAAAGCAAAAATAAACACAGGAAAATAAGCTTCTCTGTCCAAGGACGTCTATTCATGCACCGCTGTTGAAAATACAAAATATTGATGGATGATTTTGACCCTGGGACTGTAGAACACAATACCCAGAGGGCAACATTTCAGTGGAAAAAAACCCAGAAAAACAACACATCCTTGGACATGATCCGAAAGCCTTGCACTATGCATCACGACCTGATGCAGTCGTGATGGTGTGAACCTGGACGCTGGTTCAGGGGCCCCAGCAGCTGCTTGCAAATGAACGGTAACACCGGTCTGTAAAATGAGTTCAAAGTATCACGTGACACTCCAGCTTCCATGTGTTACAGGCGCATTCAGTTAAAAGCTAAAGTTATGTGTCTCGTGGTGGCGTGGAGAGGGTGCTGCTGTTTGCTTATGTAATGAAACCAAACGCACGTGTGTAAAGAACAAACCTTATATTTGCCAGTAAACTTAACAATAAACAGATTTTATTAACCACTTTTGGGAAATTCATACATTTGTGTGAACAGACGACCAAGTCCCAGGTTATCATTATTATTATCATTATTATTATTATTATAAAAAGAAGAAGACAACAGAGTTTATCAGTGCCATTTCTAAAACGATAATTACACAGCTGAGCTGCTGAAACTATCAAAGATACAACCACGGAGTGTGGCTCGCTGTGGTGATGGAGACAGTTTCACAACTTCCCCTAAACATATTCCCTTCTGCTCAATTTCCTAATAAATATGCATGTTTATAATTGCATGTTAATGGAGCTTTTGGGATTGATGCAATTTGACAAAACCTTCTGATATGTATTAGCTTCACATCCTGCAACCGTCACGCTTGTTTCATCAAATCGTGTAAAGTTGGTCTGTTTTAATTACATTTTAATAATGAAAAAGGTTTTACTTTTTTTTGGTCTTTTGCCACATTCATAGTTTCACCTTGCACATTTACATCACGAGTGTCACAAAAGTTGTGATAACAATATATCAAAGAGAGCAATAATGACCAAATCATGGCTTGATTCTCACTTTTACTCTACAAAATAGAAATGTGACTTTTGTTGTAAACTGGGCGTCTTCCAGAGGAGATGTACAGTAAAGTTGACAGTGAGAAGACACGGATCTGTTCTGTTCTTGGATGTGATTATTCTGACGTATGGCGCACATTAAGCTTTTAAATACCGTCAAGATCAATCAAGACGCAAAAATATGGGAGATCAAAGTGAATATCGGTGGCAGGCAGGGGCACATAAAACTGTCAGTAAATGTCACTTTCCCTCCCAACTTTGTGTAATAAATACAAATGTCACTGGCAGTAAAAAAAATCTTCTCTTTGAATGTATTAACTTTCAAAGCTGCTGACATGAATCTCAACACGCTTCACTGGTTCCCGTGTCTGAATCCCGGCATGTTCTGTCCAATCTTCTCAACCAAAAGAACGATGAAGAAAGATCTAAATTGAAACATGTACATGTGTGTGTATGGAGCTCATTCATTTCATATCACTTTCATTATATTACATCATGTTCACTCTGGTGTCTTTAGTTTGGGTCACCTCATTCTCTGCTTATTATGTTTCTTTGTTCCTTTTCACGGACTTCATTTTAACAAAAGGTCATTTAAGCTGACAATGGTATAAAAAAAAAAAAAAGATGAGAGTCGAGGATGAATGCAGACAAAATAGCTCTCGTGTGAAAGGAGGAGTGAGAATATATGGCTCCATCACAAAGGCTGAAAAAGGAGAAAGGGAACAGGTCCAGTGGTGCACTGAAACTCCTTCGTCTTATCTGATGTGTTGGACCTCAGTGAAGGTCACCTCAGAAGGCGTCTCCTCTGCTTTGAACCGTCCATTTCCTCTGGAATATGTTCATTCTCCACAGCTTTTATGTTGAACAGTCGTCTCTTCATTTGTGACCTTTATGCTGTTAAAGGTTGGAAAAAGTTTCTGAGCAATGGATCAGTGTAACGTCTAATTTCTCAAATCTGCTTCAGGCTGCACTTTCGAGACTGCAACCTGAGACCCTGGGGATTTTTCATAATATTTAGATAAAAAACTATGACACTGTAGAAGAATGCTTCCAAAAAGGAAAAGGAAAAAAAAAAATGATGTTTCATATCATGTTATAAAAGCATAGAGACCTTTAAGTCCTGAGGAAGATATGTCACACTGCGTTTCCAGAGAAACACGGACAAACTAAATATTCTCACAAACAAACACTCACCTAACTAGCTGCTAGTATTTGATATTTTCTGTCTTTTTCGCCACTAAATTAAAGAGATAATCCATCACGATGCTCTCGTGAACATCTGAACGTGCGATCTTGAGCAAGAAGGGGTTTCATTTGTTTTAGTTCCAATCTCAGCCCTGTGTGATCAGAATTCGGCCCGATTGGTCCAAACCGAAACTGGAAGTCTTTAATCCACACTGGCAACGCAGGTTAGCTTGTGGCTCATAGGTAGCCACAAACAACCGTGATGTGTATATAGTCTTCAGAACAGATATCAATAAATGACTGCCTCACGACTTCTTCCTCACTACTCCACCTCAGCCAGTGAGAAATTGTCTAACTCTTTCTTTCCGTCATTACAAGTACACTAGGGAATGACGCTCACTTGTAGCACCCAATTGAATCAGTTGAGCATCACACAAATACCATCTTTTTCGCCACAAGTAAGCTTCTTAGGAGGGCTTTCATCTTGTACATTTGATGAATACCGAGCTGTACATGCTGATTTCATGTTGTGACATTTGTGGGAAATGAAACTCGTGCCGAAAAATCCTCCAATCAAAAGGCACAAGTGGGCAAATGAAGCCCCGCTGAAGTATCACTTAACAAAAAAAACTGAACACTCACCCGCTGCAAAAAGAACAGAAGACCGCAGAGACAACAGATAAATGTTGTTGTTACACTACAAAGCTCCCAGGTGTGCAAGATAGTGTGTGTGTGTGAGTGTGAATATAAATTAATCGCTGGCCCTCAAACAAGCTTAATGAGCTTCCACGGTGAGTCGTTGTTGTTGATGCCGTGGCTGCATTGCTTCAGCCTCCCTGACCCCAGACCTCCCTGGTTAAAACCCCCCAAAGGAGAAGGAGGAGCTTTATACCGCCATATTGTAACTCAAGGTGCAAATCATCCCACGGTGTTGCCATTAGACTTTTAAAGAACAACTAAAATCTAATTGCAAGTTCTATTATTTAGATTTTCTCTTTCTGTGATTGCGCGCATCACAAGTTACTGCATATTTGCACGATTATGTCTTTTAGAATTGTTTTTGCATGAAGTCATAACTCTTATTTCATGGCTGAAAAATACAGTTTCTGTTATCTGAGCCAGGAGCTGAAACGAAGCTGGTGGACTCCGGCAGAAGAAACTCAGATTGAATGTTATACTTTTACATGACGTTGGATTAAACATTTCAACCCTTGAACAATCAAAATTGACATCTGTATTTCTGACCCCTCACCTGGGCTTCGTTGTCTTTGAGCATCCGTTTGGTCCGCGCCCCGCCGGGATCGTCCGTCACGTTCAGGATCACCACGCTCTTCTTCTCCCAGCCGATGAAAGAGCCGTCCGTCATGCCCTCGACCATGGCCAGGAAGTCCTCGTAGCCGTGGTGACGGGTGGTGACGACAGAGAAAGAGGTCCAGTCGTATTCTTCAAGTACTTCGAAGATCACCTCGAGCTGCAGCGAGGTGGAGCAGGTGAACTGGAGGTAGATGGAGCCGCTCTCCTGGGGAGGGGGGGGGGGGGGGGGGGGTGGCAGAGGATCCAGCAAACACGTGAGTGTCTGGGAGGTACGGTAATGTCAACATGTGTGAATGTGAACATCAACGTTCAAAATAGCCAGTGATATAATTCATATTCAATCCCATGCCAAAGAGAAAGTCAGTCAAATAACTGATTTGCTGGTCAATGTTCACTTTTTTTCTAATAAACCGCATCAATATAGTCAGATTGTAATTTATTCTGAGTCATAGGTGCCACAGATTTTTTTTTTAACAATTGTCCACCGGGCGACTTTTTAAGAATGAGTTCTTAATGAGATTTTGCTTAAATACATGGCTTAATCTACCAGTGTATTTTGCAAATATTGTTAAAAGAAAGACAATACATCAAACATTAAATAAGTTATTGGTAGAATTTAGATGTCATAAAACATGCACAACATATACAGAACCATCATTTCATATTTTTTGAAGGAATTGTTTTTTATCGTCTATATAATTTGTCAAAGATGCTGAAAGTAGAAAGCTGGTTGTCATTAGGACGTCGTTCCATTTAGACCGGTGTTAAAGAAACTGAAAAGAGACGGAAATGCATGCCAGTGTGGCAGAGGAGCGGTTTGTCTATGCTGTGTTCTGCAAATGACTGAAATCACTCTATAATAACAGGGCAGTTAGTTAATTCACTAGTTTCTGCAAATAAACAGTTATTTAGCCGTGAAGTAACTCGGTGACTGTCTAAATAAAATGTCCACAACCCTGTGAGCTGTCAGGCCTGTGTGGCTCAGGCTATGACGGATTCCTTTGAGTTTAATTTGTGGAAGATATGCTATACTCATGGGCAATTATTCCAAGTAAGAATGTCAGTAACTAAAACATCAGCAGCAATAATAAAACAGTAATTAGTTATGAAGCGGAACATTATTTTTAAAACTGTACCATGTCCCTTGAGAAAGTGTTATCCGCTACCATAACAGGACCAAATGCAGGCATATTAAAAAATTATTCATAAAACATCATGTCTTGCATTGCTTTACACGAAGCCAAAGGTTTTATTTTGTTTCAATGCGACTGCATTTAGAGTGCCTTCGTTGAGCTGCGCCTTGAATGCAAATCAGGGTCGCAGGTAAAGGATCAGAATTTCATTCAGATAAGGTGGAAATCTAAAGCACAAATCTCAGCAACAGACAAAAGGAGGAGAAACAAAAGAATAAAAAAAAAAGAACAGACAGCAGGGACATGATGTCCAGACCGAATTAACACGAAGGGAAACGGGACGACAGCAGGAGTGACATCAGACTGAGAAGGACTGAAGTCACAGAGACACAATGAGAGGAGCCAGAAAAAAGAAACCAGACACAGAACTTAGTGAGACGTTTGTGATGAACTGACGTGTAACAGACATTTCCATCACAGTGTCCACACAAGTAACTTCTCAGAGGATTTTCCTGTAATAGTACAACGGAGGCAATGGAGGTGAATAATCACAGTGGGTGTGTCTGGTCAGACTCAGTTTTGTTTCGGGATTGACTTCAGTTTAATGTCAAGGGTCCGTCTGTCCACAAAGTCCTCATCTCTTCAAGAGGGATTTCACTGTGAATCTACAATCACCTTCCTCTCACTGCTTCCAATCACATTTACTCTAATAGATGTGCCAAGCACCAGATGACCAAAAAAAAAAAACCTTTATGCTAACTAAACCCAGAGTCTAAGGCACTTTAAAGTTCCTCTTTAGTGGTTAGAACTATAAACCCAAAACTATATATAATTTAAGGTTTTTCTCTTAATTTCATTTATTTGTAAAGATTTAAAAAAAACAAACCTGTTGAGCCATTTTAATTTCCAGCCAACAATAATACGGCCAATATTTCGGATCAGACAATCAGAGCATTCAGAAAAGGTGTGTTTTTCACCGTTTCCATGGAGACGGAGTCAGCCCTATTTCAAAAAGTTCCACCTTGGGAGCAGTTTTCAAAAGTTTGCAATTCCAGTGGCTCCGAGCACCATTGTCATGTAAACGGACACAACAAAACAGATCAAAAGTTCTCAGTGTCCTTTTGAAAGCACTGCCGCTTAAAAGGAGTGGAAAACAGTTAAAAACCACTGAACTGGAAGAATCCAATAAAAATAGCGACAAAAGCAAAAAAGAAACATAATATGTCGACAATTATGAACTGCTGTGATGAAACTTCCAATATTCAATCTAGCACAAAACTTGATAGAACTTCATTATCCTCAATTTAAATGTTAAACATGTTTTGTGATCCAGATTAATTTTGTTTGGTGGAAAATGTAAAAAAAAAAAAAAAAAAAATCTCTTTTGGTCCTTGAATGTTGCAACGTAAATGAGCACGAGAGCCGAACTTGTGACATCCAAACATTTTCTGAGTGTTTTGAGAGTAATTACTTCTCTTCTTTGTCGGCATTATACGAGACAGAGGGCATGTGTTTAACTGAATCATCAAGGCTGCGCATCTGTTGGAGCGCGTGGATGATCAAAGGGGGGAACTTCAGGGGAGCGGTCCCACCCTCCCGCGTCGCCGGGGCCTCACCTCAGGTTGCGCCGAACTGAACTGGGTCACATATCAAACCGGCGGCGCGATTTATGATGTAAGCTCGTCTGCTCCCCTCAACCCGGCGGAGAGCGAGCGAGGAGGGAGCATGTGGGGGCGCGAGGACTTCGTGCTAATCCGTGTGACCCGCCTCAAGTCAAAATAAAGTCTCCCCTTTGTCCCGCGGGCGTTCAGCAGAAACGTGAAGAAACTGACGTCGCGTTTCAGAAGCAACGGAAATTCAGAATTGATTGGAGTTTATTTTGGAAGACATTCAAAGCAAAACTCTCAGCTTGGAGGAATTGAATTTGCCTCTGTTCTACTAACATATCTCACTCTGTCGTATATTCCTTTACGTAGAGTTCCCCTTTGCTACTCAAAAATGCAATATTTTGTAAACAGCATTTTATAGTTGACAGTTACCGTAATAATCTAACTTGGTCGTCTGTGTACTCCCATTGTTTATGTTTATAGCGCATTGTTCTCTGCATGTGTGAGGTTGTCATTACAAAAACCACCAACAGCACCCACTAGTGGCTGCACAGGAAAACTACATCATTTTCAGTATTTCTGCCGTTGTCATGTAAAAGGACATTGTTACCTCCGCCAAGGATGTTATTAAATCATTGGCGGATACTTATCTGTATGACTGTGAGCAAGATTACGTTAAAACTATTGCTCAAATTTTGGTGAAATCGTCACCACAGGCAGATATTAGCCCAGGTCAACCTTTTGAGGATATCAAGAGATTTCTGATTGCTCTTGTTTTCAAAATGTTACCGTGTAAGTGCAAAACGTTTCTGAAGCAAAAATGATTAAAAAAAAAAAGAACAAAAACAAAATGTTCCTTTGAAGTGTTGTCATCTTGACAGGGCTTAGGAGTTTTCAATAAATAATATTTTCAATTTGAGACAATTTCAGAAGCAAGAACAAGATTTGAAACAAAAATAATCAAATTTAAGTGTTTTAGTTGAATTAGCAGCAGGCCAGTGACAAGACAGAGCTTTTTTTATATATTTGTTTATTTTTTGTGAAGCTAACTAATGAGCTCAAAACTAATTCACAAAAAAATTCCCCAATGTAGTCAAAATTTAAAAAAAAATCCAAATATTGCTGAACTTCATATTTATCTTTTAAACGATGCCACAGGGGTCAGTTTGAGCCACCAATATACAACAGACAGAAAATCTCACGATCTACAGATAATAGATACAATCATTGCATTTTATACTGTTATGCAAGACAGAATATTCTTTAATAATTAAATTAGTACGTCAACTGTGACCTCCAACAGTACATAAATAGTCATTAGGATGTAAATGACTTATACATTGATGTGACACGTGTTCTTGCAGACGAGGGTAGACACACAGTGTTGTAAAGATGAAATCAAAGAGGGTGTAATGAAGTGTAAAAGTATGTCTTTACCTCAGCAGCCTCTCCTCCCACTTGAAAACAAAGCTGCTTTTGATATTCAATCATTTGCAGAGGCTGACAGTTCAGAGTCGAGCTGATTGTGTTAAATTAACTGTTACCGGAGCCGATGTTGCATTAGTGTAGAAATCACAATAACCTTGTTACACTGTCAAGATGATGCACTTTAAACAAACTGGCCCGCTTATTAAATATCACACCTGTCATGCTAGCCCGCCTTGCTTTAGCTTGATCTACTTATCGCCGGCAATCCGTCGGTGGAACTGGATTAACTGACTGTAGCGACGACACGGTCCAGTAATGAGCGCATGACGACGCGCTGCAGCGACAAGGTGACACAGCAGCCGCCGTCAATTAGCACGTTCATAATTTCTGGCCAAGAAGCAGGCGCTGATGCACCTCTTCTCGTCTCTGACGTTTGACCATAATTGCACAGGACTGCGGCGCCATTGATGAAGCATGCACAAAAATCACCTCCGATTCCCGGCACATTTCCTCCACTTGGCGAGGAGAAGCCGTTCTGATGAGCTTAGCGGCCGTGACAGAACTGGAGCAATTCTGACAACATTTTAATTTCCCCCCCTCCTCTTCATCACGGCTCACTGATGAGGTCAGACCGCCAACGTTCTCCGAAACACTCGGCGTTTAGCAAATAAACGCATCCTGCAGGAGGCTTCAGTCTGAACAAACATTACAGCTCGTTCAGGCGCTCGTTTGTATTTCCCTCAGACAGGCAGCGCCCGGGTTCAAGATAAAGAGAATTATATCCACATTACTCAAAACTCAAAAGCCTGGAATGTAAATTTCGGCTCAGTCGGGGTGCTGAGCGCGCGACGTGAGGGTAAATACGTGAGGCAAAACATTTCCTGGAACAAACTTCACCTCGCTTCCTGCTGCTGGTAGGTGGAGGCTTCATGCCGATTCAAAAGCTGCTCTAATTAATATTTTGACATGAACAATGGACCAAATCACTGCAAAAGAAACCCATGATCACATGACGCTGCAGCTTTACTATTACATTTTGGCCTCTTTCTTTGGGTTTTACAATCCATGTTCTTTATAAGTTATATGTTGTTCAGTCTCTCGAAGCTTTTTCCAACCCTCTGCTCTGCCTTGTGGCCAAACTAACTATTAAACCATCATACATCTTGTAATTCTTCATATTTCAAGATGAAGAATTACCAAAGGATCATTCATTTCTTAGATTTTAACTCACTATATCCATTTTGATGGATTTGAAATGTTAATCATTTATTTTTAAAAAGCCCAAGATAAGCAAAATGTTTCCCTTTAAAGAAATAACAGGATTATGAGGTTTGATTGTGATCAACAACATTGGTATATCTTATGTCGTGCAAGTTGGAACAACCTGTCCTACTTTTTGTGGCATTGATGTGACACTGATCTCCATTAAAAACACTTTTTCTGAATGTCTTTTCATTTCAATCTGTGACGTTGGTATTTGAAATAGAAAAGTAAGACGATACCATGTATTCTTTGTATCCCATCATATTAAATAGTTGTAGATTGTTGCAGAAAATTCAGAATTTCCAAACAGTAAATAAACAATAGATCAATAGATCCACCAACTGCTACCAGAACTGAGCAGATATTCCAGCAAGTACCTGTAGCTTCTTTAAAGCATGCTGTAGCCGCCAGGATATGGTCACGCTGTACAGATTATATTTACACCTTCTGGGATTCCATCACGGTGGGAGCTTGACCGCCTCTGGATGTGTTCTGGCTGATCCGATTGCATCCCGACCCCATTGCCGTCTGCGTGCTTTTCACACCTTGTAATAGCATTGGGTTTTCCCCCGAAATCAGATTAGTCCGTATACAGATTGCAACCTGACAGCAGGTTTGAAAAAAAGGCTTGTTTGGGACAAACCCCCAAACTTCTAGTAATGAACACAAACTATGAACGCAATAATAAATGAATCCCAGCGGATCAAACTCCAAATGGTTTGTAAAGGTCAAGATGCAGTCATGCACTGATTTCCAACCGTCTTGGTTTTATCGTCCGATTCAGATCTATGATGCAAAACCAGCAGAGCGTCTTTACCTGTGGCTCTCGTCCCAGGCTGGCCCCTCCCCCAACTGCAACCACAGGAACCCCCGTCTGGGCGGAGACGAACTCCAGCATGGGGGCGAGAGGGGCACGGTTCGGAGGCGGCGGTCTCTCCTCCTCAAACACCAAACCCTGGACGCAAGATGTAGAAGTTACTGTTTACAGAGTGAAAAGGCCATTCGATCAAATTTAGACGCAGGATTTTACTTCTTAAAGCTGCAGCCGGTTTCACTGTTATACAAAAAAAACACTGACGAATGAATTTCATCTTATTATATGAGCATACTATTAGAACAAGAACAAGACTCTTTAAATGCTCCTCAGATTATTCAAGATAAAAGCTCAAATTCAGTTAAGACATGAAATTGCCATTTGAGGTTTTTAAAAAATCACAAACTTTTTGCTGCTTGCCAATCAATGTTTTGAAGATAAAATCAGCATTAAGCCCGTGCAGTGAACTGGCATCCTGTCAAGAGAAGTGTGTGTGCGTGTGTGTGTGTGTGTGTGTGTGTGTGTGTGTGTGTGTGTGTGTGTGTGTGTGTGTGTGTGTGTGTGTGTGTGTGTGTGTGTGTGTGTGTGTGTGTGTGTGTGTGTGTGTGTGTGTGTGTGTGTGTTGTTTTCGCACAGCTCAAGCTGCTATACACCTCAGAAACAACAGATAAGCTCTCGGCTTACGGGCCACCTCAGCTCCGACATGGCTCACTAACAAGTGCAGCTGTTGTGTTCACGCTGAACTGCCACTGCAAAAAAAAAATAAAGTTTTGGAGAAGTTTTGTCCACCTGCTCTGTGTGTGTATGTGTGTGATATTAGCTCTGAAGACAAACCTGTCACCTCGCTAATACATTTAGGAAGAAGGCATGAAAGTGCTGGAAATTGCCATTAGTCCATGTTATGATACGAGGTGGTGCAATCTTGATTTGGTGCTGGGTTGATGACTTAGTGCTTGTTTTCTTGTAGCGATTCTGGGGAGCAAATTGAAGCTAAGTGCAGCCGACAGCTCAATTCACACAGGGAAGCATTTGATATGCAAATAGACAAACTGACAGGACCTGGAAATAAGCTTGCACTTAAAAGGGTTAATATTAAACTTGATGGAAGACAAGACCCTCAATGTTTGTTTCTCTAAAACAACAGACTGGATAAGTATTATGTGCTGGCAATGGATGGAACAAATGGATTCATAAATGGCAAACAAATGAGCAGTAAAGCATGCAACATGTTTTTTTTTTTTACCTCCATCTGTGTGATCACACGCAGCTCAGATCAGCTCCAATCCACAAGTCATACTATGAATGAATGAGTGAATAGATGAACACACAGCCCAATGAACATGAATGAACAAAACACAAGAGGAAAAGCATAGCTCTCACTAACTTCCTGACAACGACAATCCCTCCCACAACTTTTGGCAAGTGGCCACATGTGCAGATGTCTGAAATTAAACGGGATTTGCACGCCACCCTTTATTCCCTGTGCAACCAAGTGAATGCTTTTTGAGGGAAGAGTCTTCAAAAAAACTGCGACCATTATCCCAATTGAGCTGATTTGCTGAGCAATTTCAATCTGCTTCTGAATAAAGGTTACTCTTATAATCATGCAAGTGCCTACAATGCAGAATACCTTGTACATGGTGTAATGGGGTCCATCATTAAACTATTGCAGATAAAACCCCTACCCTAAAATACATTATAGTACAGGTGCCCTGTGGAGTTGCTATTTCCTGTTTTTTGTGTAAACTTACTAATGCAAAAGGATGCCCACAAGTAAAACTGCAAATGGCAAAAGGATTATAGACTACTCAAGTAGAAGACTGTCTTATTGTTGTGTATATTATATACCTGTTCTTTAAAAAAAGGATTCTATAAAAGAAAAAAAAAATAGTCTCCTGCAGTAAAGAATATTTTATCAGAGTTGATATTTGATAATCCTGTAAATATCAAATAGTTGACAGAAAATGTAATGGTTTTAAAGGATAAAACAGCTGTATGCCCATGTATACAATATAATAAAGCACATAAAGGGCTCTGGGGAAATTTAGAACTTTTACAGCACAGAACTCTAACATTTTGTACAATATATCATTATACATAAATGAGTTAAAGAATATTGAGGATACTCGGGTAGAAAACAGCTTGTTGTGTGTAGTACATTATATACTAAATGATACTAAATTTTGCAAAGTAGTATAGTGTATACCATGTTTCATAAAAATGTAACTTAATTAAGAAAAGTGAACTTGATTGAAAAAATGTTTTTTAAAAAGTTTTTATGAAGTTTAAGATCCTCGTCACACTGAAGTGAATTAATCAGCTTTGAGAGGTTCTTCAGTACAAGTGTGACATGGTCATCGAAGTAGATGTGTGTGTGTCTGTACACACACACACACACACACACACACACTTGTATGTATATATATATATATATATATATACACACAGACGGATACGCTCAGAAAACATTCAGCTACCCTAAGAAAAAAAATTAATCTTCTGGAGAATGAAAAAGTTGGATGGCGTGCCAGTTGTGCCAGAAATACTAAAGATCCAGAGTAAAAGACTAAACGCATGATAAATAAAACTGAAGAAGACTTTGATAGATTGTGTGGTACAATCTGCTTCGCTGTTGGAGCGCTGGCATCATGAGACGCAATGATTTTGAGGGAGAAATCTGTCATTGTGACAACCCTATCTGGAGAGGTGGGACGAACCTGCAGTGGCGTGGTGGCCAGCAGCTCACACAGCTGCAGCAGCAGTGTTCCCGGGCTGCTCTCGTTCACGGCCAGGTAGATGACGTTGGCTTGACCCGAGGGCGTCATCACCGTCTCCCCCACCAGCGCCGCCAGCGACAGGTAAGACGAGGAGGAGGAAAAAGCGGCCATCGCAGCCACTCCTGCCAATGAAGCTGTATCCGTCACCCCCCTTCCTCCTCCTCCTCCTCCTCCTCCACCACCTGCGGCTCCTCCTCCCGCCGCCCCTCCGGCGCCTCCCCCTCCCCCTCCTGGACCGTTTCCGGGACCAACTCCCAGCCCCGGCTCGCCCACCCCCGCACCTCCCGCCGCCGCCGTCTCCGGGAGTAGGGAGGAGCCCGAGTGGACCACGGCAATGTTGACACCACCCGAGTCCCTCTCTCTCTCCCGGGGCCGGAGCAGCAGGGGGGGCGAGGGGTGCACGGGCCCCGAGCAGGCCAGGACAGCCAACAGCAGTGAGAGGGTGGGCCTTGGGGCCACCATGGGGTAAAGGGAGGGCCAGTGGCAGCCGTCGGATGGGATTTGGCAGGTGAGGCCAGGAGGGAGTTGAGGAATGTCGTCTGGAGGGTGACGCCTCTTCGGGCGGGGGTGGGGGGGTGGGGGGGGGGGAACGGGGTGAGGAGGGGAGGGAAGGTGGTGGGTGGGGGAGGGGCCCCAGCGGCTCACAATGCTTCACCTGATGAGCAGAGGAGAACCTAAAGAGGAAACACAGAGGAGAACGATTTAGAAAACTCCCATCATACCTTCTCCTACGAGCGTTGCTAACAGTACGCGCTGATGCGTTATCTCCTGTGGGACGGTTGATTTATGCAGCCGTCCCAAAGGCTCATTCTCCAGTAAACAATGTAAATAAATGACGCACTCCACCCACTCATCTTTATATTTATTGCTCCTGCTCAGACACTCGGTAACTCCATAAATACAAGACGATTTCTGCGGCGAAGAAGCTGCACATTCTCTGCCGTTTGAATTCCTCATTGAAATGTGCAGACACTCGGCAAAAAACCCGTTTCATTATTTTGGGATAGGACGTCGTCTAAACCAAGCCCTTTAATCTTGGAATCATACCTGATGACCAGTGTTTAGCTCCACATTCACATCAATATAGCAAAGAAGACAACCACTTTGATATATTTTATAAGTAGAGGCAACGGTCCGTGTATGCCACATTACTATTCTTCCACCTAGCGTCTACATGCACTTCATCCAGAGCAGGATCTTTGTGGCTGGAGCCTCTTCCAGCTAGCAAAGGCCTGCATGAGCCTTTGATTGGAGTTTTCTCCAAAGGCTTTCTTCATCTCCGCAAATGCTCGAACATAAAATCAGTGCAAGTCGCTTGGCTTTCATCAGATGCATGAATAGAATATTAGCTATTTCAGGAACTCAATTTGTAAATGCCTCTGTTTACTGGGTGCTCTTCACATTGAGTCGCTTATATGCAATAAGATGCATATAGGGTGAAACTGTGAGAGGAAACACAAAGGGAAGGTACATGCATAAAACCACCAATAAAAGCAGAACACTCTCGGTATGAGGCGAATGGACCAACTGATCATTACACTAAACAAATTAGACTTTATCTGTGCACCTGCCAGTAAAGGCAGCAAAGCCACCACAGATCCTGATTTTGGAGCAAAAACCACAGTAAAACAAAGCAGAACCATCCCACAATATCAAGTGAAACCAAATTGTCCTCAAACAAAACGCCTGTTGAGTACATGAACGTTTCCTGTGCCGAATATGAAATCCAGACTGACATAGTGCAGCTTTGTAGCTTGAATAAATCAGCAGAGGGGGAAAGGAAAAGTCGAGAATGCGGGTCAGGTCATTTCCTCTGAGACGAAGTTTGGAAGACTGGTTTTTCATCTCTCACAAATGTACTTGTTTTTCCACGATCCAACACAGACAGAGAAACGAATCGCAGCATGCAAGTGTTGTGGCAGGGGGGAGGGGGGGGGGGGGGGGGGGTCGGGTCGGGGGGTGCTCAGAGGATCAGGCAGGAGCAGGACTATGGAGAATAAATAGTAAGAAGAAGCAAAATAAGGAAACGTAAAGAAAGAACTGGAGGTGACAGAGGTATAGAGGAGGAACTGAGCGATGAATGGAGTGTCAGATATATGAGGACTATATATGCAGAGAGAGAGGAGGAACACACTGTGAGAGGGCAGAGACACAAAAGGCCAAGCCGAGCATCCCAGTCTGAACACTGAGGCTGCAGTGAATTGCGCTTTACAATATATGAAAATTATCAACCTTGAAGAGATATTCCTCAATGATTTGGACATAAATGTTCCAACTGAATTGAAATCCCAAGAAAATAAAAAAGGTAATGAAGATATTACAGCAACCAATGCACTTTGGGTTCTGTACACAGGAATCCTGCAGGCAGGCTTTGTTTGTTCACACTGCATTGTACGTCGCTCACTGTCATCTATAATGTTGGCTAACAAGTGGTGCAAGGAAGAAAAGATCAGTGAGTTTAGATTTAGTACAATTAAACCGGTGTGGCTCAAAAGAGGGCAAAACAAACCATAGTCTGAGTCTGTGACGGGCTTTAGAAGCATTGTGTCCTCTGAGCGGGTCCAGACTGATGAGAACAACTGAGGATAATATTTTAGATGCATTTTATGAAAGAATTCTAAGCTAAAACGAACACGACACTATTAATCAGTAGCCCAACAGGCTTTATGAGTAGGGATGGGAATTGATTCTGCTCTTTATTGGTTCTTTACCGATTCTAATATCGACTGTTGTTTGGAAATGAAACCTGAGGTTTTAACAGGAGAGGTCGCGCCAACATTGCCACTGTGTTGAGATTCACTTTGGAGCTGATTCAAAATGCAATGTTCATTCAAAGTTATTGCATGCTGTGTGTGCAGTTGTTTCTGTGTATTGGTTGCGTTTCCTCCCTTAGATGAAATAGCCACTTAGCAAGCATTGCAAGTTGCCTTGTTGTCACCATTTCTCATGAAATCTAACAAGGAATTGAAACACCTAAAAAGGTTTTTGAGTACCATCTCCATGTTTATGCGTAGATTTTATGTCACAAAGCATTAAAACAGCAGTCGAATGTGTGATTTTGAAGACTGCTGTTAATCCAGTATTAAAAGCATCAGTCTGATCTTTACAGTTTGAGCGTGTTTACCCAGTGAACACAACGTTTTCTGCTGGTTCTTCTGAAAACACACATGACGGAAGAGTTTTCCAACAAGGTTTGCGATTTATGGCGAGTACATTCATGAAAGTTTTCATTCAACTGAGTTTAATATGGCAATAATCAATTTTTTTTCTCCAATTCTCGACATAACTTTCAGCTCAAGTCTCTGCCTCACGGACTGAAAGAAACTACATATCGCACTTCTTTGACAGCACAAATACGGCCAGTATGAAACTGTGAAGCTACTCAATAAACACTTCTCTAATGATCTGTGATTATACACCAGACACAATTGATTATTATTACTCATACCGAGAGTCAGGTAGACATTTCAACATCCTCAACAAGAGGATTCCTCATTTCTTTTTCACCATTATGTGCCATTTGCGGGTGTTTGCGGTAGCCTAAAGGGTGATACACACTCACACATGTAACAACTGACCAACACTTACACAAGCAGCCCACTGCCTGTTAGCAGCTGAGTGAAGCCTCACGCTTCAAGAGCACCCCAGCACAAGTTGTGGACAATGAAAAAATAGTTTGTATTTCATTCTTATACTAAATGCTGCAGTCGTTTGGTGACACAGCCACGTTTGGACGAACCATAGTTATTGAACACATGTAAGAGGAGGCAGAACTTGTATTAGAGCAGTCTTTTTTAACTAAACACCAAAGAGTCATCCTGCCACATGAAGACGATTTTGCCGATTTTCCACTTTTTTCTCTTTTGCTCATCAGTAGGATGACACAGGGTGAATAGTGTTGGTTAAGACTCGTAACATTTAAAGTACACATTTTCATTTGTTGCATTTAATTTGTAGTAAATCCAACAAATGACTATTTGGAGCAATAGAACCTTTACAGCCCATTTCATACAGCCTTCCTTTGCTTTGCTGTTGATGCTCATTTCTTAGCCGTTAGGTTACTTTACAAGGTGAGTTTCTGTCCGACCACTTCCTGCCATTAACGGGTGTTTTAAAGTAAAAGCACCAAGCAGAGACAGTTATCACCAGGCTTTTCAACACAGTGGAGGGTTGAGAAACTAAACACACAACTACTTCAAAGGAGGAGATTCAGTCATGAAGGGGACAGAACCTATTGAGCTATAATCATTGTAATGATGTTTTCTGGATGTCATCAACGATGGTTCAAAATGTAATATAATAACGACTGTTTGCAGAACATAAATGAAACCTTATAAGCAAATGCAAATCTATCAGCATGGCCCTGTTTTCTATAAGAATGAAGCAGCCAGTAAGTGAAAGAAGTCGAGTTTAATTTACAGAATATATGTAAAAAGGACAAGCCAGCAAATGACGGAAAGAATGACTGATGATGTGTTGCCCCGTCTCGTTGAATATATCCTTAGTCACATTTATAGCAATATAATGCATGCTCCATTGACACTGAATATCTTATTGTGTTGTTTTTCCATCCCTGCAAACAAATTCAATTCAGAAAGGAACTGCAGAGTTTATGAAAGAAAAACATTTTTTACAGACACAAGAATTTGCTAAATGTACCCAGAGCAAAGAATAAAGAGTGACATATGAACAGAATAAAAACAGAGAGATTCAAGTACCAGTGAACCAAGTCCAAGTGTTGTGAAAAGCTTTTAGATATTTCCACTCAATCAACCAAAAATACCCCCACATTTAAGCTCAAACAATATAGTCTGACCTGCACTCAGGTCCTTGAAATCCACAGTTACATTGAGTCAATGTCTTAGTGCATATTATCGTGCAGGGAAATAAGAACCTTGTTAAAAGAAGGATAATTATCTAAAGAACATTCAAAAGAAGAGACACAATGAGCTCATTGGAGGAAACATTATGTGCCCGCATTTTGAAAGGCTTCGCTCTGAACTGCTCAATTAGCGTGACGCAAGAGTGTTTGTCGGCAAAACCTCCCGCTGCACTCGCATGCTAACGCACGCCATGTTCGCTCCACACTGTCGAAAGAGAATCCAGCAGACGCTGGCTGCAGGCTCGGGCTTGCCACTTTTCAAAGATGCTCCTGAATTATTTTCTTATATCTTGGAGTAGATCAATCGACAACAAGACAAGAGTCTGCCGTATTTTCTTTTTGTGTACAACGTGTGCTCATCTGTGATTTTTTTACCTATAATGCTTGGACTGAATTCAGTATGGACATAGAAAAACTACGCTCATACTGAAATAGAAATATTGCATGATGCAAATGCAATATAATTAGAATTCTGAATTACAGACTTGCTCTACTTTTCCTACAGAAACACATGAAGCAGCAAAGTGATGATTGAATACTTTTCTTGCAGATGGGAATACAGAAGACTACAGCAAGAGGCACTCTGAACTTTTCATCAGCTTGTGTGCAGAGTTGACTTTTTTCACCATTTACCTCGAGGAAGCTTAAATGACCTGCTTGCTCATATTAAGTCAAAAGCTCCCAAAAGGACAAAGGACCTACGTATAAGCGGATTAGTGGATGAGAAGGTGATGGACCACAAGCTCAAATCTCAAGAAAAGCCCAAATACTGGATGAACATCGTTCTATGTACAGAATCAGAGGACTGCAGCATGCACCATGAGCTTTCATGTGATTCATACCTGAATCCTACACAGTCTTTAATATGTCCTATTAGTCATGTTGTTGGCCTTGGCTGCTCGCAGTGTGCAGGCTCAAGCTGTTGACACTCAGCCTTGGACATATTCAGAACGTGCAGCAATCTGCCAAACAGCTGCCGGGCTCCTGGCGTGATGTCAGCCCTCAGCCGCCGCACCGTTTACATGCTGGGAATGCTGAAACACTGCATCCAACATGACAGAGACATTTATTTGATTGTGTGTTTTCCACTTTGAGTGACAGTGGACGTCAGTTGGGGGAAGATGCTCTGTGATCTAAATGGTTGTACTGCTTGAATTAAACTTAAATCGTGAACTCAACATATATTGAGACACATCCCGAATAGTCATTGGTGACAACATTGTCTCATGTTTATAGTGATGCCAACAATAAGTATTATTCAGCAGACATAAAATAGGTGTAAAATATTGTTTAAAAGTTAAAAATTGTAGGGAACGCAAGGAGACCGGGAAAATGTGTGACATTTCTGGCAGTTCTGTTGCTATCGCCAACCTTTTATCATCTTAAAGACTTCACACATCTCTGATAAAAACACAAATGTAGATCCGTCAGTCAGAACATATATTTCACCATAATAAACCTGCTGAATGTGCAACTGTCTTTAACAGGGGGAATATGACTAACATTTTGAGTACCCAGAATGTTAGCTATTGTCTATACAGTTAACCTAAATATAAAATAAACTACAAACATCATGTCATTTCAAAGATTGAGCATCAGTTCCTTCCTCCGTTGTCGATACCGCCGCATCAAGATGAAGGAACCAATCCCAGCAGACTATTTCAAAAATATTTCAACGGTCAAAACAGAGTTTTTACCTTTGAAACTGAGTGTTTCCAGACAAAACCACACTGACAACATGAGGATGGAACCAGGTGACTTTGAACTTGTTCCTGATTGAAGCGTTGGAACTGCCCTTGGCCTCCCATACCGAGTCTCACGATTAAGAAAAGCCATCCTTATGGGTAAAAGCTATTTTAAGGTGATAATGTCAGTATGATTAATGATGATAAAGGTTGTTATCTTCATCTCCAATCTCCACCATGTTCCAGTTATTATATTTTCTTCAAAAATCTCAGTTTGCCGCCGCCGTGACCCACTTTCCCTTCAGCATCATTAAAACCTCATCTTGTTTTATGTTGCCTTATCTTTCCACGGGACGAGATTATCTTCTGTGTATCGATTAAAGTTAACACGGGCGCCGCAGATTATTCTTGTAGCGAGAAAAGCACAACTTCTGAAAAGATTTTCATCATCTTTTGAGTCTTCAAAGTGAAAGTAACTGGCTGGAGTATTGGAAATACAGGTGATCTGAGATTGCATTAACGCACCGTTCACTGAAAATCAACCGCGTTTGAATCTTTTTTGACTTCCGGAACTGCAAGACTAAATTCAGGAGGGATGCTGACAAACACAGCTGCTGAATGAAATAAAAAAAAAAAAAAAAAAAACAGATGAAGCTTCATCAATCGTTTGATGATGTTGCTCTCGGTGTTACACTTGCTGCTCGTGGAGACAGTCAGTGTGCTTAAAGCTCAAATAATGAACTAAGAATTGGAGATGGCACGCATCCAGATGCATTCAACTGGTATAAACAACTTGCGCTTGTTGTCTTTCTATATTAGATTGTAGTGAAACAATACAAGTATTACGTCTCCCTCACACACATTTCAGGCATCATTGTTCCCTCTCAGTTTGAATTTGTCCATTAATCTCGACAGCAGCGATGTTACTTTTTTCCAAGTTTGAGTTCGATAAAGATGGCTTCTTTAGATCAGATTTCACCTTTACTGCTCTTGAATGAGAGGTAAAATATTTTATAAAGATGTTTCAAGGCTCCATGCTTGTAAAGACAAGGCGAATCATTGTGTTTTTTTGCAACCGTTTTTTTTTTTTCCCTCCAATTGTCATGCTGCACTGCAGTCCAGCGACATTGTGGGCTGTGCCTCAAACATCTTTTGCATTGCACAAAACTTTCTAGTCTTTAGGACTCCCTGGATAAAATAAAAATGTCTTCTTCTACTTCTTACTTGACCAAAAATAAAGCATCCACATGTCCACATATCAGCATAATAGCCTTGTTATGAAGTACAAAATGAGCTCTCTTTTATTCTGTAAGAAAGAATGAAACCTATGAGTGGGCAAAAACCACACGTCTCGTTGTCACGAGACGCCTGTCAGGTGCTGGCTGCATGTAAAGGACGACTGTTACATTGATTAGTAATTGAATATTAGTGGAAATGCTGGCGTAGCAACTGCAATCTCACAACCACGTGATTCCAGTATTACAGATTTAGTAATGTGTTCCGTCCAGCGTTGTAGAGCTCGACTCGCAGCCTGTCAATCCTTTAGCTGTGTAAATGAACTCCAATCTGTGTGAAAACACAAAAAGGGGGGAAAATACTTCTTTTATGTATCCGTCTATCATAGTGTGAAATTAAAATCAGTGTGTCGATTACTGAGTGCTAATCCTTTGGATATATGATGACGACTGATGTGTTTTGGTTTTTTTTCCCCTCATTCTTGATAACTGTGTAAATCTTTTCAGCGCAAAATGCCAAAGGAAATAAAATTAGTTTCAGGAACGAGCGTAACCACAAAGGGATACCCTCATGGTTATGATTTGAAAATCAAGGGAACTTGGGACATTTTTTTAAAACACCGGTATGATTGTTATAAATCAAGAAAAACATGAGGGATGACCAGCTGCAGTGACAAAAATGTCTCAAAACATGCATGCGAATGGATCTGTTGCTGGGAAAAAAAAAACACAATGAAACCTCCAGAAATGCCCTCCACAGGAATAAGAAGACAAAACCTTGCCAAAGTGTGTGGCTTGAAGCTGGAGCGTAAGTTCTGCACATTGCAGTGCTGGCTGAGATGGATTTTTTTCTTTTTCCCCTCCTCTGCTTGTGCGAAGGCTGCTAATGCATGATTGATCATCAATCAGTATTCTGCTGCCTGACACGCGGGTGTGGGGGGGGGGGGGGGGGGGGGGGGGTGCACCACAGCCCTGCGGCATTTCAAACATCTGCAACTGAAGGCAAATAACCAAATCCTTGAGAAAGTGTCAAGGCACATGCAGCGAAATACTTTAAATCCAGTGTATGAATGAGAGCAGGGCTGCGCACAGACAAAAAAGCCCTGCAGGTGATGTTTGGAAGTGTTTTGCTGCGCGTGTGCATGTCGGTGCTGCGATTCGTGAACATCACCATCTGGAGCCGCTCCACAACAAACGGGCATCTTTCAACGGACAAACGGAGAAGAGAAATTAAAACCCAGGAGTTCGATGATACGAGGCTCTGTAGTAATGCACCCGCAGATGTGTCTGGAGACGGCTGCTCTACGGGGGGGGGAGAGGAGCGGTCGGGAGTCTCTGCCGCGATCAATCCACATCAATTTGGGTCAGCTTACCCACAAAGCTGAATACAGTGCACATCCTCAGGAGCTTTGAACCTCCTGCACCGAGGGCAGAGTGAGCGTGGCCGCTCCCCTGCGGGTTCATTACATCTACTTCTGCTGCCCAGCAGCTTCCTTTTCCTCAACATTTTTCTCTTCATATATGTTTTTTTTTTTTTTTTTTTTTTAATGCTAAGGCTATGACTCATTTTCCCGTTTCCACTTGATGCTCAAACAATGCGAGTTAGGTTACTTTTCTGGCTTTGCTTTCCAATTGGTTACAGTGGGCTTTTTGTAACATGTTACACTGTACGATTACACCTCTTTGTTTGCAAATGTATTTTTTTCATGAGGGTTCTCAATTCTAACGTCACAAGTCGGTAGAGCGCATATACCGTCGCCAACGCTGCGTTTGTTTGTTGAACCATGTTAACATCGCAAGCATGTTAGCCTTTAGCTCATTTCAATGCTAACTGGGTAGATCAGGTTGCTACATCACCGTGTGAAACACTGAGCAGGGAGCATCTCCATGGCAGCAGAGGTACCTCACTCATCCACTTTACAAAGGATTTTTTTTTTCACAGTTTCTTGGCATTAATACAGAAAGGGTTATTTGTTAACATTCCAAATTTTGATTAATTGGTCCTTGGACTATGACAAATCATCCCTGAACATTTCATAGAATTTGGTTCAGTAGTGTTTGCGCAAAGTTGGTTACAAAAACACAACAACTTAACCTTTGATTAAAATAATAAATGTATTCAATATATGTAATCATGTAATGGAGATGAAATAACAGTTTGACATCGTTTACCCGGAGAAACATCATCTGCACGGTCTGAGAAGAAAACTGCTGGCTACTGCAGTAGCCTCACAAGATATGCTCCCATCTTTGTTAAAGGTAAACATGTCAGGAAATTGATCGAATAAGTTGAGTACATTGACACAGCGCTGGGATGCAAAATTGTAAGAGTGTCATGGC
Organism: Blennius ocellaris; assembly: GCF_963422515.1. NCBI lineage: Eukaryota > Metazoa > Chordata > Actinopteri > Blenniiformes > Blenniidae > Blennius > Blennius ocellaris. The sequence continues at coordinate 19,335,371 of NC_137669.1, forward strand.
ACAAAGAGTGTCCAGCTTCAGCAGCATCAAGACATTGTTGATTAAGTTTGTGGCTTAAAGGCTTCAAATGAATCTGAGAAAGACAGGGAGAATTTTTTTTTTTTTTTTAAATAATCAACTGGAAATTGTGTCAAATTTGGACTCAGCATTTTTTTTTTGTTTAGTCAGCGGATATATGTGAGGCTGGGAACATCCCAAGTGTGAAGAAAACCTTAAACACACAGGATTGTATTCCTCCTGTTAGAGTAACAATATAACCGTTTTCACAGTGATTATGTTTGTGTCAAAGGAGTTATATGGAACTGAATGACTGTATTTAGGTCAAAATTGAGGTAATTTAATTTCTTACTAGAACGGTACTATCAATGCTCACTACTTTTCACATCAGATATTATATGGCACACACCTGATATTTGTAAAACTTACCCTGGGAAGCCTTCTTTTTATGGTTTATCTCTATACTACAAACATTTTAAAAGCTCAGATTTTGCAACAAGCAAAGAAATCATTCAAAACTGAGCTGCATTTAGATCTTTTAATTATTCATCACACGCTGCATCAAAACACTGCTGTGGTTTCTAATGCGATTTAAACAACTGTTATACATTTTGTAGCTACAGGAAAGTATTTAATGGTTTCACAGTGATATCAGGTCAGAAAAGGAGATTGTGAGAAGTGATATTTTCCTCCATAAGTACCCAGAGTGCGAGGACCAAACTGTGTTTCTTGTGATCAATCAATGGACCCACACAGCTCCACAATGTTCTTCCTTCCTTCCTCCCCTCCTCTCCCTCTCAATCTTTGCCTTCCGTTCTTTTCTCTCTCTTTCTTTCCAACCTCAATTTTCCGACCATCTCCTCTCCCACTCCATCCTTTCTTCTCTTTCTCCCCTTTGCCATGCCTCCTCTTCCTCCTCCTCTTCCTCTCCTGTGGGCCATCAGAATTCATTACAGGCCGAGCTGATTCATGACTCGGTCCCACATCACTGGTGAGCGTGGAGGCATGCCTATAAATCTGCCGTTACTCGCCGCCACGCGCGCACCCACAAACACAGGGCCGCGCCTCAGAAAAAAAAACAGAAAAAAAAAAAAAACTACACTTCATGCATACTTATCAGCATATCAAAGACATGGACAAATGAACACAGTGCATGAAACAGAGCGTGAACGTGGACACACACTATTACGCGCAACATGCAATTACACCCGGGCGCAGTGCAGATGCATGTAAAAAGCCATCAGCGCGGCCTTCACTCCACAGAGCATCATTACAGGCAGCGACCTGCTGGGTGTCCTGTTCTGTGCGCTTCCCGGCAAACGACTCCTGGCTTCATAACAAGCAGGGGGGGCGAAGGTCCCTTTACTGTACAGACACACTGCAAATAATGATTTTTTTTTTTTTTTTCTGTGTGTGTGTCGGCTGGAGGCAGGTGAAGGGAAGAGAGAGGGAATGGAACATAGTGATGAACAATACAGTATCCGCACTTTTGTTGAATTGTAGAAAGAACAGTTTGGATGATCATTTTAATACTGAAAATAATAGTCGATTGTGATCCTGATCTTCAAGCATCACTTTGCTCGATTTCCTGTTGAATGTGGTCATAAAATATATGGTTTTTAAACAGCTGTCAACATTGTCTCATGCGTCCCAATAAAATATTTTTCTCTGACGAGAAAAGCATAATGCATATCTAAACATGATGGCAACTGTCCCATCGAGAGGGGTTTGCGCTTCAATTTATCTTTTGATTTTTAATCTCTTGATCATACTAAAAGTGTTTTCAGACCTGGAATTGTTTATACCTCTAATCAACCCTGTTTCTAAGATCTTCTTAAATGTTTAAAAGAAGACTGAGTGAGGATGTTGCTGTTTTGTTGGTGGCGGTGGTGTGTGTGTGTGTGTGTGTGTGTGTGTGTGTTGTAGGTAACTTGAAGGTCATTTATGCTCGATATGATACAGATACACGAGGCCATTTTGATCACGTTTGCGTCTTCTCTCTCTAAAAAAAATAAACAAACTATGTTTCCCTTTGGTATTTGACAGTCCTCTGAATGAAACAATGCTCATTTCAAGATACTGAATGCAGAGTTTTTTTTAGTGGTGGTGATGTTGACATCTGCATTTGTGTGTATGGAGAGCATAAATAAGCCTGAAGACAGACAATGTACTTGCTTTATCCATGATAAGCGAACACCGTAATTATGTCAGTCATTTAAGATCGCAAACTTCCTTCATTAGTTTGAGTCACGGCTGACGCAGGAAGTGTCATGTTGGATGGGTGACAGCTGGGCATTATGGGTTAAGGTTGTGAGGAGCCGGAGCTAATCCCAGCTGACATTGTGCGAAGGACAGGATACACGTGGAGAGGTGGGCCGTCCATCACGGGGCGAACACAGAGAACGCATAATCATCCACAGAGAGCAACACTGACCAACTCAACATGAGCGTTTGGGGTTGGGTTTCACACAGGTGGCCTCAGCGTGGGTTTAGTCAGCCTGCAGGATCCCTTTGCAAACTGTAAACCTAATAATGAATTTTAAAAGTAGCCGTTGTGCATATTGTGTCCACTACGATCTGAAATTTGTCCACACAAGTAGAAATTGCAGTGGCGTGATATTAGTGACGCAGCAAACAAGTGTAGCATTAGATTGTATTCTAATGCTACTCTTGCTTGCAATATAATTAATCCCAGAAATCTAGAACCACAGGGTCATTCATTCTAATTAGCATGACAGCTCCAGCATAAGGTAGGTTTTTGAAAACATGCTGACTCTGCATGAATCATTTTCTTTCAAAATGTTTAGGCTGTCTAAAAAGATTCATTTATCAGTGGGATATTGTTTCACTGGTTATTCTGAATTGTGATTACACTGGACTGAATATAATCCTTGAACTAAGATGAGTTTGAAAAAAAAACAAACAAAAAAAAAAACTTCAGCATCATAGTGAATATGTCCTGAAATGTACATCATATTTCTTTCTTTGATTTCTGCAGTGAAATGTACTCATCAGTCCACAGCCATGGCTCCTTAAACACCCACTCTAATCCATAGTTAGTGATGAAGCACAATTAAAGTTCTTAACATTGCTTCCCCTCTGTTGTGGTTGTGGGTTACAACAGCCGAGTATGATGGGTTTTCTCACGCAAGGACATCTATTACACAAAGAAGAGAAGCAAGACTTCATTAATGCGCTTTGTTAACTGTAGCAAATGTACATGTCATGAGAAAGGCTAATAGCTCAGCTTTGATTGTCTATTTATAATGCCAGATCACACAATATTCTAGAAATATAACTTTCAGTGTAGAGTTCAATAATCCATCACTCGGTGGTGGGTAGGTGTGTGTATGTGTGTGTGTGCGTGTGTGAGACTGAAATACGTGACAGGAAGCGAATCAGCCGAGGCCTTGACCGGGTGTTCACCAACTTAAGGAAATGTAAACAGTGCAAGTCGATGCATCATCCTCAAGCCATTGAGCATGCCAAATACCTCTCACACACACACAGATACGCTTCTTGAACATTACCTACACACATCGTCCATCTTTCCCTCCCTCTTACCTCCACTGCCCTCCATTACACACTCCCTCATTCCATTCAATTTCTTTAATTAACCCCCCTCCCACCCGCTTTCCCCCTCAGGCTCGCTCAAACTCATGCCAAGGTGCTGAAACGCATTTCCCTCCCAAACAACTCACACACACCACACTGCTGACGGTGGTTTCCAAATAAAAAGCATTAACATTGCAATAAAAAGGTCAATTATATCTGATTTTACAAGGAATAAAACTTCACAGAACAGATGGCACAACTCGCATTAAGTCATTGCACGCATTCAAAGGTAACTGTGCTCCTGTTTTTTCTGGAAGTCGATGCACTGAAGCAACGCCAGTGAACTGAAGGTTTTCAAGAGAAGGAGACTCACACAGGATGTTTGTGATCTGTCAAAGATGAAGCTCTGACAAGAGGACTGCGAGAGGCCGGCTGCACTGTTAAATAAATAAACTACAATAATACAAAAGTAGAAGGGCCTGGACAGCAAGTAAAGAAACATTGCCTTTCACACTTTGAGTGCCAAAAAAGTGCTTGAAAGTCACAAAGATGCTTTACATTGCATTATTCATTCCATACTCGATGGTGGTAAACTACGTATGTAGCCACAGCTGCTCCGGGGCAGACTGACAGAAGCGAGGCGATTGGGAGACGACCGCTTGACCAATCGAGCCACGCTGCCCCACAACAGCTACTTTTTATTCATCATCTTTGTAAAGAAATTATATGCATTTGATCATTTAAGTTGCAATATAAATGGTAATTCTCGGGGGAGTGTGTGGGCTGGAAGTTTGAGTTCAGTGGTCTGAACAGTTGCTCTTTCACTGAAATCCTGTTTACTTATCCCTGAGCCCGACGGCTCTGCTAATGTGTCACAGTGAAAAGGACTCATTAATGGAGGCAATTAAAAACAACGCTCAGTTGGTTTTTACACCAAGGGATTGAAATCCGTGTCTCTCCCACACTCAGGACCTCACCCAGTGTGAATCCAACAGGCTGTCTTAAGTAGCTCGTCTCATATTTTCAATAAACGGTAAGAAAAAACCTTAATTTTCCTAATAACAAAATTAATCCACTGTTCTTTTCAATAAATAACTAATGTCTTTAATAATTGCAAATAAGAGTTTTCTACAGTTTCCTAATGAAACAAACTGAAGGTTACATATTTTTCCCTCTCATGCGCTTCAGTAAACATCCAGAAGCGAAACATTACATGTCTGACCAATATGGAAATGCAGGTGTCTGGAACAGGTGCAGGTTAGTTCATATTGTATATACGCTATGTAAATAACTCCTGGAATCAGTGTGAAGGATGTGTGCATTCATACAAGCAGAGACACAATCGCTCCTGCAAACGACCAGCAGTGTGATCCCCCCCCCCCCACTATCACGTTATCTCTGCTCTGATACAAAAGGGTTTTCCTCCTCTTGTTTGCCGTCTTTAATTCCACTCCTGCGACCCCTCGCTTCCATTTCGAGGAGTCTTAGGAGTGAGCGGCTGAGGTGTGGAGATATGCAGGGTGAAAAACTTCTCACTGTGTAAATGAGGAGCAACTAACCTGCAGCAGAGGAGGAAACATGAAGCGCAGTTTGGGTTGAAAGTATGTCAGAAAAGCTCTCACGGACACGGAGCCATAAGCACCGGGAGGCAGAGAGGGAAGCAGCGAGGAGGTGATGGAGAGAACAAATCAGCGAAATGGCCAGCGTGTGCACATGACCACATTTTCATTCACTCATTCTGGAGATAAAAATAAAAAAAAAAATGAAAAGAAAAGGAGCAAATGCGAAAAAGCAGAAAGCAAAGCAATAAACTCCAGTGAGTGTGGGCTGTAATGAGCAGAGCAGCGGAGGGAAAAGATTGAGAGACAGGAAATGGAGGGCAAAGTGGAAAACGGGAGAAAAGAGATATTGAGGCGATGGCAGGAGGAGAAATACTCCTGATGTGGCTCGCTCTGGACTGGGATGAGGTAAAGCAGCGACTCTGGCTTTGTGGAACGCATTTGCATTATTCAGGCCGATATTAAAGGGCTCGCACTGCCGACGGCAATGATGGCAAGGAGGTGGGCGAGTACGGACGGCTGCCATTTCTCACCTGGCGAGAACACAGTTCAATCCGAGCCGAAGCCGTTTCACCAACACCGCTTTCAATGTGTGTCTGAAGCATGTGGCGTAACTCCGTGACGACGCTGCAGAAACGCGTCTTTAATGTTGAACGGACAGTTTGATATAACTCCATCAGTGTTTGACAGAAGCACACAACAGATGATCTTCATACGCAAACTGTTATGGGAAAAGGCGTCCACACCGCCATTACTGCCATCGCTGCACGGTCAACCGGCGATACAAAAGCAACTTAATTAGGCACAGCCGCAATGACTAATGGATTCCCGATGCAAGCCGCCTCCCCAGCTGCCGAAATTGACCTTTATTGAATTCTATTATTTTCCTTTCTTCTTCTATACATCCAGCTTCAACAATCCTTAATTTACTCCACCGTGCTGCAGCCACAGAGGACCGGCACACATCCAATGCAGTCGTGGAAATGCATCACAGTAACTCTGGAGCCTTTTCTCTTCACCGTACGCACAGCAGTGGGGAAGACCTGGACTGGTTTTAAATATGGAGTAGCAAGGAACTCGCCTTTCTCAAATGGAGGTGTATTTATTCCACTGTTTTCTCTTCAGAATCCTCTGATTTGTGAGAAAACTAACATGGTTTCAATTCTTTCATATTAAAAGGTGCAAAAACACCCCAGTAATGAAATATCCGATTGACAGCCCCTCCATGCGAAGCCGCCTTCTTATGAGAATAATCACAATTTAGCCAGTTAGTATATATGGCAGGTAATTAAATAAAGATCAGTATATAAGGGTGTATTGATCATTATTATATTGCAGGGGTGTCAAACATAAGCCCATGGGCCAAAACCGGCCCACAAAAGCCTCCAATCCGGCAAAACCACCAAGCAAATTGGAAAATTGTAAAAAAAAAAAAAAAATTTATAAAAATTGAAACCTGAGATAAAAAATCTGCCGCTGCCATGAAAGATCACAAATTTGCATTAGTTTCGAAGCTATGCTGCCAGGGTGAGTTTGTGCAAACATGCAAAATGAAACAGCTACAGAAGAAGAGTTGTTTTTTGTTTTTTTTAATATTTAACTGTATTTTGCAGCAGAAGGTTTCATTAAAAGTGGCTTTATCTCGAGATTGCAGTAATTTTCTGTAGTAATTATTTGGTTTTGCAAAATAAATATAGAGATGTTTATCACGCATACTCTGCACCACAACAAAGAAAAAGTGGAGTAGAAAATGGATGTTTGGAGATACGAGGGGTTTTCTTTCCCCTTTGTGAAGAAATGTTGATAGAGAGCTTTGTGATTTCTGGTCTGTTTACCATGGACTGCACGCAGAACACAAATACCCTTAAATGCTCCATTATACTGATAGTAGAGGGGGATTTCTGAAGCGCTGCACATGATGGATGAACGGGATAATGAAGAATAACACTGTTGTGTTAAAGCAAAGCAGCATCATTATAATAGTCCAGAGCCACAAAAACAACGTGTACAGCTTCAGAGGACTTCCTGTGCTTCTTCATGAATCTCAGCTGATGTCCGCGGCAGCTTCAAACTTTTCTGGGTTACACTATTGTTCAAAAAAGAGAGGAAGTAGGTCATCTGATCAATAAAGCAGCATCCGATAGGCCAATGAAGGCTTCTCTGCGGGGGACTTCAGATTTCACCACAACGCTGAATTAAACATGCCAAGGAATCCATTTCAAAATGTCTCATGCAAATGAATTTGAGATTACAGTAATCAAGTCTTATCAGTTTGTTGACGGCTCCAAGCGAAGTGCATTTCCTCTTATCACTTCAGTCAGTGACAAAAAAAATTGCCTCCATTTTTTCCTTTTTTTTTTAAAATGAAATCAACCAAAATCCTTTGAAAAATGTAGTTTCAGCTGCTTCTGACTGAATTTGAACAAAAGAATGTGAATCGACTAATGTCGCAGCCATTCCTGTCAAAACTTTGTTCAGGAGTTTTTCTCTTGAGTTTTGCTGACTCACAGTGACAATAGAAACGATTTGGAGTAGTTCTGCCTTCTGATGACTAGAAGCACTGCTGTCAGCTCAAAACATACACTATAGGCGACCGCATTCCTGCTTGAAAGCTTACCAACGTTCTGCAAAAGCTGAAAACACATTAAAGGTTTGATCATTTTTGTCATTACAATGCTGAGGCAGCAACAAATAAACACTAAATCTACTTTTTCTGCTAAAAGTCTATTTACTAACAATTGATTTTGGCGCCAGTCTCTAGTATTAATCACAACCCTGGATGCTCTTTTTTTTTTTCTAATAATGCACATAAAGACATGAAATCATTGTTGGAGTCTGCTGAGAGTTATGTGTACTTCCCCATGACTGCCACAGATTGCAGTAATTCTGCAGCAGAGCCATGGATGTATACGCAACTCATTTGTATATGTAATTAAAAAATAATGAGCTGGTTGTTGTGGTCTCTGATTTTAATTGACTTTTTTTTCCTGAATGAATTGCATTGCCTCATAATTTGAAGAGCCACGAGGAGCAGCGCTGCAACATCACATTATCAAGAATCACAAGTGGACTGGAGTCTGTCACTACAGTAATGTAATACGTTGGCTACGCACAAATTCTAATTTTGGACTTTACAACAACATATTTTTTCACATTAATGCTGCAGCACAGACGATTTCTACTGTATAAACCTCAAGTTGCCTTATACCCATTATGCAGCATGAATGTATATGTTGCAGCAGGGCTGTTTTTACTGTTTTAGCACCAAACATCCTACTTTATCATCTAAATCTTCTATCATTATGAGTTTACAGACTTGAATAAGTTGCACTCTTCTTCCCACTCCTTTACAGATGTTCCATTAGTGTACAGTCCGTGAAATTATTTGCTCATTGTACTATAAAATTATTAATATTAACAGCAGCACACCATGAGAGCTGTAGTTACTCAACATTGTGGCATAATTATATGCATGTACATTTTACAGTATGAGTTTTTGTTGTTTTTTTACAAATTACAGAAATTAGGTAAAAGTGTATCTTGAACCCTATCTGCACATCTCTCAAGTGCAATCCGTCTTTTCTACCCGATAGACGCTTGGTTGACGCTATAAGTGTCTCCCAGTCCATGTAAAGAAACCTACCTCACAGAGACATAATCCTGTAAGATTATAAACAGAATGCTTTCTTCTCCTGCTCCCATTCATAAAGATGCTGCTCAACAAATCCCTGTCTGCTTCACTTGTTGGAACGGTTTGTCCCGGGACCATTGTTCAGCACCTACAGCTTTTCAGACCACATTACCAAGTAAACCTTTTCACAAGAATAAGACGGCACTATGTGACGTTTAAAAAAAAACAAAAAAACTGCAAAGGTTTGGTGGTTTTTATGCAGATCCCTGTTCGAGTGTTACTCAAACAGAAGCACATCCTGAATGCGCTGCAGAGATGATCCACGACATCCAAACCAGCCCCGAGAAGTCAGTGTGGAGACTCTCATTGCCTTTGCATGCAGGATTGGTCATTTTGCATCTTACAACAATGCTGCGCTGTGTGACCATGGAAACCGCAGAAACCATAGCATGCAAGACAATACATGTTCTGGTTTTCATTATATCTGCAGCAGCGTACATGTGCAGGCTGGTCGGAACAAAAGTACCCAGCGGCAGCAGCACTGTGCTGTTGTTGATTCAAGGAAGAATACATGAATGCTGCCATGTGGCTACAAGTGTCTGAGGCTTCATGCTCACGTTGTGGTTTTCCAGCAGGTTTGCTTTGCATTCAAAGTTCAAAATATTTTCAAAATCGTATTTATTGTCACTTACATGAGAGCATTTATTCATCTCTATGCCAATAGGCTAATGGCGGATTGAGGAAGTAGCATGAATGTCGATTGTGACGGAGCTCCTGCCTCCACAAATGCAACATGAAAACTGCACGATAGGAAATCATGACGGAGTTCGTTTCACTCAAACCAATAACGCCAAGAGTGTTTCAAAAAGAATAACACAGAATAGGGTGATAACAGCATTGCGAATCAGAAATCAGTACGGCGGCAAAAAACAAAACAAAACACTAAAACATTGTTTACTTGGCTTCTAAAACAGCCAAGAAAAAAAAGGAATAAAGATTTGTTCTTTTCAATCCATGCTCTCGTCTCTTAGTGTGTGCCAACTAAATGCCAAACAACTGTGGTGTATACATTCTAGTAGTTGTTGAATTGTTTTCTCTCTAAGCCCCACCAATTCCACTGACTTCAGATTTTATTTGTTGGACGTATATCAACAACTGAGAAATCCCAGAATCCATCATGTGATCCACATGATGGATTGGATTGGTGATTCTCATTCACCAATTCACACACACAACCGCTGATATATTCAAGCACCATTGCTTACAGTGAGAATCTTCCTCGGCACCAACAGCAGCTTCAGGTGTCAGACACACACTGCTGGAAGCGTGTCACACATCTGGAACCTGGATCCTCTTCTTTGACGGATTTTTTACCAAAAACCCAAACTAAAACCCAAAGTTATCCTCAGTAGGCTAATAATTCATGCACATTTCCCGCCATTTCAAGTATTTCAATTAGTCTTTTGGTTATAAGGCTCACAGGCTCCTCGGGCCTGCCAGGCTGCCAATGAGAGATATCTTGCTAATATCTCGCCAACTGTCTGGCTCTCAGCTCTGGCAGCCTGCAAACGAGGATTATAAACACAGGCTGATGAATACAGACATTATACATTCCATTTGTCACAGAGTTGCACATTTTCATTCATGCTGAGGTGAAATAAACAGATTATTTCATTAAAGACGTTAAATACTCGACTTACAGTGAGTTTCGTGAAACGTTGGCATTGGTATAAATCCCTGATTTAATATTTCATTCACTGGGATGATTAATTACAGGTAATAGCAATGATCACAGCATGTTCAGTTCATTAAAAGGTGCAGATTGAAATTATATGGCCAGTAATTAGTCGTTCCCTTCAGGGAAGACCAGCATGAAAACCAGCAGGTGATCGAAGAGTTTATCAGAAGAAGACTTTAATTATTTGATAATTATCGAGCTACATTAGGTTTTGGTGATTGCCATCAACGCCATTACTGGGAGGGTGGAGGTCAATCTCTAGGAGTGGAGATAATATACAATCAAAATACATGGCAGGCCTCGGCGTTTACATCTAGTATTAGTTGGAGACACCAATCTGATGGAATAGTTCAGGACAAAAAAAAAGGGAGCTTCATGTTTGTTTTGTTGAAATGAACATAAGATACAATGGTCACATAGTTTACAGTCAGTTATTTCTGTGAAGCCAAGGTTGCAGGTCAAAAACCCCTGTAGGTATAACTGTGGGCTTTAACCACCTCTACTTGGAACTATTTAGAAAGGGTATGACGTTTGGACCAGTGGCCAAGAGGCTACAGAGTTACTTCTTCTGTGGTACCAATCAGTTGCAGAATGAAGACCTTGTTGAAGACGAAGGCCATTTGTGAGTAATTGGTTTGGACATCTTTGAGCCTGATCTACTAAACCTGTGTGCACACACACACAAAACCCCAAAACAAACACGCAGGTTTATGAAGAGCCTTTTGTTTCTGCGATTCAGTCAAAGAATTTAGGAGATGACCTAAATCATGATGAATGAACAGGAAAAAAGAATCATATTCATGCACCCATATGTTCCCAGGATGATTTTTCAACCTCGGGAGCGATTCATGGTTTCGGGTTTTGCTCAATTACTTGACTCGTCCGTCACTCAATTCCTTCTGACATGACTATTTTTCTCCTCCCCATCAACTATTTCTATTATATTAGTATAATCTCAATGGATGTTCTCATGACCCAACCTCCAATACAACACCCACACTTTACCACCATTACTCCAGTAAACAACACTACATCATACTTTCCTGCTGCAACTCACATTTTCTGCCATCTGAAATCCCGCCCTGTTGGGATCAAACCAACGCCATTCAGGTCCAAGGACCACTGGGCCCTGCTGTTGCCTAAATATTGACCAGTGTGGATTTGCCCAGGAGCGACCCGTGTGGTCGCAGCTTATCTGCTCGGTGTCAGCCGGCGGCGTGAGCTTCAAAGCGCCTGGCAGCAACAATAACAACTGCGTTAACGAACAAACTCTGCCGTCATGTGATGTGCAACATGCAAAGACACCTGCAAGATAACCTAAAGGGAAGAAGACTAGCCCGCCCACACACACACACACACACACACACACACACACACACACACACACACACACACACACACACACACACACACACACACACACACACACACACACACACACACACACACACACACACACACACACACACACACACACACACACACACACACACACACACACACACACACACCTCTGACAGTGACTCCACGGGTTGAAGCATTCCCAAACACACACATTTTCACTCAGTCACACAAACACACAAATGTGAAAGTCCCAGACTCCCTGAAGAACCGAGCCACAGCTATAAACCTAACACTTAAAGACACACACACATCTGCAGCAGCAGAATGGATTACAGCTTAGCCAGCAGTCTGGTCAGCACCATACGCTGAGGCAGCTGTTTGCAGATCTGCATGTGTGTGTGTGTGTGTGTATATAAATATATATGACAGTGAAAAAGCTATAAGTGAGGTTTTATGCTATTGACAAAACAATAAAGTGTGTGTGTGAGGTTGTGTGTGTGAGGGAATGTTAAAGGCCAAAAGAGAGATGGGGTTCTTGTTTGCAGTAATCCAAAGGAAATCAATAACTCCCTCCACCCTTGACCCCCATTACCCATCAAGAGCCAGTTCAAAGAAATGTGGACATCCTCGAAGAGATATGTGGAAATCCATTTCTTTTTGGTAAACAGCACACATTGACAGTTTGATAAAGCCAAGTAAATGTAAAGCAAATTGGAGGACAAAAAGAGGAAATACCAAAATAGTCCTTTGAATACAATATGTTTACCACATTCTAATATTATACATTCAAAAATTGTTCATTCAATCACTTTCCAGGATAGTCCAAACTGAAATGCAGCCAAAAGCGTGGTAAAGCACCCTCCAGCTCATCACAGATTAATCATTTCCTGTATTTATTTACTGGCTAAAGAACCTGTTGTTCAGCAAACTTATCCTGCGTGACGGCCCAATATTAACTCCTCGGATGGACCACATTGTTTTAATGTCTGCGCAAATGAAAAGTTACTGTTTAAAGGTTATTACAGCACTATTTTACCAGTCCAGCCCACCACAGATAAAAGCTGGGCTGCTTGTGGCCCCTATGTGTTTGATGTCTTAAGTGATATTGACATTTTTTATAAACCCATGTCTGAAGCGGGAAACACTCCAGACTCCAAAGATGATGATTTCAGAAATATTAACACATATTCTCAATAATCAATCACTGCTATTTTACATAAAATTGATTTGCAATAACTGCAGTCGAATCCTTCTTCCTTGCTGCTTTACGGCTCCTGAGGCGACACAAGACACACGTGGGTTTTCAGCTGCATTCAGGAGATTTCCATGACACCCAACTAGGAGGCTGATGTGAAAAGATACAGAGAAAATCGTCTCATCGGAAACTTGATTAGAGAGAACCAGAACGCCTTGGACACCTCCGTAACGACGACTCTCATGTCATGTTCACCTGTGAACCAACAGAAAAGTTACAGGGTCACATTGACCTGGTGAATGTTCAACCATCCCAAAGTAGTTCAATTCTATATTTTTGACAAAAATATATTAACTTTAATCAATATATATCTAATTAAATGTGATGAAGAAAAGGTTTATTGATGACAGTGGTGATGAAATTGACTCAATGTATTGTTATTCAGTTATACTCTTATGCAAATAAACATCTCCTGCTTGACGATGCGTCACATTCACTCATACACGATGGACGGATCAGCTGATGCGTGTCTTTTTCTCCTCGCATCAGTGATCTCATGAGAAACGCATTTGGCGAAAAGTCAAGTTGAAACTTTCGACTCGTCCTTTGTAGTTTTGCTGAACAAAGTAATTAACCACCGCTGCCACTGCGTCCATGCTCCCATTATCTTCGTAGATAATGAAGGGCTTGCAGGTGAACTAATAACACTCTGGAAATGATGTTTCGGGGCTCCAACATTTGGCCAGCAATGCAAAGATAAGTAGAGAGCCGATCAGCCTTTATTTCTTTTTACATTTGGTCGTTTCTAGACAAATCAATGAAGTAGTTGACCAAGTTGAGTTGATAGCAATGATAACTCAATTAGATATGTCTCTTGGGCGGGTTTATTCACAGCTTTGCAAGCACAAAATGAGGCCCGGAGAAAGAGAATACAACTTCCCACATAACTGGTGGGACTTTTTAGTTTACCATCTATTCCAGCTTACATTAGACAGAGGGCTGGACACACCAATAAAAAAATCCAACCCTTGAATTATTTATGAAAGAATATTTACATTTGTTTAATTCCGCCATTTTTTAAAGTTAGTAAAGATGCTCTTTTAAGTCAGTTATATTATAAAAATGTCTTTAAGCCTTAAAGAGGTGATTGGGACCACTGTTGCTCAGTGGGACTGAAGAAATGGAAGTTTCAATGGCCATGCAATGGAAAACCAAGTTGAAAAGTATTCGGATGCAGCTGCAGGCTTCATGTGCACAACTCCAACTTTGCCCTCGCATTCTGGCTTGAAACTGAAAATATCAACAACACCTACTTTTTCTCAAATCTATTTGATTGTTGGCAAAATCGCCCCCACAGAAACAAAACTAACACCATTTTGCTCAATCATCTATGTGACAGTCGCAATTGACAAGTTTGGTGAAATGCAGGAAAATCCGAGTTAAAGCTGCGAACAGCCCCGGGCATCGTCATACAGATTGTTTTTTTGCGGAGATGAAATGTGAGTCAAGGTCGCCGGTGTTGAATCACATGTTCATTTCTCTGACTTTCACTGGAGGATGATCACAGCAGAAGCTCTTAACTGAGCTGTATTTTTTTTTTTTTTTTATTCCTCATCTCCTGTCAAAAGATAATTTTGGAACAACCTTTGTATAATCTGGAGCCAAAGCTTCTTTCTCACTGGTGGTGCTCGGAGGCTGAGGCAGCTGTATCCTTGACCCTCCACTGAACGGCCATCCATCTCTGTCTCGGAGAAAAGCACCGTCATTGCCCGACTTAGACTGGCACCAGTCGGGGCGGCGGCACTCTACGAGCCTCGCACAGGAACAAACGCATTCATGATATGCAAACACAAGTGCACTCCCCCCCCCGTGTGGCATCGGAGAAGCTTCGCCTCACTACAAGCGCTTGTCAAACGGGTTTAAAGTTGCACAATAAAATGTGTCACCCTATTGCAGTTGACGGGAACAAAACCCACACGCCACATTTCAGCCGGGGACAGATCTCCTCCCGGAGGCCGTTAGATGAAGACAGTCAAAGAATGGGGCAAAGAAGAAAAAAAAAATATGAAGGCTAAAATGTGGTCATCCAAAAGCGACTGTCTAACCGACCTGACTGCTGGCGTTTAGATAGACACACCGAGAGAGACGCGACGCTGAGACCTGAACCGACATGCCCAGACACTGTGATTATAAGCAGTATCTCTCCCTGCGAGCCTGTCGACATGTCGGCAGACACTGTGCTCTCAACCCGAAGAGCAATGGGAGCTGTCTGCCTCTTCACACTCCTGACATGCACACACACACACACCCGGGTGACGACATTGGAAAGCATGCGTATTGTGTCTGCAACAACAACAACAACACAAGAGGTAAAAAAGAAACCGATTCAAAACGATCACATTGGAGTGTCAAAGCATCTGTTTGTGGAGATTTCTCTATCCAAGACACTCAAGACGATGTCATCTGTGCACCTACATCGAAAATAGCATATAATCACGCAGTCTGTAAGAAACCGACTTCATGGCAGTCAAAGCAAAAGTAGCCCGGTTCATTAGCTTAGCGTCTGAAGCTGTACAGTATGTGTCTCAGTAAAGTCTTTATACATCGACTGTGCAAACATTGTCTCATTGAGTGTGTTGGCATCTTTCAGAGATCAATGATTTATCTGCACATTTCAGACTGACGTATCATCAAACACTCCAAATCCAGAAGTCACAATCTCCGAGGATTGTGTGGCGGTTTATGTGTATGAAGCTATAGAAGAATCACCATTTCAATCGTCTCAGACAAACGGTGAATCACCTCAGTGTCAGTGCTTGTGCCTTGAAACCATTGATTCTATATCGAACAGTGAGACGAGTTCGAAGATGGCTGCCATCAGATAATCTTCTCTGCCACCAACTCACACACTGCTGGTGGAGCCACAGCTACTAAAACCCAAAAGAAAAGCAGCAGAAAGAGACGTGATGATCTAGATAAACCCACTAAAACAATAGTTCGCAGAGTCCGATGGAGCTAAAGCTGGACTGCGACACGTTGTCAGTCTACTTTTTCAGTCTTTGGTTGAAAATTCCCCTTAAATATAACTGAAAACATTTGGCCATAGAATGACATAAACTAGTCTAAATGTTAATGGAGTCCATTATCATCTGTAAGATCTCATATTTTGATCAAATTGACAGACAATGGAGTATGTGGCCGTAAACGACAGGAAAGCTACAAAATTGAAAGAAACACACGAGCAAATGCTTAAACTGCAACTACAGCTGGAGAAACAATCAGGAAATATAACGTTTCCAAGCCGTTTTAAATATATGGGTAAAGTTTTCCAGAACTCGAGGAAATCGTCAGATGTCAGCTGCCATTTCTTGCTGGAGTTTTGTCACGTTGTGCGACACGGCTCCGGTTCGAACGGCCTTCGCTGGTGGATATTCAGGCGGCAATACAGCGATGACTCAACTGTGGTGCACAGATGCGGCGTCCACAAACAACAGATCAATATGTCCTCATGACGAAAGGGCAGAAAATGACAATTTTCACTCATTCTGAAAAAAAATAGACATTTACAGTGGGGGGGGGGGGGGGGGGGTTGTCACTGGACTGACATGAGTTTTTGTGGTTGTTATGGGAAAAAAATACATTTTCATCGTGTTCAGGTTTGAAAGCACGCTATGCAAGTTTCAGACTTCTACAAATAAAAACTGATCCAGTGCAAGACGACAATATGCAAGTCACATTTACACACGGCGAGAAGGAAATGTGGATATCCGCTGAGTCACGACGCTTGATTTAAGACCGATTCACCCATGAAGGAACGTCGGCCAGTGGGAGGAAGACGCTCGAGAGTCTGAAGGTAAAAAGCAGCAACCAAAAAAGTTAACGTGAACCACCAACACGCAGACAGACAGCTCTTATTGGAGAAACTAATGCCCCATTAAACACAATGTTCAAGTGAACAGCACCCACGAGTGGGAAAACTGCATTGTTTTCAGCGTTTCTGATGTTTCCATGTAAACATGGTTTTCAAAAATGTTGCAGAATCGACGCAAAATTTTTAGTTTTGACTGTGTTGTCGTGTAAACTTGTGTGCATCTGTCCCATCATCTTCCTGTATTTCTTTCTCCGAGTGCCGCCATTTCTCATACTTCACACCATCCCACACTTCCATCAACCACTGCTCCACCTGCATCAAGACCCCCCCCCCCCCCCCCCCCCCCCCCGAGAGTCCAGTCTGTCTCACAGCTGTCATCCGGTTGAAGTGTCGATAAAATTGCTGCTCGTCCTCATCCTCAACACTATCAAACATTTAATTTGTATCGCATCAATAAACAATGTTCCTTTCTTACAAATGAGCTCTCCTTATTGATAGAGTGGAACCGTTCATTAATATTTTAACCAATGCGTTCCTGAAAACACACACACACACGAACACACGAACACATCCCACGATCCATCTTGCTGTTCCTTGACCACGAACACTGACAGCACCCCCCCCCCAACCCCTCCTCCTAAATAATGTACCAACGCAGAACCAACTCCTCCCCCAGAAACACAATTGCACATGTGGAAGGTCACATGTTGATTTGAACATCCAGCTGCATGTGCGCATGCACGCACGCACGCACATTCTGATGGATGGGATTCAATTTCGTCACAGCAAACCGCTTTCCACGGATATCCACTCCCCGCCACTGTGCCAGGAATGGAAATTTCACACAGTTAAAGAAGACTTCCTCTGGTTTCAATAAGATACATAATGACGTTTCTGACCTATCGCAGTTTTTTTTTTTTAAGCTCCATTTATCCTGGGCAGATAGCAGAGCTGCCACCTCAGCAACAAAACTGCCAAAGCAGAGCCAGTGGAGCAAAGAGAGGTTCTGCGCTTTGCTCAAGGGCGTCTCGGCAGCTTTTATCACAGCAGGAGAAAACATGTCTTTTTATTATTACATGCCTTTTCTCTCTCCCCCCCCCCCCCCCAGCAGCTGGCTCTTTGGGTACAAATGAGCCTGGGACTTCGGTTGTTTCGTCGTAACGTTGAGCATTTGAGCTGCAGACCAGGAGGCATTTTCATTACTTCAATTAATTTGTCACATACAATCTGTATGAAAATGCCCCGGGCTATTCACAAATAAATAACTGGTGCATCAATGTTTGACTATAATGAAAGATTAGCCTTTAAAATCCCAATAAAATGAAGTCATTATAAATGTGGAATACGTCAATTCATCACTAGCCTTAACGGTACAGAGTCCTGACGTTATTTACAGTCGTTTCAGTACCGAGGCGAGTTGTAAACCGATGATATTTACTACGTCTGTCTGTCTCCGGCGGGGATTTGTGTTCGCTGAACTGGAAACATTACTGTGCAGCTTTTGGTGGCAATTGTTTTTAATCAGAATGAAACAATGCAAAACTTTATGAACACATCCGTTCTACTAGTACGAGGAGCAGAAAGTAGTGGATTACTGCAGTAAGTTACCTCCTGACATTAACCGTGTGCACGAGTGGCTGCAGAGGTTTAGAGAGCAGTCGGAGTTCAGGGAAAACTCAAGTGTGACGCAAGAGACGTGAAATGAAAGAAGGGTGACTATGGTGCAGGAAAGTGTGATTACTTTACAAGAAAGTAAAGTTTAATAATATCTTGGAAATAAGACTTTTATAAAATCAGACCATGTCAGATTTTGGTCTTTGTTAACATGTCAGTTTTCCTCTCCTGTCGCCCATTCCATTCATTACTCATATTTGTTAAACGTTCGTTCACGATCATTAGTTTTCATCACCTTCTCCACCTCTTTCGATCTGGATTTGAAAATATGCCAGAGAGAAGACCTACATATTCACAGGGAGAACGCGCAAACTGCAGAGATTGATCATCAATACCAGACTCGAACCAGGAATTCTCCCTGTGAGGTAAGACAGCTAACCACTGTTCAGCCCTTAATTCATACCAAATATGCAAAATCTTAATTTGACACAGCAAAAGTACAACATTAGAGCCAAACATATAAGAGTAGATTATTATTTAGATTTCAAAATTCTCCTTGAGAAACAAGATTGTGGAGCTGGATCCAGGCCAAAATGTTTGTTCATTTGAAAATAAAAAATGTGATTGAAAAAGAAATGTTGAAATCTTCAATTTTGAAAAATTAAAAACTATTAAAAAAAAAATTTTAAAGTATGAATTTTTTTTTACTTAGAATTTTGATTCAGCTCTGGAATTCTTTTGAATTTACAGAAAGGGGACAAAAATTTGTAACCTGAACAAAAACAAACGATGTGAAAAAATATTGAAACTGGAGTAGAATATGAAAATAATAAGATCCTAATCTCAAAACATTAATCCTGCAACTGAAAAAAATAACACCTACATTTATAATTATGTATATTTCAGAGTGAAAAATGAAAATGAAGGATTTTATCAAGACAATTCCAGGGCTGAATCAAAATTCTAAGTTAAAAAAAAAGAAATTCATACACTTATTTTTCTTTTTAATACAGTGTTTTTAATTTTTCAAAATTGAAGATCAAACCTTGAACATTCAGTTTCAAAATATTTTTTTTCCAATTGTATGTTTTTTCCCCAAATGAAGAAACATTTTGGCCAGGCTCTAGCTCCATCCAAGATAAAGTAAAATATAAAATTCGATTTCTCAGCTACATTAGCTTCCACAACTTTCCCTTTGGGATAAATTGGACAAGAAGACGGAAATTAGACCCAAAGGAGCCGCTTTATTCATAAGAAATGCTGCAGACATATAAAGTGACGGCTCAATACACCAATAGCTCGCAGTACAAGTGTCATTCAACTAACAGACTATAAAGTGCTGAGCACCACTTTCTTTAAGGCTCTGACTAGATGGACTCTGTGTGTTTTACAGAGGAAAAGGTGCACTAATTAACAAAGCCAAATCCTTCACTTTTAATTTGCCTGCAAGCAGGGGGGGAAACAGGAGACATATATTCTCAGATTTCATCACAGGCCACCGTATATCAGCGCTGATGTGAAGCTTCGCTGGCAGATTTCTCCAATTGGAGATAATTAACACACCGGTTCTGTCGTTCAATCACTCAATGGATCCTGTGTGTGATTGCTTCCTTCACCAAACTCCACCCAAAGAAACTAATGAGTCTGTCAAAGCTGCTGTGTATCCTGCTGATCTGTGCCACCAGGTTAATTACAATATAGAGGCATGGTGGAGAAGTGGAGAGCTCTCCTCAAACAAAAACTTCCCGAGACACACACTGACCTGCACACAACTCAGGTTTTCTGGACTGTACAAACATAGAAGGAACTTACAAACTCCGCAGAGAAGTGGACTCGAAGAGAACAATCCTTCCTCCAAGGCAGTGACAGATTTTGCCGTGGGCGAAGTGGGCAGCCGCCCAGGGCGCAAACTCAACAGGGGCGCACAGTGCACCCAGCTCGCATAAGGTCTTGTGACTCCGCCCCCTGTCTGCAGACACTTCCTGCAGTTAAAACCAGTCCAACATCCCCGGTCGGGTCGGACACAAACCGTCTCTTTTATTACTGAAACAGTTCAGAGAAATGTATTTCTGAAAAGAAATAAGCTGTGTAGTTGAAAAGTTAAAATGCTGCTTAGTAGCTGACAGCTTTAAGTGATGTGTTCAGGTGCATTACCTTCTTCACATTCTGGCCATTTTAATGAGAAAAATATCGCTAATAAATGTACTGAGTACATAGTATTGGAGTACTGCATATAATGTATTCTCAATATAGGAATATAACAAATTTTGCAAAGCAAACTGCATGGAAAAAGAACAAAACTCAAAATATTTTTTTCAAAAAAAAAAAAAAAAAAAGTAGTCCTCTTCATACAGTAATGTATTAATGGCTGCAGTGTTTCAAATCATTTCTTTTGATGCCATTTAAATGTATTTAAAAACTCACACGATTGGCTTTATTACATTTAAAATGGTGAACAGTCAAATATAATTGGCAGGTATTTAGTTTGGCCATTATGAGATCATTGATGGGTGAAAGGTTGGAAATCTCTGACCTCCAACAAAGGCAGTATTGATCAATATTGATCTTAAAACGCAGGTGGAGCCAGTTACCAGTTTAATCAGCTTATAACGCTAGGTATACATTATACATTAACGGCAGCCCCGTTTGCCCTAAACGTAGTGCACCGTGGGATTTTGGAAAAAATTTTTCTTTGTATTTTAGTCTTGACAAGTGGCTGTTTGGTCTCGGAGGCTCCAAGGTGCACGACGGTTCATCCCGAGGTCTATCACGGATCCAAGCACGTTCCCTCAAGGCCTGTCACTTTCTGGTGGTTGAACTTAAAAAAAAATAAGTAAAATAAATAAAACAGCTATAAATCCGTAAAACTGCTGCCCTACCCTAAAATGGTAAATTGGCTTAAATCATAAAATGAAACCAATAAAAGGTTTTAAAAAGCTAAAATTGCAAGGAGTAACCGTTCTAACTGTTCCGTTTATGCCACATTTCAAGATAAAAACGTGTCGTTTTTGTGTTTTTCATTCAGAAAGGTTTTGGGGTTTAAACAGCAACATTTTAAAAACGATGGAAAATAGCAAAAAAAATGTAAACGGTATAGATTTTACTGAAAGACCACTAGTGGGTCCTGCTGGCAGTTTTTGTAATAACGAACGATAAAAGCCAAGCAACAAGCGAATCAAAGCCACAAAACAAGAACTCAGACCGGATCTTTGTTTCCTGTTTTCAAGCAACTCTGCTTGATTTATTAGCAGCCGGGGCCTCCAGGCTGCAAATACTCATTATTGGAGAAGCGACCAGGACTCTTCACCAAGGATATGAGGTTATATCACAAGTGTAATTTCACACGTTCATTAGATAAACTTTCGGCCACCCAAAAGCGTTTAGCGCCGGCAGGGGGTCGAAGCTGCCTGTGAAGAATCACTGAGCGAGTCTGTGCTCATTATTTTCTGCACGCCGGCTCATGTTTAATGCGGGAGGAGAAAAAAACAAAAAACATGTGAGATCCCCCCCCGGTTTGATAGCGAGATACTTTATGTGGGGAGAAGATCTTGTGAAACTCGCTAAATCATGAAAAAATACACTTGAGCCTCGTCGCCGAGATTGCTTTGTTCCCCCCCCCCCCCCCACCAAAAGCAACAACATTCAGTGTTTAGTCTCCAGCGCACACATCACTTCGGCTCGGGGGGAAAAAAGATCTGCTGGCAATCATGACAAATAAGGTCCGTGATACATTCATCCCTTGAGTCATTATGCAAAGGAAACTGATTTAGTCCCTCTTGTCATCTTGTGCGTCGGTGCTGCGGCTCAAAAGGTCGGACGAAACATAAAAATGAATAGTTTTCCACATTTTATATTACATTTTTTTTTTTTATTTTATTTATTCATGACATTTTCATTGAGTTTACCGAGCTCTTCGTACCACTGCACTTCAGCCTCCGTCATTGTTGATCGTAACGGAGCTCAGCGGAGGGCGCACAGCGGCTCGCCCTCACCAGCAGGGGGCGACACATGGGGGGGCCTCAACACAGCAACGGTACTCTGGCTCTCAAGGTGGAACTTTTCAAAAATGCTCTGACTTTGTCTTCATTTTAATAGAGGAACTTTTCTGAAAAGCTGCCTACTTTACACAATATTGTTCTTTCCACATGTGTGGTTTCATTAGAAAAACAACGGCACTCTCTGGTGGCCCGACATGAAAACTACATCATTTTCAGTATTGCCGCTATTTCGGTGTAAACAAAGGTCTTTTTCAAAAAGTTGTTGTGTAAATGCAAAGCTTTTTATGACACGAAAAGGCAAAAATGATGCATTAAGCTGTTTGTGCTCCTTCTTCATCTCTTTAACTCTAGTTTTACATCATAACATGACAAAGAATAGCCCCTTTGCTTTTTCAGTGTTGCTCCATATGCTTCCATACGGTGCCTGGATAAAGTATTCATTCCCCTTGAAGTTTCTACAGTTTGTCACATTACCGCCTCAAAGTTACGTAAAGTTTCTTTTAGGATATTATGGGACAACAAAACGTACAACACAACATGGAAGGTTTTTGTCATCGTAGCCTATTTTATACCTTTTTAATTAATAATGTGTCCTTGTTGCCTTTGTCACCTTTACTCTGGACATCTAGTTGCAAAACACAACTTGTATTCAGTTAATTATTGATTCTCTGATACTCTGATTTATGCTCAAATGGTAAAAGAAAAAAAATGCATGCTGGGAAATTCATTACTTCTTCCTGAATGGAGTCGTAGAATTGTATTTATATGATTAATGGAAAGGTGAAAGTTGTGCTCTGATTTCTACCCCTTGAGTTTCTTGTCCACAATCCTTTTGAGTAAATCAATTTATTATGACGCATTCAGTGGGGCTTTTTTTTCTTTTTCTTTTTTTAATTATAGATTTTCATCATCAGTGTGCTGAATATTCAGGCTCGGTCGATCGTTTCTGGAAAGTCTCCAGATAAACGTTTCACTGAACACCCAGCTCACAGGTTCGGCCGAGCATCCGACTGTCGGACTGGGCGAGTCAGAAGTGCTGCGTCATGTATTCAGCTGACATGAGACACACTTTGTCCGCCTCTTCCCGCAGAGTAAAGACCGGCACAAGCAGCTCGCTTCATTTACAGCTGAGAAGAATGACGCTCATCAGGGGGAACATGTAAAAAATTGCAAATGTTCGTTAAATTGACAGAAACTACAGAAGGTGGGCGTCACAGACGGACACATCAGCAGAAATTCACACAAAAGCTTCAGACGTTGGACGTCCTTCTTTCTTCCATCAAACCAAACGACGGACCTTTCTTCTCCTTTCACTCACTTACATTCAAACTGCTGACGATGTCCGAGAGGCGTGAAAAGGCTTTCAGCGGTGCAAGAGCGCACCGCCCCTTCATTAATGTCCACCGCAACTCCTCCACAGTTTGCTGATTTACGTCGTTTCCATTTACAAGAGTTGCACACCAAAGTGCTTTCGGCTCTTAGCACAGAAATCAAACTCATCCTCTGCCGGAAGACGCCAAACGTCGGCTCTACAGCACTTTGTGAACTCAAAAAACAAAAGAACTGAACGTACTCCGAGGCACTTAGCGGGAATATTGATGATTTTACTTTTACTAAAACTTCAAAAAGACATTCTGGAGTTCAATTTGCATTTTTGCCAAAACAATTGTATCCCAATTTTTTTTTTTTTTTTAAATGTGTATTGCTCTGATTGCTGTTTTAAAGCAGGTTGCTGCTGCTTATCTACCTTTCTCTGAAGCTTTTGAGAATTTCAGCAGCAAACCCAAAAATAAGAAATCAAATAATTCTCTAAGTAATTTGCCTGGAGTCGTCTTTTTGTTGCTCATTGAAACTGTTCAACTGGCACTGTTGGGAACAATACAAGTTTTAATTAAAGGAACATTGCTTCTTCTGATAATATTGAATAAAAAATTTGCTTGAGTAAACTTGTTAATTCAGGACTGCTTGTGACTGCTACACACACTCCAACACATTAATTTACACCATCAGGGATTATTGGTAAATGGCTAAACAAAATAAACTGAAGTGGACTTTTATCCTACTTTGTCCCAAAAAGAATCACTCTGTAATTGTTGTTCATTTTGCGATTTTTTTTTTCTTTTGCAGATTGATATAGAGTTGTTTATTTGAATTTACAGTCACATGATCAGATGATGGTGCTTAAGTACAAATAAATACCAAGATTATTTTAATAGAATCTAATTTAAAAAGTGAAGGAAATAAGCCACAAGAAGCTCAGTGTAAAATTCCCTTTTTTTCCCTTAAATTTGAAAACTACTCTCACAAATGCAATTCATCCTAAAAGTTACTTAAGTAAATGTAACTGGGTGAAGACACGAGTCATTTGTCGACACTGAACAGTGTTGAAATTATACCCACAAGTTAGTTTTTGACAATAGGTTGAGTAACTTGAGTAAATTAATGAAGCTTCATTTAGCTATTATAACTGTAGGCAAAAGTTTTGGAAACATTGAAAATGATGTAGTTTTCATGTTGGGCCACTAGTGGATGAAACTACAAACACATTCATTCATAAATCAATCTTCTTTTAATAGTATCCAGATTTGAAAGCATCTTCCTCCCGACACCTGATGCTACAGCCACGATGACTTCACTTTTAAATAAGTAACTAACAAGCTTAGCAATGTACTAATTTTAGGCTGGTGTGCTTTATCTGCCGCAGTGAATTAATGTTTGCTCAAACGCTCGCAGGTTGAATTCAGACAGAAATCAATGGTGACCAGCAATTGGAGTTACAATTTCTATGTCAAAAAGTGACTTGTCTATTGATTTTTGCAGCATCAAAGAAAGAACGGGCTTCAGTAGCCGCTGCAGAAGAAAAAAATCCATGGAGCAATGCGAAGAGAAATGAAAATCACTGTCTTTGAGACAGAAAAGGCAGCAAAAAAAAAAAAACCTTTCACATGTTGAAACGTTGCTTCACAACATGCGGGAACAAGCCGGACTTTGTTACCACATCTTGAATTACTGAATCCATTTTTAAAAGCTGTCACCCAGAACACAGCCGCATTAATGAGACATCCGGGGAGCCAATATTGTTTAATAATGCATTTGGAGAAGATCTTATGTGGTTTAATTACAAGCGGTCAGTGTTTTTAATTTTATCTTTCTCTGATAAGAAACCACTCTATTCTTTCCACTGTTCCTTTTATCGCTCCTTTATTCTGCTTTTTGTAATCAAAGATATCCCAGATTTAATCTCGGTGATTGTGGGGGCTCTGTATGGCTCCTCTCATAGAAATTCCACTCATTTCAGCAAACAGGAGAGTTTTATCCTCAGAATCATTATATTTCTTCAATAGTGATGTTTGTTCAGCAAATTCAGAGTTAATTCAAAATGCATTAAACAATGGGCCGTCCGGGGGGTTGCCGTGGTGAGCAGCGACATTCACAGTGAGAGGACCCAGGTCTGATTCCAGGCATCGTTTTCTTTTATATCTGCTTAATTAGACAAACAAAATTAACCATTTATTAACAAAAGGCCAAATGAGTTATTTTGTCATCAGGTAACAGGATGAAAACTTATTATCCAACACAATTATGTGAAAACAACAGCTCTTTTGTTATTTATTATTATTTATTTCGCCTCGCGGTACTTTCTTCCTTTTTATGTACTGAGGATTTAAGTTAACCACCTTTCTCTGCTGCTTTTAAAGAAACATCCAGCCTGAGGTGATGTCACAGTTGAAGAAAAAAGTGATTATGAAACATGAGTTGGTTTGCAGCCGTAGTCGTCTAAATGATTAAATACCTGTTGAATATTTAACATTCTGCCTTTGACTGCATTGTAGCTTTATTAGCAGCTGCAACATGAAAATGCAAACACGCATGCACACAATCTAACATCCTTTCCATTGATGTGGGAGTTTCATACACATTTTTAGTAGTTTGATTTTTCGCAGTGATCTGCGTTTGTGTCGAGTCTGCATTATTGCAATTATAGCCCATTAACACTGACATTAACATTTGTTGCCTGGCTAACAGTGAAAGTAGTTAATTACTTGCTTGTTTATGCTCGTGCAGAGTATGATTGACCAAACTAGTCGTTGGACACTTTCACAGAAAATAGCTGAGAATTCTCATAAAATAACAGCAACGAAGCGACTTAATTGTTAATTCATTCATAAGCTTGAATGATTTTTAATCTTCCTGCCCAACAAGAGCTGCAATGCAGATGGGGACTTTAAACATAAATGCCAAGCAAATTCATCTTGATGACAGGCAATCATTAGTTTATAGGCCGAGAATCCCTGCAGGCAGGTTACGCCTGGCGACTTCGATGCTTCTGCTTCTTCTACATTTCTGTTTTTCTGTCTGCTTTTTCATAGTTTTTCTTAAACTGATGCACTTGGCTTTTTTTTTTTTGCATAAAAGGAATTTTTGCGCCAAAGCCATGTATGCGTAGCACCGTGTGTGTGTGTGTGTGTCTGTGTGTGTGTAATAAGTAATCGTCTCACCTGGAGCATATGGATGGCGGTGCGGGTGAGCGGTGAAATGTTTTGTTTCCTGCTTTATAGACAATCAGACTTCGAGCACGCACAAATCATAAGCAGCACACAGATGGATTTGAGCTGTGCACATATTCAGGTCTTGGAACAGACCAAGCAGATGTGCATACATAAACAATTCTTGTTGTATATCACATTGCAATGCAGTACAAAGACACAAATGGCTTTAAAGCCATTTCAAAATAACAACTTTGAAATCCTGCAGTGAGGAGGAGGGGTCCGTTTCTCTGTTTGGGATCATCAGAAACTACTAAAATCCGCATTATTCCCACTTGAAAAGATAGTGAAATACAAATTTTGGATCCACGTCTGTCTGATCCTGTTACTGTAGTCACATCACAGCGTACCTATGTATGTTGGAAGACATTATCCAATATGTGGGGCTGAAGTTACACAGTCCATTCACAGATATGTCAATCTGTCTAAAAACGCCATTTTTAATATAAGTATCTTGATTACAAGGCACAGACTCGCTCTAATCGTAGATAATCATTGAGTTTTAGCATCTTGCCATTCAATTGTTTGGGACAGTGGGAACAAACCCACACACACTTGGAGAGAATATGCAAACTCCACATAGTATTCAAACCCATGACCTTCCCGCTGTGTTTAATTGGTTTCTCCCTCTTCATTTGACGAAAGAAGATTAATTTTCATGTTCATTCCAAAAGCCCCAATGTTTTCATTTGGTTGTGTATTTGTTGAGTAGACTCCTCAGAGCATTTATCACCATTATTGAGAATATAAAAAAAAGCTGTCATATTTGTGGCAAAGAAAAACAACTTGACGAAAAAAAGGGAAAAAAAAGAAGCACGTTTTCTCCTTGGTGTGTGAAGGCCTTCATGAATAGAAAGAGAATGCTATGTCTGACCTTTTTTCCAAGCCGAATCGTGCAGCTCTTGTGAACGCGTCGACACAGACGTCCGCCACACGTTTTAAAGGTCCCGCCGCTAAAACTACAAAAGCATATACAACATGCATGAGAAGGCTGGGGAAAGGTTGAGCTTGTGACAGAAATGTGCACGTGAAGCCGAGGGCGTGCACGTCGAGGGCCGGGAGGATATTAACGACGCCGCTCCCGCGCAGTTTCAAAGTAATTGATAAAGGGGCAATTTTTAACGGTCATTACCTTAATTGTAATCTGTGGGGGAGTGATGGGGCGGCGGTGCAAGAGCAAAGTCATGGCGAGGAAATCGAACACGCCTTCATCTGAGCGATAAAGAGACGTTGGGGTGGCAGGATGGTTTTGGTCTTTTGGTTTTCTTTAATGACTCGTGTTTATGCGGCTCAAGAGGCTCAACTTTCTCCTCCAGGGAGCAGAGATTACTGGTCCATGTGGTGTGTGTGTGTGTGTGGATGTGTTTGCGGTTGTGGTTTAAATTACTTTGACACACCACTCCCCCTCCAGAGGGGAGACTCTTAATGAACTCTGCTGGAGTCGTTATACAGTAGCTGCAGTTATCACACTTCATTGTTGCACAATTACGGGGATTCATTCACGCAACGTGCCACAGATTAAGCCACCGTTTGGACTTTCTGCATCAGAAGCTGACATAAATTTTAGGTCAGATTATATATGGTCACTTTTCTTTTGCTTCAGCTGGAAGAAAAAAAAAAACCCCTCCCAAAAAAAACAGGAACAATCAGAGATGAATTATTAATATTATCCCATCAAACAAAGGTGGAGCAAGAAGATTTGAAAACATTGGGGAATATGAGCCTCTATAAACATTCTCCACTTCTTCTATGATGTATAAGAGGAAAACGTCTCCATATTTATAAAAAAAATTAGGCTTAATCAAAACTGGATATACATCTTTCAGTGCTGCAGTGTGATGTGGGCGTGTCCATGAGCGATTCCAGTGACGTGCCCTGCTCTTCATCGGCAGTCAGCGGGCGTCGGCTCCTCGTGTCCTTGTGACCCAAAGCTAGATAAAGTGTGTGCAGAGGATGGATGGATGGATGAGTATTCACAGTTTCACTGGCTGTCACCACTGTCTTGGAAACAAAGGCTTTGTTTTCAGGTCCTTCATGTCACATGTATCCGACACTTCTATTTTAAACGGCTCACCTGGAATACTTTCATGTTTTATTTCTGCTCTACGGGTATGGCCTGAAGTGTCCGACGATCCTTTAAAACCAGTTTTTTTAATGTGTGAATGTGTGTTTCTGGAGTCTGATCAGTGAGGACTGAACACTAATGGCAGATTCAAACTGCTCTTTTTTTCAGCTATCAGAAAATTACTAATGTACGACAAGGTTTTCCACACTAGCAAACTAATGCTGAAATCATAGTAATGATAGAATTGAAAAAATAATTGATTGCTTTGTATCAATGTGACAAAATGTAATCAAATACAAATGACATGATAATCTTATTTTCATGGTTTTCTTAACAAACACTGATTTTCCTCATGAAAGCAAATGAAATGACTGAGCTCCAGATGAAAACGATGACAAAAACATATTTGTCAGTTAGTGGTTGGTGCTTTCTAAAGCAGTGGCATACTCTAGATAATTGCTCGTAGGTTTCCAGATGCAAATATGTCCTTCTTTGTATCAGAAGCTTTTCTGAATACACTAAATTTCCAAAACGGACCGGAGTCATCAGCAACATTTTCAGCTATACAACATCAAAGCACTTTGATAGTTCAACCTTATATAAAAGTACAATAATGTCCACCCCACTGCTGACATGCAAGCACATCAACGTTTACCAATGTCAGGGATCAAACCATCTACCATACAAATAATAATAATATATCAACTCCTGAACCAACGTCCACCTTGTTAAACAATATCATATAATATATATGGGTTTGTATTTTCACCACTGCTCAACGCTGAGCTGATCTGTGACCCTTGTCAAAGACAGATGTAATAATAAATAACGAAAAAGTTTCCAGATGTTGTAAATCAGAAATTAGCCAAAGCTCTTCTTAGTGTTTTCTGCAATCTGGTCGATAAGCCTGAGGCGATCCTCAGTGTCTCTCCTCTTAGTAGGTCAACTTGAACACAAGACTTTAAAAAGTACATCCTGTTACTTTGAGATTCACTGAAAACAAAACGAGGATCTCAAAGAACTGAAGCCGGAAAGGAGTTCATGGGTGTTACTTTTGACACATCACTAATGGAACCTTTTTACACGGTGCACACTCATTAGGTGTCAGGTATTTTAATGAAAATCAAAGTGTCTGTGTCTACAGTGTTAACAACGTCCCGACGGGGAAGTGACAAAAGGTGCGATTTTGAATTTATTTGATGAGTTATATTTGAAACTAACTTCCACCTGCACTTTTAAAATGGAGTTGAGCTGTTCTCAGACAGTTTTGACCTGCAGTAAAGGGGTTTTGGTCAGTCTATTGATATTTCTGCCCTATACCTGGGCCTGTTCTGCTGAAACATTTTGAGCCTGAGAGCTCCCAGCCATCGCTGTGGTTTTCCAACACAGCAGATTGAGCACCGGTTGAAATCACAATGAACATGACGCCACGCAGGGCTAACAGCATCAAGTCAACTGCTCTCATCTGCACTTTCCGCACCTGAAACACCCTCATTTATGTGTTTTCCTGGAAGACGATTGTAAGTCGCAGCTGAGAATACATTTAAGATGGTGGCCGGGGCCGTTTGTGCTGCAGAGTGGAAGTCCGAGTGAAAGAGGCTGGTCAATACTGACCAGCAGGAAATACACTATTTCAAAGTCTGAGGAGGAGGAAGAATCATAGGAGGGGGAAAAAAACTGATGAAAAAAAAAGGAAAAGAAATTAGGAAAAGCAGCAGGAGTAAATGGTCTAAGCAGGGGGAAAAAATGTTTCTGAAGTGGGCAGAGTAAATGATGAAAGGATGGAATGAACTGAAGCAAGGGTGGAGAGGTAGAGAGAGAAGAGAATGAAAGGATGAGCGACTGCAAGTAAGAGTGTCAGAAAGGAGAGAAGAAAATCCAAAATTCAACAAAAACGGGGGAAATAGAGGCATGAAGACGTGATAAGGAGAGGAGAAAATGAAAAGAATAAATTAAAATCTATACAAAATAACTGGTGGATGAGAGATTAGTTTAAAGAAAACTTAAGGAGAGGTGAGCTGAAGGAATTAAGGGTTTAAAAAAGGTACAAAATTGAAAATGTCTGGAAAGAGAATGGAGTGAGAGAAGAGGAAAGAAAGGGGATGACAGGATGTGTGGAAAGGGAATAATTGTAAGAAAGAAAAGGCATTCATTGCAGGAAGAAACAAAGATGAGTGGCGTGAAAATGCTGGCAATAACGAAACGGAGGAGGGAGACATAGAACAAAAGGAACCTGAAGAAATGAATAAAGAGAAAGCATAAAAAGCAGTGAATAACAGTCAAGAAGAACTGAAACCTTCAGGAAAGAGAAACAAAAAAAAGAAAGATGAATGAACAAAGTGAAACCAGGTTCGAAGTGGAGTTTCCCAGAAACTAAAGCAAGATGAGAAAAGAGAAAAACAGAAGTAAGTGAAGGGTGAAGGTCACCATGAGGTGAGACTTAAAGAAAAGAAAGGAATGAGAGTCACAACGAAAGGCAATGAAATGAAGGAGTGAGGAAATGGAGTCAAGAAAAAAAATGGAAAGGGAGTCTCTAAATGGAAGGCAACAAAGGAAGTCAGGCTTGAAGGAAAAGAAGAGAGAAAATAGAAGAAAAGAGTAACTAAGGTAAGAGTGAGAGAGAAGGGGAAGGGATGAAGGTGTGGAGAGGTGAGACTGCAATGGAGGGTAGCAAAAAACAACTCTTGACAAGGAGATACAGAAGAAGGGGATGAATAAAAAAACATGGCGTTACAGGCCAGTGAT
This sequence comes from Blennius ocellaris, assembly GCF_963422515.1. NCBI lineage: Eukaryota > Metazoa > Chordata > Actinopteri > Blenniiformes > Blenniidae > Blennius > Blennius ocellaris. The sequence goes on from NC_137669.1 coordinate 19,367,230, forward strand.
GCTTGTGAAAGACAGGAAAAAAGAAATGAAGGGAAAGTTTATTAAAAGACAGGAGGATCACTGATGTAATGGAGAAAGATCATAGAAAATCTTTGTTCTCAGTTTTCATTCTCTTTCTGACACGTTCAGTTTCTTTGCTTCCATCTTTCTTTACAGTTTTCATTCTATTTCCTTCATATTGTTGCTGCTTATTGTGTTTCTTTCAATCTTTGTTCATAACTGTCTTTGCCTTTGTGTCTTTCTCTCTTTATTTCATACATTTTCCCCCTTCGTTTTTCTCTTTATCATTTTCTTTCTTTTTGTCCGTTCTCTTGTCTTTCATTTCCAGCAGCTGGAGAATGCAAAGTAAGAATTAATAGATGGAGAAGGGAAGAGATGGAGGGGGAAAATAAAAGCAAAAAAAAAAAAAGTAAGTAATCAAGTAATCTTGAGGGGAAAACAGTCGCTGCCTCTCTGACTTTAACATCTTGCTTTTTCCTCGATCAGGGTTTTCTCCACCAGGATTAAGGGAGCATGTGAGAGAGAGAGAGAGAGAGAGAGAGAGAGAGAGAGAGAGAGAGAGAGAGAGAGAGAGAGAGAGAGAGAGAGAGAGAGACAGAGAGAGCGAGAGAGAGAAAAAAAAAAAACCTTTTGGACACAGACTGATTCATCGCTCAACACTATTCATCGTCCTGCTGTCAGATTCGCCCGCGAGGCTGCCGGTCATGAAACGGACGGCCAATAAACCACCTGGCACTCGGTGGAGGAAGAACGGAGCAAAAAAAAAGAGGAGAATCCAGCCCCAACAACACCTCCTTTAACTCTCTTGAATGTCCCACGAAGCAGCAAGTCGATCTGAGAAACAGAGTGATGACACACGGTTGACGTGTTGCAGAAGGAATTTGTCGACAGGAAGTGATGTTTTTCTTCCCTCAAAAAAAAAAAAAAAAAATTCATCTGCAGCCACCAAGTCCTGAAGTCAATAAACGGCAAAGATAAAGGTCATATACATTTGGGAGGAGAGGAGCTGGAGGAGCAGATTGGGGGGGAGGGGTATTTACCATCCGCTCTTTTAACCAAATGCTGGAACTGAAGCCCGGATAAACAATTTACAGCTTTCGATTAAAACGCAGCGTTCAAACAGAGCAGAGGAGCCATCTGCTCGCCGCTCTCTGGTCCTCTTATGTTCACATGTGTCAGAGACCAAGCCCATCAGAGGCCATACGCTGCCAATCTCAGGGACACACCAACAACTCCGAGCCGTTGGTTTGAATAGCGGCAGTCGTCTGGCGGTTATCTGCAGACTTTGGGGAGCTCCGCAGAGATCTGGTGGCGAGCCACGCAAACTAGGGGGAGCAAAGAAGCCATATTGTTCCATCGTGCAAGATTAGAGAAGTCGGAAAACTGAGGCTAAAAGCCCGCTCATCTGGCACATACAGATAAGGTGCCCTTAAGCAAGGCATTTCAGTTACAAACCCCAGAACGAAATTAACAGAAATAACGTGTTCGCCTTCTGCAGGTCCCCAGAATCACTGAAGCAGAAAGTTATTATTTGAAAAACAAAAACATATTTGACGGCAAATTCAAATAAATGCGATGGATTCCATTTGGAGGTTTGTCGCGTCATACAACTTGCGTAAAGTTGAAGCAAACTGTTTTTCCTGGTAAGTGCAAAACACTGCACACAGCTGAAAATATGAACAGATGTCTGAAAAAAAAAAAAACATTTCCACTTGATATTAGTAAGGATGCTGGACAGCATGTGACACGTTGGAATTGTAATAGAAGTTTTCCTTTGTGTTTAATCTATTGGTGAAAATCAAGAAGGAGAATTTACTGCTGTGTTTCCCAGTCTGGAGAACAATCTTGATCTGCAGACGGCAAACCATCTTCAATCGAGCGTTTATCAAATGTTTCATATGGCCCGACTTTAAAATTCGGTACTGCAAAAGATGGAATTAAGCGATGTGGTAACGTCTGCACAGTCGCCCGTTTTAGAATTTACTATCGGCTTTTAAAGAATGTTAATCAGACACTATTACAATCACAAAAACTTTACAACACTAAAACAAGTTGTTGGACATTTTACTGCATGTTTCATCAAACCAGCATTTCTATCCCCTCAAGGCGGCTCCACAGTGAACATGATCCAGGACGGTGTACACAATTTGTGAAAGCCTTCTTTGCTGATTAGAAATTAAAACATACCAGGCTTGTCAAACCAAACCCGCCTCAGAGTTTTGGGGTCTTGAGGTTATGTCTCACACCATCTGGAGCTGGCACCGTAAATAAAAGGACATTTTGTTTTAATAAAGGGTAAACCAAAAAAAAAAAAAAAAGAGGACTTGCTTTATTTCAGACAGGAGCCCTTGAAGTGGAAAAACATGGCGGCTGTGCCACGTGAACAGCTGTGGGAGTGGATGTACGTGGTGCCCCGACGGCGTCCACGGACACAGAGGGTTAGAACCTCACGTCTCCCTGTAGATCACAGTGGCAAAAATTCACGGCCCTCCACATTGAAGACGCTCCAGCCACCCGGCTGGCTCGCCATCACAGCTGAACCAGACGGCAAAGGTGACAAAAGGTACCGAAGGGGATTATGTTGTGTGTGTGGGTTTCTCATTGTGCCTTTGTGTCTGTGTGAGGGAAAGGGATCAAGGCATATTTTTCCAATGCGCTTTTTTGTCTGCTTCTGTATGAGACACCTGCTTTAACCCATAAACACAGAACATCCATTCTCTGTGTAACCCATCTGTCCACCTGCGGTGAGAGGAATTCAATTTGTTGCCCCACACACACACACACACTCTCTCTCTAAGTAGGTCCCGCCTAAATGGAGTAATTTGGAGGACGTTATATTCGTTCAAATACAAAGTGGCCTCAAACCTCCTCAGCAGACAGGCTCGAAAATTAACAGCAGGCAGGCAGCGAATATTCTGCAGCTGTGCTCTGGTGTAAATATGGCTAATCTACCAGCCACTTTGACATTACACCATCCATCATCCTCTCGTTCTTCTCTAATAATAAAGGCAAAAGGGCAAAATGCGAAGAAAAAACAATTCCTCAGAAATATCTCTCTCGTGAAGTTAATTTTGTCGGTTATTGACTTGCAAATGTCTTGTTTTTGAGAAACAAGGAGATGGTCTTCACCGAAAGTTTGTTAAAATGGTTTCCAAGAGAAATCGATTTGTGTGAAGAAATTGCAGGAATTTGCCTCGAGGCTCAAACTAAAGCAGATCACAGTAAGAGTGCAGCATGGATCAGGAAAGTTGTCAAAAAGAATTTTGAGTTTAGGTCTGTGGATCCCGTTCCTGTCAGATCAGTCCAAACATTTCTATTCATACTTTAGGTCACTCAAGTTCCTCTCTCTGATTTCCCAGCTGGGTTACTGGGTCACATAGTGAAAACACATATTGCTAAAATATTAATATGATTAGGACTGTAACAGTGGTATTGATTCACCATCCTTACTCTAAGCACAGCCACAAAAAAAGTCATTCTTCTGAAAATGTCTGCAAAGGGCACAAAGTTGACATCTTGAACGGACACTAATGGGTACAATCTTTTGTGCTCATGTTTTTGCTTGAATTTGTCATAAACATAAACTAACCTGTGTATTTGTTTTGAAAGAAAAACTGTCTTTTCCTAGAACCATTTACTCTGTGCGTGTCTCCTTATTTGTGAAGTTCCTGCTTTTTTCGAGGTGTCAAGGGCTAAAGTATTTGTGCAATACGGTGTGAATATTTGTCATGCCTGATTTGAAGTTGAAGAGATACTCAGCTTTGAAAATAAGGTAATTGACTGGGTGACAAGCTCACAAGAAGACAAAAAACACATTTTAGATTGCAAACAACCGGAACTCTTGTCCATCACTGAGGGTAAAAATATCTTTCCTGACAATGCAAATTAAAAGGGAGTCTACAATCTTTTTATGTTTTTCATTAAAGAAAACGGAACATACAGCTATAAATTCTGAGCCATTATCCCAACCAACCAGAAATTCACATGAAAAAGGTGAGATAAACTACATGGATTTGTTTTATGCTGACATGATGCTTAACACAAACATGTCTTACAGGATGAAGTGGAATTATCTCAAGAAGACATCACGACCTGAACAACAAATGAACCAGAAGAACTTAATGATCACATGAAAACAAAAGTCAACAGAAATAGCAACAGAAACAAGCAAGAAAATGAGAAGATAAATGCTCATTTTACACGCACCAGAGGCGTCGAATCGTGGAGTTACAAAGCTAACGAGGCTGTGCAATAAGTAATAAAAGAATATAAAATGCTTCTACACAGACCGAAGTGGAGCCAGCAGCAGCGCAGCTCGCGGCCGAGGCTTTGTTTTTCCAGAGGATTAAATGTCTGAACATCACCATTAACCTCAACTCTCGACTCTGGAGTACATGCATACATCTTGCTGTCAAATCATATTAATAATGTCAGTAAACACACTATATGATATTACCCTATAGTTATCAATGGACGGAGATTATACTCAATTTGTCCTTCAATGACTCAGATTTAGTCCGTTTTAGCTATTCTTGATCAGGATTTGTCATTTAACTCACATTTAAAGCAACGTTCTGCCTTTCTTCACCTGCATAATAGCACTGAAATGAGTAAAATCCTTTCTCAAAGTAGTTCTGAAGAACGAGTCCATCCGACGGCTCCGTCTCGGCAGGACCGCTATAATAGCCTCTTATCAGGGACTTCAAATATCTCAGCTGCAGCTGATCAAAACCGCTGCATCAACAGTCCTGACAGGAACTGGCAAGAGAGTCCATATTTCTCTTATATTGGCTTCACTTGGCTGCCTCCCCAAAAAGGAATGCTTTAAAATCCCTCTCTCTTCACATGCAAGGCCGTTAACATATTCACCATGACTGCAGGACCTCGTTGTGCTGCCTCATGTGACACCTCCTTGGGAAATGCAGACTGAGCCTTCAGCAATCAGGCTCCTCTCCGGTGGAACCGGGAGGCAAAGACGCTCACCACTTTAAAGATGAGACTGAAAACTTTTCTTTTCAACATGGCTGGCTCAGATGATCCTCCACCATCCTTGAGGTTCACTGCTTTACTTCTTTGGACACTACCCATGATGCACTGAGGACTTATTTCTCTCCCATTGCTTTTTTTTTTTTTTTTTTTTTTGCCACTGCTAGAAGCCATTACTTTTCTCTCTTCCTCCCTGCAACTTTCTGCAGACCCCTGGTTCAGCATGAACTTGTGGTGTTTTCAAAATGTTGTCGCGTAAACGCAAAACTTTTCTGGAACATAAACACAAGAACAATTTATTCACACTAAAAACGCTGGCGTGCAAACGGGGCCGAATCAATTACATGTACAAATGACCACTTTTTGTGATTTCTTTACTTTTTTTAAACAACATTCCAGATGAAAGCTGTATATTGGGTTTGTTGCAGTGTTGTAGAAGTGGAAGGTTCACTTCTACAACACTGCAACAAACCAACAAGTGCAAATATTCAATAATTCAGAAGCAAGTTTATAAAAGGGAGTAAAATATCTGAACATAAGTTCAATAAGCCTTCTCACTGTGTGTGTACAGTTGGATTTAGAGCAACTCTCAAGCCGTCATTGCAGAGAATCCCTGGGACGGACCTCCTCTGGACCTTTTCCTGTCTCAGTGTAATATCTCACTACAAAGAGTTCCCGTCCAGGTGTTTGCTCAGGACTCTACAAAAAGAGCAAAAATCAATACCCTGCAAGGTTATTTGTTCTGAATGAGGACAGAGGCCTCGTGCACTCAGACAGCCACATCAACTCCACAAGAAAGTTTTCTTTTCAAACACTCATTTATTCATGGACGCGTGAACACGGCAGAGCATCATTATCAGTATCTGTGTGCTGACATGATCGAAGTAACAGCTAACAGCCATGCCCCGAAGGAACTCAGAGAATCTGCCTCGCCTGTCGATCTCTGACCGGCGCAGCGAGGGAGCAAGCTGTGAACTGTAAACATGACACTGGAAGCAAACGAGTGAGGGAAAACAGTGTCGTGGAGTACATTTAAACACAGCTGAAATCAGCAGAACTCCCGCAGCAACATAAAGTAAGATTGGGAGAGATGTACAGTATAGCAAAAACAAAACAAAAAGTGTGTGTGCGTGCTTTTTGCCTCTGGGCCGGTTATCATGGCAAAGTCCTGCTGCATTATTTACGAGCCTGTCAAAGGACATGGAGAGAGGATAAGACAACACAGAAAAACAGCTCCGGGTTCTTGCAATGCATTTGCAGAGTTAATCTGAGGCTGGGACGTGTCGCTTGCTGCCAACCGAGACTAGCCGCAGCAGCTCAGCTGATTGCACCGATATTGAGAAAGGTAGACAGTGCAATATTCGGACCGAAATGGCAGCAGAGTGCAGGTATGGTAATACAGTGGAGCCCCTGCTGAGCCAGTGAAAATTCAATTTCTCTGGGCAGTTATTGAACAGAGATTGCAGCAGCATTACAAGCACCATTATAGGGAATACTACGCACCGCTCAATTATTGTTATGAATTTTATTATCAGCAGTATTGATAAAGAGTGCACTGCATTACGCTTCGATTGCGTACAATACTTTTCTCAGAATGCCTCCTGAACCCCGGGGCCACTTTGTGATACGAGCTACCACTCAAAGAAAACAGCAGAAAAGAACCTGCACTGGCAATTGCCTCGAAGAAAAGTTACACAATCGAAATGTGCAAGTTGGCTCAGAAAGCAGCTGCAACAACACCTAATAAACCCCTTTCACAGAAGAACTTTGCATTAAAGCTTGGAGCTACGCCTGCTGCAGCGCTCCTCACCTGCACGCTTCGCTGGAACTGCTGCACGTACTTGCTGCTGTCTGTTGGCAACATTTCACAAACTCTGTATTTATTAATGAAGCCAAGGTTTAAATCATCCTCTCCCAAAGTGCTCCACAGCGAGCGGGCCTAGAGATGCTAAACATCCATTCTAATATGCACATTCTACATCATTACACACGGCGTTGTGCAGCTTACAAAGTAGTTGTCGAACTAATCAACAATGGCTGTAACAATAACAGTGGTGGTTTTTGCTGTGGTCTCTTGAATTAAACAGTACTTTACGTCACATGCGGAGAATCACATTTTTCATCTACGACGCAGCAAACTGGAGTTCAGTGTCATTCTAACTATTGAGATGGCAGCTTTGACCATTGGTGATACTAAAGCTAATGGTAGTCATAGTAAACTGATAAAAAGAAGCAGCAAAAAGAGGAAAAATTACAGTATATATGTATATATATTATGTATATGTATATGTATATATCATAGTAGATATTATTTCTCTGTTCTCAGCACCAGAGTGGATCAATTCAATCAAAGAGCAAAGTGTCACGAACAGAACTTTGAAACCGGGCAGGATTAGAGTTTCCCAAACGGTGTCTAAACTATTCACACACACACAAAAAAAAGCTAATTACTTCTCATATTGTCAAACTCGGACGACTTGGAGCTGATCTCTGAACTGCTGAAAATGGAATCAACACACAGGCGTTCTGATCTGATCACACGTTGACCCACATCATCCGAGCTGCGACACACAGAGGCGTTCAGGTGCCGCCTCCAGACAGCAGCGTTGCATATCCGGGCAGGCTGACGGCGCCGGGATGCACAATTAATGAAATGTCAGAAGGGAGGTTAGGAAAAAGTCAGGAACCAGGCAGGCAACATGTATCATTAAATTTTAAAGGGTCTGTCTGAAGAAGAGCCAAAAACTGTCAGCGGCTTTGATTTTACAGAGACGCCATGGGGGGCATCCACAGTGAACGCTCCGCTGTTTGAAGTCGGCTGCTTCCCTGAACGTGCGGTGACAAAAACCTCCCTGTGCTCGGCGCTCTGTCCAGTTGCTGCTGTCACACATTTCAACAATTTCTATGAGAGAGCTCGGAGAACTTCACGGGAAGGTCTGTTCTGAATTGACAATGAAGCCGAATGTAATCTGATTACACTCTCAACTGTGTGGCAGAGCATTTTTTTTCCCAACAGTCTTGTCCAAAATCAATAACATGAGCACACTGGCTGAAACAACAATGAAAGGTAAGATGACAAGTAAGACCAATATTCTTTGCAGTCACACATTGATTATCAACTAGAAATGCCTTTACATTGTTTTACTGTACAGTATTATAGTTCAATTGCATTCAAAAAGGTGGTAAACATCTTGTTTTGGGGATAAATGGCAAAATCATAATCAACTTTGATCATAAGAATTTCCCCACAAAAAAGGTAGCAAGTATTGGAATAGTTGAGTGGAAACCCAATTAACTCTCTGACCAAAACATGATTTTAATGTATAGTGTATTTTGTAAATGTATCATTATGCTCATTTCAAAAAGACTGCAATAAATTATTGCTATTCACTGTGCATTGATGCCCTGCAAACAAGAACAAATGTGCGATTAACTGTAACTAATTCACAAAAGTGAAGTGATCAGCTAAGCACTTTAACCACAACATTTTGATTGATTTGTTTGTCGAAACTGTAGATACACAAGAAAGAAGACAAGAACATCCAAGGCCACAGCTGGAGTTAATTGAGAGCAGTTATTTGGAATTAAAAAAAACAATCTTAAACCAAAGTAATTTCCATCATCGAGTTGTGTGCGATGGTGTGTATTTTGTTTATCTACGGTACAACTGATGCCTTGGCAGCTTTACATTGATGTTAGGTCGCTTTTACTAAACGGTTTCCCAGATGTAACTTGTACCTATTTCAGATGACAAACACAGATTATTTTGAGTTCATCTGGTTGTTTTGGGATTAAACGCCCTCTTCATCGCCTCAAGCCGGGCAGAATTAAATGCAATGTCTTCTTCACTTCACTCTGACGCAGACGTCGGTTTAGGTTCAGCTGATCATCCCGAATAATCTTTCATTGGATAAAATATGTTATTTAACGCCGATTCTAAACAATAATTGTCAAAAGTATACATTCCCAGTGTTTTCAAGGATATATGATCAACTTTGAGGTTTTTAAAAAAATTATTTTACTTTCATTATAAATGTTCGGGGACCAACACCGACTCACTGTTAACAGACTAACCTTGTTGACTCTGAGCGAGAACAAGTGGGGGGCGGGAAAGTCCCAAGGTTCATCAACAGCTATGTAGAGAAAGGTAAACAAACCCCAAACAATTACAAAAATGTCATTGGTATCCTTCCTGAAACACACTGAACAGTGCAGAATAAGCAACTGGGAAACAAGGTGTAAATTGTCTTTTGTATAATTCTGGCCCAGTCATTTTCAATAACAGCTGTTTAATTCCCTGCTGATCTCTCCCTGAAGAGAAATCGCTTCCTTGCAATACAAGCATCCATTGATTTGCAGCACCTTTCCACTAATTAGGAATCCACTCAGAATCTGGGATGATTTGTGTTTGACGTTCACAAAGAGACGCCACGAGTGCTGGCGGGGACTTTGTGCCTCAGCCGAGGCAATTAGTGAAATAACAAAACAAAGGTTTGGTATTCAAAACCTTATCTGCACACTTTGTTAATGCAAAAGGTGACAAAATGGTAAACAGCACGGTGGGAATTCTTCCCCACTTCCAAAGTTTTCTGGGCAAGCGTCCAACGGCCTGCAGTGTTTTAACTTTTATGTTGGTTCACGTGTTCAGAGAGTTACAGTGGAAGGGCCGGCTCTTACATCACCAGCATTTCAAGTACACCAGTAGTTAAAAGGTCAAAGCCATACGAACATGATGATATTGCTGTTGCCATGAAATTATCACCTCGGGGCAGAAATTGTCACAAAGACAGACGTGAAGAGGGAACACTGGAGGTACATCGCCGCTGTTTACTTTGTGGAAATGCCAACGAAATGAAAGCAACTGATACAGTGAAAGCTTGATCATTTCAACTAGATTTGTTCTTAAAACTCACAGAGTCACTGTTTTAGTTCTCTCCCTCCTCACCGTGCGAATACAACCTGGTTTTGGTTTGAGCCTGGGCATTGGCTCTTTCTGTGCGGGGGATTGCATGTTATCCAAACTGAACAGAGTTTGGTCGCGACCATACCAGAGCTCCAGTAAAGAGTCTTAGAGGCACATTTCCTAGATCAATTGAAAATCCAAATTGAAGCTGACATGTGAAAGGTCCATAAACTACCCAATGGATAGCCTTGATAGGTTGCAGTGATGGCAACTACCAGGAACAGGGGTGGGCAGTTATATTTTCCAAAGGTCTATTTAAAAAAAAAAAAAAAAGAAACGGTACAGAGATCCAAGCCATAACTCAAAATTGTTAAAAAAAAAAATTATTTATGAAAAGCCGAATATCACATGGTTTTGATAAGGTACTATTCTTATGCTTTACATTCGACAAGTTCCCGAGTTTCTGCACATTTTTGTCAAATGATGAAAACGTTAGGTTTAACAGCAGTTGGCGTCCATGAACTTGCATTACTGCCATCTGCTGATTATTGCTCTTCTATACTATTCTCACCGCTCAAAACAAATAAATAAATATAAAAGAAAGAAAGAAAAAAGAAGTTTTCCCGAAAGACTTTGGTCATTAAGTACATGAAAACCCTTGTCTCACTGAACTGAGACTTTTGTACATATGCGCAACCAAATACACATACAGTGCTCATAAATGGACTTCTACGCACCATATAGGCACTGATCCCATGAAAGGTTTGTGCACTGGAAATAGCAGATAAAAAGAAAAGCAGAGTAGGGACTTGAACATAGGTCGGCTGTTTCAAAGACCACCGGCACAGTTGCACAACCTTGAGATACTCAGAAATTCTTGAACATCGTGTCACCCAGTTTCTCCACCAAAGTAAGAGTTTCAAACTCCTACTCTAGTAAATAATCAACCTAATTCATTTTGATTCTTAACTGTTGATTAGCTTTAGCTGCTAACAAGCTGGTATTTGTGACCAGTCGCTCTGGTTCTGTGAAGCAGTGCCTAAATCAGCTCTGAGCTTCTAAATGACGTGGATAGTGGAGCTTCGGGCTTCAAGCCCCACTAGGCATCAAAATCACGTGAACTGAATGAATGGAGCCACAGTCTGAGCATGTGTACTTACACTTTACTGCATGCAATACACACTGCATGGTGAGAGAGGGGCAAGCCCCACTAATGAACCATCGGTATGGATCAGGAGAAAACACAACCTGAAGCAGCAAGAGGAGACCCACAACAATCGAGGACTTTTCCTCTTACAGTAATTATGTGCATTTTGGAGGACATTTTATTCACAGGCAAGAAAATATTGTAGATAATTAATTGGCTTTGGGTTTTTGACATTGGCGTGGGTGGAGTTGGAGCACCCATCTTCAAGAGCCACTGCTTCAGAGTGGATTTAATAACTTCCAGGGCGTGTAGTGTGGTTCCCACTACTCCCTGTGTCATCTGCACCGTGAATGTGGTCTGAACATCTGGTAAAACTCCAGCACAACTCACCTCACACACTTCCTGCCCCTGCTTCACCTGACTGTTCCCAACATGAAGACAGAACTCCTGCAGGACTTCACCTGTCTGATGATGATGGCGCAGTCCATTGAACATGATTATGACATGAGCACTGAGCTCCCGTACTGATTTTATTGTGACTTTTCTATTTCTTATTATTTGATGAATGTTAATTTGGTTCATTTTAAATGCTCCTTGGGGTTTTGGAACAAGCACAACACAACACAAAGCACCGGTATCTGACAAGTGAAATATTCTTCTATGTACCTTTAAAGTCTATTCTGAGACGGGTTATCTGGACTCCTCTGTCTGAAGAGAAACTGCGTGTGCAGCAGTCTCTTCAATGAGCTGCTGCTACACTGATATTCCCTTTAGCAATGCGGTAAACCCTCAGATGCTCATGCGTAGCATCGCTTTGCTGAATAGGAGAAAATAAAAGGATGTGTGCATGTGAAGCCTGTGATGAACGGTGTGGCTGAACATATGCTCCCTTTTCAAAACTTCCCCGGGACAAAAGAAGTCCGATAACACCTAAATGATCCCTTGTAGAGTAACTCTCATGAAATATAGTTGAACGTTCCGACCTCAGGCTGGGAAATGCTGCTGATTAAAATCTCCCTCGTGATTGTTTGGGGCTGAGACTGTAGAGAAAACCTGCACGCATGTTGCCTCGGTCACACGCCTTGAGCACAGCACACGCTGCTTCATTTAAATATGAATCTCATGTCCTTGAGTCAAGCGTGAGTCAGGAAACTTATCATTGGCTGAATAATGGCACAGCCTGACAGTTTCCAAACGTGGATCTCTTAAAGAATAATAGCGTCTCTCTGCGCTCACTGAAAAACGGCGCCCCGACAAATTCCAGAGCCGGTCCCCACATCGCTGCAGAGTGTGTGAAGTTAACAGTATAACAGTATAATTAAGGGTAATATCCTGCCTTAAGCAAAAGTAGGTCATATCCTAATGTTTGAAATGAATGTTTTCATTCTCGCTCCATTCTCTTCTGAATCTGCTCTATCTGAGGGTTTAAAGTCGCTGGAGCCAATCCCACTGAACAAAGAGCAAAGGAGGAGGTAGATCATGGAAGAGACCAGAGCAGCAGCCTGGTTGTACCTGTACAGCCCCTGTGGTGTCAGCAAGGAATTACTAAGCAAAACTAAACTAGTGGGCAACATGCAAACTCACTCCAGACAAACTAAGATTTGCTCATTGTAGAACACTACGGACAGACCCAAATGTTTGCAGTAAGTAGGTCAAACGTGTTCAGAAACAGAGTTTTCTGTTTTAATGCACAAGTCGTTCATCACAGCAACTGGCTAAATGATCCTGCCACCCGGTGAACGGAACTGTGGTCCATACATCCATCATCTAAACCCACTTTATCCAATTTAAGGTTGCAGGGAGGGGATTCCAGGGTGAACCCTCCATAGGTAAGTCCACTGCAACTAACACAGAGATATACAGTCCACAAATCATCAAGTATATGATATGGGATGAAGCTGGACCCAGATTAAACTCATACATGCACATTTGCACACAGAAAGAAAGACCCTGGCTCAGAATCATGTCCTGGTCTTCAGGATGTGAGGAAACAATGTTAACTAATATAGGTCACAAAAAGGAAATCATTTTGGAACAGTAACCACACTGGACCCACAACTGGAACCAAACTGGGAAAAACACCCACAAGCACGACTGATGCGTACGATTACAGACTGAACACTAACGGTCTTTCCAGGCTGACGCAGCAGCAGACATCGACTCGTCTAAAGGAGTCATTCTTCACTTTACCATCGGAATGTTAAGGCCGAGGTCCTGGTAGGCTGCAAGGACGCGAGCCAAACAAATTACTCTGTCTCTCACAATCAAGCGACGGAGTATTTTAGCATGACCTTGCAGCCGGACGGCGACATTTGAGACTGACCAGGATGAGTTTCTGCTGTGTGTTTTATCTCAGAGGGCAGGATGAGAATCCCTCCTGGCAGCTTGTTTACACTTCTCATTTATCACTCAGTGAATCAGTAAATAAGGTTCCACATGGTACCAAAAAAAAGACTTCAGGTCAGTGATTTGCATGAGCCTTCTTTACACACCATCATACTGAATCAGGCCCAAAGTTACATAAATCAGGTATAGAAATTAGATAAATGAATGCAAGTTGCCCTGGTGCAATCAAGGGCTTCATCCATTAAAATTAAATATATATTCTTGAGGGAAAAAAATAAACTTGACCAACTGCATGCAAAACGAAGCAAGTGTGACCTTGTCCATGTGCTTGGCAATGTCCTTGTCTGACATTCAGCACTTTGCCTCTTTTCCATTTAGCGTGGAGCAAATTCATTTTAAATAGCATGTCTCAAGACAGTGAAGTTTATATCCTGTTCTATCTGAGAGCAAATTTATGAGATATGCTTTGACGTCCACGGGGAAGATCCTCCTTGGGTGCCTTTGAAAAGAATCTCCTGGTGAATATTTTCATCATGAAGATGGGTTTGGGACGTATTGATTATCTGGAAAGTAATGATTGTATCTGGGCTATAACTCCAAACATTTGAGGAAAATGAAGGCCCTCTCTCATGGTTTGAATCCGGGAGAAAGCTGTAAACATTAAAGCATCTCTGAGGGAGGAGGAGATCTAGGACGACAGGGAGGAGAAACCATATTTATTTGAAGTGCAATCATTGGAAGGTATGTCGCCTTGCATGCAATCTTCAGGCTAGAAACTAATGTAGAGAGAAAAGTGGAGACTCAAGGTTGGAGTTTAGAGGACGGAGGAAGGTACAGGTAAGACTTCTCACTGCAAAACTGAGCCCAAACAGAGATAAGACGCATTGAAGTTGGAGAAGCGGGGAGATATGGAGGGATGACATTTTGAATTATGGCTTGTTATTTGTCTGCAGCAGACAGTTCTGGAGCATTCATCTTTCGTCGGCGTGTGCTTCTCGCTTTGCTAAAATAGTGAGCTTTTAGCTCTGTTTGTGGAAAAACCAAGAGACACAGGTGGCAAAAAGTCCTGGAGCCTCTCCTTTGTCACAGTGAGGCTACAAACTGTGGATGTTGAAGGAAAGACGTTATGTAAGAAGTTAAAACAGAGGCTCATTACTTTTAAAGGCTGTCTGGATTTTATTGATGTGGCCATCACGTCGAAAGTCCAGGTGAGACTTTTTAGGGGCATCATGACATGTATCAGTATATTAAAAGTCTGCATGACATTAAGAACTAGATTAGACTCTGAAAACGAATCACAATCATCAGCTTTTATCTATTTTTAGACACTCTAATGGATTCAGAAAACTTGAACTGGAAGAAATTGTGCATTTGTTGAGGATTAGTTTTAATAGTGGATTAAAACATTTAGTGCTTTAATAAGTGTTTTAATACTCTTTAGATGACATTGAAGCTTAATGACACAAAGAATTAGAAAAAAAGGATTAGAGGAATAATTTTGAAGTTGTTGGTAATGATAAATATTCAGAATGGCAGCTCCAAATAGTTCTAATGCAAGAGTTGCAATACCAATGTAAAAGCCCAAAACAAACATGTAAATACCCACAAGACAACACTACAACCCAAGCATCCTGGTTCAATAGTTCAGATGTTTACACTATCCTGTAATAGCTTTTGCATTGTGTTGTGGCTTTTGTAATTCTGACATTTGTTTTTTTTTTGTTTTTGGGTGAAATATCATAATCATGTATGGCTTCATGATGCAGGTTTTGTGTGGCAGATTTTGCTGCCATCATGACCTTTCTGTGCCACTATAAGAACCTTCAGCCTACATTAAAAAAGTTGTGTGCAAGTAAACAAACATAACAGCAGCATGAACTAGCTGAACAGCAGCCTCATTTATTTTTAGTCAGCAAAACAGCTGAACAATGTATCTATGCTTGTGAGAGGCTGTGGTCTGATTACAGAGAAAAGCACGATTATGAATGTAAAAGATGGAGGCCATACGAGGATGAAATGTAAATTAAACTGGTGCAGTAAAAGGAAAGTGGGGAAATCTGCAAAAACATTCGCACTCCATTAACCACACAGGATCAGGGAGCCACGGTGCTTTAGGATGCAAAGAAGATGCATGTTGAACATCCTACTTAAAGAGATTCCATTAAGTGGAACGGGTACCCGGTAAAGCGCATAACCTTCGCCACCGCCACATTTGTTTGTGTAACTGAGTTAGCATGGCTAGCATGACCTCATATTGATGCTAACGAGGTAGGTCAAGTAGCAACATCACTGAGCAGGGAGCGTATCCTTGGCAACAGATGTTTATCTCCTCTATGAGGTGCCTCTCCCATCCGCTTTGTACGTGAAATCTTTTCAAAGGTTTTTGCGTTGAATATTAACATCCCAAAATCTATTTGATACATACATACAAACATACATACATACATACATACATACATACACGAAGACAAAAACATAACTTTCTCAGCCGTTGATGAAGGTACTGAACAAAAACAAAAGCTTGCAGTTGCAGTTGAGAATGAATCTTTAAGTCGGGGTAGTCCAAACAATGTGGAGGTGTTAAAAACACACAGAGCAGCTGCAGTTGATTGAGGATGAAGATATAACATCAGTGAGACAAAAATGTGTGGGGAGAAGACATGATGGTGGTGGTGGGAGTTAAGAAAATGCTAAGGGATATATTATGCAGAGGCATGTATAAAAGATCATAAAAATTGTATTGCTTACTTAAAATTCCAAACTTGTGTCATTTCTGGTTCTCGCCATGTAATCAGCAGAACTAAAACTACCACTGTTCCTTCCAACACACGCCGGAGCCAATTAGCTGCAGCTGTAGCGCGCGTGATGTTGTGGCACTGACCAGCACTTTGCACGCCAGCGCAGCAGAGCACACCCATTAACACTAATGATAACCAAGCTGGTTGGAGATGTTCCTGCCCCGTAATGGGTTTACAGAATATTTCATCCACTTTATATCAACAAAGTAACAACAAATTTATCCAGATGAGTAAAAGCAGATCAAAGGCTAATTTTCAGCAGGATCTTGCTTTGAATGACCATCCGTGCAGCAACATTATATTTTCATAAAGAATGATAAAGAATCTGTTTCAATATACAAACACTTACCCGAATCAGATTCATTCAACACATGAAGCTGATTGCATGAGTGCATCAACAACATATAAGTAACACAATTCTCTTTTGAAATAAAAGCACTCATTGTGAGGAATTTCAAACAGTGTTACATTATTGATGTGTTTGCCTGTAGGCATTTTTTTTTTTATTCCTCAACATCGGAGCTGGTGCAGGTGGAGAATCTTCACAGTGCTCTTCAAGTAGGTGAGACAGCAGGGCGTGACTTTTAATGAGACTCTGATACTATGAAAAATAATAATAATACAAGAAACAATGTAAACAATGGCTCAAATGTGAGTGGGATTGAAATTGGTGATGGAAGGAGGCATTAGTGAGGAGGGTGAGGGGGAGCAGGGATGGACTACATCAATCTGCCACAAATAAACAGTTCTCTGCAATGAGACTCGCCAAGCGCTGGAGTGGCACTCAGTATGTAAGGGGGATTATTAACACAACCCGGAGTCAAGGTCCAGGTGCAGTGGGGTCAGGCAGAGCGAGCAACCACCACAAGGACCCACGTACCAACAGTCGCAGAGATCACTGAAAGCAGCCCCGAGGCCCCACGGACTGGAGCTGCAACCACTGGCACCTGAGGGACACCAGAGCGAGTGGAGCAAATAGACAGCCCCATCCACCCCACAACCCCCAAACATGACCCCACCCACAATCCCCACCAGAAGAGACCTCATATTCCACCTGGAAGAAAGGTTCAACAAAGACCCACACCGCTAACCAAACACACCTCGCCACAAACCAGGCACTTCTGCCACGGCGAAAGCAGAAGCCCTCACCATTATCCCCCACGAGCAATGTTAATAGAGTAAGTAGTGTAATTCATCACACCTTCCCTACCATTATGTTTCCAGATCAGCGAGTGGAAACATTGACCCTACAATGTGAGTGGATGCGTACCAAGTCACCATGCAGTGCATACTAATTAGGTTAGCAGGTGAGGTGGGCGGTCGCCGACAGAGCACTGCTGCTCTGGCTGCAGCTCAGGAGCACTGGGACACCCTCCCCCCCTCCCACAAGGTAAAACAGTATGGTCAACATTGCATGGCTGAGAAAAGCTGTATCGTTGCTGTCTTTGCTGATGTCTTTGATAAAGAGCATCACACAGATTGTGTCAAGATTGTGTGTAGGTCCTCATTATTAGGAAATGGGTTTAATGACATCTGGACATATGGCAGTTTGACATAATAATGCCTCTCAGGAGACAATGGAGAGACATGGCAGACATTGTAATGAGTGTCCTCAATTACTTTCCATGGGGAGTGCGTCAAAGGTTCTCCATTGTTCATGAGATTAACACTCAACACTGCCAACCAATGCTTTGTCGATCAGAACTTCAAAATATATTAGTTGTTAAAAAGATGTGAAAGCAAGACACACATTAAGTGGTGGCCTTCAGCTCTTTCTCGAGCTGGAGACATAAAGGTAAACATTAAACAAAATTTAACTTAAACAAAATCAACAAAATTGCTGAGCCTTGCTTTAAGCTGATTGTGAAACCAAATGTACACATGGTAAAAATATCTTACTATAACACAATGACGTGATCAGCTGAGAGGGTGTAAACTTGAACAAAGTCCTATTGAGTATCAGGAGATGAACTTTGACTTCAACCAGGGGGGCATTTGAAATCAGTTTTCCCAGAGGATCACAAAGTCTAAAGCCAACTGTACCAACAGGTCTCCAAAAAAATGTGTGAAAAGGAAACCAAAAAAAAAAAAGAAGTATTTTCAAGGTATATAAAAAAAGGTCCCAAAGACAAACAATTTTCAGATCCTGAATGACTTGGACATGTATGAAGACAGATGTTCATAGTAAGAAAAGACAGATAAAGGAAGAGTGAAAGGCACAGGAGATCGACTCTGTGATATCTGCTGCAGCGATTCACTCACTGTCACAACAGAAGTGGAAACAGATAGGAAACAGTAAAAAGGAGCAAATATGAAGTCTTCATAAAACAGAGCACCGCTCAAAGCTGCATTCAAAGTCACTGCATGCACATAAACTATACTTTACATGGTGGCGAAATATCTGGAAGATAAACGTGATGTGTTCATGTAACATTGGAGCAGGAAGGCTACGATTTTGTTGACCTTCATTTTAGCAGGAAATGCATTTTCTGCATAAATGTTTGTTTGGGTTGAAGAGATAAAAGGTGCAGTCGCTGTATTTGGAAACAGATTAGTGAAGTTTGAACTCAGCAGCTAAACCCTGATAATTCAGGGAGCATGTTTATCATCAGAGCAATAACACCAACAACCAGGCTGGAAGCTTCTCCGCGGAGCATGAAAATGGAAGTCTCTTCAAAGTTACTGAAGCTAATAAAACATCAAAATATCAAACAGCTTCCAACTGATGGCACGCAAACACACAGACGCAGTCAGAGGTGCAGAAAACATGGAGGGAGGACGACTGTTGTAGCGTGAGACACACAAACAGATAAACTGACCAGCAAAAACAGCGACTCGAACAGTTCCTCATCAAAGAGGAACCAATGAACAGAAATAGCAACTGGAACAGTCTGGGAACCGTGGCCAGCAGAATGTAGCTGCACAAGATTAGTCAAAGCCTACAGAGACATATAAAAACCATGAAATCACAGTAAATGAGAACAGAAATGAGATGTGCAAATTATAAATATTTACTAAAATGTGATTCTTATTGAAAATGTTGTAGTTTGCACACTAAGCCGGTAGTTGGTGATGTGTTTTGTAGTCTACTTTATTCCTCTGTACACATGCATGCAGAGAAAAAACATTCAAACACCATTCAAAAACATAACATACGGTTGAATCACCAATCAGCACAAGCTAAAGATATATTTTACAGTCAGAGTTTCTTGGTCGCTGTTGTTTATCTCAGAATTCTTCCACATTCCATCTTTTGCTTGGTCACTCGCTGATTGGCTTCTCAGCTTCTGGCTCATTTATTTTCTCTTCCAGAAAAAATCTTTAAAATATACTTCCCTTAAAAATTGTCACTTCTACACAAAATAAACCAATATATGAAAAAGAGACCATTACCACTCATTTCCTCAAACTGACGACATCTTTGGGAACCTGCCCCATGGGTTTCTGGGACATGAACAATGGCATTGGACCAGCTCCAGCTCAAACATGAACATTTCACCAATTCAGCCTGAATTGTTGAAATGTTTTGTTTTTCCAGTTTCGGTGATGGAGATCTTGAGGAACAACTATTCTTTTTCCCTATTATTCCCCAGTTTGTTGGCTTGTTTGTACCTGTTTGATAGAAAATCAGTCCGACAGAGGTCAACAAAGCATAACATCATTATAGCCTGCAGCACTACCTTTCTCCATACGTATAGATTCCCCGAGGACCTGAACTCCGGCCAGCCACCACACTCCTACAGCTGGACAGAGAACCGTGAACCATTTACCTCACACACACACAAGATAACCACACCGGATCCTCTCTAATCGGAATACAGAGCACGTCTTGAATGCACCGAAACCCACAAGGTCATTTTTATCTGAGGTTAGAAAGCTGTTGACTCAGGCACCTTGAAAACAAACACGCAACAGAACAATGGAAGATGAGAAAACACAAGCTTTGATTTACATTTTTCCATTCACAGGGAAAAGTATTTATATTTAATGGGGATGTGTTGGTCGGTCTTTGTCTTTCTTGCTGTTTGCACATTTCCTTTCATATTTCAAATGTGCCTCAAACATACATTACAACACATCTTCCCTTCCAGCTTAAACAAGGATTACATAAGAGTCTTCACGCCTGGGGAGAACGTCCTGCAGCATGCAGAAACTACATAATTGCTGTTGCAGTCAGTGGTTACATGTCATGTTTCGCTTTTTTCTTTCAAAGAAAAAAAAAAAAGCCTCATTCCTCATGTGCTTACTAACCATCTCCTGTCAAGTTTCCCACCCAGGCTCATCACATTATTCAACCACCTGTGCCACAAGCATCTCCTAAATCCCCAATCCAGCCCAGTAGAGCAGGTGTGGACGACTGCGCGCTGCCTCGATGGCCAACGTTCTGCAGGATCTCAGCACGTTCCCCTCAGAAAATCCACTCAGCTGGTTTTTCCACTTTCTGACAAAGCAATGATCGGTGCAGTGTCTCTAACGAGACATCAAAACCTGCCAAGTCGCATGGCGGCTGCTGCATCCACTGTCTCTTGAGATTGGTCACCACGGCGTGCCAGATTAAAGTCACCGCCTCGACTCTGAACTCATCCTGCCTCCTGACATACGCTCGTTGTCTCTGAATGCATTAGCATTTTTGTTTTTCCACAATTCTCACAAAGTAAAACCAAATTTTGTTATTTTGTGGATCCACTAAGTGCAGTGTTCCCCAACTTTCCAATATCTGTGGGACTCACTAATATCTGTCAGCGGCCTTCTGGGTGACCCGACACCATTTGAATCCACTGGCATTTGGCATACGAGCAGTTTCCATCTGCGAGCATTTTAACAAGCCAAAAATCTGGCCTATAATTGACCCCCCCCCCCCGTCGACCAGCTGAGAGCATGTCAGACCACGTTAACTCCCTTTTAACCTTACATGCTGTGCATCAGTGCTTTTATTCATCTGGTCTGTGAGCAGCTAACCCACAGACTTTTGACAGCACAACACAGCTTCATGTCAACTGGAGAGCAGCGGACGGCCTCCACTAATGGACAGTTTGATGAGACTGACTCTTCCACTGGTGAAGAACAAGACACAGTGTCGCAGACAGCGATAACATGCATGTAGTAGACACTGCAAATGACAGCGGGACGACAAAGCAGATAGGAAGACGTAACTACGAGAGTTTATGCTTCTCGATTAATATATGACACAACGTGAGAAGGTTTCCAATGTTTATGATTGTGACATTATAGTCAAAAAAGGAGGTGCGGTCGGCTCAGCCTTCAGCAAAAATGCTGCTATTGTGGTGAGATGGTCAAATGCCCCACCTCAACTTTTATTTGTGGACTTCTCTGTGAGATATTTGCTGTGTTGTACTGCTGAGGCAGACAGAAAAGTTGGAGACTTTTCTTAGCCTCTCCTGTTGCCACAGTTTTGACTGTTGGGACCGGTACTCTTCGCAGTAACGATCCAGTACGTTTAATAACCTCACCACTTTCACTTTATGCTTGTGGCATCCATCCAAACACTCCATCGTGAATGAAATCAAATGAACACCTAAACAATACAGTTTCCAGCAGACCGAGCCTACTGAATGCAAAGCAATCAATACTTCTGTTTGCATGCTTTTAACTTCAATTCTACTTCATATTTGTAATCAGTCACTTTCAAGGTCATCAAAACACTATTTTAGCTTTTATATGTACGGTGGAACTGCTACAGAATACAAATGCTTAAAAACTAACTGCTATAATAACTATAATAAAAATACAACTGAAACGATTTATATAACATTTATTACAAAGTGAGCTTAATGTTAATATTTTCATGATGTACTTCATGCACAAAATAACTAAAATGACTTTGATGTTTGACTAATAAACATTTCCAGTGTAACAAGCAATCTTAAAGAACAATCCTAAAACAAACTTTAAAATCAAACTGTGTTCTCTTTGTTGACATTGAATTTTAAGTCAAGAGTTGTGCCGCAGTGCCTCTGAGCAAAACAGAGAAATGTAAAATGCACCTTTGGTAAAGAGTAGATACTGTGTGTGTAATTTCAGGAGATTTACAATACAATTTCAATTCACATGCAGTGATAGATCAAATTACATAGAATACGCAGTATCATGCAAAAGGTCTGACTGCAACCATCACTTGTGCACAGCTGATCGATTATGCAATACCACTTTCATCTCTGCCATTTGTGAACAAAGTGAAGAAAATGAGCGAATTAGGAGGGATTTAGGTACAACTAAATAGATCTTCTCAAGCAAATGGTGCTTATCATCCTATTAGCCCGCTGGACTGTGGGCAGATCGGGGGCATCTACAGAAATCGCTCTGAGCAAGAGGCGACGGAGCTGCAGAAGAAGAGGTCGGGGGAAATTCAATTACAGTCACAAGCAGCAGGAAGTCATTCTTCCGAAAGACCTGAATGAAATACGGCTCCACAGCTGCATCACTATTGTCTCTCCAGCAGGTTGATGATCCACTCGCTGCGAGGGCGCGTCGAGCCGCCACATACATACAGCCGCTGTTCTTTTCCGTTGTTTTTGTGTATCTGCGCTTGCACCGAAGCTATTTATGCGTCGTAAATGTCAATGTGATTTTTCACTTCAGCCGACAGAAATGCCACGAGGCAGCTGTGTAGCATTGAAAGGAACTTTTTAGTCTAATGTGTGTTATTATTTGCATGTGGCAATGAGCCACAATTATCTATCCATCAGTCTGTGCCGCTAATCCAGCTCGTCACGGTGGGTTTCTTATAGACGCCGATGCGTAGAAGCCCCTTACCACAGTGAGATCATCTATAATCATATCAGCTTGGATTTCTGGCATTTAAACTTCCTATAGTTGTGCACACAGTGTGGCTGCATGGCTGGTGATTCAACATGTGAGCTATTTGTCAAAGAGGAAAAAGCAGAGAGTGGGGTTATTCCTGCGGGGTGGGGTCAGTGGGTGTGTAGTATTTCTGACGCATTCTGTTAAGTATACAGCGTTGCACAGTGAACAGTAATCCTGCTGTCTTCACTGTGGTGTGAGGCATCCCGCAGGTTCTTCAAGACCCGCGCAGGCAATGTTCATCAAGAAAATAACCATCCTCTGGTTACCTAGCAGCAGTTTCACTGTGAAATAAAGCCATAAGGCCCGGCGCACTCAGACCCCGTGTAAAGCATGCTAAATGGCGTGCGCTGCACAAATAGATTGTGCTTTTCACTTTGCTTGTCTTTTGAAAGTAGTTTACTAGGAATCAGGGACATCATGTTAACAGGAAAAATAGGAACCTTTACGTCCCGTTTACGTGTGAAAATGCATCGTCTTGGCATTTCCATTGCCGTTTGTTTTTGTAATGAAACCACACACACACACACACACACACACACACACACACACACGTGTGCAGAGAACAATACTCTTGCTGGAACCGCACCCTCACTGCAGTGCCTCTTGGCCACACCCATCTTATCACACGCGCATAAAGTCCAAGAAAGAAAAAAAGTAACATTTCCAAGCAGATCTGAGCGTCTGGATATTGAACCAGCACTGGAAGGTCTGAGGCCAGAAGAAGACATCTGAAAAACCGCAGGGTGGCTGTGATATTCACTGATCCAAAATCAATTAGGCCTTTATATGCAATCACAAAGACACTGTGAAGTCGTGCAGCTCGAGTTCGAAACGTGGATTAGATTTCCTGCACACTTTGAAAGTGCTGGCTTGATCGCTCTGATCTTGAATCAGAGTCAAAGATAACACAGAGACTCAAAGCGTTTGATCTGACCCATGAAACCACCAAGCCAAAATCCATGGATAATACATCTTTAATCAGCCGAGATACAGATGTTTCTGTTCGCTCTGTGCAGATCTTAATACCTTTCATTTTATTTATTGTAATTGAGCCATAAATGAGGTGACAGTCCTTTTCCCTTTCTCATCTTGTTGATAATTATCATGCAGAAAAGTGCACAGCAGCCAGTGGATCTTCATGTGCTTCTCAAACTGAAATAGCAAGACCCAATCTGGTCTCTGTAAACCAGCTAGAGACCCTGCACTACACGTCTTAGATGTCTTCAAGCTCCACTCATAATTGAAGTTCGTGGTATCTCTTCATGCTCTGATGATTTCCGATAATGACCCCCGTTCACTTGATTGAGGTGCTATAAATCTGCAAACTTCTGCCCGAACATGAAGGACAGTGGATCGCAAGATGGAAGGACACGTGACGGATAATTTTTTTTTTGGTGACTTTGCCGATTTGTGAAATGATGTGTGAGGGGAGCTGTGTCAGTTGGTGGTCGTGAATGTGGCTGACAGTGGAAAGCACTGTCTGGCTTCTGAAGCAGTTCCTTTAAGAGAGGAGTCCATTGAATTTAATTGTCAGTTCATATTGAAATTCATCTTGCGGACTCAGGGAGGACCACTTACGGCTTCATTCGGCGTGAGACATAAAATTTAAAAGAGCCAGAATTGGCTGAATGTTACGTCTCGCGTACAGCAAACCTAAATAAGTCAGCCTGAACACATAAAGTTGGAATTATGGATATTCACTTTGATGGTGGTAAAGAAAAATGAAGTTACGTGTCTCTTCACTGTTTTTAAAGATTATGTTTAAAGGTATTTTATCCCTGGGGGTTTCACCCCAGCCCCTAAATATAAGCCAGCTGAGCAGCAGCTTGGATCAATAAGAAGAGAGCTGCTCCCATCAGTCCCACACCGGGATGAAAACAGTTAGAAGATGAATGAGTCTTCTCATTACTGGCTTCAAAAGACCTCTGAAAACCAGCTCGGGCAATCATCATTACATATAAGTGATCAGCCAATCGAAACAGAGCTAGTCCAGTGATTGCATGGATCATCAACTCTTGCATTCATATCAGCTTCCACATTTACAGTCAAAACACGGAACTACACAGGATCATATTTACTGGCTTCATTTGCAGATTGGTCCTAATAAACAAAAGCTGTTCAATCATAAAAAAAATTGTCTTTATTGGAAACTTCTGTCAGTGGCAACCGAGCAGCAGTAGTTCATTTCACTCATCCTATATAATTGAAAGTAGATGAAAATTAAAATGTTGATCAAGTCAAATTCTCCAAAAGAGTTTGAGGATTGTTGATAGAGAAAAACAAACCGACTGAATCATGTAGAAAAGGGACATAATTAGTATTTTTAAAAACAGAATTTCCATCATTTCAGAACATTTTCGCAGCAGAAAGCTGAACAATGAGCTAAATGTTAAATCTCAGTCACTTCACAGTCACAGCAGTGGGCGTCACTGTGTCAGAGATACTGCTTGTATTGACTGATTCTTCTTTTAAAGGTTGTTGGGTTTTTTTAAGAACCATATGAATATTCATAAAAGCTAAGATTAGGTTATTCATCACACTGTGTAAGTTTGCACTGAATGCCTCCTGCTGCTTTCTAAAGTTGACATTTCAAAAAATGACTGCTTTGGCTTCACACACACTTTCTTGCCTTACTGGGGCAACTGCTCTGGGGCAACTGCTCTGGCAACTTCTAGTATTAAGTCTTTCACATAACATTAGTTGATCCTCAGGCACAATCAGACATGATATTCCCACCAATATATAGGGAAACAAAGACCACACATACAAATAAAACATTTTCTGGGACATTCCATTGATGTACATTCATATACTAGATACTCACTCTAAAGTGAACGATGACTACAGCTTTCCCACCGTAAGCTCCTCAGAATCTAAATCTCATTCAAAACCTTAACTTTAAACTGAAATATGACTGCACCTTTCCATTTAACTAGACGCGACTTCAAAATACACACATGTAGTTTTTTTCATGTTTTCAGGAGGCATTGTATTGAATTAAATTGATTTCTGGCCGACTTGCTTGGAACTCAGTAATTAGTGATTTCCAAACCTGAACCTTTACTTAATTCAATTCCAATTTAATCTAATCCAAACTTAATTACATCTATATGTATGAGAAATATGAATTCCGTGATTAATAACATCTAATTTGTTGCAGCCACAATGATGACAATTCTCTATAATTCTGAATAAGTACAGAGTTTCATCTCCACAATAACACTGAATCCGTTTCTAAAGACATATATTGTGTTTTCAGACATTTCCTGGACGGGGACATTGATTTACATGATTTTCCTGAGTTTCTTCCTAAACTGAGTTGTAACTACCCCTTATCTTAATAATACTTAATAGTGCTCAAATTAAACTGCATCAATGTATCCTGTGTAAAAAAAATAAAAAAAAATAAAAAAATAAAGCAGGAGTTTGTATTGTTCTATCGTGTGACTTTGTTGACTTCACTCATTTCCCACTGCCCTGCTTCACATTCAGCTCCTTCGTTCTCTTCTGCCCAGTATAACCACAGTTGTCCTCTGTTAGCCAAAGAGCAGCTGGGGACTAAGTGCCTTGCGTGTCTGCACCTCGGCAGCAGTCTTTAAGTGAGGCGAAAGTGTTACTCACTCAGCTTCCCCCACCGGTGCAGAGCAAGGATTCGAACCCCGCCTAATTGACTACATTGCATTCACTGCACTGTAGTCACTCCAACCTTGAGAGGCTGGAGTGAGGCGAAGCGCCGGTCTAAACTGAGCCCTGAGCCGCCGACGGAGGGAAGAGTCAAGCAGGCATTTTCTCCCAAAAATTGCCTCCTTCTCCAAAAGCTCCTCTGACAATATACAGCTTGGGTTTTAGGAGAGCGCGGCGTTCAGGCTGGCTGCGGGCTCATCGCCCACCAAGTCAAATCTGTACAGTGGCTGCAGGGTAACGGGAGCTGAGCTGAGCTGAGCTGAAAAGAAGAGAGGGATGACGGGAAAGAGAGAACACTGCGAGCAAAGGGCAAAGAGGACATGGGAGGAGGGGGCAGAGGCTAAAATGAGGCGAGGAAAAAGGAGCCGGTTCAAAAATTCCGCGGTGACGCAACGCTACAGGTGCAGCCCCACATCGGCGTACTATATTTGCTCCTTCTCGTCTTTTTCTCGCCACTCGCCCCCCCGCCGCTCCCTCATGCCCTTGTCTCTGAGTGCTACATCAGGTAGGGTTACAGGTGCACGGAGCAAATCCCTCACTTCGCCTCCTTCCAGGCCTCTCTCTCTCCCTCCTCGGCTCGCCGCAGCCACATTAATCCGCTGATGTAGATTTACAGAGACAGGCCGGCCCGGTGAGCCCCTGGTTAGTTCACTTCAATTCCAGACTGTTCTGCTGAATGTCCTTTTGTTGTTTACCCTCATCTTTCTCGCCCTCTCCCTCCTTCTTCTCTTTTCTGCATTTTTTTTTTTTTTTTTTTAAACATAATCTCGTCACATCTCTGATGTAGCAGCGGGGCTAATCCCAGGGGAGGGATTAATGCGACACCTGACTCAGCCAGGAGGGAAAAAAATCATGGGATGGAGAGCGGCTCCACCCTGCACTCCTTTACTATTTTCTTCACATTTATTTAGCATCAATTGTTATCCCAACTTGTGCCGAGTTTCCTGAGAGGCACGAGCCATAAATAGCTTTTAATATTATGCAAAGAAAGTGTATTATTTTCCTCATTATTATTATTTTTTTTACTACAATACAGTTTGAATGTGATGTCCTGGTTTTGAATATGTCCCAGAAATGTGGCAGCGTATCATTCACTTCATTCTCTGTCATTCCTTCCTCTCAATCATTTCTCTTTGAATCTTTTGGGGTTTCACAAGGAACGGAAAATGAAAAGGAATGCATCAGAGGACCTCGAAGATGGTTGACATGCAAAGACTGCCCGTCTTATGTGACAGCTTCGCTAATATAAATCTGTAGTGGCATAACGATGAAATAAAGGCTAAATACACAGAGCAGGTTATCAATGATTTGGTGATTTGTAGGTCGAGAGACGCAGAGACGTCTCCATAAGATAGAGGGAGGGGCTCTTATCTCGAGAGGCATCGGGAGCTGCTGAGCGGTACATGAGAAGATTGTAAAGTAGCTAAATGTCACAAGTGCTCTGAGGGGAGGGGAATGCACAATAAAAGGAAATAAACACAAGACTGAGACACAAGAAGTGAGACGGTAGGAACAAAGGCTGTGGACTGACAGGTAGTCAAGTGAACACGGAGACCAGAAGAGACGGGGAGCGGCTGAAAACACATCAGGGTGCGGTCGGCGGTAATAAGGAGCAGGAGAGGAAAATATTGCATGAGGTGAAGAAATGAGACACAAGAGGAAACGCAAACAGGAAATACTGGGAAGAGGAAAACAAAAGTATAATTGTCAATAGCGTCGATTTTTTACACCCTGTGAAGTTGGAAGTCTATCCCAAAGTTGTCCAGCATGTCTCAGTGATAATAACCGATAAATCACTCACTCTTTATTGAATTATAATCTCTAGCGTCTTCTTTGGATCGTGAGAGAAGATTAGAGAAATCCACAAAGGCAGAGGAAGAACACTCAAGGCCCTGTTGGGGGATCTCAAACTCGTATCTGTCAGGTAAGGGAATAAACACATTTCAAACTCTTCGTAATAGAACTCACAAAAACTGATAAGCTCGCAACTGAATTAACTCCAAAATCCATTCCAACAATCAGGAGAGAAAAGGAACACGGAGGACTGATGAGAAACTGATCAACCTCTGACGTCATAATGTGTTTTTAATGTCGTACATGCAGCCACATATTAAACGTTTATCCAGCCTTTGAATAACGGCTTTCAGTTTGTCGAAACAAGGTCACACTAATAATTTGCCTCAGTTTTAATCCACACCTCATCTCATAACTTATCTCGGGAACGATTCCTCCCCAGTCTTCTCCAGGTCCATTATTAAAGGATAAATCGGCAAAGTGTGTGATTTCTCGTCCTCTCTGCCTTGCTTTATTTTCTCACCCGACGAGTGCACGTGCCTGCTGCATGCACACACACACAAACACACACTCCTGACATTGTAATGCGTCCACGGAATGGCATATGTTATCCCGGCGTGCATCG
The DNA here is from genome assembly GCF_963422515.1 of Blennius ocellaris. Classification (NCBI taxonomy): domain Eukaryota; kingdom Metazoa; phylum Chordata; class Actinopteri; order Blenniiformes; family Blenniidae; genus Blennius; species Blennius ocellaris. Next base: position 19,396,338 of record NC_137669.1, read on the forward strand.
ATTAACTTTGACACTGCAGCATCTTGTCTCACGCTGCCACTGGCTGCCTTCCACCAACATCTCCTCTACCAGTCCTCTACCCACCACAAAATCTATCCATCTTCTCTCTCTACACCTTGTCTCTTCCCTTCTTTTGCACCTGGCCTGCTTCACTTTTTTTTTTTTTTTTTTTACCCTTTTTACTCTTAAATCCACTGCTTCCTCTGCAGCCTTCCTCTGTGGACTCATTTATCCTTTTTAGCCAACGACATTTCGTAATGTCATTTCTTTCAGATTTTTCCAAACAATATTAAGTCAATGATTAATATTTAAAAAAACAAAACAAATAATGACAATAATAATAATTCATAATAATAATGTCAGGTTTCCAGTCTGCTCATGATTGAAGCCAGCAAGCACAATCTGCCACCCTCAGAGCAAAGCAAAGCCTCAAACCGGACGCCTAAAGATTTTTTTCAAAAAACACATGATTAATCAGATTAGATGCTTTATTGATCCACTTTGGGAGATTATGTCTCTCCATTTAACCGATTCAATTGTAATTAACCTTAACTAGATGTGCTGGGAGTGACTGGCAACCGTCGTGGTGGTGGCCTGTCCACAGTGAGATTTCAACCTGCCACCAAACAAAGTTGCTTCTCTAAACCTGAAGACCAAAACTGAAGAATCCAGAGAGAAATGTATCCCATTTTTGGGGCCGTTTTATGTGACAACATTTCAAGCGAAAATGCATCATTGTGACATTTTCATTTCAGAACATTTTCATGCTTACGTGGCAACGTGATGTCCGTTTACACTGAAATAACAGAAATGCTGAAAATGTTTGCAGAGACAGGCAACACAGTTGGGTTGTTCTTCCAAGTGACTCTCAGCTATAAAACGAGCAAGTCCCAGGAGAATATGGACTGGGAGTCATGTCACTCTGGAGGCCGCCATTGTTGTTATAGTCCATGTACAATCGCGATTAATTAGTAAATTCGACTGACAGCACTAGTTTCCAGGGAGTCTAAGTCGGAGTGATTTCAAAAAGTTCCATCTTAGGGGCAGTTTTGAAAAAGTTTGCAATGACTCCAAGCACCGCTGTCAAAATGCAACCAATGTTTTCCGTTTTCACTTGAAAACATTGTGTAAATGGCGCTACCATTTCCTGATTTGATATGAAGGTAATTGGTGACTCTTAATTGCCCGTCGGTGTGATTGTAAGTGTGTGTGATTGTAAGTGTGTGTGTGATTATCTGCTTCTGTGTGTCTTTTCCCCTGTGATGGACTGACGAACCGTCCGGGGGGGTCATCTCCTGCCCTCGGGGACCTTCAAGTGGATCAAGCAGTAAGGAAGATGGATGGGTGAAACCCCCTGGGGAGCACAAGCTAGTATGTTAATGAAGTGCCCTATCAAGGGATTATCCCTTCTTTAACCAAGTCCTGTTTCCATCCACCTGCATTTGTCTTTTGAGCCTCCGTTCTTTCCTCTTTCTGTTCCTTTTCTGATCATTTTTCGCTTCTTCATGTCTTGCCCTCCTTTCTCCTTGTAATTTTTCCCTAATTTCACTCACATTTCATCACCTTCACTCGATCCTCCTAGTCTCCATTCTATAAGACCCACTTTCCAGAAATCAATGATTTATTGTTTTGGGGGTTTTTTTCCAAGTAATGACAGGAGGTTCTTTTTAACAAAATTTGAAGCAGGTATCGATAGTCATACATCTTTTCTGTGTGTATTAGTAACTGTACTTTTAAAGCAAAAAAACAGAAAACTTTCATTGTGTTAGTTTTGGAGGTCTGTTTAGGAAACACAATTTTTTGAACAGCTCTAAAGGTGAAACTTTTTTCAAATGCTCCAACTCCATATCTGTGTAAACAGCAAAAATACTGCTGCTTTGCATGCACACCACGGCCATAGAAAATAGTTCTACTGCACGTCGGACTGCACTGTCACTTAGTGATGTCATAATAATGCGGCAGCAGCACCAGTTCATGACATCTGCCATGGTGGGGAAAGAACTACACGTTTCCAAAAAATGGACTACAAAAAGCACATTTGGATTTTAGATGATTTAAAGTTGTTAAATGCAGATTATTGCATTGGCAACTTACATGATCGGCCTCCTTTTTCCAACATTGTGAGTTTCCCTGAATGCTTGGATGAGCGGGTCTCTTTAAATGTTGTCGCCGCAAGGAATTGTGGGGCAGCATGAGCTCGCCTCCTGAGAAAGGATGCATCAGTGGTTCCTATGCTGAAGGAGGCCCAAAAGGAAGCAACAAGCCTCCTTTCCTTTGAAAATCAATAGATAAGGAGATAGGAGGGACATTTCGGACGTACCCTTGGTAGTTTCATAGTTGAGAGTTGAGCGTCCATACGAATGTCCGTGCACTCGCCATTGTTAATATTTGTTGCCTGCATACCTGTGCAACTACATCATTTTCAAATTGCCTTTGTCGTGCAAACAGGCATAATTTTCACATTACTGTGTAAACGGGACATATTTCTGAAACAAACACGCAAAACGGATTCCTATAAATCCTTTGGGTGAACGTCACAATGTGGCATGGAGATCCTACTTCCATTCTTTATGTCCTCCTCCTCCTCCTCCTCCTCCTCCTCCTCCTCCTCTGCAGGTCCACTTAGATTCCCCTCCAACACTGTTGACACCGGCGTGAATCCTGCACCAGATGCGCTGAAGCAAAGTGTGTCCTCGTGCACGTGATCAAGTGTGCACGTGTGTGTGTGTGGGGGGGGGACGTAATGGAGGGGTGGCATAAGGGGGAGCCAAGTCCGGGTATGCTGAAACACACCTGAGCATAAATGCTGGTCCATTCATCTCTTTGTCCTCACACATCCATTCACAGAAGCTGATGGAGCGTGACGATAAAGTGCAGAGAATGGAAAATAAAATAAAAAAATTTTAAAAAGAGAAGAAAATCTGCAGACATGAACGTGTGGGATGTGAGCGGGTGGGAACTGAGGAACAAATGAAAGAGACATGGAGGGAGGGAGCAAAAGGAAGGGAAGGACAATTACTGAGAGAATAACAGTGGTCCGCCATGAGAAAAAGAGAAATATGAATGAGGAAAGAAAAGGAGATAGGAATCGGAAAATAGCAACTGTTGGAAACACTAACATGTCTGAAGAATAAAAGGAGAGTGATTATCGGAAGAAGTATAGTTTAATCAGAAAACAGTAAAAGGAAAAGGGAAGGAAACACGGATGCAGCACTATTAATCACTGATAAGTTGGTTATTTGAATGACGAATGCAGGAAAATGTTAATAAATGTCAACCAGTAGAACTCATAAGTCTGATATGCAATCTGAAATGTCTCGTTTTGCCCTGATTAACAGTCCACAGCAAAATATATTCAGCTCATCCCAATGAAGGACTGCAGGAAGACAGTCACATTTAACAAGATGCAATCAGGGGATCGTACCCCAAAAATGATAATAAATATTATATTTAATGAGTAGTCGCTGCACCATCTATTCAATTATTGCAGCACAGGAAGAGAAATGAAAAAAAGTTAAACATTCAGAGAAAATAAACACAAAAGTCAGAGAAATACAAGAGGGAATTAAATTCAAGATATGATATGAAATGTCTTCATGAACTCGTCTCAGTGTTTGTTTGGTTCAATCAATTATCAAGGCCTTGTCTTGTGAGTTCATGTCATGGTTATGACCGTCTCTTTTTTCACAGCTGGTCGTTCTCTGGGATGATTCTGCCCTTTTATGGACCATCTCACTGTGCACTAAACCCCGCTCAACCCTGGACTTGAATAAACTGTCAAAAACAAGTGTGTCGGCCTGCTGCATATCCCCACCACCAATGAGTATCCTTATTGAAGAGATAAGGCGAGTATATGAGGGCAAACCTTTAGAGAAACCATTAAAACGTGTTTAGATAACAGGCAAAAATTGTTTTCTTCTCTGAGCTCATTTTCATTTATCAAGGGCGGATGATTTATTGTTTTTCCTGTCGACCACAGCAGAGTATATGGAGTAACTTGGGATCACTCATTAACCTCAAATGCCTGGAAGAAGTGTGCTGGTTCAAATCCCACCGCCTCTTCCTCAACCTCCATTTGCTCAGGTTGCACCAGTTTCGGCATCTCGCGGAAGAAAATATCAGAGAGGATGGGAAATGATCAAAATCAATCAAATCAACGTAAAGTGAGTTGAATCAACAAAGTCTGACCAAACAACAACAACAACAAAAAAAAAGAATCAAAATGGCTGACCTCATTCGACTGGTCACAGCCCTCAAGTGGACATGATGACACAGACACACACACATGGAAAGCGTGTGATTCAGCAGCACTCAGGATTATATGAATGAAGCATTGAGAAGCTCAGTGTCACAGCTGAACGTGTGGTGGAGACGGAAACAAAGGGGACGGAGGGCGGCAGAGACAAGAGGCAGACCGAGAGACGGACCGAAGGCAGACGCTGTCCATCTCTCTTCGTCCGCCCGCCATTCGCGCCGCTTCGCCACTGCTCCGCTTGCTGTGATGGATTGTGGGAAGTGATGACACATGACAACTCCTACCGCTGTAGTCGAACACAGAGAGACACAGCCGACCAGGTGGCAGCTTTCACTGAGGTACCTCGGCGCACTAAGCGCGGCGGTTTGATTCCCCGCTTTCCCTTCATTTCTCTCTCCTTGTCACTTCCATTCTTCACTCCCTCTCCTGCTTTCTTCTCCTGTATTCCAACATTTTCTCTTTCTTGCCACCTTCCCTTTGCAGGTGTGTGACAGCCTCACCGGCTCTCCGACAGCTGTGGCTAACAAGCTCCCAGATGCTGTTAAACCTTGTCGGCTTCGAGATTTCCGAAAACTAATTTCACAATCTGTTCACACCGTCAACCCCAAAGACTAAGTGGCTCCATTAAAGGTTAAAGGATAGCAACAGATTAGAAGAAGGTGGGTTTTATTTTATGGGTTCTACCTTCATTTCCATGTGTAGTCGCCAAGGTGGTGGACCACTTTCACCGCAGGAAAGCACTTTTATCACAGCAGGGAAGGCTTTATTATTGGCAGCTGCTTACCAAGTGGAGAGGCAGCGGTGGACCAGAACATCCAGGCAGAAACCCATCGCTTGTCCGCCACCCACTGCGGGCCCTTGAGCATTCCCCTCAATGGCTGCCATGTGCTCCACTCTTCATCTCACTCCGATCCCTAATAAAAGCCTCACACACTGAGATTGATGCTTTAAATTTGAAATACACAGAAGTAGTCAAATATTTTGACTCTTTCATTTCAGGAAAAAAGAAAAAAAAAAAAAAAAGATTTCCAGACTGAAGACAAACTGATTTGATTTTGTAATTTGCACTGAAAATCTGGGCTTTACTTGCATGTCTTTTAGTAGAAACACACATGGATTCTGCTGCTTTACTACACATGCTGCTCACAATGTGCTCTCTGATCTCTGAATTAATCCCTTCTTGTTCTTTTATTGCTTGTTGAGATTGACTATTCACAGCAGACAAAACGGCGGCCAATGGTGAGAAATGACCGGCCAGTCTATGGGATCTGTCTGCTGTTCATATTCTTCTCAGTTGTTTTGTGTGTGTAGCCTTGAGGTAAAGATTAGATCGTATTTCTTTTGACTTTATAGCTTTGGTGCTTTTGATGCAATCAATTCCACTGTTAACCAAGAATATATAATTTTATACATGTGGTCTCAAAGCAGTAAAAGTACTTATGCCAGCCCTGATATTTTATAGAAAAATGTATTTGCAGTCCAGATCAGAGGACCCAGTAAATCCTTTCTACAGAGTCTGACAGAGTGAGAAGCATCGACCAGACTGCAAACTAGCTGACAATTCAAACTTCACATAACTTTACATAATGTGTTTAATGTAACTGAAATGTCACATGCAATCCTTAATAGTACGCAATCACTGTAAACAACTATCATTTAAAGCCAAACTAAAATGAGCGTCTAATCTTTAGTTGATGATTACGGAAGAGATATTGGGTGAGATAATTTTCAATTTCACCTTCATGTTTCGTCTTCTAACACATTGAGCAAAACTCTCTAATCCTTCACAGCTCTTTTTCATGTATTACAAGCTATTTTTACAGCTCGACAGATCAGTCTGGGAATAAACAACATGATTACCCAGGAACTGTTGCTATATGCTATACTGGGCCTCTGCAGGCACATGAAGACACAATGTCCATCCTTCTGACCGCCTCTTTACCAGAACAAGCATTAACTTCTGCAGCAGTCTGTTGGATCGGACCACAGGGGCCAGACTTCACTCCCCACATCAATGAGCCATGACCCCAGTAGCCTGTCCGACACTTTTCCTCCCCCGAACCACTTTTTATGGCTACTGATCACTGCAGACCGGTCGCACCCCACAAGAACTGCAGTTTTGGAAATCCTCTGACCCAGTTCTCGGGCCATCAGACTCTGGCATTAGTTCAACTTGTTCAGCCCAAACAAGTGAGTACAAAATGTTCCCTCGTTGTCTGATATATCCACACAACTAAAAATAAAGCAGCAAGGTGTGTTGTTTACCACCTGTCAGTTGTCCTAATTTAATGACGAGTCAGGAGGAATATGCAAACTCAACAGAGAAACACTAAACACTGCCCGTCCTCTCCACCAACACAATCACAGAAAATCAATCTCCAGATCTTCTTGCCAACATTGCTTCTTAATAAATGCCATGCACATGTGAGTTCCATGTGTCGAACTGTGACTGTGGAGGGTCGTCGTGCTGCATGTTTTAGGTCTCCTTCAGTTGTGATGCAGCTGATTGCTCGTTACTGGGCTTTGCCACAAGCTTGATGATCATTAGATTCAGGTGTGCCGAAGCAGGGAGACGTCGAAAACATTCAGGGCCGCAGGCCGACATCCCTGCATTCACCGGTGAAGCAGCTCCATCACTTATTTGCACAGTGCTTGGTTTCCTTAAGCAGGCTCAAAATGTAGTAACTTCTTAAACACAGGAGCCACCGTCAACCTCACCAGTACTGAAAACACCGGATGAAATGTCAAATTAGCACAACAGATCGCTGAGGTTTTGGTTGTCTTACTGTAAATGCCAGCAAGTGCAGTAGCATTGCGAAGCACTTGACTACAGCAGGAATGAATAATTGTGCTAATTTATGACTTCTGGGCATCATGATTCTGCAGTGCAGAGCAGCTTTAATCATCGTGCTGTTACTGACACTAAAAGCCGTCAGTTTCAGCTTCAGACCTGATTTGTCTCTTGTGTTATTTTCGGGCACGGCTGTAATTCTTTGCTCTCTTTTTGTCCTGTTTATTTTTACCATAATCTGTCTGCAGCCACCAACTGCTTCTGAACACCTAAAGGCTAAAAACACTCATACGTTCGTCTTCAACAGCGAGCTGTCATAAGTAGTAGCATGAAGTCGATGTTGCTCTTTGTCATCTGGTTGAAATAATTGGCAAAAACATGTTCAAGTATCTGCATTTAACATTTCTACTTCCGGGTATAAAATTTTCACTTTGCAAGGTCGTATACTCAAACGACTGTCAGGTTTATATTTAACATTTTATGCATATTTCATCGAGGGGAACGACAGGTCTGTCTGACTCTTTAACCATTTTCCAGCTGGCCGCTCCCTGTGGTTTAAACGTTTCCAAAAGACTGGAGGGCCACTGACTCCAACAAAAATCCCCATAACACTGAAAAACCAGGTTTAACGTCAAATCGGGTATAATTATACACCGTTAAACTGTTGAGATACGACAATCACACAGTTTGCAGAGAGGTCTTTGGGTCTGACTTGGTCGACAAGGTGGAGCGCAGATTGTCTCAAAACCGTCAAACAAAAACCTCAAAGTCCTTTAACAACTTGGCTTACAGGTATACTAATTAGTTTATCATATGGGTTACACTGGTTTATTGTCCTTATCCTTACAAACAGCTCTAAATAATTTATAGTTGTGGTTTAAATACTGTTTGACCTTAGATTTGCCTTTGTATGTATTTTTTTTAAGTGAAGCTGTTTTCTTTTCTTTGCTTGTTTTTGCCTGAGTATCACCAGATATTCATCAGTCAAGTGCTTTGAATTTTGACTGCATGAACTCACCTTAAAGGTGATCTAAAAATATGTGAAAATTGTTTGTATCACCCCCCCACACACACACACACACATTGAATAATACATGTGGGTGACAAAGGTGACGCTAAAAATAATCAATAATAAAGTTTAGACCTAAACCCTTATTGGAAAACAGAAAAGTCCTCCCAGGAAGAAATGGCTTGGGATCATTTTAATCTCGAAAATGAAAGGAAGGGAGCATGTAGGCTGTGTCTGGAAAAAAAAAAGAAAGAAAACATAATCATATAATCATTCCACTGGGGCAATGCACTACCACATTCAAGGAGAGCACTTGGATATTAAACTAAAAGGGACAATGGATGCTGCTAGTAGCAATAGGAAGCCTATTGGGGGGTGGGGGGTCTGACATCAATTACCTGGAGACACTGAAATACCGTCCAATCTGAAATGATAACGCAGCTCATAGGGAATATTACATCACAAGATCCCCTTCCACTCAACCTTATTGAAAGTAAAGACTTCAGGAAGTAAAAGGAAAACACTGAGGCTAAATGGAATGGAAATTCTTGTTTCGGTTGATTCAGAAATTCATTGCCACCTCATTCCGGAAGGTTATGAAAAAAAATCTTGTATCAAGGATGAAGGAGTTTGGTCATAATGTTATTCCTCTCTGGTGGCTTCCTGTGTGCCACTAATTTACCTTTAAATGGAACTTTCCCAGCATCATGACTGTGTTCCAGAGCCAGATGATCAGGTGTGGTGTCGGCCCTGAATTTCCTGTACCTCCTGTTAGATCACCGCGGTCACGGTCTGCCCTGCGGCGAGTCCCGCACCATCTCCTCCCCGTCATCGCTTCTCTCGGCTTGTTTCATTTCAAGGTGCCTGATATGACAAAAGGCCGCCCGATCCACGTCACCTTTGAAGTAACGGCGTGCAAGATGACCCGAGGCCCCCGTGACGCCTCGGCCTTTAACAGTGGCGGGCAGGGCGGCTGGGAGTGAGGAGTAAAGCCTGGCAAGCCTTTGACTGTCTCAGCCAGAAAGCCACCATCTTTATCCATCGCACCTTGTCCGGCTTAAGCATCTAACAAGAGATAAAACGCCCGGCTCAAGCCAAGCAGTCCGCTGGCCTGAGTCATGGTATCATGGAAAATGTGCTGCCTCGGCACTCTGTGGCCTCAAAATGGTAAAAAAAAGAAAAAAGAAATAAAAATAATAGAACAGCCAAGATGCCCCCCCCCCCCCCCCCCCCCCCCCTCTCTACTACAGGGGGCAGAAGGTCACATAAACACATCCAAAGTGTCAATCAGGACAGAAGATAGATGGTTGACATGGTTACTGTCGGCACTCAGAGGCTGTGTAGAGGCTCACAAGAGCTCCTGTCTCTAAAAAAAAAAATGGGAAAAAAAGCTCAAGCTTCATTCATAAATACGACATACGACCTGAAGAAAACAAACCAAGAGTCATCTTGGTCTGTTTCCACCCATCCATCCATCCATACATACATCCATCCATTCCTCTTCCATTTGATCCATGTGTTGCGGATTGGCTGGAGCTGATCTTAGCTGAATATGACCAAAGTCATTGTAGATCTGATCTGCACAAGTCGCCAGACAGAATGTATGTGTAATGTATGTTTGTTTGGAATCTTGGATGAAAGAGGGGATAACACAAATAGAAAAAAAAAAAAAGAACATGTAAGAACTCTTCCAACTCAGACCTGAACTGAGGGACATTATAACCACTGCACCACAATGTAACCCTGTTGGAGGTCCCAGATATGGTTTTACCTTGGGTTACTGCCATTGATTAAAAGCTTTTTTTTTTTTTATATCAATTGATGGACATTCTGCCCCTCGCCATGACCCTGGTTCTACTGATGGATGTCACATCACCGGTGCAGACCTTCAGCATAGTGCTGCACTTCCCACTGCATCCTGACATCCTGCAGCAAGTATACAGTAACAGCAGAATAAGCTGTTTGTGTATTGGTCAAGAAGCTTTGTTTCATGTTCACAGTTTGTGAAACCGTGAAGTCTGGCACCATTTCAGAAGCAGTCCACAGGCCATTGCATGAATATCATTGTCGAGCAGAAGCCAAACTCGTTTCTCTCCTTTTGCTACTTTGCAGCTGTCAGACATCAGCTAAATGAGCAGGTGGCATCTCGGTTACAGTCTGAGATAGTGGAACGATCCTGCAAGGACCCGTGCACGGGAACTAAACCACCGCCACAAATCCAACTAGTCATTTCATGTGTTCGATTTCTCCCCCGGAAATAAGTATCTTTATTGCTAATGCCACACTGACCATCAGCTCCCAATCTGCTGTACGACTCCATTACAGACTGAGTCATTGGGCCCCGCTGTATAGAAAAGGAATAGATGACTAGTGTGCGCTTACTCTACCTGACTGGAAATTCAATTCACGGTAGGCTGGAGTGAGGCGTATAGGCAAACTGTTGAATCAGCCACGCCAGTGACAGTCCATCATCATCAGTGAAGGGAGGGCTGTATTCTTCATTGTGCTTTGAGGAATTGTGTGGAGGTGGTTGGTGTTGGAGGGCAAGAAGCAGAGAGAGGAGGGCTGTTTTCCGAGCTTCTGAATCCCAATTTCCCCTGTCTGTCCTGGGGAGTGATCTTCACACACACGCAGCCTGCCTGCCTGCTGCTTGTTGATGCACCAGCTGCTGACACACACACACACATACACGTTCATATGCGCACGCACGCACGCACACGCACGCACGCACACAGGACTGATCCTGGGTTTGATAGCTGTCCTACAGCAGCTAATAATACTGAAGAGGAGCAGGGTTGAGGAAGAGGAGGGTTGGGAGAGGGAGGGAGGGTGGGATGCGTGGCCTCAGAGGGCATAACGCACATATGCGCAACAACCGGTCGGGATATTGCAGGATGCCTGTATATCTGTATATATCACAGGCGCGCGGGGGAGACGTGGACGTATGCGGCTTTTTTTTTTTATCCCACTCCACAGATGGAGAATAAAAAAATTCAAAGGAAATGTCACATCTGATTCCCAGCTGCTCATCTGTCTGTCACTGACTGCAACTTGTGCCCCGACTTCATGCGTGAGAGAGAACACACACACACACACACACACACACACACACACACACACACACACACACACACACACACACACACACACACACACACACACACACACACACACACACACACACACACACACACACACACACACACACACACACACAGGAGGGGTGGAAGGAGGGATTGCGCACCGGTCCATACATGCGTGTCGGTGCGCGACTGACAGCCGACACACGGCCGTGCGCCGGCGTGTGCACGCGCATCAATGACAGAGGGGTCAAAGCGTCGCGCGCCGGCCGGCCGCGTCCTGTGGAGCCTCGTGAAAGCCGCACATACATACATGCACACCGAGTCCCGGAGACACGCAGCGGCATCCCCGCGTCCATCCGGCCGGGGACGTGAAGGGCAAAGCCGGAGACAGTTGTCTGAGACACCGCGCAACATTTTCACCTTCAGCGGAGCAGACAGGAGGAAGGAACGAGGGAGAAGAGGGTCCAAAATGAGACACTATAGAGGGGGGGGGAAAAAATGTTTACTCACTGTTCTCAGGAGCCCCGCACTCTTCTTCCTCCTCTTCTTTTTCTCTTTTTGCTCTCCGCGTCTTCTCTCCGTGCACCACAATCCATCCGTCCATCCCTCCACTGGACATTTCCTGCGGCATAGAGCCTGATCGATTCTAACGTTGCGGGATAATGTCCTCGGGATGAAAGGAAAACATATCGGCTCCCCTTCCTCCGCCTTCTCCACCTCCGGATGAATTAAAATTTTAAAAAAAAAAAAAAAGAAAAGAAAAGAAAAGAAAAAAAGCAGACAGACTCCGTGCGCGCACACAGTTTGGACCTTTCCTCCACTCGGAGAGGCTACATGTTGCTGACTGCTCCCTCTGTCCCTCTCACTCACTCACTCCCTCTCTCTTTTTTTTTTGTTAAAATTCAGTATGTACGCTCTCCGTCACCTAGCAACCTCCCTCCACCTCCCTCTCTCTCTCTCTCTCTCTCTCTCTCTCTCTCTCTCTCCTCTTCCTCCCTCCATCTCTCTCCCTCCTCATCACTTCCTCACGACACGTGTTGAATGCTAAACTAAGTTGCCCGGTGTGGGATGATCCCCTTCATGCTCATCAATTTCTTTCTTTCTTTCTTTCACCCTCTCCCCAAGGATCTCATCTTCCTTCTCCGCTTCTTTCCTCACGTCATCTTTTTTTTTTCTTCCTTGACAGCACCCTGCACTTCTCCCTCTCCTCTCACCCTTTCACCTCCTCTCTTTTCCTTCTTCATACCTGACACTTTACGCATTATATTCACGTGACATAAAAGATCCTCCAGGTCCATTCTGAAATACATTAACACTTTATACTTTTTAAAAATCCGATTGCATAATAATTTCTCCTTCTTCTTCTGATATTTTTGATATTTGGACGACACTAAAGTATTTGTAAATGTAAAATCCGAAAATACGCCTTTTGCTATATTAAGCTTTTTAAATCAAACCTTTTTTCTCCTCCCTTCCAAAATGATGTTCATTTAGAAAAAAAATAAAATAATATATATATATATATATATATATATATATATATATATGTATGTATATATATATATATAATCTTTGTTTCATGGAACTGAATCTCATTGTATCTATTCAGCTGGTCTAAGGCGCCACTGAAAACACAACTGTTTGTCAGCGGCTCTCAAGGTAGAACCTTTCATAGAAATGAGCTGAACTTTGTTTGGAAAATGCAACTTTTCAAAAACGCTGCTTATTTTCATCATTTCTGCCGCTTCCATGTAAACGGACATCGTTTTCAAAACATTGTTACGTAAACGTGAAACTTTTCCAACACAAAAAATGCAACAACAAAAAAACCTATGTGTTTTCACTCCACATGTTGTATAAACGGGGTCTAATGATTGCTATGGTAAATCATTGCATCCTGCACTGTTGAGTTGGTATTTTTGAACTGATACCCTGACTGGGATTCAACCCCGGACTCTTCATAAGACTTAAAATGATCAGTTTCTCATGAACTCAGAAAAAAACAACAACAAAAAAAACAAAGATTATATTTGCATCCATAAGAAAACCAGGTAATTTACTTTCTTGCCTTAAAGGAAAACTATTTGAAATTGTGTTCATCTCTGTTGTTGATTCCACGGCAGTATTGAGTCATGCTAACATCTCTGGCTCTTCATTTTTATTTGCTTCAATAAAAAAAATCTTCAGATTGGCTCCAATGGGAAAATAAAGTTGTATTCAGATGCTGTAGCCATTTTAGTGAGATCAATCCTGTTCCTTTATCGAGTGACTCAAGACTCCATCTTTTGATAAAAACGTGTATTGCAAGACTAAAGGGACTGGGACGGGATTGTTTTTATATTGATAAGCTGATTCTAACCTACATTCAAAAACAATTTTTTCCATTCTGCTTTGTTAATTATAATTACGTTACTATAGTTTGACATTATATCATGTTTATTGGAGGATACGTCATTAGGAAATAATATTACTCATTCAGATGCACAAATTCAATCGTGATTGACAAGATTTTTGTTTTCTCCGTTTTAATGAGAGTAAGGTTAAAGTATCTCACCTTGATTTTTAAATGTTTATTGTATGTGTTGCGTGATCTGAGCTGAAGTGTCCCGAAATTCAACATAAAAACCCAAAGAAAATATGTGTATAATTATTGGCAATGAGTGAAAGCAGCATAACAGTTACCTTCATGTGTCCTCACTTCATCCTGTTCCCTTGATTCTTTCTTGTATGCCTGACTGGATTCTCTTAAATGCACAAAAGAAAATGCATTTGCTACTTTGAATGGTGATTTTGTATCAGCATGCTGTGCACGCAAAGGCGATTAATGAACTGCTATGAAAAACATGTAGTTTACATTTTGCAATTTCTTCTCCTAATTGTGGCAACAGGGGAAAAAAAAAAAGAAGTTCTATTTTACTTTCTTTCACGCCTTGAAGAGAACGTGTGATAATTACTGCTGGGGTTTGTTCTTCACTTTCCATTCTCTTTCAACAGAGCCTCTTCACGTTCCTTCACTGCAGATAAAGGCCATTTCAGATCCAGCTCTGAATAATAACAATAATATTTAGAATAATCTTTGGACCAATTATCTTAATTCCAAATATTTTGTATCTCCTCAAATTATTACGTCCCTCTGTTGTGGAAATCACTCGCCTCCAATCTCCGTGTGCGACTATCACAAAAATTCTCCATGAAAACTGTGCTGTGGGTATCAGTGATCGCCGAGTGCTCCAAAGACATTACTTTGTGAAGTTGTGTTAGTGCTGGAGCTTATTTTTAGGGATTTTTCAACATTTTATAGTAAATGATAGAAGTAACTTAATCTTTGAAAGGTGAAAAACAAGCAATCAATTGTATATACTAAATTCAGCACATTTTAATCATGTAGATGTTTGGGGTTGGGGTTGTGGTGGCTACCAGTTAAGATCAACCAGCTGGTCGTTACAGTCGAGATTAGTCAAAGATATCACATTAATGTGAGCCAATGCTTTGTTCCAGAAAGCCTTCAAACATGTGTGTGCGTGTGCATGTGTGTGTGTGTGTGTGTGTGTGGGAGCGACAGAAGATGGTGTTGTCGTCGTTGTTGTCAAGTGTGTTTTTGCTGCTTTTCCCTCTAAACATTCCCTCTTCTCACAGCTGCCTTGGTTCGCATGTCTTCCGAGCATAAATATAGAAAGGACAAGCAGCAGCCACTGGCTCGGCCAGTCAGCCGGCTCAGAGACATTTAAAAATAGGCCCTAATTATCAGAGGAGGGCTCAGACGGACAGGCAGGCGGCCATCTTGGTTCTTGTTTACGCTGTGATGCTGTTGTTGTAAATTGGACATCAGGAATCGACTACTGGGCTCTATAAAGGCTGCCTGCCTGCCAGAGTACAAATAAAGTGCAAAGAGAGAGACTGGTGAGGAAAATACAAAGAGGGGAGCACTCAAATGCTCCCTGCAGATTAAGACGCATCACATGGTGGCACAAGTTTGTACCTTTTTGCAAAACTAACATTTGCAGGTGAACAACTACACAATAAGATGTTGAATTGTTCTTCTTTATGATTCTTCTGAATCATTCAGCTGACTATGCTTTTAATAGAAGCATGCATTCAGTTCATTTGCATCAAGATGTTGGTCTTTGAGTTGATTGCTATTAAATATAGTTCCTGCACGAGGAGCATTTCAATATGAATACTTTGGAATGTCAGGCCTGCTCCATAATAACCACCAGAATCGGCAACATTTCTTGCCCAATTATACAAAGGTCAGTTTATACGCTGATTTTCAGGTTCCGTCTCACCTGCAAATACATGTATGTACTTCTGAATATCTCCTTTTAACAAGGGAATCCATGCAAAACAGGAGGAGGCAGTGGAGAAAGAATCGTGTCCAGGAAAAGTAACAGTTTTTTTAAGGGGGGGGGTTTGACATTGACACAAATTTGTAATTCAATCAGAATATGTGACTTTGCACAACTGGGTCACAGCAAAATGTAATAACTTTACGGTAATGAGACACTTGCGATGTGCGAATCTCATCACTATGGTAAGAAGTAGAACTCTGCTCAAACATACAAACTCAGGGCTGCAATGTTGGCCACTGAGCTTTGCCAGACTCCATATTCAATCACTTTCAGATTCGTCCTTGTTGGAACTGAGGATCTACTTTGCAAGGAGAGTCGCTAATAAAACAAGTAAAGAACACATTAAGCGACACGCAGCAGTTAAAAGAGCAACCCAATAAAAGGAGCAGCTAATTAGGCATCTTTTAAATCACATTGTAAGAGAACCAGGCATTTTATTATTTTTTTTGCTGTCTGAGCACGAAAACGTGTTGAATATTATATAAAAATTGAGGAGGATCAAGTGCTACCAGTAATGACGTGAATGTAAACAATTAATATTGACAAGTACATCATTCTTGGCACTGCCAGAGAAGACTGAAGTAACTGCAAATCCATACAGGGATGCAAGTCCAGCTGCCTCGCAGAGCATCAGTGGAATCTGCCACAAACTCATTTGTCTCATGCCAAGAAGTAATCTCTGGATAAATGTTCCCAATGTTTTTCACAAAAAAGAATCCTATTTCTTTGGGATTCATGGCCAATATAAAGCGTGTGTGCTGTGCTCGTTAGAAGTGTTTGTATAGAACTAATGAGTTAGTCTGTATATTCGGCATGCAGTTGGTAAATGGATTTCATGGGTATGGCAATTTCACACTGCTTGAGTGGCTCCCAAAGCCTTTTAGACTTTTTATGGCTTTCACCCATTCACACACACACACACACACACATTCACACGCCAATGGAGGCAGTTGGTAGGGGAGCAATTTGGGCCTGCAGTGTCTTGCTCAAGGACACTTCAACATGTGGAAGATGGAGAATTGGACCAGCAGCCTTCCAAATGAGAGACCGCCCACACCATACTTAGCTTTCCTCATGATTTTATTGTCTTGATTGTATCAAAATTTGATTTACTTTCATTAACAGATTCACCACAAATTCCTTTTTTTAAATCATAATTTTCCCTCAAAAACTACACAGAAGTCCTGCTGGGAACATTCCCGGTGGTAATATGCGCTCTGACATGGTTTTCTCGGTGTTACACGGATCTCATCCACACAGACAACCAGTCTGAATGGCAACTCTGGTTCCTCTAGTGGAAAAGTTCTGAGTTCTCCACCCATTTTAAATCCCAAACTGCACTCAACACATTCCAGCTTGGATACCCACAGTGAGCATGGTGTGTCTGTGTGTGTTTGTCTACTACATTTATTCAGTAGTTTTAGGCTTCAACTGTGAGGAAATTACCACCACAGCTGGAGGAAATGTGAGCATGAATCACTTCTGACTTGTCAATAACACATCAGAGGGGTGGCAGAGGTCCGGGCTGATTTAAGTTTGGGGAAATTCAGCATTTTAGTAAAACTGGAAGCTGAAATGGCAACAGTGAGATAAGATAAGTCAGGAGGTGCGCGGAGGTCTGATTATTACCATAACATCAGTGTGTCCTCTTTTTACTGCCCTGCCGCAGACTGTGTGTGTTGATGCTCCTCAGTGTGAAAATAGCCTCTTCCTCTAACCTGCAGAATGGTTCTGTAATAACATCCTGTTAGTATAATGTGTGCTGTAATGCTCTCACAAATGATGATGGATCTGCTGTTGTTGGCAGAAGAGAGGGGCTGGAAACGCTGCCACTGTGACCTGCACAGAGATCGAAACCCTCACGTGATAAATGGCGGACGCCGATGCCATTAACAAGATGTATTTCAGTCTTTGAGACAGTTTTTCCTTGTTATGGCTCTGATTATCACATTCAACATTTGACATTAGGGCTGAGAATTAATGTAATTCAGACATCTGGACCAACGTTTTTTGTTTCTTTCGGTGGGTTTTCCATTCGCCCATTCAGCAGAAAACACATAGAAAAGTGTCACATCACATCCAGATATTTCCAGCAACTTCAGAAGACTTTAATCCGCTGATTCTTTCTGCAGCTTCACAGAGTGGTGACGCCGTGATTTGCAAGTCAGAAGATGTCTAGACATCAAGGGTAACACTGGCCTACATTTGGTTGAGAATGGAAAGTCTTTAGATGTCTATTTTAATAACAGCAGGTCAGTGTGTAGATAGGACTTGTTTCTTGGGAGAAAATAGCCTCTTTAGCGGTGAATAAATAGATATATGCAACCTGCATATTGAAAATAAAACCTTCAAGAAACCTCTCATGCAAGCTTGCTTCGCTTTACATTTGAAATTGTTTTTCAACAAAATGTGGTGACGCAGCATTTACAGAAAAAAAACTTCAAGTATCAGATATTTGCATTTGAAAAGGCAAAGAGAGGACAATAGTATTTAATGCCAGGGAAGAATATATATCTTGAAGAAGGCTCACTGCAACAACATTGCCGATTGGGTCTAATGTGTGGCCTCTCTGTGTGGAGTTTGCATGTTCTCCCTGTTCATGTGTGGCGTTTTGCTTTCCTCCAACAGGCGACTGTCCATTTCAGGATGTACCGGTAGTTGTGGTTTTGAGGACAAATCGGACCCAAACACAGACTTCAAGTTTGACAGGTTTTGTAGGGATTAAAGAGGATAGTGACTGCAGGTGGAAACGGCTTTTAAGTGTGAGACATCAAACATTGGATGAATCCTCGCGGGAGCGTCGAGTTTTAATATTAGCAACGGTGACGTCAGACGATGATCCTGCATATTGTTGTGGCGAAGATTGACCTGCTCCATCTGGTCAATAGTTTGGTGATCTACGTGAAGCTCCCGGGGCCTGACTGAGATTTCTAAACTTTCGAGACAAGCTGGAGACCTCCATCAGAGGTGAACTGTTGAGACGGGGGCTTTGGGGCTTTGTGTGTCGGACATCCCGTGAAAGAAAAACCATCAGACGTTCAACGTTCAAGTGGCACTTCTCCACTTTCAAAAATAGATTGTTTGGCAGCTGCTGGGAAACCTGTCTGACACGTGAGACTCTCATCCAAAAGTGTGAAAAATATCAGGAACATAGATGAACAAAAAGTTCTTTCGTCAAAAAAACCTCACAGCACTTCACTAATTATCAGAAAACTCATAGTTTGAATCATTTCACAGTCTCATTTCAAATTGTTATTTTTGCAGCCAAAGGTCTTTTAACTTTTAAAGATTGCGGCGCAGGATCAGAACATTTCACATTCAGACACACAAGACAACTCGCTTATTGTCTTTAAATATTCATTTACTTATTCAGTGTGAAAAAACGTTTTTAAAATGACCATTCATCTGAGAAAGAGCCATAAAAAGAAGCTTTTCAACACTTCAGGACCTTTTGGACCTCCCAGATTGACGGCACAACCGAGTGAGAGAATTTCAGGACAGATATTTAAATTTTGAGCCTGAAGGCTCCGGGTCAGGTTCGGCTGTCGCTCCTCGCGGCTCGACCAGGTCAAATCTCATTTAAGTCATCTGATATTTTATTTATTTCTCATATGGAAATATGAGCGTGCAAAGTCATTGTGTCACACGAGCAGACGCTGTAACGCCCACACACAAACATACACTCACACACACACACACACACACACACACACACACCCCTGGCCCTGACAACCCTTCCTGTGACATTTTGGAGCTTGTCAGTTTTGCCTCGCAGTCGGCCAAAATGGAGCGATAAAAGAAATTAGCATACAAGAACGAGCTTACAGCACGGGAAGTCTGAGATACAAGTCCAAGAGCAACTCTGACATGAGTGTCTGCAGAGACGAGATGACTGTGGGGTTTGATGAAAAATGAGCTTAATTACTTTTGGGGATTAAAAAAAAAAAAAAAAAAAAAGCGGCATTGAGTTTTAATCATGTTCTCTGAACTCTAAATTCATGAACTGATCAATATTGTTATGTAAGTTGGCAATATGAATTATTGGAAGATATAAAGTTTGAATCCCACAGCAAACTGGTCATCACTGAGTCCCTGAGCATGACCCTTGACCCCCATAGGCGCATATTTCCAGAGTGCTCCTATCAAAGATCGTAAACCCATATATCCATATAAATATATGATCTTGTGTAACTTAAACAGTTTTAGAGAAATATGTCTTGAATGTGGTCGAACCCGGTGTCCTCAGCAGCAGATTCAATTGCATCAGGTCACATGCACACCTGGATCATGTTGAAGCTCCTGAAATGAAGTGAAGACAGCGAGGCACTTCACTCCAACACAACACAGAGTAGAAACACAGTTTCAGTGTTGTAAGAATCCTCCCACTGCTCCGCCGCCACGCTTCGCTCTGCGTTCACCGCCGTCGCCTCCTCTTGGGAACTTTGCCATTGGCCCTCTCATTCACTCCACTCGCACATGACAGTTGGCATAATGTCTCTGGCAGGCTGAAGTTCAGTTCTTCACACTTAGAAATACAACAAAAAAAGAGAGAGAAAAGAACAGGAAGTGGAGTCTGAACCGCAAACTCTCTGACTATGAGGGTTGGGACTGTTGTGCGACTGCCCCTACTTGGAACTGTGTTAGAGAACAACAAGGACGAGGCTAAAAGCTAATTTTGACAATGCGCAACATCAGCACAAGTGTCTTAGTTGGATAGAGGGGCAGCTGCAGTGAACAGCTCATCTCAATGCACTGCAGGACTAAGAGCTTGGATCTTTGTGCATCTATGACATTAGATATTATACTGTACTAGGCTTCCTATTCTTTTTTCCAATAGAAATTTTGAAAATTGCTCATATTGGGTTAGTTGGTTTGCCACTTTGTCGATCTTAAGGTTAAGAAGAATATTTGCACTGATATTGGGTGACAGACCCTGAAAAGCTGGTCAGTAAACATGGCAAACATGGAGAGACACTCTCATACTCAACAGTTTATTGAGAATCAGCAATGAAGGTGCGCAGGAAGAACATGCAAACGTCAGACAGAAGAACCTTATGCTTTTAAGTCAAGACTCTTACTTACAAACTCTGCAAGCGGGTTGTTCATGTGAACAGAAGACACAATGAAACACAAACCACTACGTGACTTTTAACACATCTTGTGTTTGACTGATGATCCAAAACAAACAACGCTCATACATTTGTACAATGAAAATATTGTAAAACAAACCAAAGATAAAAATATCCTCAGACTGTGCCGGTGTGTTTTAAAATGCTATTTATCAGTGCCTGTTTGACTTGATGCTCCTCTGCAATGTTTCATTTTGCAGAAAACCTTTTCACATTCGGACTCTTCGCACACACGGTCATTTTTAGTTTGTTGCATTTATCAAGGAGCCTGAACGTTGCTTTTTGGCCAGACGTCAAAGCCAAAGAGCTGACAAGAAGTGACAAAAACAATTCTGCCATTATTGGTCACTGGGCGTAGCGAGTGATGGAGTGCTTTCTGGAAGTTTAATTTAGTTAATAAAAAAAACAAACCTCAGCAGTAGTATCTGAATCCTCAGCTCCACGATGGAAACGCCTCTGACAAAGCATCCAATGGCAGCAGAGGCTTACGCTGCATGTGTTGCCTGCGTTCAATGAATAAAAGCACCGCATTACCATAAGCTAATCCACAAGCTGCACATTTATCATCTTGAAAATTTAGACTGCAAAGTGAAAGTCAAAACAATCTATTCAACTAACGGGAAAATGAATTACCTTGGAGCTCTGCCACAGAAAACATGAATACCCTTCCTGGCCTGTTTTAATGGATTTGATATCTATAGAAAGGATTACAGTGTACAAATTAAACCAGCATTTGCATGTTTTTTCACTTTAAACCCGCTCAGTGTGAAACCGATGCGTATGTGGCGTAACTGCAATCCAGAATATGTGTCGTCTCATGTCATGTGATATAATTAGCTATGTTTTTAACGCGTCATGTCTGAGCAGCGAGGAGCAGGAACAGGGGCCATCAGGCCAGTTGGCTTTCATTTCAAATGTAATCCAACACTTGTTGGTACTTCAGTTTTGCTTTGTGTGAAATCATGACATTTTATAATTGTATGCCTTCATGCTTTTTCAGAAATAAGTGGATTTTAGTTTGAGTTGAACAGAAGCGCTTAGCATTCAAGAAAGCAGGAAGTTGTTTTGTCCCGTGATTTTGCTCTGCTTGTTTAAATCCACTTACTCACCGGTTAGCAGCGAATACACATGATGACAGAAGAAATATCCTATTTTCATACTTTTGTCAAGAATCGTATTGAGACAAACAAAAAAACAGAAATGTGAACAACAAAAAAATCCAATAGAACAACACACAAGATTAATCCCCGGGGAATTTCTTTTAAACACTGCGCCACACAGAGAAACAATTTACATTATAGAAACATTAAATAAGTGAATACAATGCAGATGTGTTAAGGCTTGAAAGTAAATAAATACAATATATAACCAAAGTAGGGTTGAACTATTCACATATTCAGTTTGCTACGATTCAAGCGTTTTAGGCTAATGCTTTGCCTTGAGAACGAACTGCTGGAAACTATTGTTTCATGTATTGTTTTATCATGTTTAACATTAAGCGACTGGATGGAGCTCTAATCCCCACTATCGTGGTTCACGTTTCATTTCTTGTGTCATTTTCACAAAATGAAAGAGACGAATATCTTGGTGCAACAAGTTATTAAACAAATTTTACAATTAAGTGTGCTGATAAAAGGAATTGGGATCCAGCTGAGGAAAGACCTCTCGTCACAATAGCAGCAGCATTTCTGCTAAACAACGGGATTGGGTCACTTGTCAGTGCAGTGTGGTCATTTTCCATCTTCAATTAAAGTAACTGCACTGCAGATCGTTTTTACAAACACATGCTGACAATATCTGCTGCTATTTGGAAGCCCTGGATTACAGTCTGTTCAATTAAAACAGGTTTGATAGAAGATACACGATTTCACATAAGTATCCTAAGTAAAATATAAGGTACATTTATGAAGAACTGAGGAGGATCACTCTGCCTTATGAAAGAAAGATAATATATTCATAAATTATCTTAACTGTATTATCCTGTAGAAAACTGCTGCTTATGTGTGGCACTTTTTCAGTCTGCATACTGTCAAGGCTGAAGAAAGATTTTGGATCGTAACAATTTTCTTTGTAAAGCAAATTGTCTCCATATTTATCTCAAGTGAAAATGAACACTTTCTTTGTCTGGCACTGCTTCACTGCAGTGTTTTTGGCTCATTGCCATTCAACAGCTGGTCACCAGAAAACACAAGAAAACACTTTTATGCAAATGCTAAGTTTGTATGCATGCAGCTCCTCAGAAAAATCCCAACAATCCAGGGTTCTCTATAAAATCTTTGTATCTTTCGAAACCCTTGTTTTATATTTATGAATCCTTGAGCTGCTGTAGCAGTTGATTTCCCCACTGTGGGATGGATCAAGTTCAGTCTTATTTTATTACTCCTCTGAATGGAATCTAATTCACCTTTACTTGCAGCCTAATCTCAGCATAGCATTGCATTATTCCCTCTTTCTTTTCTTTTTTTTAACCCTATCTCAGCTTTTCTGGTTGATTTACAAACAAACGGTTGACAATCAGCAGTATTTACCCTCCATTTGAAGACTATTGTTTCCAATCCATGGTGTTACATCTCACTTTGGCATCATGACTGTGTGCACTCGCTAGATTAGCTTGTTTTCCATTAACAAGATGAAAACACTCACTTGGTTTACCGAAAGGGCAAGAGGGCAGCCATAAATCAGGGTGACAGGGCATTTTATAAAAGAGCCTCTCAGGAGCCAAAGCCGGATCGGTGCTCGGGCAGACTTTGAATATGAACTCAGATTTTTCCGCACATTTTGAAGCCCCGTTTACACGACATTACATGTGAAAAGACGTCTGCTTTGTGATTTTGTTTCCACATGAGAGCTGTTGGCATTGTGAAAATGAAACTTTAAGCACAGCAACAGCAGACTTGTAAACTTTGTGAGTGGAAAAAGATGGAAAAAAGAAAATATTGCAAACATGATTCTGTACAAAGCAACAACTCTCTCTCTCTCCAAATGTTCCCTCAAAGTGAATCAAACACAAAATGGTAAAAGTAGATATTTTTAGTTTAAGGAAAAATTGGTTGCATTGCATTGCATCACAAGTGTTTGTATTTTTCCACTAATTTAGTGGAGGTTATTTTCCCCCCAGAGTCTGTTCTGTTTGGTTAACAAGTGCTCGAGCTGCTTTAAACATTTCAACACACATTGCAATGTATTTTTACTTTTTTCCACTATCAATTATGTAGGATACAGTAGGAATCCCTATTGTCAGAAAAGAAGGCCATTTTTAGATCAAAGCTTGGTTTTCGAAATCCAAGCAGGATGTCAAGTAATTATGAGAAAGTCCAAGTCTTCACACTTTGAATGGGAATGCTCGGGAGCATCTTATCTTCCATCTGGGTGCTTCCCCTGAGCATGAATGTATTTGTCAGGAACAAAAAAAAAAAAAAGCCATTTGTGAAAACAGCATGTCAATGCTCCGAGAGGCTGAAATAAGACCCAGTGAGAAGAAAAAAAAAAAAAACAAACCCGGGCAGATTCTCGTCAAGTCTGCCTCCAGATCCTTCATAATCACTTTAAACTCACCGCGGGAGCAACTCCAAGAATACCACCATCACTAACACGCTCATTCACCAGATCAAATCCCTGTACAGCTCGGATCTATAGAAATGTCATCAGAATGAGTAAAATGCCAGTTAGCTGCTGGTTGATGGATTGTAGTTTTTGTATTCCTGCTCTTCAAACAGTCTGAGCAGTGACACTGCAGTTATCAGCCGAGCACATGGGATGTGACTCCGTGGTTTGTCTTTTGCCTGTCAGTGGCAAATGTCATTAAAAGTGATTATCAGTGGTGTGATCATGTGAGTGGAAGCCAACTTTGATGCTGCGGCTGATTAAAAAAGAAAAGATTTATTTATAACCAATTACTGAAAGAGTTATTTTGTTTCTCTCAGCATCTGATGTTTTCTCAGTATTTCATGATGGACGACCTCCGGTCGCTTGTAGCTCTGCAGGGATTCCATCATGTGAAGTCATTACGAGTTTGTATTTTAGCCTCAATGCCATCACTGTGCCAATTATCAAAACTCAGTTATTATTGACGGTTAATTTAAAGATAAACTGAATTAGTTACTGCTAATAAAAAGTAGCTAGAATGCGGTGTTGCCGTGACAACTGGGCTGAATTTACATCCATTAGTAGGAAGAAGATTCTCTATAATATGGAAGTTAGAAGGCGGAACATGCTCTAGATGTTAGTCAAAGGTACATCAGTTAATGGAGGAAGAAGCTCTAGATTTTGAAAAATGCACAAAAGGCTCATTACTCATCAGTGTTGACATCAGAGAAAAGTGTTTAAAGAAGAACTGACAGAGGAAATACTGAGAATATTCGTCAACAGTCTCATTAACCCACACCGCCTGTATCGCTGCCTTTGACTCCTTTTCAGTCTCAACATTAGTGCTTCCTCCTCACTGTGTTTCTTATTCATTTTCCCGTCCGATTCTTGGTTGTGTGTTCAGTCTGTTAATGCGGAGTGACGACCTCCGATGGATCTTCTACGCTAGTCTCCCGTTGCAACGCAGTCAACACGTGGAAGTAAAAAGGCGACTCTGGAGATGTGCTACCACCGAGACTAAATCCCCCCAAAATCATGTAAACCAATATGTCACTCTTTAAAACAAACTTATGTCCTGTTTGTCTTTTACAATTAAAAAAAACATTCAATTCAAATGTTGCTGTGCAGATTGGCCGGCACGTCATGACTGACTCACTGTAGAATTAAAGGTCATTAAGCACATAAACTCCACACAGACGGCTCTGAGTACGCCCTGTATAGAGACGAGGCTCTGGAGCCATAAAGGCTTTGATTGGCAGGAATAAAAATGCTCTCAAATCTGTCCATGTGGTGTGGACTGCAGCTATAAGAAGAACTGAACCACTCATGCACCACAAACACATCATACCATAGTTGATTTGTGCCAATCCTTTGATAGAGAAGATTTCTCATTCATATAACTCATCAGATTTTGTCTGAATGTCCTTCAGGGAAATTTACAGCTTTGCCGCAGCGTGCAGTCATAGCAAAATCAACTCTGTTTATCTTAAACAACAACACCTAAGAGTCTGAGTTACTAAGATCATGTATGAAAAGTGCAATTTACGCACAGAGGCTGTACTTTTGGTTTGTGTACATTTTGCACACATATATAGTATTATAAGACATTTGGGCATTCTCTTTGACTCTGAGCTTGATTTTATTCCCTATGTTAAGAATAGACCAGATACAGGATTTTATCACTTAAAGAGCATTGCCAGAGTGCGCCCGTTTCTCTCTCTGACCAGCACAGAAGTGCCCATGTACGCTTTTATCTCCAGTCGCTTACATTATTACAACGCCATGCTTTCTGGTCTTCCCCAGAAAACCATCAGCAGCCTTCAGCTCCTCAGCAGCCTTCAGAAGGCCAGAAGACGGGATCACATTACACCTGTTTTAAAGTCACTGCATTGGCTCCTTGTGCATTTCAGGATTGATTTTAAGGTTTTATTATTAGTTTATAAATGCCTTAATGGTCTTGGCCCTTCTTATCCTTCTGAAATGCTTTTACAATACGAGCCCTCACAGCCCCTGAGGTCCTCTGGCGCCGAGTTCCTGGTGTCAGGACCAGGACCTATGGTGAGGCCTCGCTCTGTCTATGGTCTACGTTTGTAGAACAGCCTGCCGGAGGACCTCAAGAGTGCAAAGACTGTCGGTATTCTGTGCATCATTGTACCTTGTCTTTTATTAAAACATGTAAAGCACTTTGCGCTAAATCTGTATTAAAAGTACAATATGAATACAGTTTGATATGATTTATTGAAATTATACCATTACAGTAAGAGATAACATGAGATACTGGACATTTGGCTTAATTTTCAAGTAAAATCATGCCACTTTTGTCTATGTAAAGGGTTTCAAAGAAAAATAAAATGTCAAAAATGGTTTTCCTTATTCTCTTATCACATTAGAAAGAACACACGACCAGTAGCCACAACCTGTGGTTCAAATAATGGTTAAATCTACTGAAATCAGTACTGTCAAATATGAATTCTGAATCTGATGAAAAACCCAGGCCATCATTTATACAACAGCTACGTACTGCAGATGCAGGACTCAGTACTTTCTGACTGAATGTGAAACCCTGATGAATTTGTTCCGTTTAAGTTGCCGCTGTTGAAACTACGCAGTGTGATGCGAACGCCGCATACTTACCATTTCTGCTCACATCTGTCATCCTTTGAAGGTGAGCGAGCAGATATCATTTTTCATACAGTGTTCACGCTACTCGCCATTTCATCTCATCACAGTCATTTCACACGGCGGTATCAGGCCGCGTTGTTCCCGGGTGTGCATGCATATAACTGCGTTAAGAGTGCCGCTGCGCTAGAAATGTAAATATATGTTCAGTCAAGCCGCCGTAGATAAATGAAGAATAAATAAGAAAAAAGAAAAAAAGAAAGAAATTATCTGCAGCATGAACATTCAGTACCTGTGTGTAATCAGTATCATTCAATACAGTCAGACCCAGGAGAAAACCAGTAATTCAGCCAGCTTTTGATTTGGGCCCGTGACCAGAGTGCTAAAGATTCAACCCTGAAAAGAAGGCAGGTTTTTGGACTCATTACTCCTGAGACAAGGCCACTCCGCCACGATCACTTTCCATGGATCAATTCACATCACTGGCCAAAGAAAAGCAACAACGTACAGGTGTTAATGTTCACCTGACAATCCACTTTTTTTGTTTGTTTTTGCAAACGCCTGGTGAAGTTTTTAACCCTAGCCCTAATCCTAACTCTACAATCGAGAAAATGTGGAGTTTGAGCTCTTCTTCACTTTGGAGCTGGCGTGCCACAGGTACGACAGGAAGTGGTGTCAATCCCCTGCAGCTCGCCGTGCCAAAGCGCTTGTGATCTGGCAGATGGCTTCAATGACGCTCTCCAGCTTGAGGAGCATTTCCTCCGTGCAGAAAGGACTCAGAGTTGCTTTAATGACAGAACGCGACACGTTCCCCCAGGCAGGACTGCAGCACGTTGATCTCAGCATTGGAAATAATGCCAGTAAAGTTGGTAAAAAGTCAAGCTTTACTGTAACACCGGTACTTTTGGTTCATAAGGCACGAGAGGCCGAATACAATGATGAAATTAGCAGATCTCACTTGTGTTTCAGTGTCCTTGTCCTGTCCTCTTCACAAAGTGGTAAGCATTAGATTGATCATCACTATTTCACTGAAGCACTGGACTCATAAACATTAGTAAATAAATATCAACAAAATAAAATAAAGTTCTGGTGTGAAATGTCGGAAAATGGGGACACGGGTGAGTTAGGAGAGCGGCTCGTTCACCCTGTCACTTTTAAAAACCCGATCACAACAAGAGCAATCACAAACAGAGATAGACGCATAGAAATCAACGGCGAGGTGCAGACGTTTCTTTGTCTGGTGGCTGACACGAGGATTGAGGTCTCGGAGCCATGGATTACAGATGTGTCGGATTAACTGATTTCCCAGTTAACTGGTGATGTTAAAAAGCCCACCAAAATGCAGTTTAAAGTAGCATACCATTTCTTTGTCTTAGTCTCCCACCAGCTCCTGCTCACGGCTGGCGACAGAAGTCACCAGTTGACAGGGGCACCAGTTAAACCGAAACACCGGCCAGTGAGACAGTGAAGCACGATCGTAACGATACACATTTTACCATACGAATCATTTGAGCTGATCTCTGGTGTAGAGTTGTATCTCCACTCAGACTCTGTGGTTTGTGATTACTTGTGCACGATGTGGTATATTGTAATGGAAAATGAACAAAACTGAGTTGAGTAAAGGCAGTAAAAGTCAGTTGCAGTGGAAAAAAAATCATTAGTCTTGTGTTGGTTCTGACGCAGTTTCGGATTAAGTGGTCTTGACTACACTTGTGGAGGGCAAAACATTTATCAAAACTATTGGAACTGAATTTAATGTAAACGTAATCACAATAATTTTAAATATAATCAAATTGTCCACACTGCCAAACAGCAAGTATAATTATGACAAGTACAAGATGTGTAGAGAGATGTATCCTGAATAACACATTTTCTTCTTCTTCATTTAGTCCTCTACGGATCATAAAAACTGTAAAGATCAGTATATTACCATGAAATACTTTTGGAATATACACCGAAGTTGTTCTGCAGTCCAGACTGTCATTTATCATGTAGCGCGAGTGCCAGTTACACACGGCTGATCAGGTTTCCCTCGGCAATCACCACATTGCCTAAAGTACCCAAAAACAAACCATCTAAATATTGTCTGAATAAAAGTCCTTCAGTATTTTTGGTCTGCTTATTTATTCCTCCTCTAATAGGCAACTTTCCACCCGCTCCATGATTTTTTTTAATTTATTCATTTCTCTTCGGTCCATGCAGAGAAATGATATGTAAATCACTTTAACTGTAGAAAGGATGTGTGTGTGTGTGTGTGTGTGTGTGTGTGTGTGTGTGTGTGTGTGTGTGTGTGTGTGTGTGTGTGTGTGTGTGTGTGTGTGTGTGTGTGTGTGTACACAAATACACATGCACTTATTAAAAGTGGAATTCGAGGCAATCAGGACTCGGAGTACGTAAATTGAATTCATCCCCTTTGATTTTGGGGCCTGTGTGTATTTGGTTTTGTGTGCCTCCACTTTTGTCGCTGTGACGGCCAGATTAACACGTGATTGGCTGGCAAAAATGGCATCAAAAGGCTGTTCGAGGACTTAGGTGATGCTCCAGATGTATTCGTGAATACTGAAATGTGACATTTCGCCTTTGTTGGGACTCCTGGCGACAAAAGGCAGGTCGTGTCAAGGTTAAGTGTAAATGAGATGGTTATGGATTGGTTTTATGGTTCTGTTTAAGCCATTGCGACATAAACAGGGAAGACTGAACCGTGCGGTTTACAAGATAACAGCAAGAGGTCACTTCTAATGTGATGAATGTCCTCATAAACGTACAAACGTGCGCTGGAGTGTGTGTGTGATGCCACGAAAATAGGAAGCGGTTTGAAAATTATGCTCGGAGCGAACTCCATCAATGTCTGTCAATTAACCAATAGCGCTGCCTCTTCTTTAATGAAACTCTCTCTATTTCCCCTCCAGCTAACGTCAGGGATGATGGATTTGATTCCCAATGAAGTGGTCACGTCCCTGACAGATTGGCTCCGACGCTTTTTTGTAATACTCGGCCAAGATGTGGTCACAGATGTGGATCGAGTTCAGACTCGGGCAAAAACACACTGGCATCCGTTGTGAATAAAACATGAGGCACACTTGATTTGTCTCATCTTGTAAGAGGATGCATACACTTTCTGAAGCCATTTCAGTGCCGGGAAGAGTGGAAAACACAAATTAGTGATGCTTTCCTTGTATTGATTCTTGTTAGCGTTGCATTATTAAAGTCTCACCTGGTTTTCAAGGTCCAACGTGCCATCCTCTAACTGATTTTATGTGCTTTGTCTGCATTGGTGAATGACAGCTAATCATCAGAATAGCATATTTGAACCCAACCAACAATGGAAAAAGTAGTGCGCACACCCCTGGACAGGTCAAATACACAGACACACTCACAATTTTGAATTGCATTCACCAATTAACCTCAATCAACTGTCAGGCCTGATGTGGGGAAACATTTACAAGTCAACAAATTCCATGACTGACATTCTGAAATACTGAGATGTCGAGAAATCCCCTCATTGGCCAGAAGAAAAAAAAATCATTCCTAAATCAACAGTCACAATGATTTCTTTTGTTATCAAAGTTACATTTGTGATTTTGTTGTCATAGAAATTGTTGCTCGGGACTATTGAGTTCAAGCAGTCGCTGAGTGGAGGTGAAACATAATGTCCATGAAAATGTAAATGACGTATAGAACTCCAAGGGCAGCATTGAAAAAAATATTGGTTCAAATGGACACATTCATTTTCCTGTTTATGTAGGGCATAAATGAGCCAGCTGGACATCTCTTCTCCATGTGGAGGTCTCAGTGATAGAAGGCGGCCAAGCAGAGGAAAGGAATCAAACTTTAGGCATTACCAATCATGGAGAGTTCCCTCAAAATCTGTGAAATATCAGTTAAACATTTTCATCAAGTGGATGCAGGATCAACATGCAAACACATAAACACTCATTCACTGAAGCTGCAAACTGGAAGTAATTGGAGCATAATGTCGTGGGATTGTGAAGACAATCACGCTCTGGACCAGATGTACAGCTTTCCGGCTCCAGTCAAGGGTGAAATAATTAAAAGGAAATTAAATGTGAGACTGAAGACGTAATAACATGTAAGACACACTTCATTTCTGGTTGTGTTATTCCTTTTGAAGTCCGCATAGTAATCTGGACAAATTTCAATCCAAGGCTCAATGAGGTTTCTTTTAAATAACTACTAATGAGTGATTATGATTATCTCTCCTTCTATTTACACTTTGGATATTAGTTTATGACATTTTTAATTTTGTCCTCAAATTAAAGCAAATTAGTTTTATCTGATTTATGAATTACCTACGAGAACAGAGTGTAAATTTTGCACAACATAATTATTTCCAATGCCAAATGTCTTCATTTGAAGATGAATTATTGTTGTAAATGAGCAATATTTACACATTGCAATAAGAAGTAATACACATTTTGCTTCTTGTGTTATTTTTGATATTGTGACTCTGCCTCTCAATTCAGGATCTTTAACTTCCCCTCTTCCTTTCTGATTGCTGTTGCCCTGATGTGTTTCACCTGTATATGAGTGTGTGATTGTTTTCGCCTTCTGTGTGTTCTGCTTGTTAGACGTCTGTGTTTTCGTGCGGGGAGCTCTCCAGCGTCTCAGCTGTAGTCTCCGGTGAGCTCCAGGATTTTGTGATTTTGTTTTTTGGGGATTTCAAGTTTTTCCTCAGCAATAAAATGAGCTTCTGTTCCACCAACAGCAGCATCTGGCGTCCTGAGTCCACCTTCTGGCAAACCTCAACACACCGTCTGTAACATTTATGACAAAAGCAGACCTTTTTTTGTTCACTTTCCACAAAGTTAAAGTTATCTGGAGCTGAAAAACATTTCATCTTCAAAATGAAGACAATACAGCTCTGCAATACAAAAAACTGTGGTTTATGTTTCAAATTAACACTTTACACTTCGCGGGTCACTTTATTGGCTCTTTGACTTCAGCCTCAGATGCAGCAGCACTTGGGAGGAAGATGCACTAAAATCTAGAGAAGCGCTTCATTAGTAAAACATGATTTAAGAGCAAATGGATCAATAAGCAATAAAACAGCTTAAGATTAATTGCCAGCCTAGAAAACAAATTAGTAGCAGTGCTATAAAAATATCAAAATTACAGGTTTTAATGGAAACGCATCACATATATATATTTTTTAGTTTTTACCCAGCTCTGACCATGAATAGCTTCGCCTTGCATCTCAGTTATTCTGCATGTGCAAGTCTTCTTTATCTACTTCAGCCTGTTTCAATCCTGCCCTTGTTCACTCTGCCCCGTAGAGCTTTTATTCATCTACTGAAGATCATGGTTAGCACTTTATCACCACCATGGTTGGTTAGATTTGTCAAGTTGGTAACATTTCTACCCCAGAGGTGCCCCGTGTGAGCTGGTCGAGGTTCATTTGCCTTTATTTGGAGCTTCTGCAGCATTTCTGGCTCCAACCCATACTGTGGTAAGCACCAAGGGGCTCAGATCTTTACTGTCCTGATCTGCATCCTTCAACCTCCGTGACAGCTTTACAAAGACACACGCAGTGGGTAAAAACAAGAAGAAGTGACTCTGCAAGTTGATTTCATTCATCCCCCTGAAGGAACATGTGTCAGACATTTCACTACAGTCTCTCTTGGTTCCTCTTGTTGAAAAACACAAAAAGTAAAACAACATGCTGCACTGTTCGTGTCTCCAGTCGTGGCCGTCCGCTCCCCTGACGCCGCTTCTCCGGATGTTAATGAATCTAAGCCGATCTGAGGGGATCCAACTGCCGCGGGGAGATTCGGGCGAGAGCAACCAAAATGGAGAAGTCTCGACTGGAGCGCCGGCTTTAATGGAATCACCCGCTGCCTCTGTGGAATAATGATCACAATTAGCTGGTGAATAAAGGGGAAATTACTGGAGAGGCTGCTGCTCGCCTCGTTTTCAGCAGGCTTCTGTCAGTTCAGTGCTGAGATATTATGCATAATGCTCTGCTTTTTCGGAAGGAATCAATAGTTCACAGATAAAAGTTTTATAAAAGTATTTTCTTTTGACAGTTGCCTTTAAAAGGTTATATCTAATTTCTCAGTTTAAAGTCATTGAAGTGGATGCTTTTACTCTGTTGACAAGTACAATTAGTCCAAACACATTTGGCCTGATTTATTTAAGGTTTGTGTGGATAAAAACAGGAACAAACATGATATTGAGTAACCACTGTGGAAGCTGATTTATCTGGGATTTTATAGTTACCCAGTATAGCAATTCAACTTCTTCGTCTGACCATCCGAATGTCTTTGTACTCGCCATTGCTAATGTTTACAGCGTTTTGTTCTCTGCATGCGTGTGAGAGCAGCTTCATTGGAACAATGGCGTTAATCGCTAATCATTTTTAGCATTTCTGCCAATTTCTTGTAAATGCAAAACATTTTTGAACACACACACGTACACACACACACACCTCTCTTCAGACATGCTTGAAAGAAATTTTTCGCTTTTATGACTGATATTTCTGAGTTGTAAGAGTTTTCTTTTATTTAATTAGTTTTCAGTTACCTGAGGAATGCACTGTACTTTTAGGGTCCTTGTATTCAATGTTTTCATTTGAAGGATTCATTCTGACATTCACTCTTTCAAGGTGTCCTCCATTTGTAGACTTCCTCCCTGTTTAGAGACAGCAGAGTTCTCAGAGTTCATTCAGGCTTCATTGGCAGGATGTTTGGCTGAAAGTACTCATGGTGAAATCTCGTGCAAAATGTTTAAACCTTTTCATCTCATTATCCAGTTGCTATTCTGCCTTAAAGCACCTTTTACTTTTATTTCCATACACACATTTGTTAGAGATCAGATGCTCTTTAATCAAGCAAAAAACAAATATATATGAGAGAAGATGAATTAAAAGACATGTTTCTGCCTTCAATATTATTTTGTTGTGCTGAACATTTAGTTCATCATCATCATCATCATCATCATCATCATCATCATCATCATCGATGGAAGGTGCTGTCGAGCACAAAGGGGCTTTTCTCACAAAATCAAGACAACACAAGAGATTCAGCCTGGAAACTAACTCATTCAAAGCAGCCTGCAGTATTTATGATTGGAAAAGCAACCCATACTTACTGCACGGTTAAAAAAAAAGTGCGTTTCTTAAAGTTCATGATTCCTAAAGGTGAGCACTGATTTTATTTTTTTCAATTATTATTATTATTATGTGCTTGTTGGTATGCTGTTTGTTTGCTCTTGATGTACCCACCTTCCAAAGAAACAATGTCGGTACAGTATATTATAGGTTACCGGTGTTAACTGCATTTCCTCTCTGGAGTAATAAAGATATCTAATAGTGTGTCATTTCTTATATGTATTCTATGTATTGCTTAAATGTGTGAATTGTTGCAGAATTTGCTTAAGCAGTCTGAATTTAGAGTGAGTAATACATTTCTGTGTGCCTTCTTCTTAAAAGAAAGCTCCTGGAACAATATTAGATCACAACAATTGCATTTTAACAGTGCTTTTTTTAATGAATTTCAAGCACACCGGGAAGAAAACCAGTGTTAAACACACAAATGCACAAGAACACACAATGAAGCCACCCAAAATGTCCCTACTGCAAACTCGATTTAAGGATGTTTATCCCCTCAGTTCCCTTCTTGTGTTTGAATGAAGGTAGTTTTTGGTTCAGCAGGAGTGCTATGCAATAAGGAAATGTTTGTTTTTTGCATTTCTATTAAGTTAAACTCTACTACACTTAATTTGTCTGGGGGAGTGAATAAACAGATGAATCTGTATTTGTTCCAAATGTAAAAGTTAATTTTTCATTGCTTTTATCAGAAACATCACTACATCTGTCCCTGAGATCTTAAAACATAAAATATTGATCCCGCTGCATCTCCCAAGTCCCAACAGTGAGTTGATAAGATTATCTACTGGTTTCCTGACATCTCTTTTGTTCATTTTTGGTCAAGACGCTGCAGGCACTGATGGCGGAGTGGATAAAAGAAACGTGTGGCTTAACAGAAAAATGTCAACTGTGCAGAAACATAAAGGTTCTGTCTCATTTTACTTTCATTTCAAACTTTTAATTCATATAGATCCTATCATTGTGTAAATCAAGAAGTTTTACACAGTGTATATGTAGCAGTTCACTTTGTGTGAGGAACCCTTATTGACTTGCAAGTTGTTAAAAAAAATTTTTATTTTGGAGTAAAAAAAGCAGAATACCCTGAGAAAATGACACGTGCACAAGAAGAAGATGCACACAGAAAAGCCTTCTCAAGTTTCAAACAGAATATAATCTGAGTGTATGAACCACTGCACCATCTTGCCAAAGGTGATTTCATTTCTGTCTTAGAAAATATTGCTCCCCCCCCCCCCTTTTTGAATCCTAATCTTCATCATTGAGTGCAGTTTGACCTCATGAGACTCTAATGGTGGCGGAGATGTTACATACTTTGAGAATCTGAGGCTTCCCTCTGAGAGGAGACCTGCTCTCTCCTTTAAAATGAGACTGCAGCACTGCCATCTGTGCAGAGCTCCCGGTGGGCTGAATTCAATCTGAACTCATCAGATTCAGTTAAAGTAAATGAAGCCCTCAGTGGGATGACATTGTTGTTCACCTGTGTGATTACTGCAGAGAAATGAGCGGGCTCTACATTAAATTACACACTATATGAAGCGCAAAACCAGCGATATGTCCTCACAGAGCTCATCACGGTGATGGTTCGGGGTCATGATAATGAAGTCTGACATGTCACACTAATGGTCCCCAGCCGGAAAGCAGCGTAGTTTTCTCCAGTGGAGCACCAGCATCGACCTGAAACACACCTGGAGCATACACTGCTCGTTCTGTAGCCACGCAAGCAACTAATTTAACGGAGAATAAACAGGAAAATGGCAGGAGCGGATCCGACCTGCCAAATAAGTTTGAATTCTTTCATAAATAGCTTTATATCAACTTGACACAGACAGAAACTAATAAAAAAAAACACAAACTAATTCATATTGGATGTGTCTGTCTTTTTATTCTGTCTCTCGACAACCCAGTCTGCTTAATATGCATGAAATTCTTTTACCAGTATTGTATTCATAAATATGATTGCTGGGCTGCACAGATGAGTAGTGGTTAGTGCTTTTGCCTCACAGTGAGAAAATGGTTCAGAGACTTGAGGTCTTTATGTGGAGTTTGCATGTTTTCATCATGCAACAAATTACTGATTGGCGACTTTAAGTTGCTGGAATGTTTATAAGTGGTGTGTTTCGGTCCCTGTGTTTTCCCTGTGGGGGACTGCTGTCCTTTTTTTCCAGATTAATATGTAGAAGTTTAAAGATAGCAGGTTTCAAAAACACAGTCCTAAACACGTATTGCACTAATGCTATGCATGTTTGCAATAGAATGTCTTTATGATGAAATCTAACTCTGTAGAGATGGACAGTTCCAGATATTTAATGTTCATTTATCCATAAAGTAACTTAATAAAATTAACAAAAATGTTCCAGGAGAGTTAAACATCTGGTTACCGATTTTACTGTAGTTATTATTATTTTCTTTTAATAATTAGGCAATAAAATGTAATCTATCTTCACTGATAAATTCATAAACGTTTTATTACATAGCTGAATACACTGTCTGGTTTGTGCATTTGTAAGATGTCATATTAGGAATGTTACTCTATACTTTTTTGACCAAATGAATAGTAGATTAAAAAAAAACCCGCCATGAAGTTTCTCTCTGTGAGAAACACTTCCCCTTTCTGAATCCCGCTGTAACTGGTGGCCACTCACGGTGTTTGGAAACATTTTTTTTTTTTCCTTTTTGTGCATGTAACAGCGATCATTGCACTCTGAGCTTTTCTACTGCGGATTACAGAGTCTCCAAAGTGTTACTGAAAACCTCTCAAGTACACAAAGACATAACGCTCACTGCTGCGCTGCTGCAACTTTCGGCCCGCTCTACCATAAAGCTGAAGCATTGAGAGGCTCCACATTAAACCCTGACAAAAAGAAAAGAAACTAATAAAAATCCTCATTCCTATTGTCTTTCTAAATACTATTTGTCAGGTAGCCATATGCTATGATAAATATATCCACAACAACTACACATATCGGTACTATATGTGTAGTTGTTGTGGTCTGTTGTGATCATGGAATCGAACAATGAGTAAACAAGGGTAGATATGTTTGCTTGATGAAGAACCAGGTCTGGTAGCAACAGGTGGGGATGGTGGAGGACCATGCGGTCTGTCAGGGTGAAGCAGACTGTTACCTCGCAGCTCAATCTCCACTTTAACCTGTACGAGTCGCCAAACTGGATGACGACGACGTTCAAATCGCTCCCGCATCTGCGTTCAGTGCATATTCATTCTTTCATTCTTTCATTAGGACACATCAAGAGTCAGAGGGTGGAAATCCATCCGCTATTGATGATGATACATTGTGCTAATGTTACCTTGAGACGGCTGAGGTAAAGCATGAATATTCATTCAATCAATAATCTGCATAGTAATCAAAGTTGACTCCTCGGGGTGAAAAAGAAGGAAACAAAGAAAAAGGTGGTAATTGAGTGGAGGGGATTGCGCTGGCTAATAGAATGAGTGACTCTCGGGCATTTAGACGAGTCCTGTCTTTAATCAGACTAAAAACTAATAACACGTCTGCCGTTAAAGACACAGGAGGATGAAAGGCTCCATGCCAACCTTCCTTTGTTTTATTCCATCACTCATCTCATCCCCCGGCGCATTAGGGCACTCCATGGCCCAAACAAGCTCTCCCACGACATTTAGTCCTGCTTAATGGATAGAAAATGTGTGTCTAAGTGTGTTGTCCGTGTGTTTTTTGCTTTTCTTTGATAATGAACAGACGCCCATGACTTACTTCCGACAGCTGCACCGATAAAAGAGTCCCGAAATTACAGGTTTTCAATGATCCTAAAAACCTCTTTGATGTGGAAATAACAGCAGCTACTGATGGCACAATTAGTCCTAATGCAGGCATGACGGTTGGCTTCTTGAATAAAGCCATCAAGTGACAGGCCCATATAATAGTATGCTTTGACAGGTAATGTGTCCGCACCAGAAAGATCTTAACATGTGGGAACTCTGTCTTGGAAAGATGTTTTTAGAAAGGACTATGAGAAGAATCATATGTGCCAAACCCTAGAAAACAAAGAAGGAAGAAAACTGAACATCTTGCCCAGCAATTCTGTAATTAAAGTTTATAAAGTACCCACTGTATCTTTAGCATCTGCATCATCTAAAGTTGACATCCATTTTGGCAAAAGACAGAATTTGTATTCATAACTAATAACTATCCAATGTAGAAGATGTAGAATCTCTGTTAAATCTGCAGATGTCCTCAAATTTGGAATTCCACTACAATTTGCCCAAAAAGTGATAAATTACTGATACAAAAATATTGTATAGCTTCTGAATTGTTTTCGCTATAACTGCTGGCATTAGCTTTAGCATGTCTTAACTACTTTGCAAAGTTCCTTTTTGGTCTCATTGTACATGAAACGAGTCAATCCTGCTGCCAGCAACTGAATGAATTTCCCCTGTAAGTCACACAAGCCTTCAATTAATCTTAGATCGCCTGCGTGTTAGTTTATTTCAACTGTTCTTGTGGCCAAAACTGTTACCAAGTTAATGCTTTCATCAACTTGCACACCTCTCCTCATTTCTGAAGCCAAAACCGTTTCCCTTTTTTTCACGGAACACGCGAAATGAAGGGGGAAAGATTCTCTTTTCTGCAACTCTGTTGTTCATAAAAAGCTCGGTTCAAAAGATTAAAGCTTTCCATGCCAACAAATCGAGTCACTTTCAGATTCAGGCACGGTGCAAGGGGAACCCTTTGTGCAGTGACATTTGCAATACAAAGATGAAAAGCAGGTCAGGCTGTCTCAGATCTGTTCGCTGCGAGGAAATTCTCTCACTGTACCAAAAACTATGATCATGAAACCCTGGTAACAACTAGGAGATCATACAATTGGCGTGAGGCCAAAAAAAAAAACCCTCAATATTAGAAACACTAAAAAAAAAAAAACTTCCAGAATGTATTTAAGTGCAAACATTTAAAGGCATATTTTGGTGTTTTGGTCAGAGTATCATGAAGGAAATACCGGGTTTGGCCACGTTTCAGTTCGCTGGATGCGACCACGGAGCCAGAGCTCTGGTTAAACACTAAACGATTCAGTGAACTAATCCTTCTGATGTGGCCCACTGAAAACAGCCGCTTCACACATCACTACTCTCTGTGTCTACAGTGTTTAGGTGAGCACTAATGGCAGACGCTCCGTCAGGAGTGTTGAAACTCGCTTTCCAGCAGCCGCAAAAAGTATCACGTTCACACCGACTTTTTGCTATTCAACACGCGTTGAAAGTCCCGGTGTCATTAAGATGTTTCACAAAAGTCAGGAGGATCAGTCTGATTCAGGAAAACAGCAGATTTATGACCCAATTTACTAAAATCCGGGATACGGTGTGTGACATCACATGCTGATACAAATAATTTGCACTTTCAATGTTTTCCTCTAAATGCAAATACGTTTGTTTGTTTGTTAAGGTAAGTGGTGACATTAATGTGCCCTTGGTGTGAGTGGTTGTGTCTTAACATTAATCTTGTCAGTGGTTAAAGACGTATGCTGAAAACTACACTAGAATATATTTTTATTTTGTAAATGAATTCCCACTCGTTAACGAGAGAACAAACATCAAGCAGGTCCATCAGATCTGTAGTAGTTAGATTACATTTTCCTACATTTCAAAATATTTTATTTCCCCTTCTTTCTGCATCTTTTCTTGTTGGTCTTCACCAGAATACATTTATACATTTTGACATGGTTTTAATCCACTTAAGTAATTCACTTAATGGAGTAATTATACAATTTCAGCTGATCAATGAAAAAAAGGATCTGCCTGCATATAATTGTTAAAAACTGGTTTAGAGCTGACGCCAGCAAATGAGAATAATTTAGAATTGATGTCTTGACTGAAAGTGAAACTGGAATATCAATTATACAACGCGGCTCCAAACGCAGAGAGGAAGAGTTGAGATTAAAGTGACGATCATAGTTTCATGTAACGCCAACAACCACCATCCAGCTCACAAAGCGTTTGACATATTATCATAACAACTTTGTCAACTGGAAGCCTCTCTGAATGAATAGAAATGACATTCCCACAGGCAGTAATGTTAGAGCTGTCAGGGAAAATGTAATTTTCAAAACTTCCCAAATTCAGAAGCTGTTTTTGTTTTTATAGGATTTACATTCAGGAATAAAAGGTCTGGCCACACTCTTTTTATTGGAAGGCCTGAGACCAAAACAAAAGCAAACATATTAATTTCCCTGCCATTAAAAAAAACAAACTAAACTTGGTGTTTGTGCATTAAATGTGAACAAAACCTGCCATGCAGACGGACGAGTGGGCTGAAGCAGCGGATGACAAGTTGGAGATGTAGCCGAGGATGTGGCGAGACAGGACGACATTAACGGAGAGAGCGGACGGGCGGCGGAGCGACAGGCAGACCACGCAGCCGTGGGAAGGAGGGAGTCACTCACGGAGACCGACGGGCGGACAGACAGACAGATGGAAGGTCGACAGGCTTGCATGGAGTGAGACCGTCTTCCCCCCCGACAGCTGATCAGTCATTCACGGACAGCACAGTTGAGACACTCTTGATTGTCCTCAGGGGACAATTAGAAAAAGGGCAAACCGGCACACACATGAACAGAGGCACTGGCGGGACGGAGAGGACGGACATGCAGAGAGACGGAGGCCTATTCCTCTCCCACGGCACCACGCGGGTCACCTTTAGTCGTAAACATCTTTTATTTTGGTTTATCACAAACAGAACATCAGGAAACATCAGCGTCAACAATAAGAGCTGTGCGGGACACAAAACCCACGCGCTACCTGAAGTCACAAAGCCTATAATAAGACTCGGTATGAACACAAACACAAATATCATTCACGCTGGAGAAATTTGTTTTCCCATGAAACCATAACATCAAAAAAGACGAATAGGAACAAGTCAGCTGCGAAAACAAACCCATCAGTCATAACAACACGACCATCTGCCCAATATTATATGGGAACATCTTCTGCAGCTCTACACAAAGCAAACTGCAACGCCAAGGGGCGGCGGTCGCTCAGCTCGTGGAGCGGGTTGCCGGTTCGATCCCTCGTCTCTTCCCTGTCCTTATGGTGAAATGTCCTTGAACAAAACACTGAACCCCCCCAGCCGTCACCATTAGTGACCTGTGTGTTATAATGATGTAAAGTGCTTTGGGGACTTGCTGAAGCAAGGAGAAAATTCTGTATCAGTGAAATCCATTTAATATTTACTTTGCATTCTGATACTTTTCCATTGACAGCAGTTGTGTCATTGTGCCTCACAACAAGAAAATATCTGCTTTGATTCAAGGCTCAAAAGCCCCAAAACATGTAATTGATTTTCAGTTTTAAGTCTGAATTGGCCAGATGTGTGAATCTGACTCTGTCTCCCTGTGTTTCACCTCGTGACGGACTGGTCATGCGGAAACGTGGACGACTGGAGAGCAGGAACAATCTGCAATAGCGGCAGGTTTGGAGAAACTCTCACGTTGTTCTTAAGTCATCACAATTTGTTCCTTGTTGCGCTCATTCAAACGCTTCCAACACTTCAAATTTAAGAACAAAATGTCCTCTTACTACCCACAATGAAGGGCTGTGATGAAGAGATAATCCGTGTTCCACGATGAATCTATGGCTAAAGATTTCACTGTGGTTCCTGCAAAAAATTTTCAATTAACTATATTTAATTATTAAAATTATATATATATTTCGAATGTAGATGAGGTCATTTTGGTATTATTGGGTTGATGGTTCCATCTCCTATGATTAAGCCACTTAAACCCAAACTCCTCCCAATGTAGATCAAGCCTCTTGTCAGACAATTGTGTGTGAATGTGACCACAGTGAGTTTTAAACATTTTGCTCAAGGGTCAGACCTCATTTGTACGTTTCAAGTTCAAAAAATACATTAAAAAAAAAACAACAAAATTTTTGCATTTTCGTTTCAGGAATCTTTCACATTTGCATGATGACGTTTTGAAAATATAAACAAAGGTTTTGCATTTTCAATGGAAAACGTCAGCAAGGCGCCATGAGGGCTTAAAGGAAAAAAGCTATATAATCAAACATTCAATTTAAATTTTGCTTCTGTTTATCTGTTTGTTTCAATGCCCACGTTTGACAACTTGTTTTATTCTTATTGATTGATCCTTTCAGGATTTTTTTTTCTCAACTCTCAATTATTCTGAATTTAGTGTTTGAAATGTTTTGCTTTAAGAAACAACATTAGTTAACGTTAGTTAAAATATCTGTTCCTCCTGGGTCTAACATGGAAACATGAATGTATTTGAAAAAAAATCTAAATGCAAAAAAACAGCCTAAATCTGTCAAAATGCTGTAATAAGATTCCACTAAGTACCCAAAAAGTACTTAGAGCTTTAATTCTCTGAACAATGATGACTTGAGTCTTGTCGTTTAGTGTCCGCTGTGCTCTCCCATTCCTTTTTTATTTATTTGGGGGGGTTTTTTTGTGTTAAGTTGTTAGAAAAAAAAAAACATGGACGGCACTCCTCAAGGCGATCCTTATGAGGCAGAGCCCATGCTTCACTGATTTTGAGCTTTGACAATTCTATCAGTCTAAATGTAGCCGTGGAGCAGCTTTCAATTGTCTGTGAGCATTTGGTGCACACCCACTGAGAGGCTGACGTTTTGTTTTTCCGAGAAGCCGACGTGTCAGTGATCGGCTCGTCTCCTTCTATATTATGAACTGTTCTCCGTGGGAGAAATCATTCGCGTTGTGACATTCGTCTATTTTTGACCTGTCAAAAAAACACAAGCGCTTCAATATTGTGGACCCTTTGTGAATTGAAGTTGATGCACACAGAACCAGCGTTCTTCAGGTTGGTGGGGAAAAAAAAAAAAAAATACAAACATATAAAAGAAGAAAAACAGAAGTGCCTCTGATTGCTTGTTCAGATGGGTGAGGGTGAGGGCACAGAAGATTTCCTGCCCGTGTCTGTAGCACTCGCCAGAGAGGAATTTGGGCAAATAGGGCATTAATCCACTTGACTGGGGAGACATCACTCTTCTCCGGTGCCGTTTGTTGCAACAGAGGATTGTTAAATCAGTTTGTCTGGCCAAAGCCGCGTCCACCGCTGGAAGTTTGACGACGACCGATTGAGAATTTGTTGCCCGTTCAAAAAAGAAAACCTCTCACTCTGAAGCACAGACGATTGTGGACTGAGAGCCTCGAGAGCCCATCTGAGGCAGGTTATTCCCTGACGGGCTCTCATAAAAACGACATCGTTTTCAGCGTATCTGCTGTTTACATATGAACAGATTGGGGTTTTTTCTCTCTGAAAAAACAAAACAAAGAGAAAAAAGAAAGAGAAAAGAGAGAGAAAATGAAAAGAAAAAAGGAAAAAATAAGAAAAAGAGAGAAAAAAGAAAGAAAAAAAACAAGGAAAAAGGGGAAAAAGGAAAAAAAATAATTGTTATAAAACCATTGTCATGAATGAATGATGCATTTTTAATCAAAGAGGCCCCGGTAAGCGGTGTGGACTTAACGTCAGAGAGCAGTAATGCTCCACGGGCAGTGGAGAAAAGAAAAAGCCCAATTCAGTGTTTTAAAGGAAAGGCAACATTGATTTGAGGCTGAGGAATCACAACTATTGTGAGTCAAGGATAATGCTGGGGTGGTGGGGAATCTCCCACACAGGAATAATGCGTCACTTCTCCAGTCAACAGGTCGTTTGTTGAAAATTGTGTTTTACTGGCGAGTTCAGCTGCAGGTACTACTGCGTTTGTGATTATGAAGCAAAACAAAGAAAGACAGCAATTGTTTTCAAGGTAAAGAGTATTATAATATCGTATTGTTGACATACTTTAGATTTAGCTTTAATTTTGCAAGCACAGGCTTCCTTGTGGTGCAGAAGCTTCATTCAATTTAAAAAAAAACAAACAAGGTGACCACTGAACAAGACCACCAAATAAGAATCAGCAGCATTAGTGATCCTGGCTGCAGTAATTGACATTGGCTTTACTGCAGGTGACAG
The DNA here is from genome assembly GCF_963422515.1 of Blennius ocellaris. Taxonomy (NCBI): domain Eukaryota; kingdom Metazoa; phylum Chordata; class Actinopteri; order Blenniiformes; family Blenniidae; genus Blennius; species Blennius ocellaris. Next base: position 19,440,244 of record NC_137669.1, read on the forward strand.
CGATCTATGAAAATATCAGTTCAGATTAGCGGCAACAGGCAGGCGAAGACACGTCTGATATCGACACTTATGCTTGTTTTCTTTCTTCTTTTTTTTTTTTTTAGTCTCCTGGAGAAGAGTTTATGTCACAAATGAGAAACCTTAACATCTCAGTGTTGCTCCCGAAAGCTCAGAGGGTTAATATGGATCTAACAGGCAAAGTACGGGTCAATGAGATCGACAGACACAATGAACAGCCTAAGCGGTTGACCTTTTGACCCTGCCTGTGGACATCTGCTGCTTTCTAAAGTGGCATGAACGTGTAATCTGCTCCCGTAATGTACTGCTAAAGTGACGAAATTGGATGATGAATTGACAGATTTAGTGATATAAACATGTGGGAGTCAAATAAAGGTTTAGTTAACACAGTTTTAGTTGTCATTTTCATTCACAGGCTATATTCTGCAGACGAGTTTGTTTGTTTGTCTATTGACAGTAAGTTTCCAAAGTGCGCCCATATGGCTCAGTGATACACGAGTATAGTTACTTGGACAAATGACAAGTCCCACTAGAATCATTTGAGCAACTGTCCAACAGCAGCACACATCCCGGTATCCGTGCTCAGCGCTGCCTTACAAACAAGACGAAGAGTTATTACAGCCGGCCGCTGACGAGCGACAAGGTAATTTCCTCCTCCCTCAGGCCTCCCATGGAGGGAAAAACTAAACCATGCACAGCCGCCTCTGGGAATGCCAGCGGAAATAATGTCTCATTCTGGATGCTGCTTGTGCTTGACATGCAATAATAGCAGAAAGTTGACAGTCTGTCTTCTCAAATACTTTCATTATATGTAAAATGCGAGAAGTCATTCTGGTTTGACCCACAGTTGTCATTCAGAGACGTTTCTTCTTTCCAGCACTGGAGGGAAAACATGCAACTCTTTAATGCACAACCACAATCCGTTGAAAAAAATAGATATGGTCAAGACCCAGAAATGGGAAAGTCGATCTTATTTATTAAGAATTAACCTGCTACCACTTTAACCAGAACTGTAGTTGTTTTTTTTTTTTTAAAGGATTTTTTCTTTCATTGTTTTCTAAAAAGAAACACTGATATATGTTCTTTTTATTAGTGTCTCAACAGTGGCAGAATATATTAACATATATTTAAAATCAAAAGTTTCTAACTAGCACTGCAGGAGTTGTACTTATCATTGCATTGCGCACTTAACCCATAAAAAAATTGTTTAATCGATTAATTGAATTTGTAGCTAAAAAAGTTTTTTATATTGCACATTTTTTTTCTCCCCACAGCTTTTTGGGGGGGCATTTTTTGCGTTCCTTTCTCTCATTCCTTGTCAGTTTCTATAGTTGCTGTTGCGCTTTTGACAATATAAATGTCTGCAGTCGTTTTTAAGTGCATTGAGAAAAAAAAAAATCAATAATCGATCGAAACTCGAAATTTTCTTAAAAAAACAAAATGCTGGGATTACTTGTTCTGATATGATTTCTTATTTTTGACTTTAAGAACAGATGATAAAAAGACATAAGAAGTTTTATCATTCAGATAGAATACTCGTTTTTCGGGCTGAATGTCTGAACAGTTGCAGTTGATGTATAAAGACGGAGCAAAAAAGCTTAATTTCATGTTATATCGAGTGGGTTTTTGATTTTTTGATTGGCTCATTTGGCTATGAGCTACAAGGCAGTTCATACTGAAGCAAAGCTTGAAAATCGTATAGATTTTCTGAGATGGGAGACTCAAACAAAGTGAAGAATCACTCTGATTGTGAAGAGAGATCTTCAACTTGATTCTGTTTTCTCTTCCCACCCTTCGTCGTTGGCTTCCTCGTCAATCAGCTGACTGAGGGTGTTACTCTTCCAGTTAAACCAAATCAAAGTCTACCGCCGCCTCTGAGAGCCAATCACGCAATTGCCATGAAACTGTAGTTTTCTCCGGCGCCGTGGGCGTCAGATCGATGTGACTCTCGTCCACCTCCTGCATCCATCAGACCCTCGCACGCCGCGGTCCCTCCGCTGAGCTTAGCGAGAGTCGCACTCCACATCACATCTTTCTACTTCTGCAGCAATTACTCTCTGCCCCCCCTCTGCAGCACTCTGGTGTAAAGACTTCATCTTCTATCCCACTTCATCCCGACGGGGTCAGAGGCGGGTGGATTGATCACGGCTACTACTGGGCCAGTGGCCGAGTGCGACACGGACAGGTCACCAGGCCGTCACGGACCCGTGAGGCAAATTAAAGCCACACGTTAACCCAAGAAGAAGCTCTGAGCAACGGGAGAGCAATCGAACACAGGCCCAGGTAGAACATGAAAACCACATCAAACCGCCTTTGCTTGCTCAGGTGGGATTGTTGGGTTTTAATCTGTGCAAGTGCCTTGAAACGACTGGGTTTTATTTGGCTCTATATGAAAAAATCTGATGAGGAATGTTTGAATCGGGGGTGAATTACCTCCCATGCCAAGTCGACACCATTAGATGTGACCTGACCTGAAACAAAATGTGTCATCAGGAGTTTCTCATGTCAGTGTGAGCAGGAACACTTTAATTAAAAAGCCAAAAACAGTGACACATTTAATCGACTGGATATAACGAATAATTTGAGGGTTCTTTGTCTCTCTCCACCACCTGCCTGCATGTTATTTCAATCCAAATCTATTTCATCTGTTTCTGTTGAACTACTCAGTGTATTTTCAGGCGAAACCCAAGACCCAAAGCGACGCTGGAATGCGTCTTGAGTCGACGCACTGTCCTGTCCACACTGACATGATGACAAAACAGTGAATACATAGATTTTTTTTTGTTTTTGTAGTGAGACATAGACACTTTCAATGGGAGAAATACATTGATTTTGAGCCCAAAACTCACTGGACGTCCCTTCCAGCTGCAGCCATCCCACAAATCTGCTCTCTCTCTTCCAGCTGACAAAATTCCTTCTTCCAAACGTGTTTACGGTATTTACAACTCATTCTTCTCCTCTGGAGCATTCACCACATGGAGAATTTGTTAATTACTGTGATGGCGTTATTTACAAACTTATCCTGAGACTTTCAAGACCCTGTTCAATGCACTTTGATGGTGCCACTGCTCACATCTCTAATTTCTTAAATGCCACTTTAGTTTGGGTTTTTTTTCCTTCTTTTGCGTCGTGTTTTGGGTGAAGCTGTTGCTGAAGAAGTCTCGCCGCTCTGCATGTGAACAACTCTGCAGGGAGCACGTTGGGGATTATTGCTCTTGTCGAGCCACAAGAAATAAATTTGCTCGTTTCTTTTCTGTCAGATAACAAAGAAGTACTTTCAGGGACAAAGATTAACCCAAAAAATTCATTCAACTGGGAAAATAAAAAAATAGACTATGATGAGATTATTGTGCAATGTAATAAATTTCATATGACATTCATGTTTGTCTTTATTTTTTTCAGTCAACACTGTCAACAACACAGACCAAATAATGGAAGCCGCCATATTGCCTCCTCAGCTGGACGGTGGGTTCACTTGACCCATAAAGTGACAGTCCATGATTCGTGAAATGCAGAAAGGTGTCGACTTGACCGTCCTTGACAAGCCGGACACCCCCCCCCATTTTTCTCTGTCCGCCGGCCATAGTCTGTTACATCCGGCTCCACCCACTGCATTGTCAGGCTCCGCTGCCTCCTGGCCATTTCCACTCGTTAATCATGATTAACATTATGCTGGAAGCCATTCATTACCAGCTAGCTCCTCACACCTGTGGTTCTGGACACCCCCCCCCCCCCCCCACCTCGCCCCCGACACATCTCCATCAATTCCCCCCGGCTAACAAAGACCATAAAAAGGAGGCCGGAGCAGAAAGCAATGAGAGAGGTAATCACACATCTATTCAAGTTATTACAAGAACACACGCCAGGCAGATAAAATGACAAGAGGTCCTCAAAGATGGTTTTAGATTGTCTGGGGAGACCGAGGACGGATGTGAATTCTTATGTCTTGTGCACATAGCAGTGTTCTCTTTGAAGATGATGGCTTTGCATTTTTGGACGAAAATGTTAAACATGTTTGCTTTTGAATAGAGGAGCTGCAACATAAAGAGAAAATGATTGCTTCAATCTCAAACAGAATCGGTGACTGATGAAGTGTGTGTGTGTGTGTGTGTGTGTGTGTGTGTGTGTGTGTGTGTGTGTGTGTGTGTGTGTGTGTGTGTGTGTGTGTGTGTGTGTGTGTGTGTGTGAGACCAGAAATGCTTGCTAAAGGTTCGCTGGCATTCAATGATGTTACAAAAGAAATCAAGTGAATTTGGAAAAATCTAGTTTAATACCTCAAAATTTGGTTTCTCTTTCTGAAACTAAATGTTTCTGAAACTAAATGTGACTCTCTCGGGACAAAACTTTGGAACACTACTCCACCGTATCTTTGTTTCATTGTTCTTCTGTTTTCGTATCAAATAAGTTTCACACTCACATGGCAACGTTTTGAAAATGCTGATTTAGAAATGCTGAAAATTATATAGTTAACATGTTGGGCCACCAGTGGGTGTTGTTGGTTGTTTTTTTTTTAATGAAACCACACACCCATTCACACAGAAGACAATACACTATAAACATTAACATTTGGAGTACATGGACATTCTCGGAGGCTGCCATTGTTGTTATTGTCCATCGACTTGAGAATGGGCAGAAAGAATACCGACTACGACCGTTCAGATAGTCAGATAAGTTGCATTTTCCCCCATTTTCACATAGACGGAGTTGGAGCATTTTCAAAAAGTTCCACTTTGGGAGCCATTGTCAACACACACACACACTGGACTCACAACAAAAGGCTGTTGGTCCTTGGACACTTCCACTCATGCAAACACACTGACACTCAGCCAAGCAGACAGGTAAACAGGTCGAGCTACTGGCAACGCAACAGACCCACTGTCTGGCACGCACGCACTCCTTTCCTGCATTTTTAAAAAAAAATTGCTATGCTCCCTAGTGTGTAGAAAAACCCTTTGGTACAGAGATAATAGATATGTTCACAGTCATGTCTGGTTTGCTTTGTGCTCACACTCGTAATTTTAACAAAGGAGCAGTTCTTTCTAATGTATATTTTTGCTAAAACACAAGTTCGGATTCCTGCATTAAACACATCGATCACAAGCTACTGCAAAGATACAATGATTCCAAAGCTCCATGTAGAGGTCGTGTGTCTTTTGCTGCATCCAGACTTCAATCAATCTGCGCCAGACGAGACATGATTCGCAGATGCAGTTTGTCCAGCTGCTGCTTTTTGATCCTTTGATGTCGGATCTTCCCATCATTGTGAAGCAGAATTCACGACGCGTTGGGTTGTTCACCCAAGCACCTACTGATTATGTGTTGTTGCAATAGTGATCCTGCTCTGGCACAAGTCACTATTAAAAAAAAACATTACACCAGGCTTCATATTAAGGCTAGAATGTACTCAGCATTCACTGACTGAAGAGAAAAAAATCGACCAATAAAGGTGCAAGAAATAAAGCAATAAACACCCAAACATTAGTTTGTAATTCAAAATTGCATTTTGCACGTCATACACAACAGAATGTGTACACAGTCCAGCGAGGAGACATTCAGACGAGGTTGAGCAGGAGAGTGGCCAGAGGGCAGCGGGCTCAAGCAGAGCAGAAATACACTGGGCTTCATCTCCCAAAGCTTTGCGTGTAGAACAACCTGCACACACCCAATGTGGAAGCCACTTTTAATAACAGGAATACACTGAAAATTGATGCTCAAAACATTCACAGCCCATTTAGTGCATTCATCATCACGAATATTGAATATTATCAACATTATTTTCACATTATTGAATCAATTTCCCCGAGCTTCCTCTTGTTCTGAAGTTTTAAAGTTTGCAGGGCTGTTGAAAGGAAATGAAGCGTTGCAGAGGCTGGATGGATTAAGTTTGCCCGTGTTGTGCTCAAACGCTTGTTTAACATAAATTTACAAATGTGTACAGAATAAGCAGCACGCTCAAAGGAATTCAAATGGCAGATGTCTTCCTTTTCAGGGAGACTCTTCATTAGTTGAGCTTGCCGGATGAAGTGATTTTTGACTGTGTGTTGCTGGCTCTTCTGGGCTCGGGGCCCGGGGCAGCTGCAGCCATTACAGCACACACACAGACATACAAGCCCCCCCCCCCCCCCCCCCCCCCACGATGAGAGCACCCACTACTTCCACCAGGTTTTTGGTGGGGGGGGGGGGGGGGGGGGGGGGAGTCCCCTGAGAGGCATTTTCCCTTTATCACCAGCGTGCAGAGTGTGCACGTCACCGGGCACGACACCCTGCTTCTCCAGAATATAACAGCTTAAGGCGGTTGGTAGGAATTATGGGCATGGATGAGGTTTAAACTGCCCCTCAGTGATAAATGAATATCTGTGGGGTGAGATTCTTCACTAGTGCTCATCAAGTCTTTCACCGGGGATTTAAAAGCCGCCTTGAGAATTTTTTAGCGAGGACTACTAACGCTGTAATGGACCTGTGAGCACAAACCACTGCGCCACAGTTCCATGAGTTGCACCAAATAGAGATAATAAACCATCCTCCTATACAACTGAATGATCCTGACTATTTTCTATTGACTTTTAAATGGCTGGTTAGATCTTGGAGACCAAGTTTCCGTCAGCAACTTGGTTTTCTGGTTCACTTGCAGTTTTGTGTACACCAGGACGAAGTCAAGGGAAAAGTAAAAGTTCAAAGATCATCTGTGGCCCGGACAAGACGCATTAAAAATGAATCAATAATGGTTGGATGTACTATTACTGTCTGTACCTTACAATAAAATACCTTATCTACTCAATATCCCTTTGCAAAGGTTTGTTTTCACTGCCGGCACACAACATTTAGTCAAATTGGATTAAAAAGAAAAAAAAAAGTTTGCCACTGTTTTAAATACACTGACCTTAATGGGATCCGTCAGTATCTACAAGTGATAACGTCAAGTTCACTCTGTTTTATCATTGTGAAAACGAACGTGAAGGATTTTGTTGTGAACAATGTTTTGCACCAAACACCAAATTAAGTGACCCAATATTTGTATGTGTGGTCTAAACTGTGGGCAGCCTGTGTGCACAGTGAAACGTCACATGTCCCGTTGACAAGAGGCATTTTTATCAAAATCTCAGAACTTAAGATATTTAAGCACATCAGCTAATTTGGTGAATTAGTGAAAAATCATTATTGTCCTGAAGTAAATTCAAAGTAAAATCTAAGAGCACAGTTTCTTTCTCAAGCTGCTGTAACTACAACCCATGAGAGCCAAGATCTTTGGAGTTAATATTGTCCGGCGCTACGGAGTTTCTATCGACTTGTCTTCTCCCTGTTAGAAGCCTGAAAGCCAGACAAAAGATCGACGTCTGTCCAGCAGCAACGAATTCACTAAGATGTCTCCAGTTTGACCAAGAACAGCTACTCTGTGGCTCCATAGAGGAGAGGAAGACTAATCAATCAATCAATCAATCAATCAATATAAGACAAATCCAAATCAGTTACAAATCTGGATTAAACAAAAAGGGTCTTAAGGTTTAACATAAACGGATTTCACTCATATGGCAACTGAAAGGCCACTATCTATCTAAAAGCAATTCAATTCAGTGAGCACAACAGTGTGAGGAAGCTGCAGTACCTGGAGGAAAAACACCCTCATCATGTGTTTTTGTTGTGAACCATAAAATTTCAACAAAAAAAGAAAAAAAAGGTCAAATTGCTGAAGTTGCTCCTGCCTCGGGCTCATACATCATTTATACGAATATACACTTTGTGAAACAACATTCTGAAACATGAGCAAACAGTATCACATCTTTTCGGGACGGTTTTCAGCTCATTAATAACTTTGTCATTTTCGAAGAACATGGAAAGCAGCTTCGTCTCTGATGAAAGCTCAATGAACAACACAAAAGAAAAGCGCGAGGCCGTGTTGAACTTTTAAGCTTGTTAGTCACAAATCGCATGGCTGCACAAACCGTCCTCTATAGAGAATGTACGTTTTGAAGTTTTGTGACACGTCGCCCATCTTATATTACTGACAACCAGCTTAAAGTTACAAAAGAAGAAACTGTTGAGATCAGACTGAGGTTATATTATAAAAATCCCCCCCCCCACCCCCTTCATGTCTGCCAGCTATATCTACACCTGGAACTGAGTCGTGCTTCTCTTACCTCCTGTATTTACCATCAATGTTGATTTACAGCGACGTCAATACTCCACAGCATGCTAATGCTCTCAACGGAGATTTACACTGATGTCAATACACAATGCTAATGAGGTTGGGTGATTGTTTGTCGACAGCGTGTCATGGCGGCTTGCAGGAGATTATTTCAGGTGTCCTCTGCAGACAGTATCAGCGCCAGAGTTGAAGGTTCACTTCCTCTGGCGGACTGTTAGTATGTCCTTCTAGATGGCCATCCAAACACACATGGAGCTCGTGAGACTGCGCAGCTTTTCAATGTGGACTTTTTGAACTGAGAAATTAATTTCCAAAGGTCAGCTCTGGGTCCCAATTTGCCACTCCTGCAGCTACTTTTCAATTAAATTGACCTGGAAGATTGATTTTACTCTTCACATTTCTCTGCTGCAGAGACTCCTGCTGGAAATGTCTCCCGTTGCTGGAATCACTTGAAGTTCACCTTCTTCCCTCCACAGAAAAACTCGAGCTTTCCAATATGTAGATGATCCTGATGTGACCGAGGCGATACTGCAATGGCAGTGTACGTGAAAGATTTTTTGGATAATCTTCTCAAACATCCTGCAGCTCCCGGAAACATAATAAAGGGTATTTTGAAGGCAGGGGTTGTAAATTCAAAAAGCTGATGACATTTTTGTCCAATTTAGGTTGAGAGGAGGCTGCGTCTGACAGGATTTCAGTCCAGGGGACGGGTTCACTCCATTCCTGCCGAACTCCACACACAAACCTTCCATCTTGTATTAAAGCTGAAAGCTGAGCTGACAGCCGAGTAACTCTTTGGCATGATTTCACCTAATATGGAAACTTCACCAGTCTCATTAGACGAGCTGGGATTTACACAGTAACTTGGAGCTATGAGTTGTGATTTCCAGTCTTTCCATCAGAATCTTCATGGACATCAAGGTTTAAAAAAAAAAAAAAAAAAAGTTGTGAAAGTTGTCTGATCCATTAATCTGATCCTGTGATAATAAACTGAATCTTTCCTGGATGTTGGTGATTTCTTTCAAGATTTCTTGTGTTGTTTAACTGTTTAAAGGGGAATTTTATATGTGGTGTGTTGTTAAATGTCATTTCAAGACTTAATTTTTATGATTTTCAAAGAACCAATGTTTTGGAAATCAGAATTTCTTTTGATTTTATTCATTTAATGGTGCCATAATATACAGTTGTTGTTTGTTTTTTTAGTTTTTTACAATTTCACATAGTTGTCAGATGTCCAACAACATTGTATTCAATGTGTATTTCCCCAAATCCAGCTTTGATCCTGAATTTCGGCCAGCTCATCTGCCTGTTTGTTTGTGGATACTCACTTTGAACCTCAGAGGGAGGTGTTATTTCCCCTCATGATGTCATGAAGGGAAATCTCTGCTTTGCCTGTATGAGCACACTTTTACTAAAACGTGGAGCTATTGAGAGAGATGACAGACTTTCTTCACTTCTGGGGCCTCAGGCACAGGCTATGGGGACACATGTTACTGCTAGTAAATCAGTAGATCATTTTTTTCATAATCTGGGACCTTCAAAGAAAAATCTGACTAATTGACTAAAATTGCACATATTTGATCATTACACTACCCTAAAGCTTTTCCTATTCTGAGTTTATCAAAATTAGACTTTCACATTTCAAAGAAATATGCAGAAGACCTTTCTCTTGGTTTTAATAAAAAGGTTAAAAATGTTTTTAAAGTTTTCACATGGTGCCGGGACGGTTTCTTATTTACATCCTCACCAGGTTTCTTACACACATGCAGCAGCTTTTTACTTTTCATCAGTAAAGCATCACCTTTGGCAAAGCATCTCTGTCTGTCAGTTAGTTTCACCACGGCAGCAGCTCGATGCACAACGTTAACAGAAGCCTCAGTAATACAGCACTGGCTCTGCTGCTGTCGCCACCTGTTGCAACACTTCACATCCAAGTTGGTATTTAAGCAGCCTTCCACTCGGAAAGTACGAGTCATATTAACTCAGACCTGCTGAGTCATCTGCACTGTTGAATCAGTATCTGGTTATACTAAAAGGATCTATCTGTCAGGAGTCACACACACCTCGCTCCAGCACCGGATCCTCTCTGGCACTCCTGCAGGCAATCAGCTAATTGATTGTCAAGCAGTCTTAAGCCCTGCAGGGAGGAGGGTCCGGTGCCAGAGGATTGCTAGTCTTCACTCCGTGTGGAGGTGCGTCGGTGTTGTCCTCCCCGGGGGGTGAGTGTCCTCCCCGGGGTGGTTCCTGTTCCTGTTCCTGTTCCGACGCCGGCTCCAAGAAGTTCCCCGTCCGGGTCCCGTCCCGGCTCCAAGAAGTTCCCCGTCCGGGTCCCGTCCCGGCTCCAAGAAGTTCCCCGTCCGGGTCCCGTCCCGGCTCCAAGAAGTTCCCCGTCAGAGATTCCCCCGGGCCCCGTCCCCGTTTCCAAGAAGCCCGCGAGTTCCCCGGGCCCCGTCCCCGTTTCCAAGAAGCCCGCGAGTTCCCCAGGCCCCCAATGCCCGAGATCCCCGAGAGGCCCCCCCTGAAGATTCTCACGGGTCCAGTCCCGGTTCCAAGAGGCCCCCCAGAGTTCCCCCGGGTCCCGTCACCGTTCCAGCTCCCCTTTCCCTGTTTTCACAATAAACCTTACTGTTTGCAAACTACTTCCTGCTTGAGGTCTGCTTTTGGGTTCAGGACACTCCACACGCCGGCTCCCAGCCGTGACACTATCTATCAACTTTCTTTCATGGGTCTAGATGCGCCGGCCAACGACGAGTCTGGATTGAATGACAAATATCTTGGTAGAATTAATGTTGTTGATCAGGCAGGATGAGGTCGTCAATCTGACACGGACGTAGGTTTTCTTAAACATGCATTTCTTTATGTCAGGTGTGAAATTTATTTTAGTTCAGGAGTAACATGCAGCCCAATTTCATCTTGACCGGTAAAACAGTGTTATCATGAAACCTTCAAGTGCAAAATACAATGAAATGTCAAAAAAAAGCCTCTGTTGCATTATGGATGTTTTAACAAACTCCCCCTGACAGAGTGACGTTGAGGCTAGTTTCACGTCACTGTTTGAGTTTTTAATGACTTAAATATTGGAGTCAAATCATGAAGAACACAACTTTACCCCCCATTTACCGCTGAATGTAAATATATCCAGGTCTGCTTCTGTCAGGCAGATACCACATTGTTCCAGCTTTAAGAGGGATTAAGGTTTTTCACTGTGAAAAATGTGAGTATTCAAGAAAACACAACTTTAATTTACAGCAACAAGGTGGTTCAAAGGAATTTAAATGAATAAACATGGACTTCATTCACTTGTTACCACCTCAGTGTGTGTATTGTCTTCTTGTATGCATGTTTCACTGCTGGCTGGACAACTAATTAATTACGCATCAACAAAAACCAAGAAAACATAATAAAAGAAAGCTGTATGGGGTAACTTACAGTAAAATTACAATACAGAGTGAATTGTCCCATAAAAGCCTGGCCAAAGCTTCTCTGTCTCCGTCCATTTGCCTTCCTCAAAATAATCACTAATAAGCATTACGCTGAAATTAAATCAAGAAATCTTACCGTTTAGTTTATTATTTGCACAAAAAGAAGACACTTTAATGTGAAACCGTAAATTTTCCAATTGTTTATTATTTGCAACAGAGATTTTAATGTGAGACTGTGAATTTTCTGCATTTTAACAGTCTGATGACTGAACTTGCTGCAGAGCGACAGTGTTTTTTGCAGCGAGTTTATTCGATCACATCTCGGTGTAATTCTGCACGCGGGAAAGATAATTACCTCAATCATTTGGTCCAAAAGTTATGCGCGCTGCCGTGCACGTTAGCAACACACACACACACTCACACACACACACACACACAGGGTCCTGTGGTAAACAAAGCTATCATCTCCCATTAGCTTCCTGTTGACCTGCTCATATCTGGTACTAATCAGGCGATGATGATGAGTGAAGCGAACGTAATCCTGCCAAGAAAGAGGCGCCGCCGGGGGTTTCAAGGTTGCTTCCAAAGCGTTATTGGACTGTACATTATTGACGGTGTGTATATGTATGTGTGCTTTCGTTTACCCCCATCAAAATACATCCAGAGGTTTGCTGACTCAGCCGGTTTGCGCAGTCCTGGACCGTCTTAGATCGATCGACACGTGGAGGCTGTCGTCTCAGTGAAACACAGGAAGCAAACATGGGAGGAACGTCTACAGACGTTAATAAACGAGATTCACTTTTAAGGTATAAGCTTTTTGAATTCACACGATGTCAATCGCCGTGACTGATTCGTCACACTGTTAAACTTTTATCTGAACAGGTACGTACATTCACATGTGATATTTTTTTATTACTTTGGATCCTTGACGACCCAAAGTTACACTGATGCTTCTAACTAATTCCACGATTATTTAGTTTCTAATCTCATCGTAGAAGTAGCGAGTGTGGTCAATTGAAATACATTCTGGAGGCTCAGTGATGCTTCTGTCGCGTCGTTCGTTTGTGGCTTGACCTTTTTCCCCTGGCGGTTGGTTTTTGAACTCATAACACAGAGATGAGCCACAGCATTAAGCTTTTTATTCTGCCCTCTGGAACCTCTGACGTGCGACTCAACACCTCCTCAACTACCTGACCCAGCGAGGGATCGCTTAATCCGTCCTTTAGCTTTCCTCCTTTAATCAGTCCGACACCTTCAGGGTCCAGAATCCGGGGGTCCGACTCACTTCACTATTCCTTAGCGCCGTTTTGAAGACGCGTCCTTGGAGTCTAATCTGTCCCGATTCCTCTTGCGGAAGCTCAGTGGGGCCCACCATGGCTGACTGGGGGTGCGAACACTCTGGATACTTAACTTCAGCTCATGAGCAGGTTGCATGATGATGCTGCCAGTTAACATGATGACCTGATTGATGAATATATGATCATAATTATTTGGCTCCTTCATGTTTCACCTGGTTCACATTGTTTCTGTCATTTTCGATTTCCAAGTTAAGGTAGTTCAGCATATATAAGCGCTCTATTTTTTTCTTTTATGACATGCTTAAAATCAATATAAAGTCAACACTGCATACCAGACAACCAAAGATGTTTCACCACACAAACAATGACTCATTACAGCAGCAGAATAGAATTAGGTTGTCCAAAAAGCAGTGGGAAGAAGTATAACTTTTTATGGAGAAATAGTGGGATTTAATGTAGAATTTTCTTTAGCTTCAACTTATTTATTTATCACTTCATTTAAACATACTACAACTATTATATTAAGACAAATTATCAGATGAGAATGTACAAATCTATTATTATATGATATATATTATTTAAATAGCTAATTGTATAGTATATAGAAAAAATACAATGAAGTTTAATCATGATTATGGCCATGTATTATGTAGTAACATTTACATTATTTGCCACAAAATAACTAGATTTTTGGTCTTCATCAATATGTGGCGTTTTCAAGAATAATTAAGTATTGAATGCAGAATATTGAGGTAAAATGTCATTAGCCTCTTGGTTGATGACTTCAAAGCAATTACATGCTGAAAATATTCATGAGAAACACAAACATTGCATCTAGTGAGTCTCACACAGGAAATCATCCAACTGTGTAATTTGGGTATATTGTTTACGCTTTTAATAGATGTTGTGTTTAATGGACACATAAAAGTGTTCAAGTCTTCACAGTGATAATGTATGAAAAGTTTAGTAAGTATTTTGAACCTTTTCTGATTTATAGATATACATATACATATACATATACATATACATATACATATACTATATGATATATGTACCCACACACACTGGCCAATATTTGAAGCCACAACCTTCCACTATGAGGCCCAGACAATAAGTGTTGCTCACTTATACTAACACTACATGTATTAAATACACCAACATGTATTTACTCTCACTCACAGATGTTAATGAGCTTCATTATATCCAAACCCTTCCTTCTAACGCGATGTGTTTCCAGTCTTACAGTTTCTTACAGTTTGGCACAGCAGCACACAGTTTGGTCTCGACTTGGATTTGAAGTCTCCCAGCACCAAAAAAAACATAACAAAACAAAAAACCTACCATCATACCCCAAAAAAGATCCCATGGTCCCCAAGCCTTCCATTATTAATTCTTTCCCAGAGTCGCTCCCTCAGCTGCAGAAACTCGTCCCTCCTCTGAAGCGGCGTCTTGTTTCACCAGGGCGCTGCTCTGCATGTGCTGCCGCCGCGGCTTTGTGCGGCTCCGGCTAACCGCAGAGTCCACACAGGCTCCAAGCAGATGTTTTTAGAGAACAAAGTATAAAGCAGAGTCATCCTAAGCCCCAGGCAGGTGCTTTTTCTTCTTTATTTTTTTTTTCATCACTATGGCACATATTCTATAGCAAAATGAGCTGCCATCAAGACAAGCAAAAGTCTTTTTACAATTGTTCTCTGAAATGCAGAATATTGGTTCCTTACATCAATATTGCATCACCACATGGAGGAAAGAAAGAAAAAAAAAGAAAGAGAAGAAGTCATTCTCGGATTGGGGAAAAGATTGGCTCCTCCAAAGTTACATGATCCGACTGGTAATAAATATTCATGGCAGCATAGCACAGTGTTGTGGTTACTGTCCTGCAAAATAGATAAAGCCAGAACATTATCTTTGGGAAGGAGGGAATAGATTCTGGGCATGTATCCACTGTTATATTAACACACTACATCAGACATCTACCGCCCTACATCTGCAAGGAAGAAAGAAGCGACGCCATGAAAGAGAAGAAAACTGTTCACTATCTAATGTTAAAAGCAGATTAGAATTAGGACGTTTGGAAACTCTGGTATTAACGTTTGAAATGTGCTGCAATGTCTCACGTCATGTTACTGCATTTTCCTCACGCTGAAGGAGAGGATGAATCTTGACTTTACTGTTTCATTCGTGATCCACTCAATCAAGACAGAGACGTGGTGACACTGAATGAGACGGACATGAGAAGAGCTTTGTGGAGCGAACCCGAGAAGAAAAGGAGGGCAGAGGTTCACCCGTCTGCTCATCGCGACAACTAAACTCTTTAGACACATGCTGCTCATTGTAAAACTCTCACGTTGGGATCAAACAGCTCTGAGGGTTTCTCAATGTCCTGTACAGTTATGTAGTGGTGCCTCATAGCTCAAGTCTGCTTGATTGATAGATTATGCAGATAATCTGCACAAATATCAAGAAAACAGGCACCACAGAGATCTCAATACTATGGGAAGCTGAAGACAGAAACTTAATGTCTTGTGCTGCATTGTTTACAGTATATCTTCTCTCGAAGTAGAGGTGATTTCTGCATCATGCTTAAAGAAAAATGAAAGAATAACTTTTCCTTAAATCAACATTTGAATTGTTCCTGAGTTTGACTGCAGTAAAAGAAAGATTTGGTAGAATTTAATGATGAGAACTTAATCTTTATTACATCATTTGCATCATTTTGTAGTGAAATAGTTTGATCATTAAATCTTGTATTTGTTTTCTTTTGCGTTTGTCAAAAGTCTGCAAGTCCAACACTTTACCACACAATATAACTTCTCGGGCATTATGGGTGAAGAATGCCTCGTTTCTCATCATGGTAACTGTTTTTGCACGTTTAAATTAACAAAGAATTTGTGCAGTAATGTGTATTTTAAAAACTGTTATCACACTGGGGTTTGGTTTTTTTTTTTGGTGAGGAAGTAAATTCTGTGCAGTGGTGAGAACTCACCAGAGGGTGGCAGCACTGTGCTGCACAGCCACCTGAATAAGGATGCACGTGTGCCATTTCCACACAGTCGATTAGTTTAAGAGACGTTGTGTTTGAGAGAAAGACACACACATACAAAATGACACCGGAGAAAGTCATGTGCATCTTTGCTGTCATTTTCTTATATCATTTATTTTATAATATTTATTCCTCAGTGTGTGTGTGTGTGTGTGTGTGTGTGTGTGTGTGTGTGTGTGTGTGTGTGTGTGTGTGTGTGTGTGTGTGTGTGTGTGTGTGTGTGTGTGTGTGTGTGTGTGAGTGACAGCTATGGTCTCTTTAGGCATTTCGCTGAATGCGCCTCTATAAATATCATAAATGCGCACAACGTTTGAGCGTGAATGCTCAAAGGAGTAAAATATAAATAAAGAGCCTCCTGCAGAGCCGCTGCACTGCTGGAAGTCTCTCTCACCTGTACTTCAGCGAGTTCTTACACCGTGACACAACGACTATAGTTGCACGGTATAGTAACA